>NC_134687.1:529796033-530416866 GCF_050947455.1 Rhinoderma darwinii | reverse complement strand
AAATGGACAAGTGTAAGGATTTGAGCGACTTTACAAGGGCCAAAAATGTTCACGGCTAGACAACTGGGTCAGAGCATCTCCAAAACGGCAGGTCTTTTGGGGTGTACCTGGTATACAGTGGTTAATTCCTACCAAAAGTGGTACATGAAAGGAGAATCGGCGATGGGGTCATGGGTTCCCATGGCTCATTGATGCTTGTGGGGAGTGAAGGCTAGCCCGTCTGGTCCGATCCAGCAGAAGAGGTATTGTAGAACAAATAGTTGAAAAGTTAATGCTGGCTATGATACACTGTGTTTTATGACACCTTTCTATCGCAGCTTTTTAAGTATGGAGGTGCATAACCGCAGATCAGTCAGAGTGCCCATGCTGACCCTTGTCCACTGCTGAAAGCGACCATAATGGGCACTCGAGCATCAGAACCGGACCAAAGAGCAATGGAAGAAGGTGGCCTGGTCTGATAAATCACATTTTCTTTTACATGTGAACGGCCAGGTGCGCGTCTTTCGCTTACCTAGGGAAGAGATGGCACCAGGATGCACTATGGGAAGAGGGCAAGCTGGCAGAGGCAGTGTGATTCTCTGGACAATGGTCTGCTGGGAAACCTTGGGTCCTGGCATTTATGCGGAGGTTGTTTTTAAAAAGTACCACCTACCTATATGTTGTTGCAGACCAAGTGCACCCCTTCATGTGGAGTCCATGCCTCGACAGGTTAGAGCGGTTTTTTTGTTGAACTAGGGGGACCTACACAATATTAGGAAACTGGTTTGAATGTTTTGGCTGAACAATGTGTGTGTATATAATAAATTGTGTGTTTTTATATTATTTATTGTATAACTGGAGTTATATATTGAATTACATTTTATTTATAATATAGTGGCACTATAATGCGTTTTGCTCACTCAGCGATTTTACAAAATAATCCAAAAATTTCAGTTTGCTGTAACATTCCCTATGTGTAAATGACTACAATGATCAGATCCATTCAATCCAATCATTATCTGACTGGCATAGTAACTCATCTGATCGCTTATCTGGCCTTAAATCTGTATATGTACACCTAAATGTTCTCTAGATTCCGTTATACAGTATGTGCCCTTTATTGCAGACATGTAAGAGTTAAGTCATCCTTGTTAGGTATATGTGTGTAATGATCCAGATGTCTCCCCCACCCCCCAATTCCTTTCCTGGTGTTTGCTGAGAGTCAGGCTGAGATCAGGTTTCCAGCTCCTACAAGGAGAAAGGGGAGCCTTGTGCGGATTCTGCTCTGAATGGGAGTCGGAAAAAATTAACCCCAGCAAAACTTATGTTCTGATGCCCAGTTGTGAAGCGCTAGCTTTTTATTAGTGCAGGGTATTAACGGCGGGCATTGCAGGCTGGGTTTGGTAGGCACTGCTGCCACTTTTGCTGTTTATTCCTGAGCTCTGTGAAGCTAATTATGGCTGTAATTGTAACAATTGATGTGTGCAATGATATGTGGTTTGCGGCAGCCATTCACAAGGAGCAGATTGGATTACATCCCTGAGCCTACTTCCTCCCCTCTGGCAGTGAATGGTTAAGTTGGGGTTGCTCTGGAGAGGTTAGAATTGCATACTGGAGTTTTTGAAACATGCCGGGTCCACATATGTGATTTGACCTTTTGCATAACGTCCTAATATTTGTGGCTTGTGACTAATTTGAACAGTTTGTCCGGGGCTGGATGGCTGAGAGGTGCTTTTGATCAAGATCATTACCTTGAATAATTCCTGCAGCGATTAGCCGGGGAAAGGTTGAGGCCGGCTAATCTAAATCTGATCAACAAAGCCTGATTATCTATTAAATGTTTACATCTGGATTTCTATCAGCGTTATTAAGTAACCACATTGGTAGTTTAGAGATTTGTAGTTTGTGACGATCAATCTGTAGATCGCATTATTCTTGTAGTAGTGATGGTATGACAATACCAAAGGAATCTGTTCCACTTATTATATAATGATAAATAACATTAGCCGTGCACGTAATACTAATCTTTAAAGGGAACCTGTCAGCAGCCCCAAAACGGCTGACAGGGTGATAGAGGAGGGGCAGGACACTTAAAACGTACCTTTTTTTCTTGGTCATGCAAGTTGTATGACCGAGAAGCTGACGTTTGATTCCCTCGGCACGGCGGTCGCAAGTGCCACTCCCTGCGGCCAATCAGGAGTCTGCTAGAGCACACTCAGAGCGTAGGAGCGGAGCTTGCACGAGCACTTGCACATCAAATCCTGCCTTAGTGGCACTTGCGATCAGAGTGCTGGGGGAATTTAATTTTTTTCTCGGTTATGTAAGTTGCATGACCAAGAAAATCATGTTTAAGTTCAAAATGCCTTTCCCCTCCCCTATATCACCATGTCAAAAGTGTTGACCTCAAAACTGTTGACAGGTTCCCTTTAAGTCGTCCATACTCATTAGGTTATATTGGCTTGTTGGGCCAACTTTAATGTGTAAGGGGACAGTCTATTATGTGTTCAGACAACAGCTAATATGTACGGTCACCTTAAAGGGGTTGTCCACTCTTGTCAGTCATTTTTTGTTAGAAGCATCCCATGAAAATAAGATGATTATCGAGATTTCTGCTGCAAAGACTCCCATGGATAAGGCTTAGTTCACATCTGCATCAGGGATCCGTTCGTGGGTTCCGTCTGAGCTTTCCGTCAGGGGAACCCATGAATGGAATTCAAACTGAAACAAACGGAAACCATTGGTTTCCGTTTATATCACCATTGATTTCAATGGTGACGCATCCGGTGCAAATGGTTTCCGTTTGTCACCTCTGTGTAAGGGTTCCGTTGTTTTGACGGAATGAATAGCGCAGTCGACTACAGTATTGATTCCGTCAATACGTCGTTATTCTTAAACAACGGTGACAAACGGAAACCATTTGCATCGGATCCATCACCATTGAAATCAATGGTGATGCAAACGGAAACCTATGGTTTCCGTTTGGATTCCATTCATGGGTTCCTCTGACGGAAAGCTCAGACGGAACCCAAGAACGGATCCCTGATGCAGATGTGAACGAAGCCTTATCCATGGGAGTCTTTGCAGCAGAAATCTCTATAATCATCTTATTTTCATGGAATGCTTCTGATTATCTACAGCGCCACCATAGCGGAAATTAAGCATTACATGGTGTCCATTTAAATCAATGGATTGTCCATGCAATGCATGGGGCCTTCAGAGACCGAGAGACTCTTGGTAGCTGCTCTCCACCTTCGCTTATTGATGGAGTTCCCATATGTAGCGCTCCCCTCTATTAACACCTTAATCCACTTATATGGTATTTGAAAATCAGGTTTGTAAACCAGACAACCCCTTTAAGTTACATAAGTGATATCTATAAGCATAAGGCCTCATTCACACGGCAGGGTTTCCCGGTTGGGTGCCGGCCGTTCATAAATCGGCCGGCACCCGGCTGCATTAGGAATAATAGACCCCTAATGGGGCTATTCACACGACCGATTTTTTGACGGCCGGGAAATCCGGCCGTCAAAAAATACGACATGCTCTATCTTCACCCGGGTACCCGGCCGCCCGTCTCCCATAAAAGTCTATGGGGCCGGGTATTACACGGCCATCACCGGAATGTGTTCCGAGTGATGGCCGGGTTTCCCGGCGCTTGCGCTCTATCTCCTCCTCCTCACAGCGCAGAGTGCATGTGAGGAGGAGGAGTTGATGCCATTCTGACGAATGGCATCGCTGCACACTGTGTGGCAGGGCCGGGGTGTACAGCAGGTGGAGGGAGCGCTGCGCTGGCTCCCTTCCCCTGCTTGTTAAAATCACCCTGGCCCGGCGACACCTTCGATGGCGCCGCTAGCAGCTGCGGCTGCTACTACTGTAGCGACCCCACTATAGCAGAGCAGGGAGGTATCTCCCCGCTCTGCTATGTGCTAGCCGCACTTTAGCTCCTTGAAGGAGCGGAATCCCCGTGTTTTCTGGGATTCCGCTCCTGGACAGAGCGCTTGATGTCTCTGTCCATATCTGGGCAGTGACATCAGGGGCAACTCCTGAAGCGGAATCCCCGAACACATGGGGATTCCCCTTAAGGAGTTGCCGCTGATGTCACTGTCCGGATCTGCCCGGCACGGATGCAAAACTTTATGCAAACCGGCCGGGCAGAATGGCCGATTTTTACCGGCCGGCACTCGGGCTCGGGAACGACCCGTTCGTGTGAATCCCGCCTAAATGACACTTTAACAAAAATGAAAATATTATCAATAGCTGACCAATGATCATGCTGTTGGCATTCAACTGTGTGCTACTTTCTACGATCACAGCCGATCATAAATCGTATTTCTCCTGGGGGCAATAATGTTTTTGGGACCTATTGATGGTAGTCTCGGTCATGATCACGGAAAGTAGTGCATTATTCCAATTTGGGACAAATACAACTGATCATTGGGGTTTTAGAAGAAATGCATACATGCCTATAAATCACAATGTGAACTCGATCTAAGGCCCATGTCAAACAGCCGTAATATGGCTGCAATATAGGGTTGGTTAGGGCTACATGGGGAATTTTGCCACAACACAGGTCGCACGGTCAAAATTCGCTGTGTCACCTGCCTGCATTGCAACTAATGATGATGAAGGTGGTTGCGTTGCAAGCTGCAAGTTAACGCAATGCGTCCGTTTCGATTTCTTGCGACTGTTTCCTCGTGTTTACAACAACCCTCGGCTCGCCAACTCTGCCACATTCACTGTGATGCAGCAAGTGCGACACCACGATGCAGGCAGCAACACAGCGATCTTTGGTTTTGTCACCTGTGTAGCAGCCGTAGCCTTATGGCTGCAATTCTTGGGTCCTATGATATTCTAAGTTGAACCAAACGCAGTCGGGATTTCGCAGGTTTAATACAAAATGCAGCCATATGAAATGTCCCCCAAAAAGTAATATGCCATTATTTCAGAGTTGTGTGGATCCTTACGATCATCCACATCATTGTCCATATTTTTATGTGCTGTTATTCGAGCAATTCTTAGGCCCCTTGCACACGTTGCGCATTCCCTGCAGAATTTTAGTTTATGTTTCGCTCGTTCCGCAGCAATTTCTCAAAATAAATTGACATGCTGCAAATTAAAAATCCGCACCACGGGTCAATTTCCGCATGTCCTTTTTATGACTAAAATTTTGGTGCAAATACACACAGCACGTGTCTTACGGTATAAAGTAGGGCTAGTTTAATTCTGTAACAACCTAACCAATGGATGGTAGGTGTTTTTGTGAGTGTGGGCACAGCGTTGACAGCTGGCAGTGGCTGTGTACTTGATATAATTTGTTTTGAAGATGCCACCGTCCTGGGATATGATGAAACATTTTCTTCTGTATGGAAATGAATAATCTCACATGAGGCATCATCGGCAGCATTCTAGACTCTGAACTTTTCACTGTCCTGTATGGGTAATGATTAAAGGCAGCAACGTAGTTGAATGGTAAAGGCACGTTTTACTGGAGCGCTGCGTAGTTACAATGTTTTCTAATTCCTGTTGAGTGGCAGTTGTATACGCTGATATCTAAAAGATGTTCACTAAACTGAGCATAAAATTCCTTCTCTGTCAGAGGAGGTTTACAACTGAGAATTGGATTCTATCGGTGTAAATTTTGGGTACATGCACATGCCAGGCCTCATGCATGAATCCTGTGCGCCGGCTCATTGAGCCCTAGTGACGCCTTCGTGAGGCGCTGTATTCTCCACTAGAAGCAATGTAACTAGGGGAGAAACCCTCTATAAAATGGCTTGCATTGATGCACACCACATCTTTTCTCAAGGTTTTCGAATAAATGTGTGAAAAAAAACTACCTGTGGGTGCCTCATTCTAACTAGAGGTATTGTATGGGCTCATAGCAGTCTATGGGTGTTATTTTACTAATCTATACGTCCCTAGTACGGTTATGTGAGTGGGCCCTCAGGCTGCTAAGTGTGTCTGAATTCCATATAAGTTACCTAATTTTTTTTAGGATCTCCTGTCCCATGTATTAAACATTATCTTGGGAATGTTTTAGAGTCCTAGAAAATGGCTCCCTGACCATATGTATATACAGACCTGTTTACATATAGCAATTTTTCAAACCAACTATTCTGATGATTTTCAGGTATGAACAATCAATTTGATGGTAAATGTTGATCGATTTGTGAATTTAGACTAGGAAACCATTATTTGGGCAGCACGGTGGCTCAGAGGTTAGCATTGTTACCTTGCAGCACTGGGGTCCTGGATTAGAATCCAAGGAGAACGTCTAATGTTTAACAAACCCTATTCACCTACGGCGTACAAGATCTACCACAGATTCTAGACATGCTGCAGATTTGGAAATGTATGTTAAACCCAGCCCAAGGGTTCATGCACTCGACCGTTGTTTTCTTCAGTGCCCTATCCATTTTTTTTTTTGCGAATAGCATACAGAGTCACTCATTTCTATGGTGCCATGCACACATCCATTTTCCACAAACTATAAAACAAGTCCTGTTCTTGTCCGTATCTGCGGTCTGTCTGAAATATTCTAGTTTGTCTCCGCAAAAAAACGGACCGCACATTGAAGCCACTAGGATCCGTTTTTTTTGCGGTCTGCAAAACGGCAACGGTTGTGTGCATGAGCCCTTAAGCTGAAGATCTGTGAGCAGATTGTAGATATCAATATTTCAGTTGTCAATTCACTATCAGGCATGCATTAATGGTAAATACTGCCTTTATTTGCTATTAAAAATCTTTTATTGTTATTGAATGTAAAAATGTGAAAAACTCATTAACATATGTTATAAATATTTCTCCTTTTAACAGCCACTTCCTTTTGCTTTTGACTCTACTTAGTTTTGCATTATTTATTGCTAACTTCCTTTGCATTGCGGACCACAGCAGAATATCTTTGTGCTGTTAAAGGCTTGGTACCCCGGCCGTTACCGACTTCTGCTTCCCATCCATCATTTGTGTAGTTCTTCATGAAGTATCCTTGATGGGAAACTCGTAACTACCAGTTCAACTATAGTATGTGAGTTGGCACCAGTAAAGGGCTGTACGAAATGACCATTATTTTTCTACAAAAAACCGATGTAGGTCCAAATTTTTTCCTGTAAAATCAATGGTAATGTAATATTAAGATCTCCATTTGGCAAAAGGTAATATAGTTTGTAAGGCCAAAAAAAGACATATGTCCCTCCAGTTCAGCCTATTACTCTGCAATGTTGATCCAGAGGAAGGCAACACCCCCCCCCCCCCTCATGAGGCAAAATACAATCTTCCTCATCCTAGTAAATCCTTCCCGATTCCAATATGGCAATCAGAACAAATCCCGGAATCAAGGACCCCTCTACAGTAACCATAACTTGTAATATTATTACACACAAAGACGTCCAGGCCACTGCTCTTACAGTAAAGAATCACCTTCTATGTTGGTGTATTGGATGAATCTAGATGTATTGGATGCCCTTTATTATAGGTAGTCCAGATATAAATAGGTCATGAAAGAGGTCTTTGTATTGACCTGTGATATATTTATACATAGTTATTAGGTCACCACTCAGCCGCCTTTTTTCTAAACTAAATATCCCCAATTTGTGCAAATAAGGGCCCTCAGCTGACAACGTTGTGTTTTGTAAACAAACTCGCCATGTCCGTGCGATGTAAGATGGCGACGGTCATGTAGATAAATTACATGACCGTTTCCTCGACTGCCTCTGGTTCTGCGCAGGTGCTGATCAGAAGCTGAGCGCAATTAGGGCATGCGTATATACAGGAGACTGATCGCTTTATCTGCGCATATGCTAAATGCGCTCAGCCACTGTTCAGCACCTGCCCAGGACCAGAGGCAGTTGAGGAAGTGCTCACTTGATTTATCCACATGACCGCTGCCATCTTGCATCATATGGAGGAGGCAAATTGTTTACACCGCACAGACGTGGGCAGCTGGGGGCCTTTATTTGGAAGGGGGGATGGTATCAAGAAAAAATGGTGGTGTTACAAGTATAATATACAGTGGTAAATGGTAAAACCTTTAATGCATTTTTAGCATATGATTCATGGAGAATCTGTAAACTATGTGATCTAGTATTACAATGTAGCTATGATAAAACATTAAACATTTCTATTAATACTTTTAAAGCGTATCTGCACTTTCAAAAAACTTTTGATTTGTCATCGAGACATATCAGATGTTTTGACGGGTGGGAGTCCGCGTGCTGAGACCCCCACCATCGCTGAAAGGAAGGTGCAGAACCACTCAGTTGAGCGCCATGCACTATTGGCTGTGATCTATGAGTGCCGATCACAGCCAAGGGTGCTCAGCTGAGCGCTAATGCCCCTTAGTTTCAGCGATGGGGGGGGGGGGGTCTCCACAACCGGACCACCGCTGATCAAAACTTCTCATATGTCCTTATAGCAAAAGTTTTTTGAAAGGTCCGTTACTCTTTAACACTGTAAATGACACACAGCCCCTTCCAGGCATACTATCCCAATACTGCGTAGATAAAATAATAGAATTACTGGTCAGCACTAAGCCATTTAAAAGCTCTTTGTGTTAGGTAATGCATGGTGTTTATTTCACATTCACCACGTTGTCACTCAGAAAATGCCCGACAAACAAACCATTAATCTCCTCCCGTATGGCCGAAAAGCACATTTAAAACCAGGATTCCATTAGTAAGTGCAATCTATAACAGGAATCATGAGAAAGTCTGATAACACCACAACCTTTAGGAAGAGTGATGCTTGTCATGTCCAGATAAGACAAAATGGCTATTCTACCTCAGGCAAATACGATGCGTCGTAATCCATTTTCATAATGCACAGTATGACAGAATTTGTTCGGCTCATCATGCATAACTGTCTGCATGTGATATCACGTTGGCCCAGAATTTCCCTGGCGTGTAAAAGGGCTTCTATGGTTTGTTAGTAGGGCTCATATAACGGAGCACATGTGACATTCGGCTTGTTACTATGAATTGTGTCAAAGTTCAGTCCATCAAAGCTGATCTTGGAGACCCTGAAGTGGAGGGGGAATTATTTATTTACATGCTATGTCCATTCAGGGGCTTTTTATGGATGGACGAGTGTGAAACGAGAGGCAGATTTACTAATAATGTCTGCGTTTTAGACAGCAGAATCTTAGACAGGGCAGTCAGAAAATGCGCCAAATTGATCACGGTGCATGCAGCATGATAGATTTGGTGCATCCAGCTGGACATGTTACACACTTTTCTCTTCCTAATACCACCTATTGGTTGGTTTAGTTTATAGCAATTTTTTGTGGTAAAATTTTGGCACATTTTTTTGATGCACAGTGTTGCATTTAAGCCACGCCCCCTCGATTTAAGCCAGAATTCTGGTGCATTTTAGGGTGCGTTCACATCAGCATTGCCTTTCCGTTAAGGGGTTCCGTCTGAGCTTTCCGTTGGGGGAACCCCTCAGCTGAAAGGCAAACGGAAACCATAGCTTCCGTTTGCATCACCATTGATCTCAATGGTGACGGATACTTTGCTAATGGTTTCCTTTTGTCTCTGTTCCTTAGTTTCCATTTTGTTTTACGGAATCAATAGCGCAGTTTACTATGCTATTGATTTCCGTCAAAAAAACGGAACCCTTTCACAACAGTGACAAACGGAAACCATTAGCAAAGTATCCGTCACCATTGAGATCAATAGTGATGCAAACGGAAGCTATGGTTTCCGTTTGCTTTTCCGTAGAGGGGTTTCCCCGACGGAAAGCTCAGATGGAACCCCTCAATGGTAAGACAATGCTGATGTGAACAAGCCTTTAGTCATCAAATCTTAAAGCGGTTATGTCATTATAGAACTACTTTAATATGGAAGCCGCCGCTCCTTAAAACATTTTGCAAACCGCTGTTTTTAGTCAGGGAAAGTTGCCGTCATTTGATCATTTCCCCTGTAGTAGGTATTCCGATGAATGGCTTTCCATTTAATCCATTAACAACGCACCCCCAAGTTGAGGCCCCTCTTTAATATCCATGTGCCCTAACTGGGCATACATATAGGCGTTGTCCTGATAGGACAACCCCTTCAATATCAATTTAGTTGAGCCCTATTGCTATCAAACCAAAGTCCTCCATTAAAGCTAAATTAACTTTGGTGTAACAAATCGCATATTCAGTGATTCTCTAATATACTCCGATTAGTGATTCAGGTAAGAGTAGGGAGAATAGGGAAATAAAATCCCCAGCGAACTAAAGAGGACCTCTCACTAGGTCATATAAGCTAAACTGGTTTACTGACCTGAATAGCACTGTCTCCCTGATTCCAGTGCTGTTTTTTTTTCCTGGACCTCTCGTTTCAGAGCTATGGACCACTGTTGTGTTGGCTCCCTCTATTCTAATTTGCTCTAGTTAGCGAACAGGGAATGAGCTGCCTTGTGCTGATTGGTCCGCATCAGGGGCAGGAAAGCTAACCCCACCCTGTTGGCTAACTACATCATATACGGAGCGAACACAACAGTGGGCCATATCTCTAAAACTGAGTACAGGAAAAAAAACGTGCTGCAATCGGTCTTGATTAACAATATCCTACAATTTGGTGTATACAACTCCTATGCAGGCCAGTTTGTATTTTAGGTTAGAGACTACAAACAATCCCTGAGGTTATACTCCTTTCCACCTAATGCAAATCTAATATATTATCAAGCAGTAGAGGCCAGATGGAAGAGTGTAACAAATGACTGTAGGATCAGACTACACAGAAGGTTTGTTTGTAGTCTGTAACCATGGAGACACATGTATACACAAATTGGTAAGATGGTCATATCCATTTGGCACAAAAACCCAGTTTGAGGAATAGCTAGGTTTTATTTTGTTACAATAGGAATAATTGTTTCTGTAACACATGCTACCATCCTAGTAAAATTTTAGTGTATATAAATGGCAACCCAATTATTTATAATTGAGACAAACGACGGATTGAGATATAATGATATGGTGTAAAGCCATCCTAGGCCTCGAAAAAGTATTCCATTGCGTAGCTCTGTCTAAGATGCCTTCAAACAATAAGGAAGAAAAACCGAACTGGAACTGTAAATCAATGCAGAGCATTACCTACGTGTAATCCTATCCAAATGCCAGGTAGGGGCTTCTGGTTTCAACAAAGCAATGCGTGCATTTCCTGAATGAAGATTGAATGGAGCGTAGGCTGCTTACTCATACACTTCATGACTGTTCTTGGCCGGCTCCCCAAGCTTGTTTTACTTAGCATCGCTCTGGCATTCTGTCAAGTGTTTTTTTTTTTCTTCCTATTAGGTAGGCACCCTGTCTAACCAAAGTGTGTGCTGTCATAAATTTATGAATAATGGATATTTCTGGGTGTAGACCGTACAGGATGTTCATAGCGCAGTGAGATAAAACCTATATGCAGAAATTAGAATGGGCTTCGTATCGAATTGGTCCTAGCATAACTTGTCTATCTTTGGAGAACTCCACATCACATTCTGTTTTGGGCTGTGCGTCAAAAAAATTGAGTATACTTCAAAACAACTTAAAGGAACCGTTCAGGCAAAATGTATATGCAGTGTTATGGCTAGTGCCGGACCTTCAGGGGCGGTGCATGACTTCTATCTTTGGTGTTCTTTGAGTCCCGGAGTCCGTTTTCCTGGAGGTTTCTTTCAACATAGGCATAATTTACATTTATTGAGCTAAAACCAAGCAGTGTCAGGGCCTTATATGTGACCATCAGTCACGTCACCTTCACGTCATTAGTGCTTCGTTGCATCCCAAAGTCCTGACGCTGCTCGGCGTCAGAACATTGTACGAGCCTTTTCATACTGAGGGGACCAAGAGGAGAGAAGTTGAGCGGTAAAGTGTGCATTTATTTTTTATTAAACTGTCTAAAGGAGGCGGGCCTCTACAGATGGGACCTGGCATAGATTACCACTATGATTTACAGCAATTTTCGTAGCTTGACCCCCCCTTTTTGTGAAGCCACGCCCTTTTCCACAATAGAGGCGAGAAAAGTGGACCCCCTTTTGACTTTTCTGTGTCACAAAACTGGCATAGAAAGGTTGATAATTACCCCTTTAAAGGGAATTTGTCGCTAGAATTTTTTTTTTTTTAAAAAGTTAAACAGTTAGTGTATAAATGATTAAACACTGTCCAAATTTTTTTTATTTTTTCACGAGTCAGGAAATATTATAAATTAGATTCTAATTTATAACATTTCCCAGTGCTGGTCACTAGATGGAGCAATTCCCAAAATTGCAGCATTGCATGTGGTAAAGCAACCACATTGCTTTATGCTGCAAAATTTGGGAATACTCACTCGCTCTAGTGAGCTCACAGAATCCCCCCTCCTTTATCCTGGCTAGTGCCAGGAGAAAGGAGGGGATTGAACGGTCAAACCTCCTACACTGTGTGTCGCCATTTTTTGAGCTAACACACAGTGTAGTAGGTTTACATACAGTAGTAATCACACAGTAAAACACGTACATACACAGACCTAACTTACCTGCTCCTGCCGCCGCCGCTCCCTCCGGTCCGTCCGCTCCGGTCTGCTCCCTCCGCTCTTCGTGCTTGCTTCAGAACAAAAGTCCGGAAGCCGCGACCGGAAGTCGTCGTCGTCTCACAGTCCGGCCGCGGCTTCCGGACGACAAAGACATGGCGCCGGATTTCGCTCTAGCGAAGACCTGACTTTTGGTCTGTGTGGGAGCGGCACATGCCCATATGCTATAGTGGATGGAACGGCTCCCGTTCGCATTCTCTATGGGGATGTGTGTGCCGTATTCCATTACTGTATGTGTCGTTAATCGACACATACAGAGATGGCAAAAAAAATGGCAGCCCCCATAGAGAAGAAAAAGTTAAAAAATATAAAAACTTAACACAAACACACACATAAATAAAAGATTTTATAATAAAACACTAAATGCAAATTGATGTCAAAATTTTTTTTTTCGTGACACTCGTCCTTTAAGTTCAATTTTACTCCTCCCAGAGATTAATCCAATTGTATACTGTGCAAACATAGGCCATATATATATATATATATATATATATATATATATATAGATAGATATATATATATAAATAGATCTGTTATACCCATTATACTTCTATTAGGTTTACTGAAAAGCATCGCGGTATCCAAACACAAAGCTGGGAAATGTATGCTAAAAGGACAGTCTTTCGGCATAAGTCTGCCCCATAGATAATATGGTAATGTTACAGTATATGTTTGTTTTCCTTTTTTTGAGGGTGCACCGAGCATTACATAGTATAGGATATTCGTATATAGCAATTTTCTAAAAATGTGCTTATTATGAAACTGATTTGATCCATACTGGTCTGTAGACTTTTTTTCTTTCCATAGAGCGATCAAAAGTTGCAATTTGCAACGCAAAAACATAAGGCTCTGTTCACATCTGTGTTCGGAGTCTCCGTTGCAGATTCCGTCAGATTTGATGGGAAGAAAAGTGCTGCATGCAGTGCTATTCTTTCCATTAAAACAACGGTACCTGAATGACCCCATTATAACTCAATCAGATGTGAACAATGAATATTTTCATCTATAGTAAATAAAAAGTCGTTACTCCCTTTTTTTTTTTTTTTTTTTTTTAAATCGCTCAAATTCCATAATTTTGCAATTCTAGCTACTTGCTTGACTGCAGCGGCTTTAAAGAGATTTTCAAGCTACTCTATGCTTTTCTGTAGACAGCAATTTTTATTTTTTATAGTGTGTGTGATAAACAGATCTAGGTGTAGTCCCAGCCTGAGCTTGCTGGAGCAACAAAACTTCCTATGCGAAGCAAGTGTGAGATACACCCACGTAGTTACAATGAATGTATGCAATCTATCCGATATCCAGCAGTACAAGCTCTAAAATCGTACCTAACTTTTCAGGTGACTTTTCAGAATAAGCTGTCGTGTGTCTACATGAGGAATAACCCGGTTTCTGGCTGCAGGATATATATATATATATTCTCTAAAACTTACTAGAAGCTTCAGCAATGTCTGTCTATTTCTGCATCTGCTCCATACTCCCCCTCTCCATAGACTTCTATAGGCAGCAGCTGTAACCTGATCCGTTTGTGAGCAAATAATCCATCTTCATCTCTCCCCTACTGAAGACTGATTTAGGCAGTGAATTTAGAGTGAATGATCAGTGCAGGAGGCAGGGTGAGAGGAGTAGTCCGATGAGTGAAGATGATTTTTTTTTTTTCTGTAACCACATATATTACAAAGTTTCTTATCTTCACTTTTATATTATTGGTTTATGATATTTAAAAAAATGAAACAATAGCTATTCTTTAACTATAGATGTAATGACATTAATGTAATGTATTTAATGTATGTGTTTTAGTGTTTATAAACATTTTTCTAATAATTTTGCACTGAAGTGTCTATGTATCCACTATACATAGAAGCTGCTCAACACTGTATCCGTCAGTCAGCTAGACTGATACCTCGGCTGGCAGGGGCTACTGTGTGCCTCTGACTCTCAATCTAACTCTAATATCGATCAAATAGGAGTTCATTAACTTTAAATTGATCGGTATTAGGGTTATATTGTGTCTTATACACACACAGTAGCCTCTGCCAACCAAGGTATCAGTCCAGCTGAATTATGGATGCAGTGTTCTGCAGCTTCTATGTATAGTGGATACATAGAGGCTGCAGCGCTAAAACGAAACAAAATATTAATAAATGTCTATTAGAAAAATGTTTATAAACACATACATTTAAATTAAAAAAATGGCTACAAATATTTACATAGGCTTTAAGATCTATGTAAACATTTCACGTCCATGGATGACATGTATATACTGTGAGCCTAATCTTGAATTGGGTATATTTTTGAAATATAACAGATTAGCAGACATACTGACCCTTTAGGCCAGAATCACACACACCGTTTTGATGCAGTTTTTGGCTTCCTTTTTTTTGAGCCAGAAGTGGAACCAAAAGGAAGGAAAGGTATAAAGAAAAGACTGAAGCATCTCCTTTACTTTTGTGTCCACTACTGTGTTTGGCTCAAAAAACGGACCCAAAAACTGCATCAAAACTGTGTGTGATCCTGGCCTTAGACTGTATTAAAAGAGTTGCACTGCCAGGCCTGGAAACGCAGCATAAACTATAAAAGCATTGCAGTTCACTGTGACCTTATTTTACTCGTGACAAATATTCATTGTTTGAAATATGTGGAATTTGTGACATTCTACATCTCGGCTTTCTGCAAACACTCTGACTGTCACAATAACTAAGTGATACTTTTCAGTCCAGGACCTATCCTAGTCCAAATGTGCATCTCTCCCAGCGGTCCAATTTTCCAGAGGAGGAAAGCCCTCATTTATAGTCAGGGGAGGCCTGCTATGTGGCAAGTCTATTTGTTTGGATTTTTTGTGACCTTTGAAGAAGTGACAGGCTACGAATGTATCTTGTCTGTTTGCGGAAAACATTGTTTTCCTTCCAAGACGTCTTGCGAGAGGCAGAACAGGCTTGAAATTTGATTTGCGCCAGGCAGGAGAACTAGATTGTTCTGTCTAAGAAGTGTAGCTAGAATTTTTCGTTTGCATAGTCTGAAATGTGATATTCATTTTTTCCCCCTCTGTATGTACATGGATTGGAATATTAGCTTACCACCTGTGTTTTCCTGGCAGGGTTTCCCAGGCCGTAAAGTAACATCAGGGTGGTCAAACCTAATAGCCAAAAAGAATGTATGTTTAGTAGCATTCTTCTCCTCCAATGGTTAGTCTGGTTTTTCTTTTGCACCACACTCTGATTTATAGATCTCAGATAGGATCATAACAGATTGACAGTCATTTTGGGTATATGAATTATTTTATCTTTGCATAAAATATTTTGTTGCTCCAGGAATCTAAGCGTGTACGATACACCCAGTGTTACTTTTATGCTTTCTTTTTTTCTTCTTCTTATATTCTGCATTGCAAGCTCTAAAATGTAAAAATGCATTGGTCATTAAAGACTATGTACACCTTTTTGAAAACTTTTTTTTTTTAAATAAAAATGTGTATCCGTGTGATTGGTGCAACTTTGTAATTACACTTTATTAAAAATTATTTTAACTTTTTGAGATTCAGCTGCTTTGTATCCTGTATACAGAGCAGCTTTATCCAGCGCTGAAACCTGTATCCGACAGGTCAGCAGGACTGACGGTTTGAGTGACAGATGTGATCGACAACAGCTCGATCACATCTAAGTTATGAACTTAGTGGGATCAATAACAAGTGGATTACACGCAGGACCCGCTCTCACTGAACCCGTCTGTCCTGCTCACCTGACTAATTCAAGTCTCAGCGCAAGATGCAGCTGTATTGGAAAAAGTAAAATTTTTTAATAAAATATAATTTTCTCGTTAAAGGGATTGTCCTAGATTAGACAATTTATTATTACCCATTAACAGGATAGGCGATAATTGTCTGATCGCTGTGGACCCCACCACTGGAACACCTACCGATCACGAGAACAGGGGTCCCACACCCCTTGCTCTTCGTCACTGCACCCCTGCAGTGAGGAGGCGCTTGAATGGAGTGGGGATCGAGCATGCGCCTGCCACTCCATGAAATGTCTATGGGACTGACAGAAGCAGCTAGCGCCATTTCCATAGACTTTGAATGCGCGCATGCTCAACCACCGCTCTATTCACAAATGTCCTCACTGCGGTCGAGCATTGGTGGGGATCCCAGCAGTGGGGCCCCTAGAGATCAGACAATTATGACATATCCTTTTGGATAGGTTATAATTGTCGATTCTGGTACAACCTTTTACATATTAGACAAAAGTTGGCCAAACCTGGGATCAGCCAACGATCTAATGTGTATGGGGGCTCACCCGACTTTCCCTCCAACGGAAGATGTTAGGTAAATCCAACATGCCCGATCCTTTCTTTCTACAGGAAATTAGCCAATGCTATAACAGTCTGACAGCGGCATATTCTTCTGAGCCAAGTGTGCACGTTTATAAGGGAGCCTGGAGAAATAATTGTCAGCCAAACATTTGTTCAGCCGACAATGTGTGATGCCACCTTTTATAGTCGTCACATAAGGTTAGACTCACACTTGCAATTTTTGATGCAGTTCTCGTTGTTTTTCATGGATTTTTTTTTTTAAACCAAACACAGGGGATAAGTCGAAGTCCTTTCTTTATGCATTTCTGTCCTTTTGACCCCACTACTGGCTTTGGCTATATAAAACAGCATATGTTTGAATCGATGCCTTAAGGGGGTTTTACACTGGGCGATTATTGAGCAGACAAGCGTTCATATAACGCTCGTTGCCGATAATTGCCCTGTGTAAACGGGGAACGATCATCTGCTGGTCGTATCGTTTTAAAAAGTAAAATATTATCGTTGTCTGCAGCATATCTCTCTGTGTAAACGGGAAGACGCGCTGCTGACATGATAGTAATGTATGTGAAACGAGCGATCGGAGTAATGACCGCTCGTCCCCATTCATAGCTCCTTCTGACAGGAGCAAACGAGCGCCGATCAACAATGTCTCGTTGATCAGCGCTTGCTGAATCGGCCGGTGTAATAGGGGCTTTAGCCTTATCGCCTATAGCTTTTTATCTCCTGACGATAAAAAGGTTTGGAAAGGTTAATGCTTCAACCTTTTAGACCCTTTTTTTCACCCATGGCTTACATTGGTGGACTTTCCACTACATCTATAGACATTAGGTTGTTGATAATTCCTGCCAAAATTGTGGGAGCTGGTGAGAGAAAATGCTTGTGTCTAACCATCTTCAATGCAAACCTAGCTAGGATTGTCTTTTTCTGTTGCATTACAATGAAATGTATCATCGTCTCTTTGTAAGAACAATACCAAAGGTCCATGCACACAGAATGGCAGACCCTGTATGGTGGCACACACTGTTATATAAGACACTCTACCTCCGTGAGGCATCACATTCTCCTCTAGATGCAATTCTTCAAGGGAAGATTACCTTTGTAATACAGTATGCCATGGCACCATTTTTTTTTATCCGTTCTGTATGAATCAGTGAGCGAAAACCTCTGTGTGCTTCTGTATAAAATTGGAACCACAAGGAGGTACAGTATCAACTCAGAGCAAATTGTACAGCACACAACCGGTTATGCTGCAACGTACTTATATGCAACAATTACTTTAAGATACGGCTGTAACAATAATTCTATTTTAGTGGTTAAGGCCCGTTGACCTCCTACCATGTTGCAATCATTCCGTTTTTGTTGCTTTCTGAAACTCGTTGGAGGTCCGGCAGCCTTTACAGCTACAAATCTCCCCCTAACTTTGTTACCAAATTACACAAGTTCCTTTTTACAAAATGGGTTACGTTGTCAAATATGTTATATATTCAGATAATATATTTTAGTGTTTCTTTTCAGTTTCTACGTGTGATTTCTATACCACTTGTATATAATGTATAAATATTTTTTTTTATTTCTCCAACAGGTTACAGTCAGCAGCAAACTCAATGCCGCATTCAGAAGTGCACAACAGACTTTGTGTCTCTAACCTCACATTTGAATTCAGGGAGTGATGGCTTTGACTCCGAGTTTTGTAAAGCATTGCGGGCTTATGATGGCTGCACGCAGAGGACTTCTAAAGCTTGTCGTGGAAACTTAGTATACCATTCTGCTGTGCTGGGGATCAGTGATCTCATGACTCAACGAAACTGCTCGAAGGATGGTCCTACATCTTCTACAAACCCAGATTTTTCCAATGACCATTGTAACTTCCATAGTAAGGTGACCGCAAGAGAAGCGGGGGCAGGAGAGAAGCCACAGCCCAATTACCTCTTTTGTGGCTTGTTTGGAGATCCACATCTCAGAACTTTTAAAGATCATTTTCAGACTTGCAAGGTGGAAGGAGCTTGGCCACTAATAGACAACAACTATTTGTCTGTGCAAGTGACCAACGTGCCCGTAGTCCCTGGATCCAGCGCTACAGCTACTAACAAGGTAACTAACTAACAAGTCTTGACTTGCTTTGACTTTGTGGGAGGTGAGATGTATCTGAAATCAATGGTAGAACTTTGTCTCCGATGCCGGCTTTGTTCTACAGCTTACAATGTTTGGTTGATTTATTATCAACTGTGATGTAAAGCGTTCGTGATGTGCATGTGCAGTGCAAGCCGCTATATTGTAGGCTGAATTCATAAAAATGCTGCCCACTATTGCTCTGTGGGTCCTAGCGTCTTGAGTAGCTGCATAAAAAATGGCTGCCTAGATTGTGTATTTAATAGGCAAGGTTTTAACAAAAATCTGAACTGTGTAATATTGCATCATATTTATATTTAATCTATAGATATCCTGCAACCTTTAGGTTAAAGTGTATCGAATGTAAATATCCAATAAAAATCTCTACATAGGTCTGACCTGTTAGGCTGGGTTCACACGACCATGTTACGTCCGTAATGTACGGAACGTATTTCGGCCGGAAGACCCGGACCGAACACACTGCAGGGGGCCGGGCTCCTAGCATCATAGTGATGTACGACGCTAGGAGTCCCTGCCTCTGCGTGGAACTACTGTCCCGTACTGTAATCATGATTTCAGTACGGGACAGTTGTCCTGCAGCGAGGCAGGGACTCCTAGCGTCGTACATCACTATGATGCTAGGAGCCCGGCTCCCTGCACTGTGTTCGGTCCGGGTCTTCCGGCCGAAATACGTTCCGTACTTTACGGACGTAACATGGTCGTGTGAATCCAGCCTTAGACAAAAGTTACTGAACTTTATGCCAACAGAAAGAATATAGATTATCTATGATCCTTTCACATATTGCAAGTGTGTTTCAGTAATAATCTATTTTAGGCTCCGTTCACACCAGCATACTGGTTTCCAATCTTCTGCTCCATCATGTTCTGCTCCATCATGGGAGCAGAACAATGAAAATAAACCTGGAAATGCCGAATCCATCGCATGACTGACACCAACGGTGCCCGACGGAACTAATTATCTTCATTTTAGACTGGATCTGCGATGGAGGCTTCTAACGGACCCTCGGATACAGATGTAGACAGACCCTTGTGCAATCGGACTGTGCCTCCTTTATCAGCTCCTAAATTGCATGAGGATTTATTATATTGTAAAATTCAGGGCACGAAACCAACCCCTTCTTGCGATTGTCGGTGTGGGGGGTGGGGTGGATTCCCATTGATCAGTGGTTAATGACATGTCCTACGGCAGATGTGCACTAAATACTGTAGACTTTGAGGGGCAGTTGATCACTTTGGGAGCCAGCATGGGCAACCCGGCTCCTGTAATTTATCGAGCCGTGTCCTTTTGACATAACCTAAAACACGATAATGGAAAAAACCCTTTTTATAGTGAAATACTGGTTATTCTATTTCACACAATTTAAAGGGCGTTCTCTATGTTATTCAGATTACAGAGTCCTGGACGTGGTTCACAGCTGGTCACATGCATGAGGTAAAGCTAACCATGTATTAGGGATTTCAGGCAGACTTTTTCTAAATGACATCATTCAGAGTTGGTCTGTGATGGTAGTCATTCTAGTCGACAATGCCATAAGTTAAAACGACAAATCTCTGATCGATCTCTGCTTTGATCTGTGGCATGATTCGGGCTTCTGTTGATAGGATGCAGATCGGTCATGTCATAAGAATGACTTTACAAGACTACACCCTACACAACTGAAAAAAATCCAACACAGCAGATCAACTTTTCTACAGATCTGTCTTCTGTCAGTGTCTGTCATGCGCTTTTATATCAGAAAAAGGCTTCGACAAGTCAGCAAAAAATGGTCTATCCAATACTTCTAGTATATTGCCAGCTTAACTGGTGGCTGAAACAATACTCCCCTTTCTATGGGGGTAGGAGGCAGATGCCCCAAGGTGGATCCTTCCTGAAGTATATAGATGACTTAACTGATGAATATAGGCTCATTTACCGAATGGTTCTTTTGGTCCATGTCCCTGTCCAAATTTCCCGCTAGCTATGCAAATGAAACCTGCAGACAATATGTATATGTATGTGTGTATAGTCCTAAAAATTACAGATCTGCCATCATGTTGCTTCTTGTGCGCTTCCGATTAGCAAAGTAACCTGAAAAACCTTTTTGTGTCGTTTTCTAAACTGTTCCATTCAGACATGAACATTATGGCTACAATGAGACATAACCGCTTGAATTCAGGTACATTATAGAACTGCCGTCTTGCTTGTTTCAGTAGAATATCTTATCTTTCGTGTGAAAGCATTAAAAGTCGCAATTTTTGGAAAGACAAGGTACAAGGTTGTAGGGTTCCTGGTAAAGGTGGGACAGGGGGGGCCTGGCGGCGGTGCACAGACTGTGCCAGGATGTATAAAACTGCATTTTACTGAAGTGCTTAAAGAACTTAGCAGCAGTAGAGGAGAGAAGAGCCTGCAAATGACTACTCTCCTGTGCGCGCCGTGCAGCGGGGGGAGGGCAGCTACAGGGAACAGCCATTAATGAATAACCTGCTCTGTTATAGTGTGTCTCATAGTATGTGCACCAGTATATTGATCACATATAACATTATACATAGAGATCCTGGTGTTGTGGATCTTATATAATTAATGCTGTACACTATACTGACAATTGTGACAGTGGCAATGTTTATTGCTGGCTTTTGGGCGGCCATGTGACTGATTGTGGGAACATTTTAGGCAGCAGCAACAACTTTGGTATGACTTGGTGTCGTGGGTGACTTGGGTCACATTGTGCTACTAAAGGGTGCGAATGTCACGTGATCATTTCCCATACAAAATGTCCCCTCTATATCCGTATCATGTGTTGTAGATATTAACATGCCCCGATTATAATATTGTGGCATTATATGTAGACGCGACGGTAGAAGATTAAAATACAGTGGGATAGAAAAAATGAAATAAAACCATAGTAAATTATGGCAACATGTATAAGCCCTTGTGACACAGATGTTCTTCAAATATAGAAACTTGAAAGATGTGCATTAAAAAGCTTCTTTATCTATGGTTTTTGTTTCTTTTTCATTTCTAATTATGGGGAATGGCGTACTTTGAGTGCTGCCAGGCAACTTTCCCATTCTCTTCTACCAAGACAAGCCCATCCATTATAGAACTGAACTGGTGAGACATCCGTGAGAGTTTGGTTGCTAGGGATGCGCTGCCTAACAACATGTTTTCAGTTGTATTGTCAGACCGCACATCCCTAGCAACCAGTTTGTCTCAGAATTGATACTCCACTGAAGTCAGAGTAGTAGGACGGTTATGTATTGGTTAAATTGTTCTACCTAGTAATGTGTTACATGGCAAATAAAGGGCTTTTCTCTGACAGATTGCGCAGTCTGAACGCAGCATTCATGCTTTGTGTGCACGCAGTCCTCGCAAGGTGTGTGTCCTATGTAAACTGCAGCATCTGTTGCTTTGGCTGACTGGGCTTTGTAACCTGTTTCTGTTTGTGCTCAGTTGTGCACTTTAATGTGGTTTATGACAAGTGTTTCATAGTGTCTACTTGCTTTAAATGACTCACTCAGGTTATATCGCCTTTATACAGTGCTGACCTTTTCGTGAGCCATGATCATGATGAAACCTATTATTATACTAGGATTAGTTCCGCCTTCTTTTTGGCGCAAATCATTTTGTATAAATGAAATGCGCCATAAAGAACAGATGTTTGTGAGTAGTCTGACCAAGACATAGCTTGGCAGATAAGGGGACTAAAATAAGCCTTCCTACCTCTATTAAGCAACCGAAAAAACCTAATTGCGCAAGATGACTTCGGTTATCTGCGTGGAATATCGTTTTTTTTTTTACACTTAAATGCCCAGCCCTTATACACAGATATGTTGTATTTTCTTTGTGTACAGTAAGCTTTGTATTCAGATAATGTCATCATGTTGCTTCTTGTGCGATTTAGATTATAAAAGTAATGGCTTAACAGGTAAGATAAATTTAGTGTCCAAAGGTGCGCCAAATTTATCATCCAGCATGAACCACTGTGATAAATTGGACGCGTCTAGTCTAATTCTAAGCTGTCTGAATTTAACACCGTAGTAGCAAACTTCCCGGCTGTGTTATGCCTGGTGCCGGGCATAATGGGGGGTGGTACGTGACTTCACGCACCACCTCGCCCTGCACTAGGCAAATCACAGTACATCAGTTTTACCTGGAGTGTTTTTCTTTAATCTTTGGAAAATACTAAGAAATCGCTTGGCAGCACATAAAAACATAAAGAAGTTTTGTGGATCTTATTAATTTAAAGCGTTAATCATAAAGCTTTATTAAAATTGTAGTTGGCAAAACATGGTGCTGTCCTTTCTGGACAAAATCCCAACTTTTCTCGATCACTTGTATAATAATACCCTTGTCTCAGTCCATGAAGATCTATTATGAAGGAAATAAAATGATAATCTAATTTTTCTATTAAAAGCTGTATAATATGAACTATAATTTAGTGGAAATTGAAAAGGGGTTTTCAAGATGGAACAAATAAAGTTAATTGACGGGAGCACACACCATGCCCATACTTTTGATATATTTTATGTCACAATTCAGTTACTGGATTTACAGATAAAGACGCTGCACTGCTTGTTTTTATATTGAAGCGTTTCCATTCAGGCCACGGCCATTTTTCAAAAGTGAGAACCAGAAAAGCAGCCATATTGTTAGTCACTTTATCATTTTGATTGTCGTTTTATTGCTTTAACATGTAGACAAAATTACATTTTACCATAAGTTTCTGAGAAGCTTTTTCATGAATGGAAACCAATATGGCTGCACTTCCTGTTGTCACTGTTTGGCAAAATGGCCACTGCAACAAAATAATTAAAAAAACGCCGATATCTTAAAGTAAAAGAAACATACTTACCAAGCTGTGACTATCACTAACTTCTGATTTACTATATGACCATTTTTAACATTTTGGGTGGAAATACTTTTTATTTTTCCAAACAATGATTTGTATGACATATCCACTGGATAAGCTTTGAAAGTCAAATTGGCGGAATGTCCGTTATCCAGCTGAGAAAATTCCACACATTAATGTTCACCCCCTACTTTTGTCAGTGGACGATACGGAGTGAACTACTGACCAGGCACATTTGTTCTTTGGATTGGTCAGTGAGCCATTTGTTGCACCTCCACAAATCTATAATGGTGTATGCAGTGTAGTCATATGTCGGAAAACCCCTTTAACTTCGCTATTGAAGACAATATAATACTATAATAACTGACTCTGGAATAGCCTACCTGAGTAGATGGCTTTAAGTAGTTGCAGACACAGGACGAGAATGCTCGTCCTGAGCGGTGGGTACTTAGCGCATTAGGATGAGCATTCTCGTCCTGTGTGACAGCCAGTGTCCGCACGCAATCAGGAGCGGGGCAACAGCTGTAATACACAGCCATGGTCCCGCTCGAACGGCAGAGAGGAGAGAGACCTCTTTTCTCCGCCGTTAAACCCCTTGTATGCCGTGATCAAAGTGATCGCGGCATTCAAAGTAAATAACAGAAGGGGGGACTGCCCTTTGATCGCGTCACAGAAAATCCCTGTGACGCGATCAAGGCCCATAACTGGTATGACCAGACAGCCCAGGGTCCATTGAAGGACCCCAGGGCTGTCTGACCATATTTCCTGTTAGGGCATACTTGTACTATCCGTACACAGGCTAATGTACTGGCATATAGATATATGCCAGTACGTTACAGGTAAAAAATAAAAATGAAAAATCCCTCTATAGGATTTACAAAAAAAAAGTTAAATAAATAAAAATAAAAAATAGAATGTTAAAGGAGTTGGCCAGGACTAAAATATTTTCTAAAGTGTCCCCCAGCCTTGGTTTGTCTTCCCTAAAACCCCCAACATACCTTCTAACCACTTTGTTTGATCTCAATTGTCACTGCTGCTGTTTCTGTTTGTTTACATCCCTTGCTTCTGGTCCCGGCTGTTTCCTGTCTTGTAACCCACCATACCCATGATCCATTGCTGCATCTGAGGAGACAGCTTGCGTTTCCTCTCTCCACAGCATCTCAGCTATTTGCATACTAAGGAGCAGAGGGTGTGTACTACGAGAGACGACGCTCCGTGTCTTTGATCAGACAGCACTTCCGGCTGAACGGAGGCACGGCGCGTCATCGACTACATTTAGGCTCTATTCACACGAGCGGGTCCAAGTGTTGGCCGAAAAAAATGGCCATTTAGGTCAATTTTTCTCGGCTGTTTTGCATCCATTCCAGGCCGTGTTTCCGGTTTTAACGGACGATTTTGACCCGTTTTGCATCAGTTTTTTTTCCCAGTCCGTTTTAAAAACGGATAAATTTAATTTGTACATTTTCTGCCACACACTGCCCCCTGTAGGTAGTGCCACAGAGCCCCCTGTAGGTAGTGCCCTTGTACTTAGCCCCCCCATAGATGCGGGGCCCCCTAACTTCCTGTAGGGAACGGCTCCAGGAGAAGTCCCTGGCGTCACTGTCCATATACGGACAGTGACGTCAGGGACTTCTCCTGAAGAGGAATCCCCGGCCACAGCTTCGGCCGAAGCTGTGGCTAGGGATTCTGCTCCTACAGGGAGCAACAAAATACCCTCCTCCTACATTACAGGCAGTGGGCCGGGCGGATGTTTCATGAGCTCTTCAAAGCTCCGCCTCTGATCCCGCTGCCTGTAAACACAGTTGATCGTACACTCCTCCTCCTTCTCGGCCATGTTACGGCCGTTCTTTGAAGTGTGAGGCGGAGGCGTGGACGACGAGATAGGAGGAGGAGGTGGCGTGTACTATAATGGATGATGCGCCGTGTCTTTGCTCAGCCAGCACTTCCAACTGAACAGAAGCATGGCGCGTCATCAACTGTGTTTACAGGCAGTGGGACCAGAGGCGGAGCTCTGAAGAGCTCAGGAGACATCCGCCCGGCCCACTGCATGTAAATGTAGTTGATGACGTGCCGTGCCTTTGTTCAGCCGGAAGTGCTGCCTGAGCAAAGACCCGGAACGTCACAGGAAATTAAAAAATTTACTCCTGGTGCGGTTACGTGACCGCGAATTATAAGTATGTAATGCTGCCACATATAAACAGAAATTATATTAGAAAAGTAAATGTACATGTCCCATTAGGTTAAAATAAAAATGAAATCTATTCCTGGACAACCCCTTTTAAATAAAAAAAAAAATACAAATACAAATTTTTTACAATGCATAAACTTTTTAAAATAGAAGTCCCAAAATATGAAATAATATAGACATATTTGGTATCACCACGACCGTAACAACCTGTACAATAAATGTATAACGTTATTTATGATCGGTGTATGGTGTAAAAAAAACACCTGGTTTTCCAGAACCTGACATGTAATGGTCAATCACCTGCTGGCAATACAAGTGACTTTTCAAATTACTCACACTGGAGAATCTGTACGGTTTTCCCAATCGCATCGCGGGTCACGCAACGCCCACCCCATCTGAATTCCCGTCCGTTCACTGTCAACACTTCCTTCCGGCCTGCTCGATGTACGGAGCGTCATTACTGACGTCCTGTAGAAAGGAGGGGGCCGGATAGGCTCAATAATTTACAGAGCATGCGTGGTTCGAACTAACTCTTTCCTCCACGCATGCTCAGTCCATTGCCTCCACTGCACCTGTGTGAGTATTCTTTCTTCACACAAGCCCTGGCTACACTGCGCCTGTGCCATTCCCAGTGACCAACGGAGAACCAATGTGCGCTATTTCTGAGAACAGTGGAGGTGTGCTAAGCGGCTCTATGCATTGCGGTAAATGTAGTCTAGGTGGGACCGGAAACTAACGTAAACCGGAACTCCTGGATGTAAACAAACAGAAACATTTGCAAGGAGAGGATTTGTGCGGAAAACATCAGAAACAAGAAGAAGGTATTTGGGGGGGGGGGGGGTTATTGGAATATGTTTAGTGCGCCCAGACCTTTTTAAAAATGTTAAATTAGGGTTGGAAAACCCCTTTAAAGGGACAGTGTCATGATTATTATCCCGAAAAACAGCTGAGAAAGCAGAACGCCTACAAACATCTGCCCATTGGTTTCAATGGGAAATACCGCGTTCTGTTCCGACGGGGCGTTTTTTACGCGGCCGTTTTCCAAAAACGGCACGTAAAAAGACGCCCGCCAAAAAGAAGTGCATATCACTTCTTGGGACGTTTTTGGAGCCGTTTTTCTTTGAATCTATAGAAAAACAGCTCCGAAAACGTTCGTAAGAAACGCCACCAAAAACGCGAGTTTGATTAAAAAATGGCTGAAAATCAGGAGCGGTTTTCCCTTTGTTTAGTAAGCGTGTGAACATACCCTTAGGCGGGATTCACACGACAGGGTTTCCCGGCCGGGTGCCGGCCGTTCATAAATCGGCCGGCACCCGGCTGCATTAGGAATAATAGACCCCTAATGGGGCTATTCACACGACCGATTTTTTGACGGGCCGGGAAAATCGGCCGTCAAAAAATGGGACTTGCCCTACTTTCGGCCGGGTGCCCGGCTCCCATAGAAGTCTATGGGGCCGGGTAATACACGGCCATCACCGGAATGTGTCCCGAGTGATGGCCGGGTCTACCATCGCTCGCGCACTCTCCTCCTCACAGTGCAGAGTGCATATGAGGAGGATGAGGAGGGTCTTTTTTTGCTCCCTGTAGGAATCGGAATCCCCAATCTCCGGCCGGGGATTGGGGATTCCGCTACAGGAGGAGTGCGTGACTACACTGTCCATATATGAACACAGCGAAGTCACTCACTTCTGAAGCGGAATTCCCAACCTGTGGCAGGGAATTCCTCTCCAGGAGAAGTCAGTGACTACACTGTCCATATATGGACATTGAAGTCAGTGACTTCTCCTAGAAGGAAGGGGGATGGGTGCAACCTACAGGGGGCTGTGTGGCATCGCCTGCAGGGGGCTGGGTGGCATCGCCTGCAGGGGGCTGTGTGGCATCGCCTGCAGGGGGCTGTGTGGCATCGCCTGCAGGGGGCTGTGTGGCATCGCCTACAGGGGGCTGTGTGGCATCGCCTACAGGGGGCTGTGTGGCATCGCCTACAGGGGGCTGTGTGGCATCGCCTACAGGGGGCTGTGTGGCATCGCCTACAGGGGGCTGTGTGGCATCGCCTACAGGGGGCTGTGTGGCATCGCCTACAGGGGGCTGTGTGGCATCGCCTACAGGGGGCTGGGTGGCATCACCTACAGGGGGCTGGGTGGCATCACCTACAGGGGGCTGGGTGGCATTACCTAACAGGGGGCTGTGGCATTCTCTACAAAGGGCTGTGTGTGGCAACAAATTTAAATGAAATTCATCCGATTAAAAATCGGTCAGGGAAAAAAACGGATGCAAATCGGGTCCAAATCCGCCGGTAAAAACGGCAACACAGCCCGGAACGGATGCAAACCGGCCGGGAAAATCTGCCAAAAACGGCCGATTTTTCCCAGCCGACACTCGGACCCTGTCGTGTGAATGAGGCCTTAGCCTTTTGGCGTGTCCTATAGCTTCTGCCAGCTGCCATTTGTACAATCACACCCAAAATGGCAGCCGGTCAATGCTTAGCAATTTGCAGACACCTTTTCCTGACTTGCAGGATGGGGGGGTGTGAGATTCCCTCCCACATTTACGGCAGCTGTGAGTCAGGTTGCTTTGCCTTATTCACCTTGCTGTAATTCTGGGAAGTGCTCCCTCTAGTGGCCAACATCGGAAAACATATCAAATTATTGAATTTTTAATACTTTCCACCATGTGGAAGAAAAAAAAAATACAGCAAAATCTTAAAAAATATATTATAAATAAGTAACTTACTTAAAAACAAAAAGTTTAATTCACGACACATACCCTTTTAAGTGATGAAAGAAGGCTTAGATAATTTCTTAGAACAAAAGAATATTAGCCCTCCAATGTATGGAATTCTTGTTTGAATGTTGTTCGTCTGATCGCCACTTGGGATATTGGTCCGTGCCTTTTTTATAGGTATTTTTTTTAACTGAGCTCTGGATCAGTAGGAGTAAAACACTGACTATCAATACATGATGGCGATAATGATCTATTCTGATTTACCAATGATTTGCATATTATATGTAACACTTCCAATCACAGGTCAGGCCCAGCACATGATCTGAGAGTTGGACAGTATGATAATCATTCACTTTACCATACATACTCTAAAAAAGATTCTATCACCAAATCCTATGCCCCCACGCTAAAACATGTCTGTGCCCACATTAGCTGCATATCATTGGTCCATTTATATTTTGTGTTCTCGTTGGTTTTCTTAGTGTCAGAGCAGTTTTGTAAAATAACTGCATTACCTTATTCTGATGAAAGCCAGCGTCTCTGGTGGGAAGTCGGAAATGTAATTAGAATATTGGAATCTATTGATCTCCTGTCGGAACGTAATTTACGGTTGTTTTGCAATTAAACATATTATCTAACATCACCTTTATGCTGTGTAAGAAGCAAAACAAAATGCCTTTCATAATTCATTGCATAAAAGAGTAAAGCGGTTCAGAACAAGGACTGAATGTGGTGTGTTCCACCATTGATACGAGGCCAGATCCTGAGAACTGAACAGCACGTGGAATATCCAGTTTGGCCATTACATGTAAGGTAAAATGGGAAAATGATCTTGGCCTGTTAGTGTAAATGCAAGAGGTCTGCATACTGGGTTGATAGGGGTATAATGTACACACGCATGGTGGCAGCACCTGGAATCCCTACGAGTCCTTATTACCGACCCATAGCCCCTAGAGACTGTGCTGTGTGTATGGGCTGTAAGGCAGTCACTCAATATATAAAATATACTGAATATTTTCATAAAAGGAAAACCTATGGTTTATTAAAATGAAAAAAAAAACTTGTGGTTGATGCAGTTAAGTGAAATGATGTGATTTTATTTATTATTTCACCCAAAAATTCAGTAAAAATATAATATTAAAGGGAACCTGTCACTAGAATGGGGATATACTTCTGGGGTTTAGCATCCTAAACATGCCCCTCACAAAACTGTCCATTTTAGCATTATGTCTAAAAAGAAGTTATAATACATTGGTAAATTGCATTCAGCGCACAGAGAAGAGTCCTGAGAGGAGTCGAGGTGTGCCGGCCTTGGCCTCAACTGAGCATGTGCAGGATGCCGTTGGACTCCTCTCTGGACTATTCTCTGGTAATTTGCATTCAGCGCTCGCTGTATTATACCTTCTTTTTAGACCAAATGCTAAAACAGAGTTTAGAGAGGGGCAAGTTTCGGACGCTAAAGCCCAGCCGTATAACAACGCACTGGTGGTTTACTATCCTAAAATCTAGTGACGCGTTCTCTTTAAATCAAGAAGTATACAACTACAAAAAGATTGGCAGTCAATAAGCTTTGACTAACTTGCTTGCCCGTCGTACTTCACCGTGTCAGTCTATGGTAAAAGATCGTAAGGGAGGTAGAAACCCTCAAACTTTCCATCTTTCAGTGGCTGTTTACTGAATAAGGGATTGAGCCGTCTCTTGCTTACATCACTTGTTTTTCTCCTGATGACATGTATGAAGCTTTGCGACGTCTGTAAGGTATAAGATGTTCAGTGCCCTTACGTTTACAAGAGACTGTATTATGCCTCCCCACCCCAGCAACCAGTGTTTCCTTCAATGCCAAATTTTGGTTGCCAGGCTGTGCGTGATGCAGCAATAAAGTCACTTGGTGTTAACAGGTGAGCGCTCTGGACTGCATAACCTCTTCTGTTTCTGGCACCATAAGTAGATTTTATGTAACGTAATTATAATGTTCAACGACCAAACAGTATGCCAATGTAGCTTTCAAGAGCCAGCCTGATTCTGACATCACGTCTTCTCTAGTGTCTACCTGCTTCAAGGGATTTCATGTAACAACTTCAAGGATATACCGAGTATCATGTTAGTCTATGGTGTTATGTAGCGTTAAATCCCCCTTGCTCCTACTTCTTTGCAGCGGCAGTTTTTACTCTTGAATGGGCATGCTATTCGAAACCGTACAATCGTACCCACCCAGACAGGGTGCAGTGCATGGAATTGTGGGATTTTTAAAATAAAACTTGGCTAGCATCCATAATCATCATAATCTTTATATAGTGCCAACATTTTCCGCGGCGCTTTACAATGGGTGTGAAGCAAACCACAAACATGACAAGTAATCCAAACAAATAAACTAACAATGAGACAAAAGGACTGTGGTTCCTGTCCGCAAGAGCTTACAATCTAAATAGGATAGGAGGAGTGACACAATAGGTACAAGGTGCTATTTTTTAGTCCAGGCGACCAGCCGTTGTGTTGGTAAGGGGAATTTTAAATAACGCTGCATGTTCCAGTTACCCAGCCAGTATCTGAGCCAACACGGATATAAAGTGCAGAGTGACGCAACGTTGGTTGCTAGTTGAGGACATAGCCATGTGAAGTGAAGAGCTATCTAGACCGTGGAAAATGGTTGTAGTCAAGATAAAGTTATGCGACATAGGCCTCCTTGTAGAAATGAGATTCTAGTGCACGCTTAAAACGTGGAAGGTTAGGTGCAAGTCTTATTGTCTGAGGTAGTGCTTTCCACAGAATGGGTGCAGCACGAGAGAAGTCCTGCAGACAGTAGTGAGAGGATGTAATTCGGGAGGATGAGACATGAGAGTATTGGCTCCGCAGCAAGCACGAGTAGATTAGTAGATGGAGATGAGAGCAATTTTTTATCCATTGATGTAGTCTATGGGAGAGAAGGACTCCTGGATCAGCTCTGTACATTAGTTCTGTAAAAAAATTTTGTCTTTTTTTTTTTTTTTTATCCCCTTTCATTTAAATATTGCATATTGTGTGCAGTTTTCTCATTTCTAGTATAAAGGCGTTGTAGATTTACTGGCATACATCATGGCCATTCTAAAATTAAACCGTTTTGTTACTAGATGCGCTCTCTCTGTAAATAACATCATGCTATTTCCCAACCCAGAGGACTCAATACAAATCATTTAATGGTAACCAAGTTTTAATGGCAATTAAACTCTCATCAAACCAAATGGCTTATATAAACCACATGACACAGTTTGAAGCTCATTTGCAAATTATATTGGCTCTAAATGGCGCGTTGTATTCCGTTGCCAGGTTCCCGGCACATGTATAGTGTTTAGAATTTATAGCTCATACACAGAAGTTTTTAATTGAGCGCCCTAAAGATTTCATTTACCAGATGGACGTGAGATATTGGTAGTTTCTGACAGCGGCTCTGCCGTGCAGAATAAGCCATTTGTAGATTATTATTTTTTTTGTTTGGAAACGCACTATGCACATATATATATTTCTGGAAGGAGTGATTGCATTACATGGCATGCTAATGGTAACATATGAACAGATGTCTTTCTTTAATGATTCTAATTGAAGAAAATGAGCTTTTCTAATCATCCTGGGATCCAGCAGTTCTTTTACTTTACAGCTGGCTTCCTAACCCCGTTGTGATGTGTAAGTAATTACAGAAAAAAGACATTCATTGGAACTTGTTGATCACTTCTCCAGTATGGTAATTCTGGCCAGATGGAGAAGACATTTCCTGATATGTAATGACTGGGCCAGCATGTCTACAAGTTTGTCAGTCTTCGCGTACTCTGTTATTCACGGAAGGATGAGACGTGATGTTCCAAACCTTACGCCTGTCTGTCACCTTAAGGATATGATCACACGGGTTGGATACGCTGTGAAAATCTCCAAAGCATATCTGACCCAGAACATCCTTCTGAATATTTACACCAATCGTGCTTTAATTTGGTGCGTATATTCGCCCAGATTGGTCAATGCAGAAAAGATCTACCAAAATAAACGGCCTATATTCACTACTCCTGGCATTGCCATAGCAACTTGCCCCTGCTTTTTTGACTACTATGTGTCCAGATGGCCTCGTGTGATGACATCTCAGCATATGTGACTGGTGTAGCCTGTGATTGGCTGAAGGGGTCACGTGATGAAACGTCATCACAGGGGGCAGCTAGGACACAGAGCAGCCAGAAGAGCATGAACGCGTTGCTATTGCAACGCCAGGAGAGGTAAGTATAGGCGTTCTATTTTCATTTTTTTTAACCAATGGAATTTTTGGGCGAATATGCAGCGTAATCACAACAAATTCTGCAAAGAATGGCATGTGTTGTGAAATTTGACTCTCCATTAAACACAATCTGGAAACTTTGCAACAACTGTGCAGTGAATTCACAGCATAAAATGTTAAGCTAATGTGTTCATGTTGGTGGACTGCTGACTGTCCCACTCTAAGGGTATGCTCACACGGCTTATTTTCGGCCGTTTTTCAGTCCGTAAACGGCTGAAAAATCTGTAGCAGGACACCTCCAAACATCTGCCCATTGATTGCAAAGGGATAAACGGCGTTCTGTACCGACGGGCCATTTTTTTACGCGGCCATTTTGAAAAACGTAACAAAAAGGCTGAAAATCAGGAGCTGTTTTCTCTTGAAAACCGCTCCATATTTTCAGACGTTTTTGGTTAAGTATGTGAACATACCCCAACCCAAAATTGAGTTGAAGCAATGTGTCTCTTACCTTTTAACCTGTATAAAACAAAGAACTGAACGATTTAGTTCACATAGGAAGCAAAGACCCGGAGGACCCGTGTGGAGAGTTGTACACTAGTGTAGTTCATTCACCTAGTAATATGGTCCCACATGTTGGAAGCGGAGCTGGATCTACCCCTATGTTTCAGTCCTCCTCACTTGAGTGCTTTCACATTGCAGCCTGTTTTCATCAGGGCTCGAGAACTTTATGTAAACTTTTCCGTCGCGTTTTGTGCCAAGTTTAAAATTAAACTTTCTCCCACTCTGCTCCCCACAATCCCGGTATTTTACGTGCATTTATTGCACAACCTTGTGTAATACAAACGTCTCTACGCTGTGCAGAGATAACAATAACAATTGTGTGAAATCAAAGAGATTAACAAAATGTTTTTGTATTCCGTCATTGTAATGTGCATAATTACAAAAACACTGATCCTCCCCATGGAGACTTTCTACGGAGAAAAATTTGAGCCATTTTTCCCGATTTCTAAATTTTCCATTCAATGTGTTTGTGTTTCTAATGAAGATAAAGTAAATCCAGTAGTGTAACTGGGCTTTACAAACCGTTTATTATTGGTGTTGTGAGCTCATATGACTCTTGTTATTTAGTAGCTATATTAGGGCATTCGCCATCGAGGTTGACATTGAGTTCTAGGGGCTGAAACATTACTCTGTTTTGTACCTTGATGTTACTGTTTTCACAGCTGGTTAGAAGCCAAGGAGCAAATTGTTTAAAAATGGATGAGTGCAGCAGCTCGTCCGGGAAAGAAACTTCACATAAGCATCGATGTTTTAAATACACAGCAATTTTGTTTATCAATAATAAATGACACTGGCGCAAACGTGCCAAATACCTAAACATTTGTCTAATGAACAAGGACACTATAGGGGTCATGTATAAAAGTGTCCGTGTCGGAACTGCTGTCTAAATTAAATTCAATATTCAATTATTTTAAGACCACACACCTGAGTTATTTTATGGAACGCATCTACAGTATACACCTGTTGGGCTCTATTCACACTGCGTTTACAGCACCAATTCGTTTTGGTGGTTTCTAGCTGCATACGGAAAGCTAAGCATTCTGACGCAGCAGAAATAGTTATGCCAACATATACCAGCCTAATGGATGCCAAAAGGACTCTCTCTTTTGACGTCTCTCGGGCCCATGGGAGTCTATGGATGCAGTCAGCAAAGGCAATGTGTCCTGTCGCGTACACCGAACGAAGTGTGAATAGATTCTTACATAGTATTTAAGGAATGTAATTTTTTTTCAACTATTTTATCATTTATTGCTATCACCAACTCTGATGTAACCGTTCCCTTCCGAATTATTTTTCTCTCTGACGGGGAATTGCTAATAAAATGTCACTTTTATTGATATGCGTTAAAATCTGAGTTCACTGAACTTCCCTAAATATTGCTAAATAATTGGTTCTCAAAAAAGTAGGAAGCAGAGCCTTGCACAATGGTGGTATATATTTGGTCTAAATAGAGAATGTAGAGGATATAGGATAGCGTTCCCTGTAGAGGAAACTTGCCCTATTTACTAGATAGAGATGGTAATAAGAGCGGATCCTATCCAGTCATTTCTACAGTCGCTAACTCGGGTAGCATTCTACTTCACTAAACGCTTTTCACCCAACGCATTGCAATTCTCATTTCTCATCAGAGGTCAGTTGGACAACGGTAGTATATAGTGTAATGTTTCGTTCACGGCATTGATCGCAATACCATCGATGTTGTGCAAACAATTTTGCACTAAATGCTGCAAGTGACTACCCCGGGTTTCCATGCTCCAGAGGAGACCAGTGTAGTCCTCCACTATACTGCATGGAAGAAAGATGGCCCCTTGTCAACATTAGATGTAATGTTTTTTTTTTACTAGCATGTTTTAACAAAGGTTGAAAGTGGGGACCAGGAGGAGACACTCCTTGCAGGAGTTTTTCATTGACTACTAAACTTAGAACCCAGAATAAAAGTCCAGTTTGGGTAGATTTCAGGTTGATAGCTAAATATCATTTTAGAACTACCCTATCAATTTGGCAAGAACCTTTAGTCTGCAGACAGGTTAAATGTTGCGCCATAGTAAAAATACTGTAAGGTTATTGAATATGGTTTGCAGTGTTCATATCTCTAGGTATCTGCTTGGCGTGGGGTAACCGGAAACTGGCAGATCGCTTCCATCCAGCAGTTCCCCAAGGAAATGACGGGATATGTTCATCCATTCAGCTACAGAGAAATGACTTCAAAATGTAAGGTGCCAGTGCGGATTATTTTAGGCACTTCCTGGCTTCTCAGATTATAAGAGAATTTAATCAGTACCGTCACAGATAGAACTAACCAACACAGATAAAATTGCTGCATACAGCATATTCCATAGCGACCAGCAATATTTTGAATAGCGCATATCTATGGGAATTGTTTTTTTGCAGGAATTAACTTTAGACGTCATTAGTTCATATTGACGCAGAGGAAAAGCTTTCTAATACATACTGTATCTGGTACTGCAGACTATTCATACCCTCTGTAAAATATTGAGCAGCAACATGGATTATGATGTGAATAAACGATGATGATGATGATTCTCATATGACTTGATGTCCCGGGATTACCTTTGCAACTGTTGTAAATTTTGACTTGACACTCATGAAATCCACCCTGCTTATGTGCACTGAATAGTAACCATTCTTGTTCTGACTAAGGTTGTCCGAGTACCACCCCTGCTTCTGGCTTCATTAAATATTCATCTGAAAGGTCTCATTTAGTTACAGGATAGTAATAATGAAAGTATAATTAAAACAAATGTATCAAACTGTTGAAATAATTTACACTTACCAAAAAAACCAAGGCCTCTGAGCCACCCTTTTCTATTTGCCCTGTTAGGGCACATGGACGTAATAAAAGAGGGTACGCTACTCCGGACACTTCTATTAGCCGAAGAGAAGAGAGATCTTTTCTTGTTATGAGGTGCTTTTATGTTACGCAGAATATATGTTGTAAAGCCATACAATCTCATTCCATCTTTCTAGAAAGTCCCCAGCCAGATGGAAGTGCAGTCAGACAACCTCATCGTTCCCCATTTGGTAATTTGGATACTTTATATGAACTAATTTTTATCTGATTTATTTTCAAGTATAAAATCCCGGGTCCTTGTTAGAACGTGTGTCCTACTGCTTTCGACTAACCTATATTTCAGCAACAGAAATACACTTGAGAGACTTTTATGAGTCACGGCTGTCAAACAGACAAATTGCTCAGCTTTGTAAGAAGAGTTGATTCTCTAATTTAGTGCGCTAATGTTCTGATTGTGGCTTGCCTAAGGTACCTATTAAATGGAGAGACCTGTCATTTGCCTTTCATTATGACTGCTCCTGTTAGATCACTTCACTCTCCCAGGTGTTGAGTAAACCTGAAGAGAATGTTGCAGGTCTCGTATCTTTGGTTTGTGTGGAGACATTCTGTAGCCTACTGCCTTTCTAGAAAATGACAGTGTACAGTTCTATATAAACCTGTTATATGGTAACAAGGCCATAGTAAATCACCGCTGAAATATAAAGCCATCTCATGTCTGCTGTATCCAAGTATGACGTGGATCTGTTAAATGGGCACATAGTCCAACTGTAGTGTCTTTCTATGCAATTCCTGGCCGTGATAGTGGTCTGTCGCCTTTTAGAACCTCCATGTATATTTAGGGTATGTTCACTCGAACTGTTTTCAGACGTAATTCGGGCGTTTTACGCCTCGAATTACGCCTGAAAAAACGGTTCCATTACACCTACAAACATCTGCCCATTGCTTTCAATGGGTTTTACGTTGTTCTGTTCCCACGAGGTGTAATTTTACGCGTCGCTGTCAAAAGACGGTGCGGAAAAAGACGCCCACGACAAAGAAGTGCATGTCACTTCTTGGGACGTTTTTGGAGCCGTTTTTCATTGACTCCATTTAAAAACAGCTCCAATAACGTCCGTAAAATACGCAGCGAAAAACGCGAGTAGTTACAAAAACGTCTGAAAATCAGGAGCTGTTTTCAGGCGAAAACAGCTCCGTAATTTCAGGCGTATTTTGCTACTGCGTGTGAACATACACTTAGGCCTTATTCACACGAACGTGTAACACATCCGTGTGATGGCTGTTAATTCACATCTGTGTGGTGTCCGTGATTCACGCACAACTTCATAAGAAGTGAAAAGGAAAAAAAAAAATTAATGAAAAATGTTTACATAAACAGACATAAACAACGGATGCTACACGGGACTGCAACGCATGACAAACGTGTCCATTTGCGGACGCAAAACTGACCCGTTCATCTGAATAAGGCCACACACACACACACACACACACACACACACACACACACACACTTCTCGATGAATTAGAATATCATCAAAAAGTTAATTTATTTCCGTAATTCAATACAAAAAGGGAAACATATATATTATATAGATTCATTACACGCAGAGTGATCTATTTCCAGCATTTTTTTCTTTTAATGTTAATAATTATGGCTAACAATGAACCCCTTAGTGACCAGCCTATTTTAGGCCCTAATGACGAAGCTATTTTTTTTGTTTTCCTATAATCGCATTCAAAATGCTATAACTTTTTTTTATTCTTCCATTGACCTAGCTGCATGAGGGCTTGTTTTTTGCGGGATTAGTTGTACTTTTTAATGGCACCATTTTGGGGTATATATAATTTTTTGATTAACTCTTTTGGGGGGAATAGAAAAAAAACCCTGAAATTCCGCCATTGTTCTATGCGTTTTAAATTCACGCCGTTCACTGTGCGGCATAAATAACACGTTACCTTTATTCTATGGGTCGGTACGATTACGACGATACCACATATGCATAGGTTTTTAATGTTTTACGACTTTTGCACAATAAAAGGACTTTTATTATTTGTTTTTGCATCGTCCCTTTCCAAGAGCCGTCATTTTTTTGTTTTTCCGTCAATGTAGTGAAATGAGAGCTTGCTTATTGCGGGACAAGACGTAGTTTTGATTGGTACTGTTTTGGGGAACATTAACTTTTATTATGACTTATTTGGGGGACAATGAAAAAAAAAATAGCAATTTCGCCATTGTTTTTTGCTGTTTTGTTTTTACGGTGTTCACCTTGCGGTTTAAATTACTAATTAACTTTATTGTTTTTGGATCATTATGGTCGTGGCGAATCCATAGATGTGTACTTATTTTTTACACTTTTACTAAAAACCACTTTTTATGGAAAAAAATGTTTTTTTTTTGTTTTACTGTAATTTTTATAAATTTTTATTTTACATTACTTATTTTTTTTTAGTCCCATTAGGGGACTTTACTATACAATCTTTAGATCGCTGCTGTAATTCTTTGGTATACTCTAGTATACCAGAGCATTATTGCCTGTCAGTGTAAATCTGACAGGCAATCTATTAGGACTTGCCAGCATATACCCAGGGCAGGCCTGGGGGCTTTTATCATGCCCCCGGCTGCCATGGCACCCCATCGGAGGTCCGCGATTGTATTTGCGTGCCGCCGATGGGTAACAGAGGGAGCTCCCTCCCTCTGTAAACACGTTAAATTCTGCGGTCGCAATTGACTGCGGCATTTAACGGGTTAAATGGCCGCGGACTAAGTAAACTTCGATCACTGCCGTTGGAGCAGGATCCCGGCTGTAATCAGACAGCCGAGCCTCGGCTCCCGCCTGCACAGACTTAGACTGGGCCGCCATGAAAAGGCTGCGGCCTAGCCTGAGGCCCCTTCGTGACCGCGGTGAAAAGGCGTGATATATAATCAGCACTTTTTATAAGGTACACTTTTGATAAGCTGCTCCTTTTTAATGGAGTAACCTGTTTTTAAAAAAAAAATGAAAAATTTAAAATAACATATTGGGGCATATTTGAGTTAATAGAAGGGGTCCCTCGTTCAGGACAATCCTCAATTAGACAGAGAGCTACTACAAAGAATATCTTTCTCCTGTTGCAACTTTTTTTTTTTGGGGGGGGGGAGCCTTCTAAGAAGGGATTATAAGAAGTGGAGAACCTCTTTAACCTGTTTCTAAAATCCACCCTACATGTACAGTGGAAATCGAAGGGGGAAGTATGGGGCAGGTTCACGGGCTGAGCCAACTCCATACTCTGCAGGTGTCCGCTGCCTATTACAGCTGACCACCTTCTATAACAGCCTGGATCAGAGTTAACTCCGATACTGACCGAGTAACCACTTAGGTACCATAGTCATGCGAGCGCCGCATCTGAGTTGTTTTGCCTGTAGCAAATGCCTGCTAGGTCATGCCTGAGGCATGGCCTAGCAGATGCCTGTCTGTTTTATACGGACAGGCATAATACACTGCAATATAGAAGTATTGCAGTGTATTATAAATGCGATCGGACAATCGCATAGTGAAGTCCCCTAGTGGGACTAGTAAAAAAAAAAAAAAGTTTAATAAAAAGTGAAAAAAAATAAAAATATGAAAAACCCACTTTTTCCCGTAACAAGCTTCTTTATTACTAAAAAAACCAAAATAAAGTAAAAAAGTTACACATATCTTATATTGCGGTGTACGTAACGACCCCAACTATAACGTTTTTACATCATTTAACCCACACAGTGAACATCGTAAAAAATAAAATATAAAACAATGCAAAAATTGCTATTTTCTTTGAATCCTGCCTTAAAAAAAAATTTGATTAAAAAATGATCAAAAAACAAGACCTTATACAGCTATGTCGAAGCAAAAATAAAAAAGTTATAGTTCTTGGAATGAGACCATGGAAAAAACATAAAAAATAGCTTGGTCATTAAAGTGAACCTTTCACCTCCCCATACATGTGCAGCATGTAATGGGGAGGGCTGCACAAACCCTGGGGCACTTTACAAAAAATTTTTCTACCTCGCTCCGTTATTTAGATATCGGTGCCGTTATATTTGGCGCCCGATATTTAAATAATTCCCTGAACAGTCAACGGTGCGTGTACTGGCAAGGGGGCGTGTTACTATGGCTGTGACACTGTCCAATCAGATATGAACAGTGTTACAGCAAGAGCGAGGAATGGGAGTATGTGCGCGTGCACACGCTCTCACTCTTCAGCTTTCAAGATTAGGCTTCTGCCGAACTGGCAAGGGGGCGTGTCACTGCTGCGGACAGTGTAAGCTGGGGAGCGCTGTCCGTAGCAGAGACACGCCCCCTTGCCAGTTCGGCAGACAATACAAAGACTGATCTCTCGCAAGAGCTGAAGAGATGAGAGCTCCTCTCCACAGCTATTGCACTGTCCGTAGCAGTGACACGCCCCCTCGCCAGTTCGGCAGAAGACTAATCTTGAAAGCTGAAGAGTGAGAGCTTGTGTACGCGCGCACACTCTCATTCCTCGCTCGTGCTGTAACACTGTCCACATCTGATTGGACAGTGTCACAGCCATAGTAACACGCCCCCTTGCCAGTACACACCCCGTTGACTGTTCAGGGGGTTATTTAACCCCTTAACGCTCCAGGACATACTATTATGTCATGGTAAGTGCATCGTTTTCGCGCTCCATGACATAATAGTATGTCATGGAGTAAACACGGCGCCGTTCGCGCGGGGCGCGTGCATGAGCTGTGATAGCTGCTGTTTCCGACAGCAGACTATCACTGCTCAATGTGCCGGGACCGATCGCGGTGGTCCCCGCAGATTTAACCCCTCAGAAGCCGCGTTCAATAGCGATCGCGGCTTCTTAGGGGTTAATCCGCCATCGCCGGCCTGCTACACGATAGCGGCCGGCGATGGTGACTATGGCAACCGGACACCAAAAAATGGCGTCCGGCTATGCCATAGACGGAAGCCTAGTGGGTCCTGACAACGTCAGGACCCACTATGCTTGCTGTCAGTGAGTAGCTGACAGCTCTAATACACTGCACTACGCATGTAGTGCAGTGTATTAGAATAGCGATCAGGGCCTCCTGCCCTCAAGTCCCCTAATGGGACAAAGTAAAAAAGTAAAAAAAAAGTTAAAAAAAGTTGTGTAAAAATAAGAAAATAAAAGTTTTAAAAGTAATAAAAGTAAAAATCCCCCTTTTTCCCTTGTCAGTCTTTATTATTAAAATAAATAAATAAATAAACAAATAAACTATACATAATTGGTATCGCCGCGTCCGTAACGGCCTGAACTACAAAATTATTTCGTTATTTATCCCGCGCGGTGAACGCCGTAAAAAAATAAAATAATAAACCGCACCACAATCACAATTGTTTGGTCACTTCACCTCCCAAAAAATGGAATAAAAAGAGATCAAAAAGTCGCATGTACCGAAAAATGGTCCTGATCGAAACTACAGTTCGTTACGCAAAAAATAAGTCCTTGCACGGCTTTTTTGAAGGAAAAATAAAAACGTTTTGGCTCTTAGAATAAGGTAACACAAAAAGTGAATGATTGTTTACAAAACGTATTTTATTGTGGAACGCCATAAGACATAAAAAAACTATAAACATCTGGTATCGCCGTAATCGTATCGCCACGCAGAATAAAGTGAATGTGTCATTTATAGCGCACGGTGAACGCTGTGAAAAAAATAGAACAAAAAAACAATAGTAGAATTGCGGTTTTTTAGTCACCGCGCCACCTAAAAATAGAATAAAAACTGATCAAAAAGCCGCATGCACCCCAAGAAAACTACAATGGATTCCTCAAGGGGTCTAGTTTCCAAATTGGGGTCACTTTTGGGGGTTTTCCACTGTTTTGGCACCACAAGACCTCTTCAAACCGGACATGGTGCCTAATAAAAAAGAGGGCTCAAAATCCGCTAGGTGCTCCTTTGCTTCGGAGGCCGGTGCTTCAGTCCATTACCGCACTAGGGCCACATGTGGGATATTTCTCTAAACTGCAGAATCTGGGCAATACGTATTAAGTTGCGTTTCTCTGATAAATCCTTTTGTGTTATAAAAAAAATGGTATAAAGAGGATTTTCTGACAAAAAAAAAAGTAAATTTCACCTCTACTTTGCTCTAAATTTCTGTGAAACACCTAAAGGGTTCATAAACTTTCTAAATGCTGTTGTGAATACTTTGAGGGGTCTAGTTTCTAAAATGGGGTATTTGATAGGGGTTTCTAATATATGGGCCCCTCAAAGCAACTTCAGAACTGAACTGGAACCTAAAAAAATAAATAAATGAGGCAATACTTCGCTTCTTACATTATACTGATAATGAGACGTGCCCACCCCGAGATGACCCCAGTTTTGACCGTTTGTATAAACGGAGACCCCTATTAGACCGTTTCAGTGCCCGGTTTTCCCAAGCATACACCCCCGAGACGTGTATTTCTATTGATGAGTCCCTGGTACATTTTAAAGCGAGGGTTCAATTCCGCCAGTACCTGCCGGGTAAGAGGGCAAGGTATAGCGTGAAGATGTATAAGCTGTGCGAGAGTGCATCAGGGTATACCTACAGGTTTAGGATATATGAAGGAAAGGCCACCCCCAAACCAGACTGCATCCTGGACTACAATAGGTACATGGGAGGGATGGACTTGTCAGATCAAGTCCTGAAGCCCTACCGCGCCATGCGGTGTGGTATAAGAAGCTGGCCATGCACATCATACAGATGGCTTTGTACAATGCGTACGTGCTACGTCGATGTGCAGGCCAGAGGGGAACTTTCCTGGAATTTCAAGATCTAATCTTTAGGGACCAGGAAGGGGGGGCACCCAGTACTTCTGGAAGCGAGGCCACACGCATCGTACCAGGGCAACACTTTCCAAGAGAAGTTCCCCAAACCGGTGGAAAGGGAAAGAGTCAAAAGAGGTGCAGAGTCTGCTATAAGAGGGGGATAAGGAAGAACACAATATACCAATGTGACACGTGTCCCGAAAAACCAGGGCTCTGTATAAAAGATTGTTTTAAAATGTATCATACATCCCTTGATTTTTAATTTACCCTGATGCACTCCGCACAGCTTACCCCCCTCATCTTTCCCTTCTGAGCCCTGCCGTATGCCCAGGCAGCTGATAACAGCCACATGTAGGGTATTGTCGTACCCAGGAGAACCCACATTACAATTTAAGGGGTGTATATCTCCGGTGGCGCATGCTGGGCACACTATATCGGACACTGACATGCCATATATATATATAAAATTGCAAATCTCACTCTGCACCATCTGCTGCGCATTATCTTTTACACAGTACCTGTGGGGTCAAAATGCTCACTACACCTCTAGATGAATGTCTTAAGAGGTGTAGTTTTTAAAATGGGGTCACTTCTCGGGGGTTTCAACTGTACTGGTACCTCAGGGGCTTCTGCATACATGACTTAGCACCAGAAAAGCTCCAGTAGGCCAAATGGTGGTCCTTTCCTTCTGAGCCCTCCCATGGGCCCAAACGGCAGTTTATCACCACAAATGGGGTATTGCCGCACTAAGGACAAATTGGGCAACAAAATGGGGTATGTTGTTCCTTGTGAAAATAAGAAATTTTGATAAAAAATGACATCTTATTGGAAAAAATATCATTTTTTTCATTTCACAGCCCAATTCAAATAGGTGCTGTAAAAAAACTGTGCGGTCAAAATGATAACAAAAACCATAAATGAATTCCTTGAGGGGTGTAGTTTCCAAAATGGGGTCACTTCTGGTGGGTTTCCATTGCTTTGATACCTCTGAGGCTCTGCAAATGCGACATGGCACCCGAAAACCAATCCAGCAAAATCTGGACTCCAACAAACACATAGCGCTCCTTTCCTTCTGAGCCCTCCCATGGGCCCAAACAGCAGTTTATCACCACAAATGGGGTATTGCCGCACTAAGGACAAATTGGGCAACAAAATGGGGTATGTTGTTCCCTGTGAAAATAAGAAATTTTGATCAAAAATTACATCTTATTGGAAAAAATATCATTTTTTTCATTTCACAGCCCAATTCAAATAGGTGCTGTGAAAAAACTGTGCGGTCAAAATGATAACAAAAACCATAAATGAATTCCTTGAGGGGTGTAATTTCCAAAATGGGGTCACTTCTGGTGGGTTTCCATTGTTTTGATACCTCAACACCTCTTCAAACCTGGCATGCTGCCTAAAATATATTCTAATAAAAAAGAGGCCTTAAAATGCACTAGGTGCTTCTTTGCTTCTAGGGCTTGTGTTTTAGTCCACGAGCGCACTAGAGCCACATGTGGGACATTTATAAAAACTGCAGAATCTGGACAATACATATTTAGTAGTGTTTATCTGGTAAAACCTTCTGTGTTACAGAAAAAAATTTAATAAATTTGAAATTCAGCAGAAAAAATGAAATTTGCAAATTTAATTTCCACTTTGCTTTAATTCCTGTGAAATGCCTGAAGGGTTAAAAACTTTCTATATGCTGTTTTGAATACTTTGAGGGGTCTAGTTTTTAAAATGGGGTGTTTTATGGGGGTTTCTAATACATAGGCCCCTCAAATCCACTTCAGAACTGAACCGGTACCTTCAAAAAAAGGCTTTTGAAATTTTCTTAAGAATATGAGAAATTGCTGTTTATGTTCTAAGCCTTGTAACGTCCAAGAAGAATAAAATAATGTTCAAAAAACGATGCCAATCTTAAGTAGACATATGGGAAATGTGAACTAGTAACTATTGTGGGTGGTATAACCGTCTGTTTTTCAAGCAGATGCATTTAAATTCTGAAAAATGCTATTTTTTGTAAATTTTCTCTAAATTTTGCAATTTTTCACAAATAAAGACTGAATATATCGACCAAATTTTACCACGAACATGAAGCCCAAAGTGTCACGAGAAAACAATCTCAGAATCGCTTGGATAGGTTTAAGCATTCCGACGTTATTACCACATAAAGTGAAATATGTCAGATTTGAAAAATGGGCTCTGAGCCTTAAGGCCCAAACTAGGCTGCGTCCTTAAGGGGTTAAATATCGGGCGCCGAATATAACCGCACCGATATCTAAATAACGGAGCGAGGTAGAAAAAAAAATGTAACGTGCCCCAGGGTTTGTGCAGCCCTCCCCATTACACGCTGCACTCAGCTGCACATGTATGGGGAGGTGAAAGGGTCTCTGTAAAGTCTAAAATAGGCTGGTCATTAAAGGGTTAAACCAGTAGTGTGTATATTTTTCCCCACTTATTGGCTTGCAGTATCTATAAGGACTTCCAATATTTCTTATTTGGAATTATTAAAAAAAAAAAAAAAAAGCTGCTGCCATAAATAGGATGAAAAGAGTCTCTCAAATATATTATTTAGGCTTCATGTGTTGGATTATGTGGGTACGTGTTTGGAGAGCGCATATTGCATAAAATGGCTACCTATTTTTGATAGTTGAGATGGTATTGGGCTGTCATTGAACTTGTTATTTGACTGGTTAGGTCAAATTTTATTACAATATTTTATTATTGAAAATTATAAACCTACTAATACAGAAAGCTTAATCTTCTGGTTGTTGTCCATTGATGCCTGTGATGGTGAGGCCACCAAAAAGTAAAATTGGTTCCTGTAGTGCTTTAACCGGCGCAAAAAGTTGACCTTAGTTTTTGTCTTTTGTTTATTGCAATCCTAATTTTAATTTCACAACCGTTTAACACATTTTTTTTTTTGTTTCAGATAACTATAATATTCAAATCATACCAAGACTGCACAGACCAGAAAGTGTACCAGGCGGTGACGGACGATCTGCCTGCAGCATTTGTGGATGGTACAACCAGTGGTGGAGAAGGTGACATAAAAACCTTGCGGATTATAGAGAAAGCTAGTGGAAAGCATGTTGAAATGCATGCCAGATACATTGGGACAACTGTCATTGTGCGGCAGCTTGGAAACTACCTAACGCTAGCGATTCGAATGCCAGAAGAATTGGCTATGGCTTATGAGGAAAGCCAAGATTTGCAATTGTGTATGAATGGTTGCCCGTCCAGTGAACGCATTGACGAAGGTGGACATCTACGTTTCCCTGAGACCAGTAACCATTCACCCAGCTCATCATCTGGACAAACTCACCCAGCATACACACTGGAAAGTGCCATTGCCAAATGTCTTGAAAAGTTCCAAGTCCGGCACATCTATTTCCATTCTTGTGTTTTTGACCTACTTACAACTAGTGATGCGAACTTTACAGCGGCGGCTCAGAGCGCTTGGGAGGATGTGAAGGCCTTGCACCCCAGAAAGGAGCTTTGGATAATTTTTCCAACAAATGGCAACATGGCTAAAACCCCCGCTTTGTCTGCTATCATTCTTGGGCTTGTGTGCTTGGTCTTTGTTGCTCTTTTGTAGTTTTCTTGTGTATAAAAAAAATTGTAAAATATATATTGTTATAATATATTGAGCAAGGATAACAGCATATATGTATATACCGTGTATATGAAGGGATGTTTGTCTCGGGATGCCCATGAGATTGTACATATTGTGTTATTGTTTATACTTAAGCTGGATGTAGTATTGTTTTAATTTGTCTTGTTTTGTCCTTTTTTCGTGTGTTTTTTTTTTTTGTTTTTGTTTTTTTTTTTGTTGTTTTTTTTCAGTTGTACAATGTTTTATATGTTCCTTTGCTGGGACCTTTTAGAAAGCACTTTATTTTTTATAAGATATTTATGTCTTTACAAGTGAGATATGATATGATATGTGTGAATACACACATACTAAGCTCTGTTTATGTGTTGTGTTGATACCTAAGAAAGTTTTGTATTGTGTGACTTGGCAGGTTAGACGTAGTTTCCATGTAATGGCGGTAGGGTTGCCATGGAATTTTTCTAATAGCTAGTTCAAAAGAAACCATATGAACAGCTTTCTGTTCCTTTCAAACTGACAACATGAAAGGTTAGTAGTGATGATTAAGCTGTATGACGCTGTTCACACAGGTATATTATATGCTCCCTAGAACAAAATAAATCAAGAGCAATCTGGAGTCATGCTTGACTCTCATTCTATTTTCAGTTTCTCATGTGGACAGCTTTATAGGCCATTAAATCAAAAGTGGCACCATACAGGTTCTAAAAAAAAAATCCTTCAATTGCTACAATTATTTCATAGAAGTTTGATCTGTCTCTCTCGTTTTACGATAAACATGTTATTCTTTTATTTGAGCCCCATGTACCTCGCAATGTAAATCCTAGGTATTTTTTTTCCCCAAAAAACAGCGCCCGTCTCCTTGTCCATGGGCCTAGTCTGGTATTGCGGCTCAGCTCTATTCAAGTGAATGGAGCTGAGCTGCAATACCAAGCACAGCCTAGGGACAAGGGTGGTGCTGTTTTTATACCCTATTTTTGTAATTTCATACAACTCCTTTTAATGTTTGGTCTGATACATATAGGCACATATGTATTGCCCTTTTACCAGAAATAGTGGTCGGCCTAATGATACTTATGAGTCATCTGAGATGGCATCTTTCCCATTTATATTGCTGTTGTGTCTTATTAAGCCATTATTAGAAACTGTCCATTTATACTAAGACAGGAAGAAAATGTTCATCTTCTAAATTGATTCCCTAATTTTGGCTGCCCCCCAAATCCTGGTGCCGGAGACAGCTGCCTATGATTTTCTCATTATAAGGCCACTTCTGCTCAGAAATGATATTATTTTAAGATATTTACACAAAAAAAAACATTATTGTTCCTATGTGTATTTGGCATTTTAAAAAAATGATTTCAATTATTCAATTTTTGGGTGTGTGACCTATAGACTATAACTGATCCCATTACAGCTGCATGCGTAGCCTGTTAATATCACATTTGAGATGTTTAACTTTACTGTCTTTCCTTGCTTTTCAGAACTGTGAAAACACAAACCTCTAGTCTAGTCATGACTGCTTGTGCAAGCAATAAGCGTTTTTACATATTGCAATTAATATAATATTATTCTGAAGAGTTGCTGTTGATTTCAACTGGGCAAATCCCCAAATCCTGTGCCCCTAAAGAATTACCTGCCTAATATTTGGGATGGGAGTCATGGGTAACGCCCATATAATTGACCGCCTCCTGAAATGTACATTATTTTTCCCTGCCCCTGCCATTTTCATCTAAAGATTAACAATGCAAGATGAACTTGACGCCTTTACGTTGAAGGATTTTCCGTAAATGAGTGAAAGTCTTTTTTATATTTAATAGTTGGTTTGGTCGTTCCCGTTGGATGTTTAAAACACATTGTTTAACAATAGCGCAATGTCAGGTTAGTTTTATATTTTCTACTATACGCTTTCATTAGATATAGCCGGCATATCCAACTCTGCAAATTTACATTGTTATACAGTTACATAAAAATCTATAAGTTGGAGAAAGATCACAGATTTGCTTCAACCTTAAATCAATCTCTATTAGAGATGGATGGTATAGCAGATGCAAAAATAACATCTGTTCTACTATTCTGTAATGTTTCAGATGTCCTAATAATAAAGGGGCTCTAAGAAAGCATGCGTTCCCAGCTCCCACTCTTTTATACAGATCGGTACCATGGAGTGGGTGACGTGATCCCTATCTGCCAATAGGGACAAACTGTTGAACATACAGTACATGTCCTCTTATGACCTAAATATAAGGAGCTTTGGGGTTCGGGAGCACCCACTAGCTTGCCGTTATTAGGGTGCCTAAATTATATTCTTGTTTAAAGAGATCTGTTAGGATATCTAAAAATTTTTTTTTTTTACCTATGTAAATTAAAACCAGACGGCCTCCGCTGTTGAACTGTCACAGTAACTATACAAGCTGTTGCTGAAGGATTAGCGCAAGTTTCTACTAAACTTCATTTTGTAATCTCATTATGGAAAAAGAGCAGCGACTGAACGCTCAAACGTGCCCGGAAAACATTAACCAACTTATACATCTTTCTCTTAGTTTAGCACTTCTTCGTTTTTTCACTCTTGGCCCAGCTCTGGGAATTGACAAAATGTTATTTGCACATGTTCTTGAAGGCTGTTGTGGCAAAAAGAGTTTTAGATAATGCCAAACATATGGATATTTTAGAACTTCGTAAATGCTCTCTGGGGAGAGCTAAAACCTTTCAGAGGATGTGCTCAAAATGGCTGCCCCCTCTCAAGCTTCGAAAAACCCACAATGTGTCTTTGCAGAAACTTTTAGATGTGGTTCAAAGTTATTCCAATAAGTATCTGTTTGTGTAAGAGTGACTGTGCATTGTGTAAATAGTTTAACTTATTACGCTACAAGAATAAAGTTGGTTACCCTAAAGTGAATCGTGTGAAGTGTGGTGCTGTAGCGACCTCCTCTGAGCATTTGAGTATTCAGCGGGATCTGCAGACAAGGTGAGCGGTTCTGGTGGAGCGGGTGGTTAACAAGTCCAGATAAGTTGTTCCGCACCTTGCAGATATGCTGTGACTCATTTCTTAGCAATGCGTGGTAATTGGAACCATGTGTGTGTTTGATAATCGTGCATCTCATCATTTCTTTTACTATAACCCTGAGTTATGCCTCCCTGGCTTTGGATGTGTTCAGAGCCTCGCAGGCGTCATGCTTCTTCATGCTAAAGTATTTACTTGGCCTTTTCTGGAACTCGGGGGAGCACTGTAACTACAGCGTAAAAATGAATTCATATCTTCGTGCTCGGACCTGTGCTTTAGTTTAAATAACCGTTTCAAATAATATTATATTTTTTTGAAAAGTTGTACTACAGCCATGGTAAGTTATTGATTCTGCATTTCCGTAAACGGGATGCCCAATATGAAACGTGAGCATTCTTTAGAAATGATAGAGAGCATTCAATAAACTAGAGCAGTGCGATCAAGTCAGGTTACAAAGGGATTGTCACAACCACACGTACACTAAACCCCCCCCCCCCCCACTACCTCCACAGCACAGTTGGAGCTGCCTTTGCACGTTAAATATCCGACCATTAACATGCGAGACCATACTAACAGACTAGGGACATCATCCCATGGTTAAAAAAAATAATTTAAATACCGTTTTAGCTGTAGACTAAAAGAAAAATCCAACCAATCACTTTCCCGGCACACGGGTTGAATGTCGGCCATCACAAACGATTATTTGACATTTTAGGAATATCGTCCAAAATGGTTGAAATCAACAACTTTGTCCAATTTTGATATGTATATGTCCTGTTTAAATTAGGCTCGGTTCACACCATGGCAAAGTCCTACGTTTCAGGTATAGATCAGGAAGATTTTGCGTATACATCTGACTGAAGACTGCGATGCATATAGTGGGATACATCACCCAGAGAGAACCTAATTATAAAAAAAAAAAAACTTCTACCGCGCAGTATACGTTTCTTTACTGCTTACCTGTGTATGCAATAGCTTAGTCTACTTCCATCCTGCAAAAAAACAAGGCATGCCGAAGCATACTGGCCCGGAGTTTGTTAAAAGGGCATACTTTTGGCACACAGTGGGTAAATAGGGTCCTATGGATACGTTTGGCATATGTACTGGGAACTTTCCCATTGCATATGCTAAACAGGACTCTGAGGTGGTGTGAACAGCGCTTTACTACCCTACTTTAATGAGGAGCCATTTTCACGAACAAGGTTACAGTGGGGTTGTATTCACACTTTGCAGTCATATCGCTGTTTTTACTGCAATTTTCGCAAAATTGTTCCAAAATGCTGTGGTTTTGTTGCAATCATGCGAAAATTGTGCAAAAAAATAAATAAAATGCTGCGTGATATAACTTGTGAATATTCCCTGATGCTACAGGGAGGCTTTTTGAAATATTGCACGCTTTTAATATCTGCTATTTAAAAAGTCTTTATTTGAATGTACAAACTTTGGTTTGGATTTTTGTGAAATGTGCTCCAGTTATGAGGTAGGTTGCATTATCAGATTTATCACAGAGGGCTTTTCCTGCTCCAGACCCCCCCCCCCCCCCCCATTAGCCAGAGCAAAGAACCACCTCGAAGAGCCACTCCCAATCTGATGAACTTGACATAACAACAAATCAATATAATAAGGAATGCAAATGCATATACAGTACAATTGTATGCTCAAGGGTGTACATATCATGGAGTCATCCCATGCGGCCGCTATGGCGGCTTTGTTTGTTTTTTGTGTGATGTAAATCTGTGCAGGGATCCCCTCTACTCATGCCCTACAACGTTGGCAAACAAGGGTGTGGGGAATGGAAAATGAGATTAAAGGGAATGTGTTGCCAGCAAAACATGTTTTTTTTCTTTTTTAATTAAACATTTAGTGTGTAGGTGATTAAACATTGTTCACATTTTTTTTTTTTTTTTCACGAGTCAGGAAATATTATAAATTAGATTCTAATTTATAATATTTCCCATTGCTGGTCACTAGATGGAGCTATTCCCCAAAATTGCAGCATTGCATGTGGTAAAGCAACCACATTGCTTTTTGCTGCAAAATTGGGAAAAAAGCACTCGCTCTAGTGAGCTCTGAGAATCCCCCCTCCTTTATCCTGGCTAGTGTCGGGATAAACGAGGGGTTTGAACGGTCTAACCTCCTACACTGTGTGTCGCCATTTTTTGAGCTAACACACAGTGTAGTAGGTTTACATACAGTAGTAAACACACACAAACACGAACATACATAGAAATCTCTTACCTGCTCCTGCCGCCGCGGCTCCCTCCGGCCCGTCCGCTCCGTCTGCTGCCGCTGGTCCAAGTGCACAAGTCCGGAAGCCGCGACCGGAAGTAGTAATCTTACTGTCCGGCCGCGACTTCCGGTCCACAGGAAAATGGCGCCGGACGGCGCGCATTTCAAATTGGACTGTGTGGGAGCGGCGCATGCGCAGTTCCCACACAGACGGCGTACACAGAAGTGGATGGGACGGGACCCGTTCGCAGTCCCTATGGGATAATCGACACATACAGAAATGGAAAAAAAAATGGCAGCCCCCATAGGGAAGAAAAAGTGTAAAAATAAGAAAAAGTAAAACACAAACACACAAATAAATATAAAAGTTTTTAATAAAGCACGAACATCTTTAACATATTAAAAAAAAAATTGTGATGACACTGTTCCTTTAAGGGCGGTGGTAAGCACCAAGTCCTTCTGTCCCAATAGGTTCGGGGTGTGACTTCTATATATGCTCCTATGTCACTACACATATACCTTAACGAGTATATTTTTGGAAGCTTCTTAATAGCATAGTAACCAGCTTTTCAGTACTGTAAAAAAACAAACTCAAACCGATGCCGAAAGGACCCACTTTTGGCCTATATTTGCACAATAGACGCCCATGGGTATGTTACAGTATATGTCTGCATACTTTTTTTTTTTTGTTACCCACTTGCTCTGCCTGCCTTTACAATTTATACCTGGTCCATATTTGTTAGAAATGCTCCCTGTTATGTTAGTCCTCATTCACAAAGTGCAGAACATTTTGCGTCTTATATTTTTGTTTAAAAATAAAAAAGTGTGGATTCCAAACTCACAAAAAGTATATTGGAAAACTTTATATGTCTCTCTTGCATTAACTACTGAATTTAAATTAAGAAAATGGATGCAAAATACTGATCAAATCTGCAGTGTGCGTGAAATAGTCCTTACTTTGAACGCTCTCTCCCTTTCTGGCCTCCGGCCCCAAGGTCTTTATTTTCCTATACAAAGAAGCATGGACTAAAAAATATGAACAACAGTGACTATTTTATTGAAAAAAAGAACTTTATAAATAACATCTATATGGTAAAGATCTTTTTTTTTACTATGACGGCAGCTCTGTATAGGGGTTTACACTTTTGGCCATTTATGCCCTCGTGGTGAGTTTGTCCTGGTCAGTCTGAATTTCCTGCTTACACACACATATTTTGGTACAATGACAAAAACCTTTACAGGAAAAACTCATTCCTATCATATCACCGCAAAAACATTGCTATTTCCTGCAGTGCAATCACCATTATATACTACTTCTGTAATGATTAGGCCTCATTCATATTGCGTTTTAGTCCTTCATTTAGCGTGTGTAAAACTCCCAATGTACACGCTAAACGTGTTCATATGGCTCCATTAGCACAACGGAGGCCAAATGAGTGTCTTTTTGGCCTTCGTCTGGCTTGTACACGTCGGTACACTTTATTTTTTTTAATACACTATTCCCTTCTGAGTGTATATGGTTTTTTTTAACATGCGAGCCTATGTGTTATGCATGCCACTGTATGGCATCCATCAGAGGTATATATACGTTAAAAGTATACCTCAGGTAGCTTCCCCATGGTCGGAGTCCCTGGCCAGAGCATTTGTAGCGCTCTGGCCGGGGACTCTGGTACTGAAGAAGCCCCTGATGTCACTGCCCGAAAAAAAAAAAAAATTGTGGTTCAGGTTTTTGGGGCAGATTACTTCTCTGTGGAAACCAGGGCTTGAAAAAAAAATAAAAAAATACACTTACTCTGGGCTGTTGTCATGGTGACACATTCCTCTCTTGTATGTGCAGTGGGATGATGCTGCAGCCCATGTGACCGCTACAGCAGGTTTATTTATTAATTTGACACACACAAGGCTTTTTTTTTTTTTTGCGACGGAATAACAGTGTTTTTTCGCTGCAAAAGTAGTAACAATCAGCCAACGGCCATTACTAAGGCGGTAGTAATAAAGTTAAAAAAAATACAAGGACAGAAAAAATATTTTATTGAAAGTAAAAAAAACAACACCGCCAATAAAAAACACGACTGTTATCGAAGCAGTTCTCAAATCTGAAGTAGTCCAACAACTAAACCTGTAAAAAAATTAGTAACACATAACTAATAAACTGAGAACAGAGCCTACGTGAACTACAGTTTTATAAAATGCTGCTGGTTACTAAAAGTGTAAAAGATGACATTTATGTCTGTTTTATTTATTCCATTTTAGACTTGACGTTGGAAATCTTTGACTTGCACGTAACTGATGCGGATAGTAGATGTTGAAAGAGAAAAATGTAGACAGGTTTTCGGAAGGGCATACTGAATCGATTGCAGATGTTTTTTTCTAAGGTGGGGGAGGGAACATACTGGAACAGGGCTCAGCTGCTGGATTAGCAAAGGTTGTAACCCTCAGCTTCCCACGACTCTTATTTAAACATTTTTTGTGTTTGAGATTTGAATGAGCATTCATATGATAAATAATTGCAATTTCATTTTCTGCTACATCTGATTTTGGGACATGATGTACAAGCTGGGCCAACTTATGCATCAATTTTGGGTATTTTAGTAAGTGCCATTCTTATTCGGGTAAGGCCACACGGTGCAGTCACGGTGCGTTTATGTTGCGTTTTTAAACTGCAACAAGTAATTTTTTCAATAGAAGTCAATGGTGATATTTTGGTTATGGACAGACTGCTGCTATTATATTACAATGTGTTTTTGTGCAGTTAACTGCAACTTCATAATGTCCGACCGCATGCAGTTACTGACCGCGCTGCCAAAGTTGTTGCTGAACTGCTTGCGTTATTGCTAACAGTTCTGCAATGCAATGTAATGAACTATATACAGACAGCACCTAACAAACTTCAACACGGGTGAAAACTATGTCCATCAATTATGTCCACAACAGAACTGCAGCATTACAGGGACAAAAAAACGCATGCAGTTGACCGCATGCGGTTTTCAAACGCAACAAAACCGCGTCAACGATGCACCGTGTGGCCTTACCCTTAAACTTATGGATACAGATGTATTAGAGGGTAGGGTCCAGTATCTAGTATGTTTGGGCACCAGCTGGCAGTACATGCAATATTTCATCTTTTACATAGGTAGAATTGACAAAATAAAAAATAACACTGCCAGAAATATAAGAAATATATAATTTCTAACAAAACCATGATTTATGAATATGTCAATTTCAGATGATAGTTAAATTGGTCAGGGTATGTTCACACAGAGTGTTTTTAGTCGTTTTTCGGGCCGTAAACGTCCCAAAAAACGGCTCCAAACATCTGCCCATTGATTTCAATGGGAAAAACGGCGTTCTGTTTACGCGGCTGTTTTTCAAAACGGCCACGTAAGAAAATGACCACGAAAAACAAGTGCATGTCACTTCTTCAGTCGTTTTTGGAGCCGTTTTTCGTAGACTCTATAGAGCAAACCGCTCCAAAAACGGCCGTTAAAAACTGTGAAAAACGCGGCTTTGAATAAAAAACGTCTGAAACTCCGGAGCTGTTTTCCCTTGAAAACTGCTCCGCATTTTCAGATGTTTTTTAGTAAGCGTGTGAACATACCCTCAGGCTGAATTCACAATGCATTTGCATTGTCCGCTTGGTATATGCGCTGGGAATGCTCCCAGTGAATATACGCCAATCCATAGGCCAAGAGAGTGTCCTTTTGGCCTCTATTGGACTGCATTACGTCAGTATACCTTTTTTTTTTTAAACTGAATTAAAAAAAATTTACTGCACGATATACAGGATTTTTTAACATTGATGCGTTTTAGCGATGGATGTTACTACATGCTTATACAATGGAATCTATCGAAGGTATCCTCTTGATGTGTACCCCCGACTTATACTCAATGGGCGGGGGGAGGGTTTCAATCAGGGGTGGGATTCAAATTTTTAACAACAGGTTCCCTGTTTTTCGGACGAAGACATGTGAGGGGGGGTTCACGGTATTTTACGGTGTATTGCGCCATTGAAAATTATTGTAATAATAAAATAAAATAATTATGATATTACAAATACCCCTTGCATTAAAGTGGAGTCTAAATAAATAAATTCCCTGTCCAGAATGTTTTAGTGTGTATTGCCACGCTATTTATATAATTACATAAGCGTACAGACGTACCCACACATTATATTAAACTCACCCATTACGTATAGGCCTATATGCACACATTCAATATCCTAAGCGTGCTCAGCCCATTTAGTTAGGCTGTGCACATGAGAAGGGTGGAGGACAGTGCAGCGTGCGCAGTAAGCCGCGATAACTCTCCCGGCTAATGCACAGATACGGTGCCAGGAGCAAGCTCAGTACATATATACAGCACCAGAATAAAGCTCAGTACATATATATACAGCACCAGAATCAAGCTCAGTACAAATAAACAGCACCAGAACAAAGCTCAGTACCTAGTAGCTCAGAGCTTTGTTCTGGTGCTGTATATATGTACTAAGCTTTGTTGTGGTGCTGTATTTATATGCAGAGCTTAGTTCTGGAGTTGTATATATGTTCTCAGCTTGGTTCTGGAGTTGTATATATGTTCTCAGCTTGGTTCTGGTGCTGTATATATGTACTGAGCTTTGTCCTGGTGCTGCATTTATATGCAGAGCTTAGTTCTGGAGCTGTATATATGTTTTGAGCTTCTCCTTGGTGCTGTATATATTTACTGAGCTTGGTTGTTATGATGAATATAGCTCCAGAACCAAGCTCAGTACACACACACATATATATATATATATATATATATATATATTATATATATATATATATATATATATATATATATATATATACATACACACACATAGCACCAGAACAAAGCTGCCATATAAGTTTGTGCGGCATAAAACTACAGCTCCCAGTATAGCCAGAACGATGGTAAGGATATGCGGGAGTTGCTGTTTCACAAAAAAGGACGATACACACATTATCTCGCTGCAGATCATACAGTGACTACAGTACTGAGCAGTCACAGAGAGAATAAACATTTACATTTAGTGACTCACCGGTGACGACTTCTCAGATTCTAGTCGTTCTCTTTACTTTTCCATCTGGTCCAGAACTCTATGATTCCTCGTGGCCATGACCCATTTCTGCGGAAATGGGTAAATTTGCTGCTCAGATGTCTTCGGAAGCTCACTTTTTCAACATTTCTGCACCTATAAATGAAGAGCAAATTCTTATGGTACCACACTCTATGCCCCCAAATATAATAGTATCATACACTGTGTCCCCGAATATAATAGCGCTACACACTGTGCCCCTGCATATAATAGTAGCATACACTATGCCCCTGAATAAAATTGTGTCAAACACTATAAAGTAATGCACCACACACTGTGCCCCTTGTAGATCGTGCCCCTCATGGAGCCCTCTGTATATAGTGCTCCCAGTAGAACCCTCTTAAGATAGTGCTCACAGTAGAGCCCTCTATAGATAGTTCTCCCCATATAGCCCTCTGTAGGTAGTAGCGTTCCCTGTAGATCGTGCCCCTTGTAGCGTTCCCTGCAGACAGGGCCCATGTTGCATTCACTGTAGTGTTCTCTGTATAGTGCCCCCTGTAGATAGGCCCCCCTGTGGCATTCCCTGTAGATAGAGCCCCCTGTGGCGTTCCCTGTAGATAGAGCCCCCTGTGGCATTAGAGCACCTTGTGGCGTTCCCTGTAGATAGAGCCCCCTGTGCCGGTCCCTGTAGATAGAGCCCCTTGTGGCATTCCCTGTAGATAGATCCCCCTGTGGCGTTCACTGTAGATAGAGCCCCCTGTGGTGGTCACTGTAGATAGGGCCCCATGTGGCATTCCCTGTAGATAGGGCCCCATGTGGCGTTCCCTGTAGATGAGGCCCTATCTACAGGGAATGCCACATGGGGCCCTGTCTACAGGGACCGGCACAAGGGCGCTCTATCTACAGGAAATACCACAGGGGGCCCTACCTACAGGGAATGCCACATGGGGCCCTATGTGGCATTACCCTGTAGATAGGGCCCCCTGTGGCGTTCCCTGTAGATAAGGGCCCCCTGAGGCGTTCCCTGTAGATAAGGGCCCCTACATAGTCCCATGTAGTTAGTGTTCCCTGTATAGTCCCATGTAGTTAGTGTTCCCTATATAGTCCTGTGTAGTTACTGTTCCCTATATAGTCCCCTGTAGTTACTGTCCCCTATATAGTCCCCTGTAGTTACTGTTCCTCTATATAGTCTCCTGTAGTTAGTTCCCTATATAGTCTTCTGTACACATTTTCTTACCTGTCCCGTTGCCGCGCCATCCTCCAGCGACGTCAGTCCTCCTCCGTCGGAACGATGCAGCGGCACGATGACGTCATCGTGCCGACTGCATCATCACTAAAGCACCGAATGGCGAGGCATCATGTGCCTCACCAGGGCAGAGCTAGTCAACTCAATTGTTTCCGCATCCTAAGGACGTGGATGCAATTGAATGCAGGGGACCGCTTCTCTCTTCACCCGGTTCTGCATACCGGCTGTCATTTTAACAACCAGTTCGGGAGAACCGGGGCGAACCGGCCAGATCCCACCCCTGGTTTCAATCTCTGGGACCTTTGCCAGTCCTAAAAACAAACGGACTAATGTCACTCCCATCCACCCACTATGCAGAGAACTGTATTAGGGCACGGCCAGACGTGGCAGAGTTTTCCTCTGCAAATGTTGGTGCAGATTTGGGGCAATTACGCAACGAATCTGCACCAACATTTGCATATTTGACAGGTAATTCAGACGTTGCAGAAAAGAAAGCGGACTTGCCAGAGATTTCAGTTTTTGCATTGCATTGGCTGAAATCCGCAGTAAAATTCCGCTTCTTCTCCGCAACAGACAGTGCATGCTGCGGAGGGAAAATTCCGCAGCCTATGGTCCGCAGCGGAGTTTTCCGCAATGTTTGAACTAACTTGCCAAAAAATGTATTGAAACAACTGTAAAAAACGCCGGCTGGAGAATTCCACTGCGGACTGTCCGCAGTGGAATTTCACAGCGATTCCGCCACGTCTGGCCGTGCCCTTATAGCAATTAAATTTGTTTTGTTGGGAGATAAACCACTAACGGAAGTGTCGTGTGCCATGCACATTCACCCAACATCTTTTTTATGTGTATGCCCAGCTTAAAGCGGTATTCCGGTTTCAGCAAATAAATGTTCATTTTTGCAGAGTGAAAAGTTATCCAATATATTTTCTGTATCCATTCGTCTTAGTTTTAAAGATCTGAGGTTGCAGTCATTCAATGGGAACCTTCATTATTTACCCATAGGAGATAAAATGTGCACGTGACGGACACACAGGTGCATAGCTCGTTACAAGACACAGCTTTGATTACTGTACTGTTACGAGCCGAGCACCTACGTATTTTTCACATGACCAGGGCATTTTTATCCCCTGTGAGTAAACAATGAACGTTCCTACTGAATGACCGTGAGCAAAGACCGGGAAAACTGTGAGGAATTAATACATAGAGAATATTGGAAAATTGAATAACTTTTTATTCTACTGAAACCGGAATACCAATTTTTACCGGTTTTCATGAACAATTATTTTTACGCTTTTGCTTTCTATATAGATAAAATATATGGGGTGTGAGCTAGGAAACCACCACTTTAGATTTTAAAATTTGAGGCAAAAAAGAAAAGTTGTTATTAAAATTACATGTAAATTATTGCTAATCTAAACAACTTTAATTTTCATTTTCGTTTTTTCCTCCCCACCTTTCAAAAGCCATAACTTTTTTATTTTTCCGTCGATATAGTCCTATGAGGACTTTTGCGGGACGAATTGTAGTTTTTTATACCGCCATTTATTGTGCCTTATAATGTACTAGGAAATCGTCAAAAAAAACAGCGATTCCTCCATTGTTTTTTGGGCTTGGTTTTTACGGAATTCACTGTGCAATTAAAAAAACATGTTAACTTTATTCTGCGGGTCAATACGATTACGGCGATACCAAATAAAAATAGTTTTTTTCTTTATTTTACGTGTAAAATGTTTTATTTATTTTGTGTCGCCAAATTCTGAGAGCCATAACTTTTTTATTTTTCTGTCAATTAAGTGGTATGAAGACTTATTTTTTGCGGGATAAGCTGTAGTTTTTAATTATACCATTTTTGGGTACATGCGACATTTTGATCACATTTTGAACTTTTAATTTAAATTTTTTTTATATATAAAAAAAACCCCTTTATTTTACAAATTTTTACTTTTTTTATTAGTCCCCCAAGGGGACTTCAACCAGCGATCGTTGTATCACTTTCACAATATACTGCAATACTAATGTATTGCAGTATATCGTCTTTCTGACAGGCTTCTATTAAGAGGTGCACAAAGATGGCGGACCTGGGGGCCTTCAATAGGCCCTCAGTCAGCCATAGCAACCATCGTCACCCCACGATTGAATTGCGGGCGGCGCCATGAGCTGTTAGAGGGGCTCACCCCCCTCTTCCTAACAATTTAAATGCCGTGGTCGCCATTGACCGCTGCATTTAACGTGTTAAACGAGCGCTATCCCTCTCGTTACTGTGAAGTGTCGGCTGTAACATACAGCCGACACTCGCATCGTATGGAGCGGGTTCACTCTGTGAGCCCGTTCCATACTTCGCCTACCGGCTATGACATATGGATACGTCAAATGTCGGGAAGGGGTTAATGATCAACATGTCTTTTTTTAGAGACCCAAAACATTATATTTCTTGCTAATAGGCTTGCCTAAAAATTTACATGGTTGCTTACATCCATGTTTTATATTGGCCACTAACGGTTGGAATAGATTACAAAAGTTCCACTATAAAATATCTAGTATATTTGCTAGTAGGAGGGGAATGTCTTATTTTCACCAACAAAGTCTAAAAGTGAAATACCAGAGTTCTCTAACGGATAAAGTAATGAGGGCCAGCTCTCTAAAGAGAAATACTTGTGGAGAACATATTCCAGTAAGGACTGATAGAAAAAAGGAACTCAAGATATTTGAGGAGAATGGATGGAATTGCAGCTGTTTCCACTAAAGTAAAAAAGGAAATAGAGTATTTCCCACTAAGGATTTTGGAAATTGCAAATATATTGCTCTACTTGGCCTCAATGTTTAGTTTAATTTTTAGATTCTATGGCTATTGAGCAATTCAATCATGTTTTCCTTCTTATATATAAGAAAACAAGTTAAGCTGTCTACACAAACTAATATATCGTATTAAAGGTATTATCGTACTAATAGACCATAATATTGGCCATTTTGCACTGTTTGGTTGCATATTCAGGCTCAAAACAAATGGAATTAATAAGAAGCATATAAAGAAATGTTATCCAATCTAGAAAGTTATGTGTGTGACCAAACTAGAAAGCCTTTAGGCCTCCTTCAAATATCACACGCCAAAAAACACCATAAATCTGCTCCAATCACAGGACACATGGGCAGTTGTAGTTTCTGGTGCAGGTTTTGTTAAAAGTGAAGTATATGGGTAGAAAATGCCACATTTAAAGTATGTTTTTTTTTTTGTTTTTTTTTTTACCCCTTCCCGACATTTGTCGTAAGTATACGACATGGAAATCCAGTGCTTCCCGCAAAATGCCGTATACATACGCCAAATGTTTGGCACCGGCTCAGAAGCTGAGTCGGTGCCATCATCCCCGGATGTCAGCTGTATCTGACAGCTGACATCCTGCTGTAACGGCGGGGACCGAAGTTAACTTTCGATCCCCGCCATTAACCCCTTAAATGCAGCCGTCAAAAGCGATGACTACATTTAAGGTGTTTGCAGCTGAAATCGCCGGGGTGTCGGTGGCTGCAATGGCAACTGGAGGCCTAATACTGGCCTCCCGGTGTGCCTAGCATGGAAAACTTCAAGCCCCCGCCCGGAGGCGGGGCCTGAAAGGCTTCCGTAGCCGCCGGCAAGATGGCGCCGGCTCAGGAGATGGCCTGGCATCATCAGCGGTGGATATCAGCTGTATGTTACAGCTGACATCCACCTGTAACAGCAGGAACTGGAGCTAGCTTCGACGATCCCTGCCATTAACCCCTCAGATGCAGCGATTGGATCCGATCGCTGCATCTTTGTGGTTGCTAGCAGATCAGCAGCTGTGCCCTGCAATCGCACGACTGCCGACTGCTATTATGACATCAGGAGACATAACAATGGCCTCCTGTCTGCCATTACGAAAGCCGATTAGGTCCCGCTCGGAGGCGAAGCCTAATCGGCTTGCTGTCAGTGAATGACTGACAGATCTAATACATTGCACTACATAGGTAATGCAAAGTATTAGAAAAAAAATCTGACAGTTGGACCTTCAAGTCCCCTAGTGGGACTAAAGTAAAGTGTAAAAAAAAGTGAAAAAACATGTGAAAAAATGTTGTCAAAAATATAATAAAAGTTTTAAGTAATAAAATAAAACACAATCGCCATTTTTCCCTTATCAAGTCCTTTATTATTGAAAAAAATAAATAAACCATACATATTTGGTATCGCCGAGACCATAACAGCCTAAACTATAAAAGTATTATGTTATTTATTCCACGCGGTGAACGGCGTAAAAAAAAAACGTACAAAATAATGCCAGAATTTCTGTTTTTTGGTCACTTTGCCCTACAATAATTGAAATAAAAAGTGATCAAAAAGTCGCATGTATCCAAAAATGGTGCCTACAAAAACTATAGCTTGTCTCGCAAAAAACAAGCCCTCATACAGCTCCGTCAACAAAAAATTAAAAAAGTTATGGTTCTCACAACATGGCGACAGAAAAAATACATTCTTTTTACAAAAGTAATTTTATCGTGCAAAAAGTTGTAAAACATAAAAAAGTGCTATAAATTAAGTATCGCTGGAATCTTATTGACCCGCAGAATAAAGATAACATGTAATTTATAACGCATGGTGAACGGTGTATTAAAAAAAAACTAAAAAAACTATGGCAGAATTGCTGTTTTTTGGTCACCTTGCCTCTCAAAAAAATAGGATAAAAAGTGATCAAAAAGTCGCATGCACCCCAAAATGGTACCAATAATAACTACAGCTCGCCCCGCAACAAACCAGCCCTCATACCACTACGTCTATGAAAAAATAAAATTAGTTAAGGCTCCAATAAGTCAGGAAATAAAAACATGCAGTTGTGCAGATCAGAGGGGAACATTTCGTCTGTTTCAAGAGGCGATTTATCAAGGCCCTAAAATTAGGGAACCAGGAAGGGGGGGCCCAAACATATCTGCTAGAAGCGAGGGCGCCCGTATTATACCAGGACAACACTTCCCAGCAAAATTCCCCAAACTGGAAAGGTGCGAAGTGTGGACCAAAAGGGGCATAAGTAAAGACACCGTTTATCAGTGCGACACTGGCCTGTGCAGAAATGATTCCTTCACAGCGTAATACACATCTATGGATTATTTTATTGTTTACCCCATTATTATACCACCTGACTATGCCCCTGATATACTCTGCCCAGCTTACATGTGCCCCCACATTATAAACGGAAACACCAGTAATACTCAAACAAACCTACTACCAAGCAAAATCTACACTTCAAAAGCCAAATGGTGCTCCCTCCCTTCTGAGCCCTACAGTGTGCCCAAACAGCAGTTTACTTCCACATATATGGCACCGCCATACCCGGGAGAACCCTTTGAACAATTTTTGGGGTTTGTGTCTACAGTGGCATAAGCTGGTGCAACCGATTTGTACACATGAAGCACTAATGGGCTATCTAGATAAACAATAATATGATATGGTATGTAAGAGAGTAAGCTTAGTTACATCAAAATTCTATACCATTAAAGGTAAGGATAACCTCAAATATATACCAAGTTTAACTTGGTGGTTTGACTAAAAACATACACAAGAACCTATAGACAGAAATGGTCAAAAAACGAATACAAACGTAGTAAGTAAATAGAAATTCATTTTATTAACAGACAGATACAAACAATATTTAACATTTTTAGACATACAATGTATAAAAAATGGCGTCAACCAAATGCAGAATAAGGAATAATATATTTAGGGTATGAACAATCATAATAGAGGAAAATGAAATAACAGCATATATAAAGTATACTAACTCTACCTGTTATGCAAACAAATGGATAGTGCAAAATAAAGTGCTGTGTGCAAGTCTGAAGTACTGTTTAATCTATAAAGCACTATTAAGTGTATGTAAATGCATTGCAGGACATAGAGCAGTAACCTAGGTCTTACAGCAAAAGGATGCTATCAACCCTAAAGAGTTCCAAACAACAGCCTGAAAAAGTAAAGGTACATACCCGAATTCATGATCCCGCATGCAGGAGACGCCAGACCCGACGCGCGTTTCGGCGGATGCCTTCGTCCGGGGGTGGCATAAGCTGGGCACGACATAATTGCCACTGAATTGGCAATTCTGGGGAAAAATGTTAATTTTTACTTTGCACCATACTCAGCGCATTTATTTATGGAAAAGACCTGTGGGGTGAAAATGCTCACTACACTCCTTAATAAATGCCTTGAGGGGTGTATTTTCTAAAATGGGGTCACTTCTGCGGGGTTTCTTTTATTATTTCCCATCTGAGCCTCTGCAATTGTGAACCAATTCTGTGTAAATCACCAAATTAGGCCTCAATTTCGCATGGTACTCTCTCAATCCTGAGCCCTGTCAAATGTCCAGGCAAAAGATTAGGGCCCCATGTCGGGTTATTCTAAAACCGGGAACCACAGCATAATAATTAGAGAGCTGTTTTGTTATGGTGGCACAAGCTGGGCACCACATATTGGCATATCTATGGAAAAATCCAATTTTTTCTCTGCAATATCGAGTTCACACTAATTTATGCAAAACACCTGCAGGGTTAACATGCTCATTACACCCCTAGGTGAATACCTTGAGGGGTGTAGTTTCCAAAATGGGGGTCACTTTTGGGGGGTTTCCACTGTTTTTGTCCCACAGGGGTTTTGCAAATGCTACATAGCGACCAGAAACCAATCCAGCAAAATCTGTAGTCCGAAAGCTAAATTGCTCTCCTTCCCTTCTGAACTCTGCCATGTGCCGAAAAATGAGTTTATAACCACATATGGGGTATTGCCGTACTCGGGAGAAATTGCTTAACAAATGTTGGGGTTCTTTTTCTGCTTTATTTTTTGAGAAAATGAAACATTTTGCGCTAAATTTACATCTTATAGGAAAAAAAATGAAATTTTTATTTTCACTGCCCAATTCAAATAAAATCTATGAAACAGCTGTGGGGCCAAAATGCTCACTACACCCCTAGATTAATTCCTTAAGGGGTGTAGTATCACAAATTGAGTCACTTTTGGGTAGTTTCCACTGTACTGGTACCTTAGGGGCTTTGCAAAAGCGACATGGTGTCAAGAAACCAATCCAGCAAAATCTGTGCTCCAAAAGCCAAATGCCACTCCTTCCCTTCTGAGCCCTGCCATGTGCCCAAACTGCAGTTTATGACCACATATGGGTTATTGCCGTACTCGGGAGAAGTTGCTTTACAATTGTTGGGGTTCTTTTTTTCCTTTATTTGTTGAGAAAATGAAAAATTTTGACCTAAAGCTACATCTTGTTGAAGAAAAAGGATTGTTTTTATTTTCTCTACCCAATTCTAATAAATTCTATGAAACACCTGTGGGGTCAAAATGATCACTACACCCGTAGATGAATTCTTCAAGGGGTGTAGTTTCCAAAATGGGGGTCACTTTTTTGGCGTTTTCATTGTTTTGTCCCCTCAGGGGCTCTGCAAATGCGACCTGGCCTCCGCAAACCATTCTTGCTAAATTTGAGCTCCAAAAGCCAAATGGCGCTCTTTCCCTTCTAAGCCCTGCCGTGTGTCCAAACAGCCGCTTATTAACACATATGGGGTACTGTTTTACTCAGGAGAAATTGCTTTACAAATTTTGCAGTGCTTTTTCTCCTTTAGTCCTTGTGGAAATGAGAAAAAATTAGCTAAACCTACATTTTCTTTGAAAGAATGTAGATTTTCATTTTCACGACCTACTTCCAATAATTCCTGCAAAAAACCTGCGGTGTGAAAATGCTCACTATACCCCTAGATAATTTCCTCAAGGGGTGCAGTTTCCAAAATGGGACCACTTGTGGGGGGTTTCCACTGTTTTGGTCCCTCAGGGGCTTTGCAAATACGACATGGCCTCCGAAAACCATTCCTGCTAAATTTGAGCTCCAAAAGCCAAATAGCGCTCTTTCCCTTCCAAGCCCTGCTGTGTGTCCAAACAGCTGTTTATGACCACATGTGGGATATTGTTTTACTCGGGAGAAATTGCTTTACAAATGTTGTGGTGCTTTTTCTCCTTTAGTCCTTTTGGAAATTAAAAAAAATTAGCTAAACCTACATTTTATTTGAAAGAATGTAGATTTTCATTTTCATGGCAAACTTCCAAAAAATTTCTGAAAAAAAACTGTCTGGTCAAAACGCTTACTATACCCCTAAATAAATTCCTCGAGGTGTGTAGTTTCCCAAATGGGGTCACATTTGGGGGGTTTCCACTGTTTTGGTACCACAAGAGCTCTTCAAAGTTGACATGGAGCCTAAAATATATTCTAATAAAAAGGAGACCCCAAAATCCTCTAGGTGCTCCTTTACTTCTGAGGCCAGTGCTTCAGTCCATATGCAAACTAGAGCCACATGTGGGATATTTCCTAAAACTGCAGAACCTGGGCAATAAATATTGAGGGTTGGAGTTCTTAAAATGGGGTGACTTTTTGGAGGTTTCTAATATATAAGGCCCTAAAAGCCACTTCACAACTGAACTGGCCCCTGTAAAAATAGCCTTTTGAAATGTTTAAAAAATGAGGCTTTGTCAGGAAGGTCAAAAGAGGGAAGGGGTTAAACCACCAAAGGAGCCAACTACGGCCGTCTAAGCTGTGTGAGAATTCAGCTTTCCTGAAGGGATGGTGCATTAAACAGGGATTCAAAGGAAACCAAATAGAGAATCCTCTGTGTAGTGCACCACCCTCAGGCCCTGCGCTAGGCATAACACAGTGTATGGGCACGGCCAGACGTGGCAGCGTTTTTCCGCTGCAAATGTTGGTGCAGATTTGGGGCAATTACACAACGAATCTGCACCAACATTTGCATATTTGACAGGTAATTCAGACGTTGCAGAAAAGACAGCGGACTTGCCACAGATTTCAGTTTTTGCATTGCAAAGGCTGAAATCCACAGTGAAATTCCGCTTCTTCTCCGCAACAGACAGTGCATGCTGCGGAGGGAAAATTCTGCACCGCTGCCTATGGTCCGCAGCAGAGTTTTCCGCAACGTCTGAACTAACTTACCTAAAAATGTATTGAAACAACTGTAAAAAAGGTCCGCTGGAGAATTCCACTGCGGACTGCCCGCAGCGGAATTCCACAGCAATTCCACCACGTGTGGCCGTGCCCTATCAGTTTTGCCCATAGTGTTAGTGCAATTTGCAAGTACATCCCACATGTGGCCCCAGTGTGTTAATGGACTAAAACCTCGGCCTCCGAAGCAAAGGAGCACGTAGTTGTTTTTGAGGCCTCCTTTTTATTCGGCACCATGTCAGGTTTGCAGAGATGTTGTGGTGCCAAAACAGTGGAAACCCCCCAAAAGTGACCTTATTTGGCAAACTACACCCCTCAAGGAACTTACAGAGGGGTATAGTGGGCATTTTGATCCCACAGGTTTATTGCTGCATTTTGTGGAATTAGGCTGTGCAATTGAAAATCAAATTTTTCCAATACAAGGTACGAATTTTGAATTTTGACAAGGAATAAAGGAGGAAAAGCACCCGAACATTTGTAAAGCAATTTCTCCCGATTACAGTAATACTCCATATCTGGCCATAAACTGCTGGTTGGACAAACGGCAGAGCTCAGAAAGGCAGGAACGCTATTTGGCATGTAGATTCTGCTGGATTGGTTTCTGGACGCCATGTTGCATTTTCAGAGCTTCTGAGGTAACAGTACAGGGGAAACCCCTTAAAAGTGACCCTATTTTGGAAACTAGACCCCTTGAGGAGTTCATTGTAGTTTTCATGGGGTGCATGCGAATTTTTGATCAGTTTTTATTCTATTTTTAAGAGGCGTGGTGACTAAAAAACAGCAATTCTACTATTGTTTTTTATTCAAATTTTTTTTTTTTTAAGCATTCACCGTGGGATATAAATGACATATTCACTTTATTTTGCGGGTCGATACGATTACAGCTATACCAGATGTTTATAGTTTTTTTTATGTCTTATAGCGTTTGCACAATAAAATACTTTTTATAAAAAATAATTTACTTTTTGTGTTGCCCTATTCTAAGAGCCATAACTTTTTTTATTTTTCCACCAACAAAGCCGTGTGAGGACTTATTTTTTGCGTAACGAACTTTAGTTTCGATCAGTACCATTTTTAGGTACATGTCACTTTTTGATCACTTTTTATTCAATTTTTTGGGAGGTGAAGTGACCAAGAAATTGTCATTCTGGTATGGTTTATTATTATTTTCTTTTATGACGTTCCCCGTGCGGGATAAATAACGAAATACTTTTGTAGTTCAGGCCGTTACGGATGCGGCGATACCAATTATGTATAGTTTATTTGTTTATTATTTTTTTATTAATAATAAATGACTGATGAGGGAAAAAGGGATATTTCTACATTTATTACTTTTAAAACTTTTTATTTTTACACAACTTTTTTGTACTTTTTTTTTACTTTTTTACTTTGTCCCACTAGGGAACTTGAAGGAAGGAGGCCGTGATCGCAATTCTAATACAATGCGTAGTGCAGCGTATTAGAGCGGTCAGCTACTCGCTGACAGCAAGCATAGTGAACGGCCGTTATTGACAGTCCCGTCACACACGGGCTGCACACAGACGGCTTCCGAGTGCAGTCCATTGTTTCACGGAGCAAATTCAATGAGAAGGCCGAGACTGTTCCGTCAAAAACGGGCAGAAGTAGGACCTGCTCTACTTTTGACGGAAAGGCCGCACGATTCCGTTAAAAGAACGGAAGTGTGCATTGCCTAATTGAAATGAATGAGTTCAGGGTGCTATCTGTGACAAAAACGGATAGCACCCTGAAGGAAAAAACTGAAGTGGGCATGGGGCCTAACAAGCTGTGTTACTTCTTCCTGCTTTCACTTGCAGCAACCTCCTCCCACCCCATCCCCTACACAAACACAGTACCAGGAAGTAAAACATTTTATGCTGCTGCCTGATTCCTAACGAGTACCGCTACCCGAATATTGCAGTGCAAGCTTTTATTCTGGTATCATTTGAAAGAATCAAAATGATACCAAGAGCAAAGCTCTAGCCGTTATATTTCTAGTTGCAGAAATCATTTAAAGTCATGACATATTACAAAAGTCTTTGGTAGTAAAAGGGTTAATCTCATCCAGTCATGTTATTATTGTTATCATTAGAGTATAAATGTAATGCTGTGCAGTGAAAATTACTATTCGAGGAGCTTAAAGAAGTTGTCACACTTTGCGTATATTCTGCGGATTTTCCGCTATAGAATTAGTTGCGGAAAAGCCGCAGCAAATGCAGTAGCAGCAAAGTGGATGAAATAAAACAAATCTCATCCACACGCTGCGTAAATAGTGAGCGGAAAAAACACTCAGAAATTGTCCTGCGGTGCAGAGTTTTATTCTGCAGCATGTCAATTGTATTTGCATAAACGCTGCTTATCCCACAACAAATAGCAGTTTTTTGCGGCGGGTTCGCAGCGATCCCACTTTAAAAAATGCAACTCTGTAAAAAAAAAATAAGTCTGATACTTACCCAGAAGTCTGTGTTCCTCCCTCTAGCGCGGCCTCCTGGGATGTCGTTTCATCCCATGTGACCACTGCAGCAAATCACAGGCTGTAGCGGCGGACACATGGGATGAAACATCAGAAGGCCGCCCTCCTGGAATGACACTTCATCCCATGTGATCGCCACTGCAGCCAATCACAGGCTGAAACGTCATCCCATGAGGCCTGCCTTCTAGCAGTGCTACAGTTTTCTGCAGCGAAAAACTGCACCACCGTTTAGTGTGGGTTTTCGCCCGGAATTCCCTGCGGCGCACAAGACGGATACGCTGCGTGAATTTAAGCAGCGTATCCATCCCGTGTGAACTCAGCCTTAGGCTGGATTCACAAACAGTTTTTTTCTGCGGTTTTCGTGGCATTTTCATTTGGGGTTTTTACAGCATTTTGGTTTTTAGGTAAGAAATGCTGTAGCAAGATGTTACTTTGACCCATTTAGGAAACTGTTTTGGCCTTGTGGACACAGACGATTTTTTTTCAAATTTGACGTGTCAATTTATGTGGTAATAACTTTAGAATGCTTTTACCTATCCAAGCGATTCTGAGATTGTTTTCTCTTGACATATTGTACTTTATGCTAGTCAAAAAATGTGGTCGATAAATTAAATATAACATTTCGGAAAAAATGTGCAAAAATTTGCATTTTTCGAAATGTAAGGCTGGGTTCACACACACTATTTACGGACGTAATTCGTGCGTTTTAGCCCCGAATTACATCCGAAAATGCGGCTCAAAAGTGTCGCCAAACATCTGCCCATTCATTTGAATGGGTCTTACGATGTTCTGTGCCGACGGTCATTTTTTTTATGCACCGCTGTCAAAAGGCGACGCGTAAAAAAGACGCCCGCGTCAAAGAAGTGCCTGTCACTTCTTCAGATGTAAATGGAGCCGTTTTCCATGGACTCCATGGAAAAAAGCTCCAATTACGTCCGTAATGGACGCAGCGAAAGACGCCTGCACATGCCATTACGGCTGAAATTACGGTGCTGTTTTCTCCTGAAAACAGCACCGTAATTTCAGCCGTACGGACGCTGCCGTGTGAACATACCCTAAAAGTATCTGCTTATAAAACAGATAGTAATACCACACAAAATAGTTACTAGTTAACATTTCCCATATGTCTACTTTATGTTTGCATAGATTTTTTGAACATCCTTTTATTTTTCTAGGACGTTACAAAGCTTATAAGGCTATTTTATCAGGGACTAGTTCAGTCCTGAAGTGGCTTTGAGAGCCTTATATATTAGAAAGTACCCATAAATCACCCCATTTTAAAAACTGCACTCCTCAAAGTATTCAAAACAGCATTCAGAAAGTTTCTTAACCCTTTAGGCGTTTCACAGCAATTAATGCAAAGTAGAGGGGAAATTTACAAATTTCATTTTTTTTGCCTAAATTAATTTGTAATAAAAAAAAATTTGTAAGACAAGAGGTTTTGCAAGAGAAACGCAACTCGATATTTATTTCCCAGATTTGGCCCAAGTGTGCTAATGGACTGAAACACAGGCCTCAGAAGTAAAGTAGCACCTAGTGGATTTTGGGGCCTTCTTTTTTTTTGGAATATATTTTAGCCACTGTCAGGTATGAAGAGGTCTTGTTGTGCCAAAACAGTGGAAACCCCCCAAAAATTGACCCTATTTTGGAAACTACACCCCTCAAGGAATTTACCTAGAAATATAGTTAGAATTTTGACCCCACAGTTTTTTTTTGCTAACTTTATTGGAATTAGTCTGTGAAAATTAAAATCTACTTTATTTCTGAAAAAAACTTAGAAATTTGAAATTTTTACAAGGAATAATGGAGAAAAAGCACCCCTAACATTTGTAAAGCAATTCCTCCCAATTACGGCAATACCCCCATATGTGGATATGTGGTAATAAACTGCTATTTGGACACGAAGCAGGGCTTAGAAGGGAAGGAGCGCTATTTGGCTTTTGGACGTCAAATTTAACTGGAATGGTTTGCGGCGCCATGTCGCATTTGCAAAGCCCCTGAGGGACCAAAATAGTAGAAACCCTCCAAAAGTGACCCCATTTGGGAAACTGCACCCCTTAAGGAATCTATTTGCGGGTATAGTGAGCATTTAGACCCCACAGGTCTTTTTCAGAATTTATTAGAAATAGGCCGTGAAAATGAATATCAATATTTTTCCCACTAAAATGTTGCATTTTTTCATTTTCACAAGGGATAAAGCAAAAAAAGCACCCCAAAATTTGTAAAGCAATTTCTCCCGAGTACAGCAATATCCGCATGTGGTCATAATTTTTTTTTTCATTACAAATGAATTAACCCTTTCAGGACTGATCCATTTTGTACTTTTTCAATTTAGTTTTTCCTTGAGCTTTAATTTTTTTTTATTTTTCCAACAATAGAGTGGTGTGAGGGCTTATTTATTTATTTTTTTACATGTTTTTTATTGTAAATATTGTATAACTTTTTACAACCAGCCATGGAATTACACAGCAAACAGGAACAGAACAGGAAGGAAAGGGAGGGGAGGAAAAAAGGGCGGTGGTGAGGATTAAAAAGTTCAGAAAGAGAAAAGTGTCTAGATCATTTAGGGGTCATGCCAATGAGAGGGCTCCAGGGAGCAGGCCACCCAGAGTGAGTCCAAATGAGGAGCTTGCAGAGATACATGAGGGGGTGGTGTCCGCTTACTCTCAATGTACAAAATTCCAGGCTACTGGGCTGCAGCTGCAGTTGTGTATTAAAGTCTGGTGGTTAGCAGTAGCTGGGAGGTGGGTAGGGCCGTGCGCAGACCAATGAGGAAAAAAGGGAGATTGCAAAGGGGACCAATCACTCAGTTTGTAGGATTATACCGGGCCACTACAGAACTAACGTCCGTTCCAGGAACCAGACAGTGGGACAAAGACAATCTTGTATTCTGGTCTTAATGTGTGTGGGGAGGATGTGGATTATGGGTTGCCAGGTCTCAAAGAAACCACGTACTCTCGATTCTTTTTGCATGGCGACGTTCACCCAATTCATGTGTAATAGAAACACCAACTTTCCAAAGATAAATGGAGGGACAGAGCGTCTGGGCCCAGCCAGGTCTGCAGGATAATTTTTCAGGCAGCAGCGGAAATGCAGAAAATAAGCATCTTGTAGAGCTGGGGGACAGGAGGAGTGATGTCAGGCAGATAACCAAAAAGAGCCCAACTGGGGGTTTGGGGAATCTGTTGCTTAGTGTGTGTGTGGGTGAAAAGTAGTATCCTAGTCTAGAACTGGGACACTGGGCAGGTCCATAAGCAGTGCTACATGTCAGCCGTATCTGACCCGCGGATGGAGCAAGCCGGGGTGGGGACATTTCCCATATGAAAGTTTTGTAGGGGAGAGATATAGCTTTTATAGTTCTTTATTTTCAAAAACATTTCCTAGTAGGAAATAGCCGGTATGTATTTCAGTGCCTTGCCAAGAGGACAAAGGATTAAATCAGGTGTGAGATCCTAGTCATGAGAAGTCCACTGCCCCAATCCCGAGTTAGGCTGGGTTCACACGTGGCGGAATTTCACTTAAATTCCGCTGCGGACACTCCGCAGCGTTAATCCGCAGCGGAGCCGTTTGTCCATTGACTTTCACTTTAATTTAGCAGTGTTCGTTTAGACGATGCGTAAAATTCCGCTGCGGAGCATAGGCTGCGGAGCGGAATTTGGTGTCCGCAGCATGCTCTGTCTGTTGCGGAGCAGTGGCGGACTCATGGAGGAATTTCTCCATTGACTTCAATGGAGATTCTAATTTCCGCAATGAAGTCCGCAGCTGTCATGCACATGTTATGTGTGCTGCGGATGCGTCTTGCTTTTTTAACTTGACATTTCTTCATTCTGGCTGGACCTATGTATTTCTAGGTCTACAGCCAGACTGAGGAAGTCAATGGGGCTCCCGTAATGACGGGAGCGTTGCTAGGAGACGTCTGTAAATAGTCACTGTCCAGGGTGCTGAAAGAGTTAAGCGATCGGCAGTAACTGTTTCTGCACCCGGGACAGTGACTACCGATCAGAATATAGAGCAACCTGTCAAAAAAATAGAAGTTCATACTTACCGAGAACTCCCTGCTTCTGTCTCCAGTCCGGCCTCCCAGGATGACGTTTCAGTCTAAGTGACGGCTGCAGCCAATCACAGGCCAAGCACAGGCTGCAGCGGTCACATGGACTGGCGCGTCATCCAGGGAGGTCGGGCTGGATGCCGAAAGAGGGACGCGTCACCAAGACAACGGCCGGTAAGTATGAAATTCGTTTACTTTCACTAGGGAAAGTGCTGTCCCTTCTCTCTATCCTGCACTGATAGGGAGAAGGGAAGCACTTTTCCCGAAGTCCACAGCAGCTAGTCCGCATCAATTTTCTGCACATTTTGTGCAGATCCGCAGCAGAATCTGCAACGCAGATTCTGTGCGGCATTGATGCGGACAGTTGCGGAGGAAATCCGCAACGTGTGGTCATGCCCTTAAGTGTCTGATAATCAACCTGTTTCCGGAGTAGCGAGTAGTAAGCTGAGATTTGTTTATGGGGTTCCGTCAAGGTGACAAGCTGACGACAAAAATTGCCATCCCAATCTTCCTCCTTTATGGAGCTAAACACACCAATGATATAGCTTTGTGCCTGCAAGAAGTGAAAGAAATGTGGGCATATGAATTCATGTTTAGTGCAAGCTTGAGAGAACGAGAGTGTAATGGCAGGAAGGAGGTGAAGGGAAAGTGAGCCCTAATCTACCCACCGCCCTGTCCCTGCCTACTTGCAACGACCCGCCCTAGGCGACGGGGTACAACTGGGCGGCGGTCCCTACGCTGTCTAAGTGCACGGTAGAACAAACAGGGAACACGCAAGGGAAGGGGCAGTAGCCCACGGAACGCCGCGAGGAAACGAGCGGTGAATGAGTTGTCAGGACCAGGATGAAGAGGAGTATACCCAAGTGAGCACGGAGGAGGAAGCAAGCCGGAGGCAAGGCAAAGCGGGTTAAGCAGAACAGCAGCAAGGCAGAAGCACGGCAGAAGCAGGCTGGAGCAAGCAGAAGTGGGGCCAGGAATCCAAAAGAATTACAAGCACTGAGGAGGAGAACACAGCAGGTAATAAAGGACAGGGGGCGGAGCTAACTCCGACTGACCAGGCCGCGATAGGCTCTCCCACTCCTGAGCCTGCCACCCTGGTTGGTGGGAGATGGTGTCAGTCGAACAGGTCTGGCCTCAGGTGTGGATTGATTAATCCCAGGAGTATACCTAGACGTAGTACCTGGCAGATCCCTAACAGTACTCCCCCTTTTATGAGGGGCCACCGGACCCTTACTAAGAGGACCCGGTTTAGTAGGGAAGAGAAGGTGGAACCTCCTGATCAATACCCCAGCGTGAACATCACGGGCAGGTACCCAAGTCCTCTCCTCCGGCCCGTACCCTCTCCAACGGACCAGGTACTGGAGGGAGCCCTGGACCATCCTACTGTCCATAATCTTGGCCACCTCGAATTCCACCCCCTCAGGGGTGAGAACGGGAACAGGAGGTTTCCTCGAGGGGGACCAGGGCGGGGAGCAGCGTTTAAGGAGGGAGGCATGGAAGACGTCATGTATGCGAAAGGATGGGGGCAGCTCCAGACGGAAGGATACAGGATTGAGGACTTCAATGATCTTATAAGGCCCAATAAATCGGGGAGCAAACTTCCTGGACGGGACCTTAAGGCGCAAGTTCCTGGACGACAACCAGACCAAATCCCCGACGACAAACCGGGGGTTAGCAGAACGTCTACTATCCGCCTGAATCTTTTGTGCGCTCTGGGACGCCTCTAGGTTCTTCTGAACCTGGGCCCAGACAGTGCACAGTTCCCGATGAACATCCTCTACCTCAGGATTATTGGAACAACCAGGGGAAACGGAGGAGAACCTTGGGTTAAACCCAAAATTACAGAAAAACGGGGAGACCCCTGACGAGTTACTGACCCGGTTATTCAGGGAAAATTCAGCAAGGGGAAGGAATGAGACCCAATCGAATTGACAGTCAGAGATGAAACACCTTAAATATAGTTCCAGGGACTGGTTAGTCCTCTCCGTTTGGCCATTAGTTTCGGGATGGAAGGCAGAGGAGAAGGACAGATCAATCTCCAACTTTTTACAAAAGGCTCTCCAAAATAAGGAAACAAATTGTACCCCTCTGTCAGAAACGATATTGACTGGGGCCCCATGGAGACGCAGGATGTGTTTCACAAACAAAGAAGCTAACGTCTTGGCGTTAGGTAGCTTCTTAAGGGGCACAAAGTGGCACATCTTGCTGAAGCGGTCTACTACCACCCACACCACCGACTTGCCCTGAGATGGAGGCAAATCGGTGATAAAATCCATGGAGATATGGGTCCAAGGTCTCTGGGGAATGGGCAAGGAACGTAGTAGGCCCGCAGGTCGGGACCTAGGGGTTTTGGACCTAGCGCAAACCTCACAAGCGGCGACGTAAGCCCTAACGTCTTTAGGCAACCCAGGCCACCAATAGTTTCTGGTAATGAGGTGTTTGGTGCCCAAGATGCCAGGATGACCAGATAGAGCGGAGTCATGGTTTTCCCTGAGTACCCTTAGCCGGTATTGCAGGGGAACAAACAGTTTGTCCCCAGGGACGTTCCCGGGAGCTGCACCCTGATCAGCCGCGATATCAGAAGCTAAATCAGAATCCGTGGCAGAAACGATTATACCAGGGGGTAAAATACAAGCAGGATCCTTCTCGGAAGGAGGATTGGCCATGAAACTATGTGACAGGGCATCAGCCTTAATATTCTTGGACCCAGCCCTATAGGTAACCAAGAAATTAAATCTGGTAAAGAATAGTGCCCACCGAGCTTGTCTAGGATTAAGCCTCCGGGCCGATTCTAGGAAAACCAGATTCTTGTGATCCGTAAGGACCGTTACCTGGTGTCTGGCCCCCTCCAGGAAGTGCCGCCACTCTTCAAAAGCCCATTTAATGGCTAGAAGTTCGCGGTTGCCAATATCATAGTTACTCTCCGTGGGCGAAAACTTCCTAGAGAAGTAAGCACAGGGGCGGAGATGGATGAGGGAGCTGGTACCCTGGGACAAGACGGCCCCCACTCCCACCTCGGATGCGTCAACCTCCACAATAAATGGCTCCTCTTGGTTGGGCTGAATCAGCACGGGCGCCGAGATAAAGCACTTCTTGAGGGTCTCAAAGGCCTGGACGGCCTCAGGGGGCCAATGGAGGACATCAGCACCCTTGCGAGTACGGTCCGTAAGAGGCTTAGCGACGACCGAGAAGTTGGCAATAAATCTCCTGTAATAGTTGGCGAACCCTAAAAAACACTGTAACGCCTTAAGGGAGGCAGGTTGGACCCATTCCGCCACAGCCTGAACCTTGGCAGGGCCCATGCGGAATTCATGAGGAGTGAGGATTTGCCCTAAAAATGGTATCTCCTGTACCCCAAAGACACATTTTTCAGTCTTAGCAAACAGATTATTCTCCCGAAGGACCTGGAGCACCTTCCTGACATGCTCCACGTGGGAGGACCAGTCCTTGGAAAACACCAGTATGTCATCAAGGTACACAACAAGAAAATTACCCAGGTAATCTCTCAGGATTTCATTAATAAAATTCTGGAAGACAGCAGGGGCATTACACAACCCAAAGGGCATGACCAGGTATTCGAAATGACCCTCGGGTGTGTTGAACGCAGTTTTCCACTCATCCCCCTCTTTGATGCGGATAAGGTTATATGCCCCCCGTAGATCGAACTTAGAAAACCATTGGGCTCCCTGAACCTGATTAAAAAGATCCGGAATCAAAGGAAGTGGGTACTGGTTCCTTACGGTGACCTTATTCAGGTTACGATAATCAATGCACGGCCTAAGACCACCATCCTTCTTCCCCACAAAGAAGATGCCAGCACCTACAGGAGAAGTCGAGGGGCGAATGAAACCCTTGGCCAGGCATTCTTGGATATACACCCTCATAGCTTCACGTTCAGGACATGAAAGATTAAATATCCTACCCTTAGGAAGCTTGGCACCAGGCACCAAATCGATGGCGCAATCGTAATCTCTATGGGGGGGGCAACACCTCGGAGGCCTCCTTAGAAAACACATCGGCGAAGTCCTGAACAAACTCAGGAAGCGTGTTTACCTCCTCCCGGGGAGAAATAGAGTTAACAGAAAGACATGACATAAGACATTCACTACCCCATTTGGTGAGATCCCCAGTATTCCAATCAAACGTGGGATTATGCAACTGCAACCAGGGAAGACCTAATACCAGATCAGACGATAATCCCTGCATCACCAGTACAGAGCACTGCTCCAAATGCATGGAGCCAACCAGGAGTTCAAAAACAGGAGTATGCTGAGTAAAATAACCATTAGCAAGGGGAGTTGAGTCGATACCTACTACAGGGATAGGATAAGGTAAATCAATAAAAGGCATTTTTAGAGACCTAGCAAATTCCACAGACATGATATTAGCAGATGAGCCAGAATCCACGAAGGCACTGCCAGTGGCAGACCGGCCAGCAAACGAGACCTGAAAGGGAAGCAAAATTTTATTGCGTTTCACATTAACGGGAAATACCTGTGCGCCCAAGTGACCTCCCCGATGATCACTTAGGCGCGGAAGTTTTCCGGCTTTTTATTCTTGCGCCTGGGACAGGTGTTCAGAAGATGCTTGTCGTCCCCACAGTAGAAGCAGAGACCATTCATTCTGCGACATTCCCTACGTTGTCGAGGGGACATGGAGGCCCAGAGTTGCATAGGTACCTCCGAGTCCTCCGTGGAGGGGCGAGGAGACGGGACCTCGGGGGGAATCGCAGAAAAGTCAGAGGGGAGCACATTGAAGCGTTCAAGCTGACGTTCCCTGAGACGTCGGTCAAGTCGTACTGCTAGGGCCATAACCTGGTCAAGGGAGTCAGAAGAGGGGTAACTAACCAGCAGATCCTTCAGGACGTCAGATAATCCTAACCTAAACTGGCACCTTAGGGCCGGATCGTTCCACCGAGAAGCTACGCACCACTTTCTAAAATCAGAACAGTACTCCTCAACCGGTCTCCTACCCTGACGTAAGGTCACCAGCTGACTCTCGGCTAAAGCAGTCCTGTCAGTCTCGTCGTAAATGAGTCCGAGGGCAGAGAAAAAGCGATCAACAGAGGAAAGTTCAGGGGCGTCAGGAGCCAAGGAGAAGACCCACTCTTGGGGCCCTTCCTAGAGTCGGGATATGATGATACCCACCCGCTGGTTCTCGGAACCTGAGGAGTGGGGTTTAAGGCGGAAATACAGTCTGCAACTCTCCCGGAAGGAGAGAAACGTCTTACGGTCCCCTGAGAACCGGTCAGGTAACTTGAGGTCGGGTTCTAGAGGTGAGGTGAGGGGAACTACTACGGCAGCATCACCCTGGTTGACCCTCTGGGCCAGGGCCTGGACCTGTAGGGAGAGGCCCTGCATCTGCTGGGTCAGGGTCTCAAGGGGGTCCATGATAGCGTCAGCGTAGGGGAAATGGTAGACTAGGTAAGGGGCTTGTAATTATGTAATGGCAGGAAGGAGGTGAAGGGAAAGTGAGCCCTAATCTACCCACCGCCCTGTCCCTGCCTACTTGCAACGACCCGCCCTAGGCGACGGGGTACAACTGGGCGGCGGTCCCTACGCTGTCTAAGTGCACGGGAGAACAAACAGGGAACACGCAAGGGAAGGGGCAGTAGCCCACGGAACGCCGCGAGGAAACGAGCGGTGAATGAGTTGTCAGGACCAGGATGAAGTGGAGTATACCCAAGTGAGCACGGAGGAGGAAGCAAGCCGGAGGCAAGGCAAAGCGGGTTAAGCAGAACAGCAGCAAGGCAGAAGCACGGCAGAAGCAGGCTAGAGCAAGCAGCAGTGGGGCCAGGAATCCAGAAGAATTACAAGCACTGAGGAGGAGAACACAGCAGGTAATAAAGGACAGGGGGCGGAGCTAACTCCGACTGACCAGGCCGCGATAGGCTCTCCCACTCCTGAGCCTGCCACCCTGGTTGGTGGGAGATGGTGTCAGTCGAACAGGTCTGGCCTCAGGTGTGGATTGATTAATCCCAGGAGTATACCTAGATGTAGTACCTGGCAGATCCCTAACAGAGAGAGCTTTAAGTGTGGAAGTGTCCATTAAATCCCCCACCCTCAAGCTGCCCTGCGACATCCACCTACGGAAATTGGGCATACCTGCCCCCTTGGAAATTGGGATTACGACAAAACGGGAGATAAAGGGAGTTTGGGGCTGAAAGATTAAGGTGGCGCCTGAGTATGACCCACGTTTTCCAGACAGACAGTAGCAATGGGTTGTCCCTAAACAGTATGGGGACTGAGGAGTAGGAGAGATGAAGAAGACAAGGTAGAGCTATGGGGAATCACAGGGCTTTTTCAACTGCTGTGGAAGCACGGGTAGAGGAGTCGTTTAACCAGATCTGCTGGATACGGGTATTGGCAGCAAGATTGTAATGTTTGGGAAGTTTATACACTCATATACTTTGTGCTGTTGAAGGAGGTATAGCCCAATTCGTGGCCTCTTGTTTTGCCAAATAAATTTGCGGAAAAGACTATTTATTGTGCGTTCATCTTTGGGCCATAGGTGTAAAGGTAGCATTTGGAACATGTAAAGGAGTCTCGGGAAAAATATAATTTTAAGGAGGTTTGCCCTACCTAGAAATGAAAGGGTGAAGTTGCAAGTCGATATGTCAGTTTGTAACTGGGCATATAAATGGTTTATATTAATGGAGTGGACACCCAGAAATGTTAATGACTGGGTTTGCCATTTTAGGGGGAAAGTGTGTGACCATGAGGCGGACCGGTGAGAAGCAGGGCCTCTAATTTATTAACATTGATGGCAAAGCCCATGATAGCTCCCTTATTCTATTTCCTGTAAACGTGGGCCCAGTACGTCCTGAGGGCGGGAGACAAACAGAGGCAAGTCATCCGCAAATGTGGTGAGTCTCAATTCTTCTGCGACAATCACAACGCCCCTGAAGCCCTTAATTATGCAGGTGTCGTAGCAGTGAATCCAGAGCAAGGATGAAAAGGAGAGGTGATAGGGGGCAGTCCTGCCTGGCACCCCTCTCCAGATGTATGGGGGGGGGGGGTGAGTTGAGGCTATTAAACCCTTCCCGCTTTGGCCACTTTTGACCTTCCTGATAGGGCCTCATTTTTCAAATATGACATGTTTCACTTTATGTGGTAATAACTTCGGAATGCTTTTACCTATCCAAGCAATTCTGAGTTTGTGTTCTCGTGACACATTGGACTTTATGTTACTGTTAAAATTTGCTCTGTACATTTAGTATTTAATTGTGCAAAACACCTAAATTTTGCGAAAAATTGCAAAAATTAGCATTTTTTTACATTTAAATGTATCTGTGTGTAAGGCAGGCAGTTATACCACACAAAATTGTTGCTAATTAACATCCCCATATGTCTACTTTAGATTGGCATCATTTTTTGAACATCCTTTTATTTTTCTAGGACGTTACAAGGCTTAGAACTTTAGCAGCAATTTCTCACATTATCAAGAAATTTTCAAAAGGCTATTTTTTTGGGGACCAGTTCAGTTGTGAAGTGGCTTTTAGGGCCTTATATATTAGAAACCCCCAATAAGTCACCCCATTTTAAAAACTTCACCCCTCAAAGTATTCAAAGCAGCATTTAGAAAGTTTCTTAACCATTTAGACGTTTCACAGGAATTAAACCAAAGTAGAAGTGAGTTTTACCAGAGACCGAAACTCAATATTTATTGCCCAGATTCTGCAGATTTAGGAAATATCCCACATGTGGCTCTAGTATGCTACTGGACTGAAGCACATGACTCAGAAGCAAAGGAGCACCTAGAGGATTTTGAGTCCTCCTTTTTATTAGAATATATTTTAGGCACCATGTCAGGTTTGAAGGGCTCTTGCGGTGCCAAAACAGTGGAAATCCCCTAAAAGTGACCCCATTTTGGAAACTACACCCCTCAAGGAAATTATCTAGGGGTATGGTGAGCATTTTGACCCTACAGGTTTATTGCAGAAATTATTGGCATAGGCAGTGAAAATGAAAATCTACATACTTTCAAAGAAAATGTAGGTTTAGCTAATTTTTTCTAATTTTCACAAGGACTAAAGGAGAAAAAGCACCACAACATTTGTAAAGCAATTTCTCCCGATTAAAACAATACCCCACATGTGGTCATAAACGCTGTTTGGACACACGGCAGGGCTTAGAAGGGAAAGCGCGCCATTTGGCTTTTGGAGCTCAAATTTAGCAGGAATGGTTTGTGGAGGCTACGTCGCATTTGCAAAGCCCCTGAGGGACCAAACAATAAAAACACCCAAAAAGTAACTCCATTTAGGAAACTACATCCCTTGAGGAATTCATCTAGGGGTATAGTGAGCATTTTGACCACACAGGTGTTTCATAGATTGTATTAGAATTGGGCAGTGAAAATAAAAACAACCCTTTTTCTACAATAAGATGTAGATTTGGCTCAAAATTTTTCATTTTCTCAACAAATAAAGGAAAACAAGAACCCCAACATTTGTAAAGCAACTTCTCTGGAGTACGGAAATACCCCCCCCCCCCCCCATATGTGGTCATAAACTGCTGTTTGGGAACACGGCAAGGATCAGAAAAGAAGGAGCGCCATTTGGCTTTTGGAGCACAGATTTTGCTGGATTGGTTTCTTGACATCATGTCGCTTTTGCAAAGCCCCTAAGGTACCAGTACAGTGGAAACTAACCAAAAGGGACTCCATTTGGGATACTACACCTCTTGAGGAATTAATCTAGGGGTGTAGTGAGCATTTTGACTCCACAGGTGTTTCATAGATTTTATTTGAATTGGGCAGTGAAAATAAAAACAATCCTTTTTTTCCAATAAGACATAGCTTTAGCTAAAATTTTACATTTTCTCAAAAAAGAAAGGAAAAAAAGCACCCCAACATTTGTAAAGCATTTTCCCGAGTACGGCAATACCCCAAATGTGGTCATAAACTGCTTTTTGGGCACAAGGCATGGCTCAGAAGGGAAGGAGCGTCATTTCGCTTTTGGAGTGTAGATTTTGCTGGATTGGTTTCTGGTAGCTATGTAGCGTTTGAAAAGCCCCTGTGGGACCAAAACAGTGGTAACCCCTCAGAAATGACCCCATTTTGGAAACTACACCCCTCAAGGTATTCACCTAGGGGTGTAGTGAGCATGTTAACCCTGCAGGTATTTTGCATAAATTAGTGTTCGCTCGATGTTGCAGAGTGAAAACGGGATTTTTTTCCATAGATATGCCAATATGTGGTGCCCAGCTTCTGCCACCATAACAAGAAAGCTCTCTAATTATTATGCTGTGTTTCCTGGTTTTAGAATCACCCTACATGGGGCACTAATCTTTTGCCTGGACATTCGACAGGCTAAGGGGTGAAAGAGTACCATGCGAAATTGAAGCCTAATTTGGCGACTTACAAATTTTTGGTTCACAATTGCAGGGCTCTGATGTGAAATAATAAATGAAACCCCTGAGAAGTGACCCCATTTTGGAAACTACACCCCTCAAGGCATTTAATAAGGGGTGTAGTGAGCATTTTCACCCAACAGGTCTTTTCCATAAATAAATGCACTGCGGATAGTGTAAAGTAAAAATTTCAATTTTCCCCAGATATGGCAAATATGTTATGCCCAGTTTTTGCCACTGGAGACACACCCAAAAATTGTTAAAATGGTTCTCCCGGGTATGGCGGTGCCATATATGTGGAAGTAAACTGCTGTTTGGGCACGCTGTAGGGTTCAGAGGGGAGAGAGCGCCATTTGGCTTTTGAAGCGTAGATTTTGCTTGGTAGTAGTTTTGTTTGAAGTTTTACTGGTATTTCAGTTTATAATGTGGGTAATGCCTCGGTGGAGTATCTACCTTTGACAAAGCCTAATTAAGAAGGAGTTAATAGATTAGATTAATCAGATTACTGTAGTCTATCAGCGATCATCTTTGTCTGTATTTTGTAATCAATATTTAAGAGGGATATTGGACGATACACACCAACATCGGTAAGATCTTTGTTTGGTTTCGGAAGAAGTATGGTTCGAGCTTCATAAAAAACCCTCTACATAGGATCCCAGCTGTTAGACGGAGTTCAGCAAATAGGTAAGTAATCGGGTGACCTGAGGCTTGATAATTTTACTACTCCGCCGATAGTACATCTGGGCCAGGCATTTTGTTATTATGAAGGGAGGCGATGGCACGGGTGAACTCCTGTTCTAGAATAGGGCCTGAAAGGGCCTCCTGTTCCTCTGGGGTAAATTTGGGTGGATTGGTGAGTGCTAATTTTTGGCGGGAGAAGTTGTAGTTTCTATTGACACCATTTAAAGTACCATATAATGTACTGGGCAACTGAAAAAAAAAATCTTTGTGGGCTGAAATTGGAAAAAACTGTGATTCCTCCATTGTTTTTTGAGTTTCGTTTATACGGTTTTCTCTGTATGACAACTTAACTTTATTCTGCATCTCAATACGATTACGGTGATACCAAACTTATGTAGGTTTTTTATATTTTACTACTTTTACAAAGGAAAAACCATGTTTTTTTTTTTACCACATTTCGGGAGCCATAACTTTTTTATTTTTTAGTCGATTGAGCGTTTTGAGGGACGATCTGTAGTTTTTATTGGTACCATTTTTCCAGGACAAGCTGTAGTTTTCTTTTCATTGGTACCATTTTGGTACATACCACTTTTTGATCACTTTTTATAAAAAAAACATTTAGAATTAAGGTAACCAAAAAAACTGCGATTTTGGCGTATTAAATTCTTTATATTTTAAAATCATTCACCGTTAACGAGTTAAATAATGGTATATTGTAATAGTTCTGACTTTTACAGACACAGCGATACCAATTTTTTATTTTTTTTATTTTTTTACATTACTTTAGAGGAAAAATGAGAAAAATGAGGTTTATTGAACTTTTAATATATATTTTTTTCACTACTAATAAGTAGTAGTTAGATCGCTGGTACAATACACTGCAATACTAATGTATTGCAGTGTACTGACATTTTTACAGGCTTCTGTAGCAGCGCCATCGCTGTTCCTGTATGTTAGTCCAGGGTTTCTGTAATACACAGCTGACACCCACAGCGTACCCTCAGCATGTGAGCCCACTCCATACATCACCAACCGCACCATGACGTGCTATTACATCATGGTGCACCAAGGGGTTAATGCGCAGCGGATGCTGCAATGTGAAAATTGCAATTTTCCACTGATATGCCATTTTAGTGCACAATATGTTGTGCCCAGTTTGTGCCCTTGCAGACAAATACCTCCTAAAATGTTAAGCAGGTTCTCACGGGTATGGTGATGCCATATATGTGGACTCAAACTGCTGTTTGGGCACACTGTAGGGCTCAGAACGGAGGGAGCGCCTTTTGGCTTTGGAGCGCAGATTTTGCTTGGTAGTTAGTTGCTGGGCTATAAATGACAATTTTACTTTATTCTGCGGGCTTATACGATTACGGCGATGCCATATCTACATAGTTTTTTTTATGTTTTGCAGCGTTTGCACAATAAAATCACTTTTTTTTTAAATTATTTTTGTGTCACCAAATTCTGAGAGCCATAACTTTTTTATTTTTCGGTCAAACAAGCTGTGTAAGGGCATGTGTTTTGCGGGACGGGTTGTATTTTATAAACGTACTATTTTGGGATACATGCAAAATTTTTATCACTTTTTATTCTATATATTTGTAGGCGTGGTGACCAAAACCATTTACATTTTTTCCCTATAATAAAAGACTTATTATAGGAAAAAAAGCATTTTTTGTTTTTTTAACTTATAGCTTTTATTTTTACACTTTTACACTTTTATAAAACATTTTAACTTTTTTCTTTTTGTCCCACTAGGGGACTTGAAGACCTGCAGCACTGATCGCTGCTATAAAACATTACGCTACCTACGTAGTGTAATGTATTATAACTGTAGTTGTGATGCTGACAGGAAGCCGGAGACTGGTGCTCATCGGTTTCCATACATTGCAGACCAACCATAGGCACCCCCCACGATGATCTGCTACAAACCCCTTAAATGTCGCGATCGCAATCGATTGCTGCATTTAAGGGGTTAATAGCCAAAATCAGCTGAGATAAACCGCTGGCTGGCAACAGTGGAGTGTCAGCTGTGGGAGACAGCTAACCTCCCGGTTCCTGGTGCACACTGACAGTGTGCACCGGGAACGACTTAGTAACTGTACGTCCTGGTGCGCGAAATAACCTCCCGCCGGGACGTACTGTTGGTAAAATATGACTACATGCACAGTGTTTTGGTTTGAGGCATTTTTCGTGGCGTTTTTGTGGTCAGTGGCGTTTTTCTGGGGTTACAGGACTTAAAAAACATCTGAAAAAAAGCATGTCTAAAATTTTACAAAATAAAGAACTCTACTAAAAATGCCATAAAAAAAACCGCTTGTTACATTTGTTACATTGTTTTGTTTGACTTCATAACCACTGTGGCCCCATGGCAGCCTTGAAATCACTGTATTTACACATAAATAATGTGGTTTGTAGCCAATCAGCATCCGTGCGACGCGATCGTGGGGGTGCCGATGGTCGCTATAGCAGCCGGAGGCTTAACAATGGCCTGCCATGTATGGAAGCCCGGAGGCGGACCTTAACAGGCTTGCTGTCAGTGTATGACTGACAACGCTAATGCATTGCACTACGTGGGTAGTGCAATGTATTAGAATAAAGATCAGAGGTGCAGGCCTTTAACCCCTTCTCGACATTTGCCGTATGGGTACGTCATGGAAAGCATTGACTTCCCGCAAATTGCCGTACCCATACGCCAAATGTTTGGCACCGGCTCAGAAGCTGAGTCGGTGCCATCATCGTCGGATCTCAGCTGTATCTTACAGCTTACATCCGACTGTAACGGCAGGGACCGAAATTAGCTTCGATCCCCGCCATTAACCCCTTAAGTGCAGCGCTCAAACGCGAGTGCTGCACTTAAGGTGTTTGCAGCTCATCGGAAGCCCAGCAATGAAATTGCCGGGGTTCCGGTGGCTGCAATGGCAACCAGAGGCCTAATACTGGCCTCCCGGTCTACCTAGCACGGAAAGCGGTCAAGATCCGCCCGGCGGCGGAGCCTGATCGGCTTCCGTAGCCGCCGGCAAGATGGTGTCGGGTCAGGAGCTGATCCGGCGTCATCAGCGGTGGAAGTGAGCTGTATGTTACAGCTGACATCCACCTGTAACGGCAGGAACCGGAGCTAGCTCCGATCCCTGCCATTAACCCCTTCGATGCAGCAATCGAAAGCGATTGCTGCATCGTAGCGGTTACTAGCAGATCTCCAGCCGTGACAGGCAATCAGGACTGGCGACTGCTGCTATGGCAACAGGAGACACAATGGTCTCCTGCTCTGCCATCACGGAAGCCGATTAGGCCCCGCCGGGAGGCGAAGCCTAATCGGCTTGCTGTCAGTAAATAACTGACAGATCTAATACATTGTACTACGTATGTAGTGCAATGTATTCGAAAAAAATAAATCTGACAGCTGGACCTGTAAAAAAAAGTATAAAAAAAGTGTAAAAAAAAAGTGAAAAAAATAAAAGTTTGAAAACAATAAAAGTTGCAAGTAATAAAATAAGAGTAAAAGGGGGATTGCGTTTTATCAAGTCCTTTTATTATTGAAAAAAATAAATAAACCATACATATTTGGTATCGCCGCGACCATAACGACCTGAGGTATCAAAATATTATATTATTTATTGCACGCGGTGAACCGCATAAAAAAAACGTAAAAAAATATCCCAGAGTTTCTGTTTTTTGATCACTTTGACCTATAAATATAGGAATAAAAAATTATCAAAAAGTCGCACGTATTCCAAAAATGGTACCTATAAAAACTATAGCTCGTCTCGCAAAAAACAAACCCTCATACAGCTGCGTAAACAAAATTTTTTAAAAGTTATGGTTCTCACAACTTGGCGACAGAAAAAATACATTATTTTTACAAAAGTAGTTTTATTGTGCAAAAAGTCGCAAAACATAAAAAAGTCCTATAAAATAGGTATCGCCGGAATCGTACTGACCCGCAGAATAAAGTTAACATGTAATTTATAACGCTTGGTGAACGCTGTATAAAAAAACTAAATAAAACTATGCCAGAATTGCGTTTTTTTTGTTTACCTGACCTCCCAAAATATAGGATAAAAGGTGATCAAAAAGTCGCATGTACCCCAAAATGGTACCAATAATTACTACAGCTCGTCCCGCAAAAAAAAGCCCTCATCCAACTACGTCTATGAAAAAATAAAATTAGGTATGGCTCCAATAAGTGAGGAAATAAAAAATATGCAGTTGTTTGAAGAGGCGATTTATCAAGGACCTAAAATTAGGGAACCAGGAAAGGGAGGGCCCAAACATGTCCGCTGGAAGCGCCGGTGCCCGTATTATACCAGGACAACACTTTCCCAGCAAAATTCCCCAAACTGCAAAGGTGCGGAGTGTGGACCTTGAGGGGCATAAGAAAGGACGCCATATATCAGTGCGACACCAGCCTGTGCAGAAAGGATAGCTTCACAGCGTAACACACATCTATGGATCATCTTATTGTGTTTTTTTACCCAATTATTATACCACCTGACTATGTCCCTGATGTACTCTGCCCAGCTTTCATGTACCCCCACATTATAAACGGAAACATCAGCAATACTCAAACAAAACTACTACCAAGCAATATCCGCTCTCCAAAAGCCAAATGGCGCTCCCTCCGCTCTGAACCCTACAGCGTGCCCAAAAAGCAGTTTCCTTCCACATATATGGCATCGCCATACCCGGGAGAACCCTTTTAACAATTTTTGGGGTGTGTGTCTCCAGTGTCATAAGCTGGGCATGACATATTTGCCACTGAAATGGTATATCTAGGGAAAAATATACATTTTTAATTTGCACCATCCGCAGCGCATTCATTTATGGAAAAGACCTGTGGGGTGAAATTCTCACTACACCCCTTAATAAATGCATTGAGGGGTGTAGTTTCCAAATGGGGTCACTTCTCAGGGGTTTCTTTTTATTATTTCTCATCAGAGCCTCTGCAATTGTGAACCAATACTGTGTAAGTCGCCAAATTAGGCCTCAATTTCGCATGGTACTCTCTCCTGAGCCTGTTCAAATGTCCAGGCAAAAGATTAGGGTCACATGTAGGGTGTTTCTAAAACCGGGAAACACCGCATAATAATTAGAGGGCTGTCTTGTTATGGTGGCACAAGCCGGGCACCACATATTGGCATATCTATGGAAAAAAATCAAATTTTCACTCTGCAACATGGAGTGCACACTAATTTCTACAAAACACCTGCGGGGTTAACATGCTCACTACACTACTAGGTAAATGCATTGAGGGGTATAGTTTCAAAAATTGGCTCACTTCTGGGGGGTTTCCACTGTTTTGGTCCCACAGGCGCCCAGAAACCAATCCAGCAAAATCTCCACTCCAAATGGCGCTCCTTCCCTTCTGAGCCCTGCCGTGTGCCCAAATAGCAGTTTCTGACCACATATGGGGTATTGCCGTACTCGGGAGAAATTGCTTTACAAATGTTGGGTTCTTTTTTTTCCTTTATTTGTTGAGAAAATGAAAAATTTAATCTATGAAACATCTATGGGGTCTAAATGCTTACTACACCCCTAGATGAATTCCTCAAGGGTTATAGTTTCCTAAATGGAATCACTTTTTGGGAATTTTCATTGTTTTGTCCCCTCAGGGGCTTTGCAAATGGGACATGGCCTCCGCAAATCATTCCTGCTAAATGTGATCTTCAAAAGCCAAATAGTGCTCTTTCACTTCTAAGCAGCGCCGTGTGTCCAAACAGCCGTTAATTACCACATGTGGGGTATTGTTTTACTCGGGAGAAATTGCTTTACAAATTTTGCGGTGCTTTTTCTCCTTCAGTCCTTGTGGAAATGAGAAAAAAAAATGCTAAACCTACATTTTCTTTGAAAAAATGTAGATATTAATTTTCACAGCCTACTTCCAATAATTTCTGTAAAAAACCTCTGCGGTCAAAATGCTCACTATTCTCCTAGATAATTTCCTCAATGGGTGTAGTTTCTAAAATGGGGTCACTTGTGGGGGGTTTCCACTGTTTTTTCCCCTCAGGGGCTTTGTAAATGTGACATAGCCTCCGCAAACCATTCCTGCTAAATGTGATCTCCAAAAACCAAATGGTGCTACATGCCTTCCAAGCCCTGCCGTGTGTCCAAACAGCCGTTTATTACCACATGTGGGGTATTGTTTTAATCGGAAGAAATTGCTTTACAAATTTGGTGGTGCTCTTTCTTCTTTAGTCCTTGTGGAAATGAGAAAAAAAAATGCTAAACCTACATTTTCTTTGAAAAAATGTAGATATTAATTTTCACGGCCTACTTCCAATAATTTCTGTAAAAAACCTGACATGGTGCCTAAAATATATTGTAATAAAAATAAGGCCCCAAAATCCACTAAGTGCTCCTTTGCTTCTGAGGCCGGTGCTTCAGTCCAGTAGAACACTAGGGCCCCATGTGGGATATTTCCTAAAACTAAAGAACCTGGGCAATAAATATTGAGTTGCATTTCTCTGGTAAAACTTTCTGTGTTATAAAGAAAATTGGATTAAAAATTAATTTCTGCAAAAAAATATGAAATTTGTAAATTTCACCTCTACTTTGCTTTAATTCCTGTGAAAAGTCTAAAGGGTTAAGACATTTTCTAAATGCTGTTTTGAATACTTTGAGGGGTGAAGTTTTTAAAATGGGGTGACTTTTTGGGGGTTTCTAATATATAAGGACCTCAAAGCCATTTCACAACTGAACTGGCCCCTGTAAAAATAGCCTTTTGAAATTTTCTTGAAAATGTCAGAAATTGCTGCTAAAGTTCAAAGCCTGGTAACGTCCTAGAAAAATAAAAGGATGTTCAAAAAACGATTCCAATCTAATGTAGACATATGGGGGATGTTAATTAGCAACAATTTTGTGTGTTATAACTGCCTGTCTTAAAAGCAGATACATTTAAGTTGAGAAAAATGCAAATTTTTGCAATTTTTCGCTAAATTTTGGTATTTTTCACAATTAAATACTGAACATATCGAGCAAATTTTGCCAGTAACATAAAGTCCAATGTGTCACGAGAAAACAATCTCAGAATCGCTTGGATAGGTAAAAGAATTCCGGAGTTATTACCACATAAAGTGAAACATGTCAGATTTGAAAAATGGGGCTCTGTCTGGAAGGTCAAAAGTGGCTAAAGAGGGAAGGGGTTAAGTCCCCCAGTCGGACATAAAAAAAAGTTTAAAAAAAGTTTAAAAAAATGTTGTACAGAAGTATAAAAATAAAACTTTCACGTTAAAAAAATAAGACCTGCCTTTTTCCCTATATGATAAGTCTTTTATTATAGGAAAAAAATTTAAACATTAAAAAAATCATAAATAAAAAATAATGACAGAATCGCTATTTTTTGGTCACCTCCCCTCCCAAAACATAATATAAACAGTGATCAAAAAGTCACATGTACCCCAAAATAGTACCAATATAAACTACTTAAAAAGTTATGGCTCTAGGAATATGGTGACACAAAATATAAATGTAAAAAAAAAAGTGATTTTATTGTGCAAATGCTTCAAAACATAAAAAAAATAAATGACATATGGTATTGTCGTAATCATATTGACCCGCAGAATAAAGTAAATAAGACATAAATAGCCCACGGTTAACACTGTAAAAAAAAAAAAAAAGAAGAAGAAAAAACATTGTCAGAATTGTCGTTTTTTGATCACCTTGCTTGCCAAAAAATGGAATAAAAAGTGATCAAAAAATCGCATACCCCAAAATGGTACCAATGAAAACTACAGATTGTCCCACAACAAATAAGCCCTTCTGCAGCCCTGTTGGAGAACAAAATAAAAAAGTTATTGCTCTCAGAATACGGCAATGCAAAACGTGAATGTGTTCCAAAAGCAGATTGGGCACCATTTATCTGTCAGGAAAACGCCTGTTCCCATAAGGTTACCATGACTATGGTTTTGGCGTGTCTGTTTTACCTTGAGCCTATCTCTTTCGTCTGTCTTTCTGACTTCGACTGGTCCTCTCATGTCCAACATTTAACGTCCGTCCCTCGAGTACTGAGGAAAAATTGTCTTTACGCGAAGCTTGAAAAATGTCTGTAACGTTTATGGCCAAGGGCGTAGCTCAGACTTACCCTATGACGGCCCCGGCCATGAACATCTGTGTTCTCGGCGACATCTTCCTGCAGGGAGACGCCGTCACTCACTTCCGGGTTCTGGGTCTGTTTCCCGCAGGGCACGCGCGCCCGCGCGTGCACGGCCTTAAAGGGCCAGTATGCGTCCAGCTGTCATCACTCAATAATTTTCACAGAATGCTCCTGCCCACTTGATCCTTGCCTGAGCGTTGTTCTCTAACTAAAGGTTGTCTTGCAAATGGTCTCCCAGTGTTTTCCAGTTCCCAGTGTTACCCGTTCCTGCTGCCTGTACCCTGTATCCCGTGCTATCGTATCTACAGAGAGAGTCAAGTCGTGTCTTCCACTGCATCTACTGTGCCATCTACAGTGTGAGTTAAGTCGTGTCTTCCGCTGCATCTTCTAAGCCTTCTACAGTGAAAGTCAAGTTGTGTCTCCGCTACTGTCTACATTGCCTCAGGTACCCGTTCTGGACTATAGACATTGTTTTGTACCTAGTTGGCCAGTTGCTAACCCGCTACGCGTTACGGCCCAGTGGGTCCGCACCCCGCGTCGTGACAATGTCTTTTTGGAGTTCAGGAAGTTAGTTTCCTGGGGTATGTGCTGTCTCCTAATGATTTTCATATGCACTCCGCTACGGTTCAAACATTTCTTAATTGGGTTCAACGCACTTCATTAAAGGCTCTGCAGAGGTTTTTGGGTTTTGCAAATTATTACCCTAAAAGGTATTTATAATTTTTCCTCCATTGTCAAACCTTTGACAGGTCTTACTAAAGTGGGTTCTGACCTTGTAAATTGGAAACCTACTGCAGTTTCCGCATTTGAAATCTTAAAACAATGTTTTATGAAAGCGCCTCTACTTGTTCAACCTGACCTCTCTAATCCCTTTATTGTTGAGGTCAATGCCTCAGAAATAGGTGTGGGGGCTGTGTTGTCTTAAGGGTCTTCTGTATTGACTAACTTGCATCCTTGTGGTTTTTTTTCCTCGCAAATGTTCTTCCACTGAAAAAAATTATGATATAGGTAATCGTGAGCTTCTTGCTATTAACTGGACGTTTGAAGAGTGCCACCACTTACTAGAGGGAGCCAAACATCAAATTACTGTACTAACAGACCATAAAAACCTGACTTTTTTAGAATCAGCCAAAAGACTCAATCCCAGACAGGCTAGGTGGGCCTTGTTCTTTACCAAATTTGACTTAAAGAGGCTCTGTAGAGAGATCACGCTGTGACGTCACTCACAGGTCCTGCATCGTGTCAGACGAGCGAGGACACCGGCACCAGAGGCTTCAGTTGATTCTGCAGCAGCATCGGCGTTAGCAGGTAAGTCGATGTAGCTACTTACCTGCAAACGCTGATGCTGCTGCAGAATCAACTGTAGCCTCTGGTGCCGGTGTCCTCGCCCGTCTGACACGATGCAGGACCTGTGAGTGACGACACAGCGTGATCTCTCGAGAACACGCTGTGTCTGCACTGCCAGAAGCTGGGCGTTCTGAAGAGAAGTGGATGATACTTCTCATCAGAGCGCCCAGCTAGTAAAAGTATTAAAAACGCCCCGATGTATGCACATAATACACGCCCACTTGGACTTTTACTTTTAAACACACCCACTTGGACTTTTGCAAGCCTCATTTGCATAACTACAAAAATGGTCATAACTTGGCCAAAAATGCTCGTTTTTTAAAAATAAAAACGTTACTGTAATCTACATTGCAGCGCCGATCTGCTGCAATAGCAGATAGGGGTTGCAAAATCTGGTGACAGAGCCTCTTTAATTGTAACCTACAGACCCGGGTCTAAAACTATCAAGGCTGACGCATTGTCTCGAAGCTTCTGTTCCTCACAGGTCCCCGACATCCATCCTGAACCTATTTTATCTAAGGGAATTGTGGTTTCTGCAATATAATTGGATCTTTCAACTAAGATTAAAGAATGTCAGCAACTCGCTCCGCAAACCATTCCTGCTGGGAAGTTGTTTGTACCTCCCCAGTTCAGATTTAGTTTGCTCAATGAGTTACATGATTCTGTTTTGTGTGGCCATCCAGGGATAACTGGTACTAAAAGGTTGGTGTCGCGGCTCTATTGGTGGCCATCCTTGTCTCGCGATGTGAGTTCCTATGTCTCTGCCTGAGATGTCTGCGCTCGCGCTAAGACTCCTCAAACTCGTCCTATGGGTGAACTGCTGACATTGCCTGTTCCGCAGAGACCATGGTCTCATCTGTCCATGGATTTTGTTACTGATTTACCTCCCTCCGAAGGGAAAACTGTAATTTGGGTTGTGGTGGACTGTTTCAGTAAAATGTGTCATTTCCTCCCATTGCCTCAGCTTCCTAATTCCAGAACTCTGTCAAAATTGTTTATTGATCAAGTGGTTTGTCTGCATGGTATTCCAGAAAATACTGTCCCTGATAGAAGTGTACAATTTGTGGCTTGCTTCTGGAGAGTCTTCTGTAGGAAACTTGGTGTACAGTTATCGTTCTCTTCTGTATTCCACCCTGAGAGTAATGGTCAAACCGAACATTTTAATCAAACCTTGGAACAATGTCTTAGGTGCTATATTGCTGGTAACCAGGCTGAATGGGTCTCATATCTTAATTTAGCGGAATTTGCGATAAATAATCGCCACCATGTTTCTCTTGATACCTCGCCGTTTTTCTGCAATTATGGTTTTCATCCTCGTTTTGCTTCATTTTTTGCCTCTTTTAGTGATAACCCTGAAGTGGTAGTTGAATCAAATAAACTGTGCACAGTTTGGGCTCAGGTTCCATCGAGCCTGAAGAACTCCCAAGTTATTCAAAAGAAAAATGCTAACAAAAGACTTACTGTATGGACGGTGTTCATTATGGTTCAAAAGGTGTGGCTTTCTACTAAAAATCTGCAACTGAAAGTGCCTTCCCATGAAGTTATGGCATGGTGGGAGGAAACCACCCTCTTCTCTGCCCACAATCCGTTTCTCCAACACATCCATTGGTATGGCAGATACATTGATGACCTCCTGATCATTTGGGAGGATGATGTATCTGCCATACCTAAATTTCTTGAATATATCAACTCCAATCTTTTTAATCTGGCATTTACACATATTCATCACCCAGCCAGTATACATTTTTTGGATTTGACACTAACAGGATTGGCAGGTAAAAGTATTCAAACAGAGATCTTCCCTAAACCCATTTCGGGTAAAACAATCCTTCATGCCGCTAGTAATCATCCTAGTCACACCATTTCATCTATACCTGTAGGTGAATTAACCAGGGCGAAAAGAAACTGTACTACCAACCAAGGTTTCTTGCAGGAACAAGCAAATATCTTTAACAAATTAACAAAAAGAGGTTATAAAAGATGGACCCTAGATAGGGCTCAGGCCATTGTTAATCTTAAAGACAGGAAAGATCTACTTTCCATACATCATCCAAATAGGGATCTATCAAAAACTAACAACTTGTCTAAACCGACGCTTATCTTACAATATAACAATCAATTTCAAGAGATACGTAATATGATACATCGATATATTCCAATTTTGTTTGATGATCCCAAATTGGAATCAATACTGAAAAACGGCTACCATATAGTCTCTCGTCGAGCTCCAACATTGGGTAATATTCTTTCTCCATCACACTTGCCATCTAATACCAAACCTCCAACTTGGTTACAATACACAGGGTATTATAAATGTGGGTCTCACCCGTGTAAAGTTTGCACCTTCAGTAAAAGTACTAAAACTTTTTCAAATTGTGATAATACAACCAGTTTTCCTATCAAAACCCACATCAATTGTAATAGTGACCATGTTGTCTACATAGTGGAATGTTCACACTGCAATCTAAAATATGTGGGTTGCACCACAAGGAGACTAAAGGTGAGGATACTAGAACATCTTAGTTACATCAGGAATCCGGCCATAGTTAATATTTCCAATGCAAGTAGGCATTTTATTTCCTGTCATAATCGAAACATCAATTATTTTCGGATATATGCCATAGAAAAAATGATTAAAACTCATAGAGGAGGCGATCTCAAACACAGGTTACAAACTCGTGAGGCATTTTGGATCTATCATTTAAATACTAGATTTCCACAAGGTCTTAACCTCCGTAAAGAATTGATGTTCCATTATTGATATTTTTACATTATTTAGCTCCTCATTATTATGAACTGTACATTACTGTTGCTGTATTTATGTGCATTTCATTAAATCATTATTTCATTCCATATTCTATTAACAATATCAAACAAAGTCCAATTATGAGATTATATTCATTTATTTATTTGAATTTTGTATCTCCCATCTTTTGATATCTCTGTGTCAGTGTTTATCCATTTCATCACATACCCATAATTTTGGTTAATATCTCGTTCACAAGATATTTCGTTTTTATGTCTTACATTTTATCTTTATAAATATCTCCCTTATGGGGTTTGTTTCAATTAATATGTCATTCATCTTATTTATATGTATTTCTATATATTCTGGCCGACGTCAGTCACAATATCATTTGTGTCATTAGTAACTTTGGTACTATATACCATTACAAAAAAAAAAATATATATATTTAAATCCCTATGTAAACGTATGAATTTGTTATCAGTTACGGCTCTCATTTGCCGACTTTACTATTCCGGTCAGTGAATTATATGTTTATACATTCCTTTTTTTATCATGTTATGTATTATTTTCTCCATTTTGCATATTTATTGGTTTATGTTATGTATATTGTATATAAATTTTTCTATTCCTCTGTTCTGATATATTTAACTTCGACTTATGACGCTCTGCAAGTGCTAAATATATGGACATTCCAGTTACATATTCATTTTTCATTTTTTCTACCAGCAGTATATAATTTATATTTACATTCCATTTTAGTTTTTCTCCGGGTACACTAGCTATATTCAGTTTATATTTTATACATACCGTTTTATTGATCTAGTTTCCTGGATCCGAAATTACCATATTAGAGGGCGTTGTTACGTTCCAGGTACATCCTTCTACCTTTCCCAGGATATATTTACCCCCACGCCTTGCAGCAGCTCATTCGTCTGAGCCATGACTAAGAGCACAGCCAGTGCTTGAAACGCGTAGGCTTCTTTCTTTGCCATTCTACCACCTTGTTACCCTCCTGGTGTTTCCGTTACTTTGTGTCACTGTTCGTGGATTATTTTTCAATAAAGTGGGAACTCAGTTTTCCCTTATCAACACTATACATCGCTGGATCCTTTCTCTTCGTTGCTATTGTTTCTTGCCGCGAGCCGTGGCGGCTGATCCGGGCGATACTCTACACAGGAGTGTGAAGCTGGTGAGCTGGAGGTTTCCTCCCTTTTCCTTTTTCCCTGCTATTACTATTGCCTTCCCATGAGTTTGGTCCTTCAGGTGTAGAATTAGTATTTATACCCAGCCTCCTCCACCTGTCAGTGCTTGTGAATTTTCCTGTCTTCTGGTGTCTGATCAAGCTTCCTACATTCCCTGCACTCCTGACTTCTGGACCTTTTGGAAACTGATCTCGGCTTGTCTCTCGTTAACCCCTTGTTTGTTGATTTTGGATTATATGCTCCCGGCCGGTTTTGACCTTTGCTATTCCGGATATCTGCTTGCCTTCTCATTTAGACTTTCTGTTTAACCCCTGGCTGTCTGGTTTCCTGCTCAGGTTAGTCTGTATTGCACCTCATATTCAACGCTGAACTCTGCTAAGACAACCTGGGTCCTAAGCAGCAAAGTCCATCCCACCTTGTGGTCGGCTCTGGCGAACACCTTAGAGTCGCCTTAGACACTGTCGATCAGAGTTGTGGCGTATTCGAGGTTGCAGTTTATGTGCACGCTCTCTCAACACTCTCCAGCAGCCTTTGTGGAACCCCTTAAATTTCAATTCCATAACATTATAAGTGTGACACTGGCCACACATCTGTGGATTATTTATTTACCGAATTATTATTCCCTCTTATTTTTCCCTGATGTACTCCGCCCAGCTTACATATGCCCCCACATCATAAACTGAAATACCAGCAAAAACCCCAAACCGAACTACTACCAAGCAAAATCTACGCTCCAAAAGCCAAATGGTGCTCCTTCCCTTTTGAACCCTACAGTGTGCCCAAACAGCAATTTACGTCCATATATATGGCATCGCCATACCGGTGAGAACCCGCTTAACAGTTTATGAGGTATCTGTCTGCAGTGGTACAAACTGGGCACAACAAATTGTGCAATAAAATGGCATATCAGTGGAACATTGCAATTTTCACTTTGCACCATCGGCTGTGCATTAATTTCTAATAAAAAAAACCCACATGTGAGGTCAAAATGTTCAGTAGACCCCTTAAAATGCCTTAAGGGGTGTAGTTTCCAAACAAGGGGTCACCACTTGATGGTTTGTTTTACTGTTTGACCACAGAGCCCTGCAATTGTGGGCCAATGTGTAATTACGGGGGTGGGGAGACAGACAAGTGAGCCCTAATCTATCCGCCACTCAGTCCCTACCTACTTGCAATGACCCGCCCTAGGCGACGGGGCACAACTGGGCGACGGTCCCTACGCTCAACAAGTGCACGACAGACAAACAGACAAGGGTACACAGAGCAAGGGGGAGAAGGGGCAGTTGCCCATGGCAACACCGTGAGCAACAAGAGAAGTGAACAAGCCGAGTCAAACCAGGAGTGCACGAGGTACCAAACGCAGAGCAGGAGAGTAGTCAGCAAGCCGGGGTCAATATGAAGCAAGGACAATAGTACAAGAAGCTGCAGCAGGGCCAGGAAACCAAATGAGAAGAATCACAAGCAAAGGAGGAACAGGAAAGGCAGATATAAATAGACAGAGGGCGGGAGCTAGCTCCGTCTGGCCAGGCTGTGATAGGTTCTCCCACTCCTAAGCCTGCCACCCTGAGTGGTGGAAGATGGAGTCAGTCTCACAGACATAGAAGCAGGTGCAGACTGATTATCTATGGCCGTTAGCCCCGAAGCTGTGCCTGGCAGATCCTTTACACAATGCTGTGAAAATCACCAAAATAGACCTCAAATGCGCATGGTGCTCTTCACTTCTAAGCCCTGTCATATGCCCACGCAAATGATAAATGCCTTGAGGGATGTAGTTTCCAAAAAGGGATCACTTCTTGGGGGCTTCCACTGTACTCTGGTACTTTATGGGTTTTGCAAATGCGATATGGCGCCCAAAAAGCAATCCAGCAAAATCTGCATGCCAAGTAGCGCTCCTGCCTTTCTGAGCTCTGCCGTGTGTTCAAACAGCAGTTTATGACCACATATGGGGTATTGCTGCAATTGGGAGAAATTGCTTTTCAAACATTGGGGTGCTTTTTCTCCTTTATTCCTTTATCGTAAAAAAATTAGATTTTCAATTTCACGGCCTATTTCTACTAAATTCAGCAAAAAAGCTGTGAGGTCAAAATGCTCACTATAGCCCTTGATCAATTGCGTTAGGGTAGTAGTTTCCCAAATGGGGTCACTTTTGGGGGTTTCCACCGATTTGGTCCCGCAGGGGCTTTGCAAATGTGAAATGGCGCCGCAAACTATTCCAGCAAAATGTGAGCTCCAAAAGCCAAATAGCGCTCCTTCCCTTCTAAGCCCTGCAATGTGTCCAGCAGTTTCTTACCACATATGGGATATTGCAATAATCGGGAGAAACTGCTTTTCAAATGTTAGGGTGCCTTTCTCTTTTATGGCTTGTAAAAATTGAAAATGTTTATGTTTTATTGGAAAAAATTTAGATTTTCATTTCCACTGCCTAATTCCATTAAAGTCAGCAAAAAACCTGTGGAGTCAAAATGCTCACTATACCCCTTGATATATTCCTTGAGGGGTGTGGTGTGCCAAATGGTGTCTTTTCGGGGGTGTTTCCACTGTTTTGGCACCACAAGACCTCTTCAAACCTGACATGGTACCTAAAATATATTGTAATAAAAAGGAGGCCCAAAAATCCACAAGGTGCTCCTTTGATTCTGAGGCCTGTGCTTCAGTCCATTAGCACACTGGGGCCACATGTGGGATATTTCTAGCAACTTCAGAATCTGGGGAAAAAAATATTGAGTTGCGTTTCTCTGGTGAAACCTTCTGTGTTACAGAAAAAAATGGATTAAAACAGATTTTCTACACAAAAAAAAAAATGACTTTTGTAAATTTCACCTCCACTTTGCTTTAATTCCTGTGAAAAGCCTAAAGGGTTAATACACTTTCTAAATGCTGTTTTGATACTTTGAGGGGGTGCCGTTTTTAAAATGGGGTGATTTATAGGGGGTTTCTAATATATAGGGCTCTCAAAGTCACTTCAGAACTGAACTGGTCCCTGAAAAAAAAGGCTTTTGAAATTTTCTTGAAAATATGAGAAATTGCTGCTAACATGCTAAGCCTTGTAATGTCCTAGAAAAATAAAAGAATGTTCAAAAAACAATGCCAAACTAAAGTAGACATATGGGAAATGTTAACTAGTAACTATTTTATGTGGTATTACTATCTGCCTTACAAGCAAATACATTACAATTTTATAAAAATGCAAATTTTTGCACATTTTCTCAAAATGTTAGTGTTTTGTTACAAATAGGCACTGAATGTATAGACCAAATTTTACCACTAAATACAATGTGTCACAAGAAACATATCTCAGAAGCATTACAAAGTTATTACCACTTAAAGTGACATGTCAGATTTGAAAAAATTTGCCTGGTCCAAAAGACACAAAACAGGCCCTTAATGACCAGCCTATTTTAGATGTCCAAGCAATTTTTTTATGCTTTTCCATCGTCTCATTCAAAGAGCTATACACTTTTTCTTTTTGCGTCGACATAGCTGTATAAGGTCTTGTTTTTTGCGGGACAAGTTGTAATTTTTAATAGCACCATTTTTGGGTACATAGAATTTATTGATTAACTTTTATTAACTTTTTTTGGGGTGGAATAGAAAAAAAACCAGCAGTTTCGCCACACTTTTTTGCGTCATAAATTTACGCCGTTTACCGTGTGGTATAAATAACACAATAACTTTATTCAGCAACGATACCAAATTTGTATAGTTTTTGTATGTTTTACTACTTTTACACAGTGAAAACACTTTTTTTTCAAAATTATTTGTTTTTGTGTCTCCATATTTGAAGAGCCGTAACGTTTTGATTTTTTCGCCAATGCAATTATAGGAGGGCTTTTTTTTTGCGGGACGACTTTTAGTTTTTATCGGTACCATTTTGGGGTAGATGCGACTTTTTGATAACTTTTTATCACTTTTTTTTAAAGGATGGATTCAAAGAAAACAGCAATTTTTGCATGTTTTTTTATTTTATTTTTTACGACGTTCACCGTGTGGGTTAAATTATGTAATAAGTTTATAGTTGGGGTCGTTATGGACGCGGCGATACCAAATATGTGTAATTTTTTTACTTTATTTTGTTTGTTAATAATAAAGCAGTTTGTAAGGGGGAAAAAGTGGGTTTTTCATTTTTTTTCACTTTTTTTTTTTTCACTTTTTATTAAACATTTTTTTTCACTTTTTTACTAGTCCCACTAGGGGACTTCACTATGCGATAATCCGATCGCATTTATAATACACTGAAATACTTTTGTATTGCAGTGTATTATGCCTGTCCGTGTAAAACGGACAGGCATCTGCTAGGTCATGCCTCCGGCATGACTTAGCAGGCATTCGCCACAGGCAGACCTGGGGGCCTTTATTAGGCCCCAGGCTGCATTATGAGACACAGGCACTTGTTGATCTTATCACCGGGTGTCAGTTGGATGAAAGGGAGCTCGCTATTGTGCACCTCATCTGACGGGTTAAACGGGTGAGATCGATACTAATATTGATCTCACCCGGTCGAGCAGGGACTCCCCCAGCCCTCGGCTACCTCTGGCAGCTGAGAGCAGGGAGATTTGACAGCTCCCTGCTCTGTTTACTTATTCCGATGCAGCGACGTAAAAAGTCTATTGCATCGGAATAAGGTCCGTTAGTGACCGACGTAAAAATACTATGGGCCGGTCACTAACGGATTAAAGGCTTTGTACACCTTTTGCGTTTGTTTGTTTTTTTTGTATTCAAATGCAACTATTTAGTGATTAAAATCACGTTTGCAATTGACTTCATAAAAAAAATAAAAATTCACTGTTTTACTTCTGCAGCTTCAATGTATCTCAGTACATAGAAGGTGCAGACAGCTGCTCTGGGCGAATTCGCCAGTGAGCTGCACTGTCATCTTGGCTGACATATGTTCTCCTCCCATGTTCTTCTGGGCGATTTTGTAAGATCAGTACTGATCAAGTGAAAGTGGATTTAAATAAAAGTAAATTCCAAAAGTGATATTCATCATTAAATAAATGCATTTCAATAATAAAAAAAAAAGACCCCAAAGGTATCCATAGCCTTTAACACAGTTAAACTAATTTAGCTACACTAATTTATTTTCAATGGTCAGTGGAACATGCATGATAGTATTATATTTTTAACTTTGCTTCAATTGAAATTAGAAGTTGATGTAAATTTCTGAAATAGGATGATGCACTGTCGATAACACATATATACAGTCGGGTCCAGAAGTATTTGGACAGTGTCAGTATTTTCATCATTTAACCTCTGTACACTACTATAATGGATTTAAAACAAAGCAATGACTATGTAATTGAAGTGTAGACTTTCAGCTTTAATTCAGAGTGATTAACCCCTTAGGGACGCAGCCTAGTTTGGGCCTTAAGGCTCAGAGCCCATTTTTCAAATCTGACATATTTCACTTTATATGGTAATAACGTTGGAATGCTTAAACCTATCCAAGCGATTCTGAGACTGTTTCCTCGTGACATATTGGACTTTATGTTAGTGGTGAAATTTTGACGATATATTCAGTGTTTATTGGTGAAAAATTGCAAAATTTAGAGAAAATGTTGAAAAAATTGCATTTTTCAGTATTTAAATCCATCTGCTTGTAAAACAGATGGTTATACCACCCCAAATAGTTACTAGTTCACATTTCTCATATGTCTACTATAGATTGGCATAGTTTTTTTGAACATTATTTTATTTTTCTTGGACGTTACAAGGCTTAGAACATAAACAGCAATTTCTCATATTTTGAAGAAAATTTCAAAATACTTTTTTTTAAGGTACTTGTTCGGTTCCGAAGTGGCTTTGAGAAGCCTATGTATTAGAAACCCCCATAAACACCCCATTTTGAAAACTAGACCCCTCAAAGTATTCAAAACAGCATTTATAACGTTTTTTAACCCTTTAGGAATTTCACAGAAATTAAAGTAAAGTGGAGGTGAAATTTGCAAATTTCATTTTTCTTGCTGAATTTCAATTTTATTCCATTTTTTTTCTGTAACACAAACGGCTTTACCAGAGAAACACTACTAAATATGTATTGTCCAGATTCTGCAGTTTTTAGAAATGTCCCACATGTGGCTCTAGTGTGCTCGTGGACTACAACACAAGCCCCAGAAGCAAAGAAGCACCTAGTGCATTTTGAGGCCTCTTTTTTTATTAGAATATATTTTAGGCAGCATGCCAGGTTTGAAGAGGTGTTGAGGTACCAAAACAGTAGCAATCCCCATTTTGGAAACTACACCCCTCAAGGAATTCATGTATGGTTGTTGTTACCATTTTGACCACACAGTTTTTTCACAGCACGTATTTGAATTGGGCTGTGAAATTTAAAAAAAATATATATTTTCCAATAAGATGTCATTTTTGATCAAAACTTTCTTGTTTTCAGAGGGAAAAAAATACCCCATTTTGTTGCCCAATTTGTCCTAAATGCGGAAATACCCCATTTGTGGTGATAAACTGCCGTTTGGGCCCATGGGAGGGCTCAGAAGGAAAGGACCACCATTTGGCCTACTGGGGATTTTCTGGTGCGAAGTCATGTATGCAGAAGCCCCTGAGGGACCAGTACAGTTGAAACCCCTGAGAAGCGACCCCATTTTAAAAACTACACCCCTTAAGACATTCATCTAGAGGTGCAGTTAGCATTTTTACCCCACAGGTATTGTGTAAAAAGTAATGCGCAGCAGATGGTGCAGTGTGAGATTTGCAATTTTCTATATATCTATGCCATTTCAGTGTCCAATATATTGTGCCCAGCATGCGCCACCAGAGATATACACCCCATAAACTGTAATGCCGGTTCTCCTGGGTATGGCAATACCCTACATGTGGCTGTTATCAGCTGCCTGGGCACACAGCAGGGCTCAAAAGGGAAAGATGAGGGGAATAAGCTGTGCGGAGTGCATCAGGGTAGATGAAAAATCTAAGTGATGTATGGTAAATTTTAAAACACTTTCATACAGAGCCCTGGTTTTTCGGGACATGTGTCACATTGATATATTGTGTCCTCCCTTATCCCCCTCTTATAGCAGACTTTGCACCTCTTTTGACTTTTTCCCTTCTTGCCAGTTTGGGGAACTTCTTCTGGAAAGTGTTGCCCTGGTACGATGCGTGTGGCCTCGCTTCCAGAAGTACTGGGTGCCCCCTTCTTGGTCCCTAAAGATTAGGTTCTTGATAATGATGTGCACGGCCAGCTTCTTATACCACACCGCATGGCGCTGTAGGGCTTCAGGACTTGATCTGACAAGTCCACCCCTCCCATGTACCTATTGTATTCCAGGATGCAGTCTGGTTTGGGGCTCCCTGTACTGGTACCTCGTACAGGTACATGGGTACTGGTGTCGCCATGTATTGTTGTCAATACAAGGACATCTCTCTTGTCTTGTACTTAATACACAATATGTTGCTGCTAGAATGTGCCCTGCTCCCACCCCTTCTGAGTGTTTGCCCAAGCAGAGTCTTAGGGAGGCCTCTCAGATTTCTGGAAGCGAGGCACTTGAAGAGCAGGACGCTGGTATAAAAATTATCCAGGTAACCCTGGTCCAGCAGTGGGTGCACCAAATCCCACACAATTTTTGCATTAACTCCCAGTAAGGGGGGGCATTCTGGGGGCTGAATACTGCTGTCCTTCCCTTCATATATCCTACATTTGTAGGTATACAATGATGCACTCTCGCACAGCTTATACATCTTCACACCATACCTTGCCCTCTTACTCGGCAGGTACTGGCGGAATTGAAGCCTCCCTTTAAAATCTACCACGGACCCATCAATAGAAATATACTTCTCGGGGGTGTATGCTTGGGAAAACCGGGCACTGAAACGATCTAATAGGGTCCTCAATTTATACAAACGGTCAAAACTGGGGTCATCTCGGGGTGGGCACTGCTCATTATCAGTATAATGTAAGAAGCGAAGTATTGCCTAATTTATTTTTTTTAGGTTCCAGTTCAGTTCTGAAGTTGCTTTGAGGGGCCTATATATTAGAAACCCCTATGAAACACCCCATTTTAGAAACTAGCCCCTCAAAGTATTCACAACAGGATTTAGAAATTTTATGAACCCTCTAGGTGTTTCACAGGAATTTAGAGCAAAGTAGAGGTGAAATTTCCATTTTTTTGTCAGAAAATCCTTTTTATACCATTTTTTCCTATAACACAAAAGGTTTTACCAGAGAAACACAACTCAATATTTATTGCCCAGATTCTTCAGTTTTGAGAAATATCCCACATGTGGCCCTAGTGCGGTAATGGACTGAAGCACCGGCCTCCGAACAAAGGAGCATCTAGAGGATTATGAGGCCTCCTTTTTATTAGGCACCATGTCCGGTTTGAAGAGGTCTTGTGGTGCCAAAGTAGTGGAAACCCCCAAAAAGTGACCCCATTTTGGAATTAATTGTAGTTTTCATGGGGTGCATGCGGCTTTTTGATTAGTTTTTATTCTATTTTTAAGTGGCGTGGTGACTAAAAAACTGAAATTCTGCTATTGTTTTTTTGTTCAATTTTTTTTACAGCGTTCAATGTGCGCTATAAATGACATATTCACTTTATTCTGTGGGGCGATACGATTACGGTGATACCATATGTTTATAGTTTTTTTTATGTCTTATGGCGTTTGCACAATAAAATACCTTTTGTAAAAAATCATTTACTTTTTGTGTTACCATATTCTAAGAGCCAGAACTTTTTTATTTTTCCATCAATAAAGCCGTGCGAGGACTTATTTTTTGTGTAACGAACTGTAGTTTCGATCATTACCATTTTTAGGTACATGCGACTATTTGATCTCCATTTATTCCATTTTTTGGGAGGTGAAGTGACCAAACAATTTTGATTCTGGTACGGTTTATTATTATTTTCTTTTACAGCGTTCACCACGCGGGATAAATAATGAAATATTTTGTAGTTCAGGCCGTTACGGACGTGGCCATACCAATTATGTATAGTTTATTTGTTTGTTTATATATTTTTATTAATAATAAAGGACTGATAAGGGAAAAAGGGGGATTTTTACTTTTATCACTTTAAAAACTTTTATTTTCTTATTTTTACACATCTTTTTTTTCCTTTTTTTTTTTCCTTTATTACTTTGTCCCACTAGGGGACTTGAGGGTAGGAGGCCCTGATGGCTATTCTAATATATTGCACTACATGCGTAGTGCAGTGTATTAGAGCTGTCAGCTACTCACTGACAGCAAGCATAGTGGGTCCTGACTTTGTCAGGACCCACTAGGCTTCCGTCGATGGCATAGCCGGACGCCATTGTTAGGTGTCCAGTTGCCATAGTCACCATCGCCGGCCGCTATCGTGTAGCAGGCCGGCGATGGTAGCTTAACCCCTAAAAAGCCGCAAACGGTATTGAACGCGCCTTTTAAGGGGTTAATCAGCGGGGACACAGCGATCGGTCCCCGCTGTAGAAGCTGCGGCAACTGCTGTACGAGACAGAAGCTGTCACAGCTCCTGCATGTGTCGGGAAGACGGCCGAAATGGGCGTTACTCCCGTGACGTACTATTCCGTCATGGAGCGCGAACGGGATGGTTTCCATGATGGAATAGTACGTCACTGAGCATTAAGGGGTTAATATATTGCATTAACCATTTAGCATTTATGTCAGGGATCATTACCATGTATATTGTTTGCAAAAATATTATCCTTACATATATATATATGTATATATCAGTATATTACACAAAGAACTGGAATGTAACAAAATGGACCATGTATCAGAAACACGCCTATGAAAGACACCGCCCCTGGAATGCAAGAGGTGTGTACAGATGGACTTACAGCTGAGGAGCCAATAGAGCTTAAGCACGTCCCACATCTCTAGGGAGGGAACTTGTGATTCTTTCTTTGTTCAATAAAAAAGTTCAGTTCACTTCCTACTTGACTGAGGGAGGATCTCTACCAACTTGTCTGCCTGGTATATTTTCTCCACGCATGCGCTCAGATTCCAACATACAGAGGTGGTTATTCGGTGTGAAATAACAGGGAGAAGGAAGCTACCCTAACATTTACAGCTATTTTTTTACATTGTTCCTCGATTTTCACAGGACCAAAAGTAATTGGACAAGCTAAAATAATAATAAATATAAAAATAATTTTTAATATTTGCATGCAAATCATTTGTAGTCTATGACAGCCTTAAGTCTGGAACCCATTGACATCACCAAATGCTGAGTTTCCTTTATTAAGATGCTTTGCCAGGCCTTTACTGCAGCCTCCTTCAGGTGCTGCTTGTTCATGGATATATCTGTCTTCAGTTTTGTTTGCAGTAAAAGAATGCTCAATCGGGTTGAGGTCAGGTGACTGACTTGGCCATTGAAGAATATTCCATTTCTTTGCTCATATTCATGATGGCCTTTCTTTATTGTATACTTTGGCAATGATACATCTACCTTCCCAAGAGTGTTCTTGACTTGGCTACATGTTGATAAGGTATTTTTGTATACCATTGGTCAGCGTCATACACTCCTCTGTTTACTTAGGATGTCATGAAATAAGGAGGGAACAGGCTACACCCGTCCATGAAACGGTTCATCAGCCAAGTGTCCAATTATTTTTGAGCCTCTGAAAATGAATGGAATATGTTAAAAATGGCTGTAATTCCTAAACGGTTAATGTTTTGTTAAACCCGTTGAATTAAAGCTGAAAGTCTACACTTCAATCACATTTTAATTGCATTGTTTCAAATCCATTGTGGTGGTGTTCAGAGGCTAAATCATGAAAATTGTAAAACTGTCTAAATATTTCTGGACCCGGCTGTATACACATGAATGCATACCCTAATTTTTATGGTACCTGTGCACAAACTAATTCTATTAAATGTTGCACGCGTTATGGATGTTTGGCTGGGGAAGGAAGTTGCTGATTAGAGTAGTTGTATTTCATTGAGTAAAACAGGTGAAGTCCATTGCTCAAAGTCGTTCTTGCATGGCTGTGTGTCAATCACAATTAACCTATTAGCATTCCAGACATGGAAGGGGAACTATTTCTTGTTTTGATTGAAAGGAGCTTTAGTCGTGGCTTTTTCTGCTTAGAAAGTGCACTGGGACTTTTTCTGAATTCTTCCATTTAGATTTATTTAGTTCTAGGTTCACAGTTTTTGGGATTTTATTTTTATAGAAAAGATACAGACAAAAATCTTAGATTCCCAATGATTTCCCAATGATTTTCCAATGCAATATAATAGGGTAGATTTAGCGAATAAGGTAGATGTTCTAGTATTGCAGATACCATTTGAAGTGCTTAGCACTATTCCTTGCAGCACTGGGTTCTGGTTTTAAATCTGACCAAAGGAAAAATTTGCATGGAATTTGTTTATTCTCCTCGTGTTTGCGTGAGTTTCCTCTGAGTAATCCTGTTTCTTCCTACACTTCAAAAACATAGGTGAATTGGCTTGCCTTTAAAGTGGCACTAGTGTGTGGGTGGCTAAAATAAGGAAAATAGATTCGGGGACAGGGACTGATGTAAATGGTGACAATCTCTGTACAGCGCTACAAATTTTGTTGACATTATATAAACAAAGGGAAATAAATAATAAGCGCTCAGTTATAACTGGTAAGGTCTGAAGAGCTAATCATTCAAGACACCAAAGATTATAGGTTTATAGCTCTGATTTCAGTCGATTTATGCATTGAAGATATAGGAATTCTGTTGTGACCATGGTTTATCTATCATTTACCATGAAATCAGGTGATCAGATCCTATATTCTCAATAGGGTTTAATTGTAAGTAATCTGTGGTATATTCTGGCACTACAAGGGTGTTTCCAACCTAAATGCAAACCATAAGGGAACATAGCACCCAAAGAGAAATATGCAAAAAATGGAAAATCTTTATTAAATACAATGACATAATACAGAGTTAGGGGCCGTTCACATATGTCCGGCATCCGCTTCAGTTTACCTCCGGCGTGTTGAAGAAAATCCGGAGGCAAACCGATGCTAGAACGGATCCCATAGCTTTCTATGGGATCTGTTCTGGCATGGGGGACATCAGTTGTGGCGCCGTACGGCGCCGGACCTCAATGGAAGCCAGATCTAAAAACGTTACCTGCAGCGTTTTTGGTTCCGGCTCCCAGGGAGGTCCGGCGCTGTATCCTATCTATTTTAATTATGGCCGGATGAACGCCGGGTGCTGCTGCATCCACCCTCGGCAGCACCCGGTGGGAATGTGGATGTGAGCTAGGAGCGGATTCTCCGGTCATAGCATTGCCGAGGATTCCGCTCCAGGCCGAGACCCTGACGACTACCCTCCCACCCAGGGCCGGCCTTAGGGGTGCGCGACCTGTGCCATTGCACATGGCGCATCACTCCAGCAGGGGGAAGGGGGGCTGAGCTGGCTCCCTTCCCCTGCTTGTTTCAGTAGCGCCGCGCGACTGAGCAGTCGCCTCTCCGCCTGGCCGCATCTTCACTCAGTGGTATTGCGGCTGCTATCGGCGACACCGGGCATGAGGGCGCCCGTGCTGCCCGTCGGGACCCCCTATGGCCGGTAGCTCCGCTAGCAGCTGCTGCATCTGCTACAGCTGTAGTGACGCCAGTATAGCTCTGCTATCTACTAGTGCCACTGTAGTTCCCTGAAGGAGCGGAATCCCCGTGTGGCCGGGGATTCCACTCCTGGACGGAGCGCTTGATGTCTCAGTCAATATATGGACAATGACATCAGGAGCAACTCCTGAAGCGGAATCCCCGTACACTGCATTGCCGACTCTGTGACCAGGGATTCCACTCCAAGATAAGCCAGTGATGTCACTTTCCATAAATGGACACAGACGACAGGGGCTTCTTCTGGAGGAATCCTCGGTCACAGCATCGGCAACGCTGTGTGCGGGCATTCCGCTTCAGGAGTTGCCCCTGATGTCACTGTCCATATATGGACAGAGCCATCAAGCGGAGCGCTTCAGGAGCGGAATCCCCGGCCAAAGGGAGATTTTGCTCCTTCAGGGAGCTACAGTGACGCTATCTACAGGAAGGGGGGTGCTACCTACATGGGGGCTGTGTGGCGCTACCTACAAGGGGGCTGTGGGATGTGTGGCGCTGCCTACAAGGAGTCTGTGGGCTGTGTGGCGCTACCTTCAAGGGGTTTGTGGGCTGTGTGGCGCTACCTACAAGGGGGCTGTGTGACGCTACCTACAAGGGGGCTGTGTGACGCTACCTACAAGGGGGCTGTGTGGCGCTACCTACAAGGGGGGTGTGGCGCTTCCTACAAGAGGGCTGTGGGCTGTGTGGTGCTGCCTACAAAGGGGCCTGTGTGGGGCTACCTACAAGGGGGCTGTGTAGCGCTACCTACAAAGGGGCTGTGTGGCGCTACCTACAGGGGGGCTGTGTGACATTATCTACAGGGGGTACTGTGGCATTATGTACAGAGGGCACTGCGGCATTATCTACAGGGGCATGTGTGGCACTATATCCCGGGGGGTGTGGCACTATATACAGGGGTTGTGGCACTATCTACAGAGGGAGCCGTGGCATTATCTACAGGGGGGTGTGGCACTATATACAGAGGGCACTGCGGCATTATCTACAGAGGGCACTGTTTCATTATCTGCACATGAAATTCATCTGTTTTTAAAAATTTGTCAAAAACTGAAAACACGGAGCGGGTACAAAACGGATGCAAAACGGCCATCAAAAACGAACCTAGATGGCTGTTTTTAACAGCTGACACCCGAACCCTGCTGTGTGAATCCCTGCATGGTGTGGGGCTAGTGTTTGGCGTCTTTTCAGGCTCCCATGGCTGTTTCGAAGATTTGATCTGAGGTCAGTGGACAGCAGCTGCCTTCTGGGCTCTCTCTCTCTCTCTTGGTGTCAGCCTTAGCTCTGCGCTGAATATGACACACGTGACATTACAATGTGTGTGTCAGACTTCATTGTAGCGCCAAGGCCGGAGCAGAGAAGGAGAGCCCTGACATGGAACACAACAAGGCTTTGTTCACATTTGCGTTGGGGTCCCATTCTGACGTTCCGTCGGAGCTTTCAGTCTGAACGGGACACTGAACAGACACAAACTGACGCAAACGGAAACCAGAGGTTTCCGTTTCCAACACCATTGGTTTCAATGGTGACGGATCCAGTGCCCATGGTTTCCGTTTGTCTCTGTTATGCACCGGATCCGTAGTTTTGCCGAAAGCAATAGCGTAGTCGACTACGCTTTTGCTTCCGGCAATACGACAGGTCCGGTGCACAACAGCAACAAACGGAAACCATGGGCACTGGATCCGTCACCATTGAAATCAAACGTTTGTGTCTGTTCAGGGTCCCGTTCTGACGGAAAAAGTCTTGAGTAGTAGTCACATAATACTGCCTTTCCTTTGGCGCTCCTCTGGAACAGAAGTGCACCTGCACCAACAGAGGAAGCGTCCACCTCCAATGAGAACTGCCGAGATACGTCAGGATGATGGAGGATCGAAGCTGAAGTGAAGGCTTTCTTGAGGCTAATGAATGCAGACTCTGCCTCTGGAGTCCATACCTTGGCATTCACACCATTCTTGGTAAGGGTAGGGATGGGAGCCGTCAGAGATGAAAAGTTTGGAATAAACTGCCGGTAGATATCGGCGAATCCCAGGAACCGTTGTATGGCCCTTAGGCCTTGGGGACGTGGCCATTCCAGGACAGACTTTAGTTTGTCAGGATCCATCTTAAGACCTTGATCCGAGATGACATAGCCCAGGAAGGGCAAAGACTTCTTTTCAAATTCGCACTTCTCCAACTTGGCATATAAGCGATTCTCTTTTAGTCGCAGAAGAACTTGACGGACATGCCTCCGATGGGTCATCAGATCTGGGGAGAAAGTCAAAATATCATCGAGATAAACTACAACACACATATAGAGGAGATCTCGGAAAATATCATTGACGAATTGCTGAAATACTGCGGGAGTGTTACACAGTCCGAAGGGCATCACCAGGTATTAGTAGTGCCCATCGCGGGTGTTAAATGCTGTCTTGCATTCGTCACCCCGGCAAATCCGAATTAGGTTATAAGCCCCCCGCAGATCTAGCTTAGATAAAATGTTGGCTTCTCGTCTGCAATCAAACAGCTCGGATATAAGTGGCAACGGGTATTTGTTCTTGACGTGATCTGGTTGAGACCACGGTAGTCAATGCAGGGTCAAAGAGATCCATCTCTCTTCTTAACGAAGATGAAGCCGGCCCCAGCCGGGGAGGAAGATTTTCATATAAAACCCCTCTCCAAATTCTCCTTGATATAGGCTGACATAGATAAAGTCTCTGGCAAGGAGAGAGGATATACCAGTCCACGGGGAAGAGAAGCATTAGGAACCAGTTGAATGGGACAGTCATAATTCCGATGTGGAGGCAACGTCTCAGCTTCTCGTTTGCAGAAGACATCCGCAAAACTGGCATACTGAGAAGGTAGACCGGAGAGTGATTGAGGCAGAGGGGGCATAACAGGGTGGACTTGTGGCAGGCAATTGCTATGGCATCTGGAACCTCATTGAAGAACTTCTCCGGGAACTCCAGTCAAGAACCGGGGCGTGTAGGCGGAGCCATGGCAGACCCAGCAGGATAGGATTGATAGCCTTAGGTAGTACCAGGAAGGTGATCTGCTCTGAGTGAAGAGCTCCGACCCGTAGTGTCAACGGCTCCATGATGAGCATAATCGGATCGGGCAGTGGTAGACCATTCACAGAGGCAACAGCAAGGGGTCTCTGCAGACGGACTGTGGGTAGACGTAAATGATCCACTAGATCCTGCTGGATGAAATTAGCAGCCACTCCAGAGTCAAGATAGGCGGAGGAGGGATGTGACGTCTCTCCGGAGACGATGGCCACAGGAATCAATAATTTGGGAGAGGTTTTAACGTTTGGAGACGTTCCACCTAGAGTTGCCTCTCCAACCAACCCTAGGTACTGGAGTTTCCCGGTTTCTGTGGGCATTGGCGCACAAAATGACCCTTAAGACCACAATACATACATAGCCCAGAGGAGCATCTGCCGGCTTCCCCTCTTCAGATACCGGACCCTGTCTACCTTCATGGGTTCTTCAGGTAGCGCACTAGGGGAAGGCAATAGTGGTCTCTGGACCGAGGATGCTGGTCTGTGGATCCGGCTCTCCTGTCGAACCTCTTGAGTGCGCTCCCGGATTCTCATATCAACCCGGGTGGCTAACAGGATGAGGGCTTCCAAGGTAGAAGGAAGGTCGCGGGCTGCCAATTCGTCCTTGATGTGAGAGGACAGTCCCTGCCAGAAGGTCACCACCAGTGCCTCATTGTTCCATGGCAGCTCGGCTGCTAGGGTATGGAAGGAAATAGCATACTCCCCTACTGTGGAACCCTCTTGCTTGAGGGTCAACAGAGTAGCTGCGGCAGAGGATGTTCGACCCGGCTCCTCGAACACGGCACGAAAGGACTGCAGGAATAAGGCTAGGTCCGAGGATACAGGTCCTTGTTGCTCCAAGATTGGGTTTTCCCATCCGAGGGCCTTGCCAGAAAGAAGGGAGATGATAAATGCCACCTTGGCCTCCTCGGAAGGGGGAGGGATGAGCCCGTAGCTTAAAATGAACCGTGCATTGGTTAATAAATCCTCTACATGCTCTGGGATCACCGTCGTAGCGAGGAGGAAGAGGCAGAGGAACTGTGGATCTGGAGCAAACAGGAGGAGCAACGGGCAGTGGCACCGCAACAGCTTCAGGAGGAAAAACCGGAGGTGTGACAGCATCAAGAAGTTGATCCTGACGTGTGCGTAGGTCATGCATCTACGTCTGTATCTTCTGGACTGCAGTCTTGGGCTGTCCAGCATGTTCCATGGCCTGAGCATGCTGTCACGGTCACAGGGTATGTGGACCCACTAGGCCGCTCCGCCATAGCGGAGAGGCAGCTGACCAGGTCACAGTCTATATGAAAGTCAATAGTAGATAGTAACGCTTGGGTACCTGAACTAGTCCAGACAGTGGCTGTGGCTTCAGCACGGATGGAGGCCGATGCAGCAGGCAGCGCCAAACGTGGCGGGCAGTATCCGATGTGGCAGAAGACACGGGACGTGGCAAACGACAGCAGGTGCAGTAGATACGACTCCAACACTGGTAGGCACAGGAACAAGAACAGTACGGGATACAGGAACAGGTAACAGGGCACGGGTAACAACTGGAACGGGAAACACTAAGGGACCATTTGCAAGACAGACTAGGATAAACTAACAATGCTCAGGCAAGGATCAGAAGGGCTGGGGCCTTCTTATAGACCAGGAAATCATGGGCCGTTGATGATGATGATGATTTCCTGATGTGCACGCGCTGGCCCTTTAAGGCCGTGCACGAGCTATGCGCACACCCTACGGGACACAGCAGAATGGAGCAGAAGTGAGCGCTGGCATCTCCTAGGAAGGAGATGGGGACCAGCGCTCACGGATCCATGGCTGCGGGCATCGGGAGGCGAGTAAACCCGACGGCCCGTGGCCATGGACGCTACAGTGCTTAACACCATTGGACGATGAACATTAATTATTACATCCAATCTTTGGACTCAACAAAACAATATCACTGTGTTCACTCGATCAAAGGTCTCACAGAAACAGTCCAATATATGGAAAAATATAGACATTTGACGATGAACATCAATTGTTGTGTCCAATCTTTAACTTAACTCAAACTAAGGTCTCACAAGAACAGTCCCACATATAAGAATACAGGAACTGTGTGAAAATAAAAATAAAGAATAAAAAACAAGAAAAAACCCCTAGAGGAATAAAATTCACGCAAGTTGTAAATTACTAGTGTGCCACTGTATTGAGCAGAGTGATCCATTTAATTTCCTTCCTCAACAGGGCCAAACGTACATCACCTCCCCTCCAGCCCAAAATGACTATCTATTCCACGCACCTTAAAACCCCTAGGGTTACAAGAATAGTAATCTCGAAAGTATCGGGGAATAGGTTGCAGGTTTTCTATCTCCTGTACATTGGCAGCTGATTGTATATTGCTAACATGGTCTAACACACGTACCTTCAAAGGTCTACTAGTCATTCCAACATAAATCAGATCACACGGACAAGTAGCAAAATACACCACCGCTTCCGTATTGCAGGTGATATTATACACAATCTTATAGTCCTTATTTTTGTCAGAATTGTAAACATTTAAGGTATGTGGGATATATCTACAGCCTGCATTATTTCCACAATTGAATGATCCCCAAGGGGGGCCCCAACTGCCATAGGGGTTTAAGTGAATACTGGGAACATAGTGGCTGGATTTTAAGAGATCCCTAAGATTCTTTGACCTTCTCCATGTGATAGAGGGATATTGAGACAAACTCCAGGCAAGTCACGATCAGTAAGCAAAACCTTCCAATGCTTTTGCAAAATATTGCGAATTTCCGTCCAGTGTGGATTAAATATAGTTATAAACCTTACATTTTGATCCACATAATTTCTCTTTTTGGGCTTACTTACCAGAAGTCCATTACGAGTTGAATGCTTCGCTCTTAAATATCCCCTTCGGATGTCACTCTGGCTGTAGCCACGATTATAAAACCTTGCAGTCATATCAAATGTTTGACGCTCAAAATTAGTCACTAGAGCAGATACGCCATGCCCTCAAAAATTGGCCCTCTTCTTGACCTTCGGGTACTGTGTGGAAGTGGCATGGAGGAGGGCATTGGTCGAGGTTTTCTTAAAAAAGATGTCAGTGGAGATAGAACCCTGATCATCCTTCACAATCAAAATGTCCAAGAACTCTACACATGTTTTACTGAACTTCCACGCCAGTTTAATAGTAAAATCATTAACATTAAGAGAAGCCAAAAAGGATTCTAATTGCGACGTGGAGCTCTGCCAGATTAATAACATATCGTCTATATACCTCGACCACAGGAGTGCCGTGTCATGACCCAGAGTCTGCTGGACCATATCCCTCTCCCACAGCCCCAGGAACAAATTGGCATACGAGGGCGCACACGTCGCCCCCATAGCTGTGCCCTGGGGCTGTAGGAAGAGGCAGTCCAAGAAAGTAAAAAAAATTATAAGTCAAAGCATAATTCAAAAAGACACAAAACAAATTCAATAAGATCCGGGTCAAGATTGGTCATATACAAAAATGTCTTGACGCCCGCACTCCATGGTCGTGGCATATAGACGTATATAAGGACTCACGTCGCATGTTACTAGGTACATATAATCGTCCAGATGTAGGCCATTAAGCAGTTGTAACATATCCGTTGTATCTTTAATATAAGATGGCAGGGTTTACACATATTTTTGTAAAAAGAAATCTATGAACCTACAAATATTCTCACAAAGGCCACCAATCCCTGATACGATAGGACGACCAGGAGGACTGGTGGTCTGGAATAATAATAATGATGATCTTTCAGTTAGACTGGCAATAGCCGTTATTCAGATGGTACAGTGAATAAAAGAACCATAATTTCATTAGCAAGGTTTCTCCTACAGGATATATCACGAAAAAAATGAATGGCTAATATAATGAGTGCACCCCAGAGGACTTTCATTGTCTAGCTTCAGGAGACTTTTTTACTTAGTGGCAATATTATTGACTCATGTGTATGGTCACATATTAGAAAAAATATCGGTGCCTGCCTTCATTGTCACTGGACTGCACCAGCTTCATCCCGCCCTATGCTGCTTTGTGGAACAAGACTATGTACAGGACTGTCTACCTGACCTGCAATATGAACATTCTACAATCTGCTGATGATATCCCATCTATCTACATGGGGTCAGTATCTCTATATAATTTCTGGTAATAAATATTCACAAACCTGATTAAAATCACTTTGAGGACAAAATTCTTCTCTGATGAAACAGCACCAGAAAATGTTCAGAGAAAATTTCCTTCAACAAGTTATCACATATGTCCATCTCCACAAAAAATAAGACAAAATAATACTACTAAGATATAATATTATTGTGATATTAGTCTAAAATATTAGGTACGGGTAGTTACATATTGTATGTAATAACGTAAAGTACGTTATAGTACAGGTATAGGAATAAAATTGTTTCTCATACACAAACTAAATTGAAAAATTCACATGGGGCTCAAAACCTCTGGGGCAAAAAGTATCCAGATCTATACCAATATAAGAAAGGTCAATAAAAGTGGTCATACTATGTTGGCAAAAAAAATCCATATCAGTACATTTTAAAAAAAATATTCCCCAACTGGGACATTCTTTTGGATGGGATGTCCTTAGACTAAGATTGTTTTAATAAATCTAGCAATGAACCAGGTACCATGGTAACAAATAAAATATATAGCCATTAATTAGATTTCCAATATCATCCACTATAGCCATTTCTTAGCAAAGTTATAAAAAACAAACAACCTGGGTGAAGGAAAGGATCCCACACTTTACATTGATTTGGAAATATAGTGGTGTAGGATGTGAACCCGCTGCACATGGTCCTTGCACGCAACTGTGCTGTCTGCATCCTCTCTAATTTGGTTCAATGCTTATTTTCTAAAACAAAATTGTATGAGTATTTAAGCCAGCATGTCCTAATGATTTCAGTGTGTAGGTAATACGCATCCCACCTGTGTTTTCAGTATAAATTCACTGAAGGAAAAAAAATGTTTTATAGTGGCTGATGAAGGGTTTTTATATAATTTCTGCAAACATAGTGTCATGAGTTGTATTTTAAATTGACTGCAATAAACAGACTTTTTTCTTAACTAAATTAAAACCTTCTTAAGTCTGAGATACTTTTCCTTTGTACAATGCAAAATGCGTAATTACTGGCTTATCATCATAACACTAGGAAAACATAATTTGTTTGGAACATACCAACGTTGATATCAGGTCCAAATTTCCGACTCACTGACTACAGATGTCTGGAAGAACTTAAGGGAATTATATAATATATGGGGTGAGTCTCCAAAATGGGAGAAAAGAAACAAGCAATTTTTGAATCAGATTGCGCTGTTACTTACATAAGTCACCTGTGACCTTGAATGAAAGATCCTCGAGTCCTGATGTTAAAAATATTGGGCGCCTGACCAGCAACATTATAACACTGGACTGGTAAGTAGGATGCAATGTGTTTTGCTGACTTGTTCCGTCGTCTTTTGGCGAATATTGCTTACATCAGCCTTTTAAAGGGAATGTGTCGCAAATTAAACCTTTTTTTTTAAGTGTCGTTACTTATTTCGATTATATTTTTTACGTTTTTTGCTGTATTTTTTTTTTTTTCCGTATGGTGGAAAGTATTAATAATTAAATAATAATTTGACATGTTTTCCAATGTTGGCCACCAGGGGAGCACTTCCCAGAATTACAGCAAGGTGAATAAGGCAAATCAACCTGACTCACAGCTGCTGTAAATGTGGGAGGGAACCTCAAGCCAGGAAAAGGTGTCTTCAAATTGCTAAGCAGTGTCCGGCAGTCATGTTGGGTGTGATTCTGCAGCTGGAAGAAGTTATAGGACACACCAAAAGGCTAAGTGTATGTTCACACGCTTACTAAACAAAGGGAAAACAGCTCCTGATTTTCAGCCATTTTTTAATCAAACTCGCGTTTTTTAACGGCCGTTTTTGGAGCTGTTTTTCTATAAAGTCAATGAAAAACGGCTCCAAAAACGTCCCAAGAAGCGATGTGCACTTCATTTTCGTCGGGCGTCTTTTTACGTGCCGTTTTTGGAAAACTACCACGTAAAAAACGCCCTGTCTGAGCAGAACGCCGTATTTCCCATTGAAACCAATGGGCAGATGCTTGTAGGCGTTCTGCTTCCGATTTTTCAGATGAAAACATTGTGTGCGAACATACCATTAGGGTATGTGCACACGCTAACTGCATTTACGTCTGAAATGACAGAGATGTTTTCAGGAGAAAACAGCTCCGTCATTTCAGACGTAATTGCTCGTGCTCGCGTTTTGCGAGGCGTCAATTACGGCCGTAATTTGGAGCTGTTCTTCATTGAATTCAATGAAAAACGTCCCAAATTACGTCCCAAGAAGTGTCCTGCACTTCTTTGCCGAGGCTGTTATTTTACGCGCCGTCTTTTGACAGCGACGCGTAAAATTACAGGTCGTCGGCACAGTACGTCGGCAAACCCATTCAAAGGAATGGGCAGATGTTTGCTGATGTATTGGAGCCGTCTTTTCAGGCGTAAATCGAGGCGTAAAACGCCTCGTTTATGCCTGAAAATAGGTCGTGTGAACCCAGCCTTAGAATGATGAAAGTGAAGTGAATGACTTTTCAGTTGACCGGTTCACACGCCGTGTATTTGACATGTTTTTTTTTTGCACATTTTACGTGCAAAAAAACACATAAAAAACGCTTGATTACACTTGATTTTGCGTGTTTGGGGGATTTGTGTGTGTGTGTAGGCGGGGGGGGGGTGCTCGCCGCTGATTCTTCAAAACAGCTGATAAGCGGCTATGAAGTATCAGCGGCGCCCGTGCACACTCCGCTCTGCAACACACACACAGGAAAAGTCTTAAAGGGGTCGTCCAGGAAAACATGGCGCTGCACCTGTCCTCAGGTCGTGTGTGGTATTACAGCTCTGTCCTATTCACTTCAATGGAGGTGAACTGCAATACCAGACAAAACTATGAGGACAGGTGCGGCGCTGTGTCTCCAATCCGGACACCCCTTCTGTCCTGAGATGACCCGACGGGGGAGGCGGGGGTCTCTTGTTATGGACAGATTTATAGTCACATGAACCCCGTCTGATGAACCGGTAACCTAGGTCCGATCACATGACAGAGGGGGATCACCAAAAACCCTGTGCACCCTCAGCCCGTCCATCCAGCCCTTTCCTGGTTATATCTGCATCTGGGAAAGCTGGGTGACCACCATTACCCCTCCTACTGGAGTGTTTAGGGATGTGACTAATGAACCTCTCACACTCCAGTGGGAGGGGTAATGGTGGTCACCCAGCTTTCCCAGACCCCTGAACGGTAAATCTCTCTAGTTGTGCTGAGACTGTTTGTGAATGTGACTAATGAACCTCTCAGTCTCAGCACAACTAGAGAGATTTATCGTTCAGGGGTCTGGGAAAGCTGGGTGACCACCATTACTCCTACTGGAGTGTGTTTGGGGATGTGACTAATGAACCTCTCACACTCCAGTAGGAGGGGTAATGGTGGTCACCCAGCTTTCCCAGACCCCTGAACGGTAAATCTCTCTAGTTGTGCTGAGACTGTTTGGGGATGTGACTAATGAACGTCTCAGTCTCAGCACAACTAGAGAGATTTATCGCTCAGGGGTCTGGGAAAGCTGGGTGACCACCATTACTCCTACTGGAGTGTGTTTGGGGATGTGACTAATGAACCTCTCACACTCCAGTAGGAGGGGTAATGGTGGTCACCCAGCTATCCCAGACCCCTGAACGATAAAGCTCTCTAATTGTGCTGAGACTGAGAGGTTCATTAGTCACATCCCCAAACAGTCTCAGCACAACTAGAGATTTATCGTTCAGGGCTTTCCCAGTACAGTTTCATACAAGGGAGGGGGGGCGTTGGGGGGGCCGTCGGGGGGGGGGGGGCATTGGGGGGGCCGTCGGGGGGGGGCGTCGGGTGGGTCGGGGGTCACGAGAGCGGGGGTCTGTGAGATAGAGAGTGGGACATGCAGAGACACACATCTTACCTGCACTGCAGCTGGTCTTCCAGATGGCGCCTGCTCTCTCCCTGCAAACAGCTGCTCTGCTGTGTGACTCTGACCTGCGTCTGCGCAGTACAGAGCCATAGAGCAAAGTCAATGGAACGGCTCCCGTTCATTGACTCCTATGCACTGTAGCTGCCGTATTCCATCTCTGTATGTGTCGTTAATCGACACATACAGAGATGAAAAACAAAATGGCAGCCCCCATAGTGAAGTAAAAGTTAGAAAAAAGAAAAAAGTAAAACACAAACACACACATAAATAAAAGATTTTATAATAAAACACTAAATGCAAATTGATATCCAAAAATTTTTTTCCGTGACACTCGTCCTTTAAGACAATGGTGGCTAAATTAGAGATATATCTTTCAGCCTGAATTGTCCTAAATGGTCAAATACGATTCTAAAATCTGAATATCACCGATCAGCAAATAAGTGGATTTTCAGCGATTTGCCCCATCTCTAGTTCCAAATGTAAGTCCATTTTCTCTTAAAGGAATTTTGCCACCTTTTTTTTTTGGGCATATTGACAGGATATATACAGTAAATACCTCTGTACCCTCCGCCTATTGGGAGAAGAGGGGTCTTCTGACGCCCCATTCTACCAGGTGAAGCAGCTGCTACATCCAGGCAGTGATTCAATGAAGTGGCTGTGTGGTTCACTCTATTCAAGTCTATGGAAGTCACAGGAATAGTCGACTCTTAACTCTGGGGTTCCCAGAGGTTTGCCACAGTTTCAGTTTTACATGATCATTTTTTTTGAATGGGTAAGTAAACTGGAAGCAAAGTATTTTCTTTCATAAACACTTATTAAAATAATAATAAGAGAATTGTCCTCTATTCATAGCCCCTTTTCATTTACCCTAATAGGGCAGCGCATTGGGCTGATATAAGAGGCTGCCCACTAAGAAATCCCTTCTATTAGCCGAGGACCACGTCACGGATTCCTCTTAGGAATGCTGGTGTTTATATAAATGTATAATGTTTTATTTTCTCTACACTGCTGCAGGAATATTAAGTATCAGCCATCCGTTCCCCTGGGGATATCACCTATTTATAAAAGCTCCCAACAATAAGAAAGCTTCTAATAATCCACCATGATTAGCTTTTTTCTTGGGGACCCACAATCTAAAAATGGGCTGTAAAACTGGACATCTTTAATGAATAAAACATTCCTGTTATTTAAAAGTATAGCAGAATACATGAGTGCATCTAATATTAGTAATAGAAAGCAAGAGACAAAATTTCAAAGAAAACAAAGCATTTGAAGACATTTTCAAGACATGTGGAACCATAAATGTGTTTGCAGCTTTGAAATGTATAGCTGGATATACCTGTTTCAAAGAAAATATGGTGAGGATTTCTAATCCTAAAAAGAATGTTTGGATTACTGTGGAGGATAACGCAGTAATTCCTCAGACACCAACACAATCCTCTAACTTTAACAGAAGGTAAAAATAGGCAGACATTTCTGTTACGTGAAATGAGGTGGGTATGACTGGTCTATATGTTGGATCTATTGATTTTGTGTGCTTGTATATTGTTTTAGTTGAAGACATATTATTCTTGTGGTGCTGTTTATGTTGACTTGCCATTATATGTTTCATCAGATATAATAATGGTCTACAGGCAGGGACGCACAGAGAAATTACAGTACCACCACAGCAAAACTCAAAATGGGCCCCACCCTCCACTAGAGTTCTGCTAAATATTCTAGTCCTTTATTAAAGCTACCATTATTTCATTTCTAGGGGAAAAATTCTATATTCAATAATTTCAGAATCTACACTAGATAAAAACAGGCATTAGGACACACCTCCTTAACCCCTCCACAGCCAATTTTCATTTTTTTTGTCTCCCCACCTTCCAAAAGCCATAACTTTTTTATTTTTCAGGACTTGTTTTTGCACGACAAGTTGTTGTTTTCCATGTCACCATGAAATGTAGCATATAATGTACTGAGAAACTGAAAAAAAAAATATTTGTGGGGTGAAATGGGCAAAAAACAGCGATTCTGCCATTGTTTCTTGTGTTCATTGTGTGGTAATAACGACGTGCTAATTTTATTCTAAAGGTAGAATTAATTACAATGATACCAAATTTACATTTATGTTTTACAACTTTTACAAAGAAAAAATATTTGTTAAAAAAAATTGTTTTGTGTCACCATATACTAAGAGTAATAACTTTTTTTAAATATTTTCATCAATTGAGCAGCATGAGGGCTTATTTTTTGTGGTCCTATTTTGTGCTCTTACTAAGCCTCGGTCAGTGCTTAATAGTAGCACAAAGATGGCGGACCTGGGGGGATTCGTTAGGCCCCCAGGCTGCCATGACAACCATCAACACCCCGCAATATTGTCGCGGGGGAAGCGATGGGCTGTTGGAGGGGGCCGCCCCTTATTTTTAAAGTCTTAGTGGTTAAACGGGTGGAATCAAGTGATATGTTATTCTGCCCATTGCAGTGAGGGGTCGACTGTAACATACAGCTGGCAACTGTTCAGTATGGAGCCAGACCAGCCCGTGAGCCCGCTCTATCTATACTTCCCATTAACACCTGTCACGTAAATGTATGTAACATTGCATTAAGGGGTATATAATTGAATTCGGGTGTTTCATTCAGTCCCATTTAAAATTAGGTATTTAAAATCCAGCACCTAGCAATGCAGTTTGCCTTTGCAAACATTTGTGAAAAGTTGGGTCATTCTAAAGAGCTCACAAAATTTTAGCATGGTACTGTAATAGGATGCCACTGTTGCAACAAGTCAGGTCGTGAAATTTCTTTCCTTCTAGTTATTCCAAAATCAACTGAGTGGTAAAGTGGAACCGTTTAGGAACCACAGTAAGTCAGCCACAAAGTGGCAGACCACGTAACGTTACAGAGAGGGGTCGCCGAGTGCTGAGGCGCATAGTGCAGAAAAGTTGCCAACGCTCTGCTGACACAATAACTGCACAAATATCAGCACAAAATTTGTGTGTCGGGAGCTGCATGGTATGGGTTTCCATGGCTGAGTAGCTGCATGCAAGCCTTACATCACCAGGCACAATGGCAAGCATCGGATGGAATGGTGTAAAGTACACCACTACTCGACTCTGGAGCAGTGGAAACGTGTTCTGCGGAGTGATCAATCAGGCTTCTCTATCTGGTAGTCTGATGGACAAGTCTGGGTTTGGTGAATGCCAGGAGACCATTACCTGCCTGACTGCATTGTCCCAACTGTAAAGTTTGGTGAAGAAAGGATAATTCTATGGGGTCCAGTGAAGGGAAATCTTAATGCTTCAGCACACCAAGACGTTTTGGAGAATTGTATGCTTCCAACTTCGCTAGAATAGTTTTAGCAAGGCCCTTTTCTGTTCCAGCTTGACTATGCCCCAGCGCACAAAGCAATGTCCATAAAGGCATGACTAAGTGAGTTTGGTGTGGAAGAACTTCACACAGAGCCATGAGGTCAACCCCATCGAACACCTTTAGGATGAACTAGAATGGAGATTGCGAGCTGGGCTCTATCATCCAACATCAGTGTCTGACCTCACAAATGCTCTTCTGGATGGATGGGCAAAAATTCCCACACACACACACACACTTCAAAATCTTGTAGAAAGCCTTCCTAGAAGAATGGAAGCTGTTTTCGCTGCAAAGTGGGGAACCAACTCAAAAATATTAATGACTATGGATTTAAAATGGGATGTAATAAAAACTCCTGTATGTATGATGTGTAGGTATCCCAATACTTTTGTCCATATAGTATATCTGTATAGGGGACCTTTGTTTATCTGGCTTTAACCCTTTCACGACCAAGGACGAAAATGAACGTCATGGTCGGCTGCTAGTTCCCGCACCATGACATTCATTTTCGTCCGCATTTCAAACTGTCACTCTGTGTAAACACAGAGTGACAGACGCGCGTTGACAGCTGTCCTAGACAGCTGAGACATCAGTCTCACCGGACAGCGGACCATCGCCGCTGCTTTCAGCAGTTAATCCCTTAAGTGCGGCGACGGATTGCCGTCGCCGCATTTAAGTGGTTTGAAGCACATCGGCAGCCCCCACGAAGTGATCGTGGGGGCTACCGATGCTTGTCACGGCAATCGGAGGTCAGATAATGACCTCCGGGTTGCCATGTACGGAAGCCTCGGAGGAACAGCCTCCGGCCGTTCCTCCTCTGCTTCCTGTCAGTGTGACAGTCACGTCACAATGACAGTTAGAGTACATTACACTACGTGTGTAGTGTAATGTACTCTAGCAGCGATCAAAGCTGCAAGTCTAAGTGTCCCCTAGTGGGACAAGTAAAAAAAGTAAAAAAAAGTAATAAAAATGTTTTAAATAAAGTGTAAAAAGAAAAGATATAAGTTATATAAACACTAAATGCTTTTTTTCCCTATAATAAGACTTTTATTATAGAAAAAAAATGAACACGTTAAAAAAATACACATATTTTGTATCACCGCGTTCGTAACGACCCCAACTATAAAACTATAATGTTATTTTTCCCGCACGATGAACACCCCCAAAAAAATCAATAAAAAACGACGACAGAATCACAATTTTTTTGGTCACCACCGCTCCCTAAATAAAGAATAAAAAGTGATCAAAAAGTCGCATGTACCCGAAAATAGTACCAATAAAAACTTCTATCCGTCCCGCAAAAAACAAGCCCTTACACAGCTTTTTTGACTAAAAAATTAAAAAATGATGTCTCTCAGAATATGGTGACACAGAATTTTTTTTTTTTTATAAATAAGTCATTTTATTGTGCAAACGCAAAAAAAAAGGACCAAACCTATATACATATGGTATCGCCGTAACCGTACCAACCCGCAGAATAAAGTAAAAATGTCACTTATAGCATACGGTGAGCACCGCAAAAAGAAAACCTAAAAAACGGTGTCAGAATTCCTGTTTTTTGCTCAGGATTGCAAAAAAATTGAATAAAAAGTGATTAAAAAAAATCGCAAGTACCCCAAAATGGTACCAATGAAAACGACAGATTATCCCGCAACAAATAAGCCCTCACAGGGCTCCGGTGGTGAAAAAATAAAAAAGTTCTGGCTTTCAGAATATGGCGATGCAAAATGTGCAGAGTGTCCAAAAGTGGATAAGATCGGGCGACCATTTACCAGTGCGACACCGGCCAAACATCTATGAAATATTATTTATTTACCCCATTATTATACCCTCTTATTATGCCCTGATGTACTCCGCACAGATTACACATGCCCCCCACATTATAAACTGAAATACCAGCAAAACCCCAAACAGAAACCTACCAAGCAAAATCTGCGCTCCAAAAGCAAAATGGCGCTCCCTCCCTTCTGAGGTCTGCAGCGTGCCCAAGCAGCAGTTTGCGCCCACACATATGGCGTCGCCATACCCGAGAGAACCCGCTTAACGTTTTATGAGGTATTTGTCTGCTGTGGCACAAACTGGGCACAACATATTATGCACTAAAATAGCGTATCAGTGGAAAATTGCAATTTTCACTTTGAACCATCCGCTGCGCATTAACCCCTTTGCGCACTATGACTTAATTGCCCGTCATGGTGCGGTGGTGATGTATGGAGCCGGCTCACGTGCAGAGCCCGCTCCATAAGCTGCAGATGTCAGCTGTGTATTACAGCAGGCCCCCTCGGTACTAACGGACAGGTACAGCGATCGCTCTGTTACAGAAGCCTGTAAGAATAACAATATAATGCAATACATTAGTATTGCAGTATATTGTACCAATGATCGCTGGATCAAGTCCCCTAAGGGGATTGATTAATAAAATGTGTAGAAGAATTATAGTTATTAGTAGTGAGAATTTTTTTTTTTTTAAAGTTAAAAAGACAAAACACCTTTTCGCATTTTTCTTCTAAAGTAATGTAAAAAAATGAACAAAATTGGTATCGCTACGTCCGTAAAAGTCTGGACTATTACAATATACCATTATTTAATTTGCACAGTGCACACCTTAAAAAAAAATTAATAATTGAAACCGCCAAAATCGCAGTTTTTTTTTTGTCACCTTCGCTCTAAAAAAAAAAATGTAATACAACTTTTGAATCACTTTTTATGTACCAAAAAATGGTACCAATAAAAACTGCAGCTCCTCCCGCAAGAAATAAGCCCTCACACCGCTCTATTGATGGAAAAATAAAAAAGTTATGGCTCTTGGAAAGCGGGGAGTGAAAATCTAAAATAAGAAAGCAAAAAATGGATCAGTCCTGAAAGGGTTAATTAATTTCTAATGAAAAAACGTATGACCCCATGTGGGGTATTTCCGTTCTCGGGAGAAATTGCTTTATAAAAAATGAGAAAATGCAACATTTTAGTGGAAAAAATGTTGATATTAATTTTCGCGCCCTAATTCCAATAAACTCTGCAAAAGACCCGTGGGGTGTAAATGCTCACTATACCCCTAGAAAAATTCCTTGAAGGTGTTTCCAAAATGGGTTCACTTTTGGTGGGTTTCCACTGTTTTGGTCCCTTCAGTGCATTACAAATGCGACATGGCACCGAAAACTATTCCAGCAAAATAATAAATCCAAATGGCGCTCCTTCCCTTCTGAGCCCTGCTGTGGGTCCAAACAGCAGTTTATTACCACATATGGGGTATTGTCGTAATCGGGGGACATTGCTTTACAAATGTTGGGGTGCATTTTCTTCGTTATTCCTTGTAAATAATAAAAATTTCTATGTTGTTTCAGAAAAAAAGTACATTTTAATTTTTACAGACTAATTCCAATATATTTAGCGAAAAACCTGTGTGGTCAAAATGCTAACTATACCCCTAGATAAATACCTTAAGGGGTCTAGTTTTCGAAATGGGGTCGTTTATGGGGAGTTTCTATCGTTCTGGCAGCTCAAAGCCTCTCCAAATGTACAGTGGGGCCTAAAACATTTTCAAGCAAAATATGAGTCCTGAAAGCCTCCGGGTGTTCCCTTCCTTTTGGGTCCTGCCGTGTGTCCAGTCAGCGCATTAGGGCCACAATGTGGGTATTTTTGAAAACAGGAGAAAGAGGGTGATAGATTTTGGGGTGTGTTTCTTCATTTTCATGTTCGCTTTACAAAGAAATCGGTCTTCAAACTAATACTTTTATGAAAAAAGTGAAATTTTTTTTTTCCACCTGATATGCATTCAATTTAGCAAAGAACTGTGGGGTCAAAATACTTACTATACACCTAAATAATTACGTTATGGGGTCTAGTTTTCGAAATGGGGTCATTTATGGGGAGTTTCTATCGTTCTGGCAGCTCAAAGCCTCTCCAAATGTACAGTGGTGCCTAAAACATTTTCAAGCAAAATATGAGTCCTGAAAGCCTCCGGGTGCTCCCTTCCTTTTGGGTCCTGCCGTGTGTCCAGGCAGCGCATTATGGCCACAATGTGGGTAGTTTTGAAAACAGGAGAAACAGGGTGATAGATTTTGTGGTGTGTTTCTTCATTCTCATGGTCGCTTTACAAAGAAATTGGTCTTCAAACTGATACTTTTATGAAAAAAAGTGAATTTTTTTTTTCACCTGCTATGTATTAAATTTAGCAAAAAACTGTGGGGTCAAAATACTTACTATACCCTTAGGTAAATACCTTAAGGGGTCTAGTTTTCTAAATGGGGTCATTTGTGGGGGTTTCCATCACTCTGAGACCTATGAGCCTCTGAAAACCTGGCTTGGTGCAGGAAAACAAAATGTACTTCAAAATTTATAAAATTATTATTCAATTTGTAAGTCCTCTAAATTTCTGAAAATTTATTTTAAAGAGATAGAAATATATATTTAATTAAAAAAATTGTACAGTATGTGTGTACATATGTGACATATTGCAGTTAAAAATAGGGGAAAATGGTAATTTTTACAAAATTTCTTCCATTTTTCTATTTTTTTATTAATTTCCGCAAATCGTATCAGTCTACTTTTACCACTAAAATAAAGTACAACATGTGACGAAAAAACAATGTCAGAATTACTTGGATATTCAAAACTTTCACAGAGTTATTCTCTGATAAAGTCACACATACCAGATTTGACAAACCTGGCTTGGTCATTAACCCGTTAGTGACCGGCCCATCATGTTTCTACGTCGGTCACTAACGGGCCTTATTCCGATGCCATAGACTTTTTACGTCGCGGCATCGGAATAAGTTTACAGAGCAGGGAGCTGTCAAATCTCCCTGCTCTCAGCTGCTAGAGGCAGCTGAGGGCTGGGAGCGTCCCTGCTCTGCCGTGTGAGATCGATATTAGTATCGATCTCACACGTTTAACCCCTCAGATGCGGTGCTCAATAGCGAGCACCGCATCTGAGTGGTTTTGGAGAGAGGGACGGAGCTCCCTCTCTCCCCCACCGACACCCGGCGATACGATCGCCGAGTGTCTGTGTCTCTAATGGCAGCCGGGGGTCTAATAAAGGCCCCCAGGTCTGCCTGGAGTGAATGCCTGCTAGATCATGCCGCAGGCATGACCTAGCAGATGCCTGTCCGTGTTAAACGGACAGGCAGTAATACACTGCAATACAAAAGTATTGCAGTGTATTATAAATGCGATCAGAGAATCGCATATTATAGTCCCCTAGTGGGACTAGTAAAAAAGGGGAAAAAATGTTTAATAAAGTTAATTTTAAAAAAAATGTGAAAAAAAATGAAAAACCCAGCTTTTCCCCTTACAAAATGCTTTACTATTAAAAAAACAAAATAAAGTTAAAAAGTTACACATATTTGGTATCGCCGCGTCCGTAACGACCCCGACTATAAATTTCTTACATTATTTAACCCGCACGGTGAACGCCGTAAAAAAATTAATAAAAAACTATGGAAAAATTGCTGTTTTCTGTGAATACGGACTTTAAAAAATGTGATAAAAAGTGATCAAAATGTCGCATCTACTCCAAAATGGTACCAATAAAAACTGCAAGTCGTCCCGCAAAAAAAAAAGCCCTCATACAACCGCATCGGCGAAAAAATAAAAACGTTACGGCTCTTCAAATATGGAGACACAAAAACAAATAATTTAGAAAAAAATGCGTTTTTACTGTGTAAAAGTAGTAAAACATACAAAAACTATACAAATTTGGTATCGTTGCAATCGTAACAACCCGCTGAATAAAGTTATTGTGTTATTTATAGCACACGGAAAACGGCGTAGATTTAGAACGCAAAAAAGAGTGGCGAAATTTCAGATTTTTTTCTATTCCCCCCCCAAAAAAAAGTTAATAAAAGTTAGTGAATAAATAATATGTACCTAAAAATGGTGCTATTAAAAAGTACAACTTGTCCCGCAAAAAACAAGACCTTATACAGCTATGTCGACACAAAAATAAAAACGTTATAGCTCTTGGAATGCGACGATTGAGAAACGTAAAAAATAGCTTGGTCATTAAGGTCCAAAATAGGTTGGTCATTAAGGGGTTAAGGTACAAACATGCCCGGTCATTAAGGGGTTCAAAAACGTTATTATTATGGTAGCATGCAAGCAACACTAGGGGAAGCTAAGCGAATGTGGGTTTATACTGCATTCGGAAAGACTTCAGGCTTTTTTCACATTTTGTTATGTTGAGGCCTTGTGCGAAATAAAAAAAAAATGTTTTTCCCCATTCTGCACTCAATAGCTCATAATGACAAAGTGAAAACAGAATTCTAGAAATGTTTGCAAATGAAAAACTTAAATTTCGCGTGGACATAAGTATTCAGACCCTTTGCTATGGAAATAAAAATTTTTTTTCGAAAATTCATTTGTAATACATTTTTTATGTACCACAGAAGGTTTTACCCAAGAAATGCACTCAGTATTTATTGCCCAGATTCTGCAGTTTTTAGAAATATCCCACATGTGGTCCTAGTGCGGTAATGGACCACATGGCCTCAGAAGGAAAGGAGCACCTAGTGGATTTTGGGGCCTCCTTTTTTTAGAATATATTTTAGGCACCATGTCAGGTTTGAATAGGTCTTGTGGTACCAAAACAGTAAAGAACCCCCAAAAGTGACCCCATTTTGGAAACTATACCCCTCAAGGAATTTATCTATGGTTATACTTAGCATTTTGTACACACAGTTTTTTTGCTACATTTATTTGAATTAGTATGTGAAGATGAAAATCTACTTTTTTTGTGAAAAAACGTACAAATTTTAAATTTTTACAAGGAATAAAGTAGAAAAAACACCCCAACATATGTAAAGCAATTTCTTCCGATTATGGCAATACCCCATATGTGGTAATAAACTGCTGTTTGGACCCACAGCAGGGGCCTCAGAAGAGAAGGAGCACCATTTGGATTTTGGATTTCTGATTTTTCTGGAATAGTTTTCAGTGCCGTGTCGCGTTTGCAATGCACTGGAGGGATGAAAACCGTGGAAACCCCCCAAAAGTGACCCCATTTTGGAAACTACACCCTTCAAGGAATTTTTCTAGGGGTAAAGTTAGCATTTTGACCCCACAGTTGTTTTGCAAAATTCATTGGAATTAGTCTGTAAAGGTAAATATCTACTTTTTTTTCTGTAAAAACTTAAAAAGACATTTTTAATTTTTACAAACAATAAAGGAGAAAAAGCACATGAACATTTGTAAAAAAAATTCTCACGATTACGTAAATACCCCATATGTGGTAATAAACTGCTGTTTGGACCCACACCGGGGCTTAGAAGGCTTTTGGAGCTCAAATTTAGCTGGAATAGTTTTTGGGTGTCATGTCGAATTTGCAAAGCCACTGAGAGACCGAAACAGTGGAAGCCCCCCAAAAGTGACCCCATTTGGGAAACTACACCACTTAAGGAATCTATCTAGGGGTATAGTGAGCATTTAGACCCCATAAGTCCTTTGCAGAATTTATAAGAATTAGGCCGTGAAAATTAATATCAACATTATTTCCACTAAAATGTTGAATTTTTTCAATTTCACAAAGGATAAAGGAGAAAATGCACCCCAACATTAGTAAAGCAATTTCTCCCGAGTACGGCAATAACCTACATGTGGTCATAAATGTTTTTCCATTAGAAAGTAATTAACCCTTTCCGGACTGATCCATGTTTTGTTTTTTCTTTTAAAATTTTTTCTCCCCGCTTTCAGAGAGCCACAACCTTTTTATTTTTCCGTAAATAGAGTGGTGTGAGGGCTTATTTTTTGTGGGACGAGCTGTAGTTTTTATTGGTACCATTTTTTGGTACATAAGACTTTTTGAGCACTTTTTATTAAATTTTTTGGTAGAGCCAAGGTGACCAAAAAACTGCAATTTTGCAGTTTAAAATGCTTTATTTTTCACGGCGTTCACCGTGCGAGTTCAATAATGGTATATTGTAATAGTTTTGACCTTTACGGACGCAGCAATACCAATTTTGTGTAATTTTTTTACATTACTTTAGAGAAAATTTGAAAAGGCTTTATTTTTGGACTTTAAATATTTATTTAATTTTTTCCACTAATAATAACTATTTACTTTTGTTCTTACACATTTTATTAGTCCCCCTTGGAGACTTGAACCAGCAATCGTTAGATCACTGGTAGAATACACTAGTATATTGTGATTTTTACAGGCTCCTGTAACAGCGCGATTGCGGTTTCTGTCCGTTAGTCCCGGGTATCAGCTGTAATACACAGCTAACACCCGCAGTGTATGGTGTGGGCTCAGCGCGTGAGACGCTCCATATATCACCCCCCACACCACGACATGCTAGTAAGTCATGCGTGAAGGGTTTAATGCGCAGAGGATGGTGCAGAGTGAAAATTACAATTTTCCACTGATGTGCCATTTTAGTGCACTATATGTTGTGCCCAGTTTGTGCCTCAAATACTTCATAAAATATTAACTGGGTTCTCCCGGGTATGGCGATGCCATATCGGTGGACGTAAACTGCTGTTTGGGCACACTGTAGGACTCAGAAGGGAGGGAGCGCCATTTGGGTTTTGGAGCACAGCTTAGTAGTAGCTCTGGCGTTTTGCTGGTATTTCAGTTTATAATGTGGGGGCATATGTAGGCTGGGCAGAGTACATCAGGGGCATAATAAGCGGGTATAATAATGGGGTAAATAAATAATAATCCGCAGATATGTGGCCAGTGTCGCACTTATAAATGGCACCCGATCCTATCCGCTTTTGGAACACTGCACATCTTGCATCACCATAATCTGGGAGCCTGAACTTTTTTTTATTTCTTCACCACCAGAGCTGCGTGAGGGCTTAATTGTTGCGGGACAATCTGTAATTTTAAGTGGTACCATTTTGGGGTACATGCGATTTTGTTGACCACTTTTTAATCCATTTTTTGGCAAGCTAGGTACCATCAGCTGCCATCCGCCCTCCCAACACACCTGGGGACGACTGTTCCTACCTGGCTGTGTTCCCCTCACCTGGGGGAGCTGATTGATTCGTCGCTGGCACGATTACGGGCACTTGGAGTGTTGCGGCCTAGCAGGGAGGCTGTAGCCTCGCCCTCGATTTGGAAACAGCGGGCTGACGACTACTGCCGCAGCGAGTTTGACTCCGGTGAGTAGTGGATCTAGAACGGAGTGGAAGACATACTACCCTGCGCATCTTCCACAGCAGCTGCTGCCCTCCGGAGTCCATCGGAGCTGTCGTTGTCTCGCGGCCTAGACAGAGGCCCCAATCCCCGGCCTCGATTTTGGAGCAGCGGGTCCCGACGGCTCCCGCGGAGACGGGTCCAGCCTCTGCAGGCGGCAGAGCCCAGGTAGGAGGGAAGGCCCCATCACTGAGCCCGGCTCCCACACCAGCTACTGCCCTCCAGAGCTCATCGGAGCTTCAGCGGAACGGCGGCCTAGGTAGAGCACCAGATCCCCGGCTTAGATTACACCTCCCCCACTGTGCTGAACTGCTGCTCTGGCCCTTCGCGCTAGACAGGAGGCTTCACCGGTTTCTGGGACCCAGGCTGCAGGGTCACCACACCAGCCTTCCCATCTCTGCCTTCCTAGTCCTGCACGTCACGGGGTAAGAGCAATCGCTTCTCCTTTTACCAACTGGGGGGAACCCCAAGAGGACCCTTGTCATCACACCTGCTCAGCTTGGCATACCACACAGTAGGCAACCTCTGCCCTTTCTTGCCTACAGGAGTATCTTTCCCCGACTAGACACGTTTGGAGTGCCGCATCAAGCCTCCACGCAGGCCTTCATACGCTGCACGGCTGCCTTACCTTCTAGTCACTGGGGTACCCTCCCACCGATTACTTCGATCGGGCTGATCTTACTTCCGCGTATTTGTTGAATCTTTGCTGGCAAATGTGAGTGGAACGTGTCCTTCTCATACCCGGCTCCCTCAGATACATATACAAAGCAAGATGGTGAAAATTGGTACGGCTAAACACGGAGACCCTCCTACTACTCCCAAACAAAAAAAATCCCAACCGAACATGGACAAATTCCTGAAAAGACTCTCTCCCCAAAGATCTACATCTTCCGCTAAACGGTCACTGCTGCCTAACGATCATCGTGACACTTCAGATGCTGAAAGTTACTTGGAAGATGAAGTGACACCTGACCCGCCTTCCATGATCTCCATTTCTACTAAAGGCCTGCAAAAGATTATGGAGAAAGCCCTACAGCCTGTAATGCGTGAACTTGCCGATATTAAACAGGAAGTTCACCACATTGGAGCTAGAGTTGAGCTACTTGAAGAAACCCAAACTGCTCTTCTTACTCATGGAGATGCGACCTCCTCGGCACTTCAGGCATGTCAAACTGATCTGAATTCTCTTCACACTTATCTGGAAGATCAAGACAATAGGGGGAGGCACAATAATCTGCGGATTAGGGGAATGCCGGAAAACTTCCCTCCGCATGAGACCATGTCCATGACTAAGAAAATCCTGGAATTTGTCCTCAGCCCTAATTCGCCCCCAGACCTACAGATTGAAGGAGCTCATAGGGCTCTACGTCCAAAACCCAAGGGGAACCACCAAGGGATATTGTATGCAAGCTACTGTTTTTTTCCTGTCAAAGAAGCGGTGCTCCGCAAGACACGCGATATGCCTGACCTTCGGTTTGAGGGACATAATCTGACTTTCTTTCAGGATATTTCCCCGACCAACCTATCCAAACGTAGGTCTCTTGGGATTGTCACAGACCGTCTCCGAGCTCTAAAAATACCATACAAATGGCTCTTCCCTTTTGGTCTATCCTATCATTTCCAGGGTCGGTTGTTCATTGTTCGATCAGCGGAAGACCTAGAGAATGCTTGCTCTCCACTAGACCTGGACCATACCGCCATCCCCTTTTGGCAACCTTACACAGATGTAGCCTCTCTTCCATCTCTGCCTAAGCCTGACGTCTGGCTGAATCCCAGACCCCGTCCATCTAAGAAGAGACCAGCAAATAATCCTCCATGATAGAATTGCGGTCCTGCTTGGGAGTGTTTTCTTATTTGCATACATTATATGTCTGTCTAGTGATATGTTTGTGTACGGATCTGATGTCTTAACTTTTTCTCATTAGGTGGCTTAAAATCCATGCTTTCAATTTGTTTAGTTATCGTCTGCCTTGAATTTTAGATGTTTGGGTGCCGGGGTGACACGGGTTCACGGGTGCATATTCTTATTCACTCGTTTACTCCTCTCACCGCCGCCACGCCTCTCCGTCAGTCAGTGCTTCACTGACTAATACTGCACTGTTGATCAGTGCAATATCTTTACTACAACAGTTGTAAACAGTTTACTTCTTATTGTTCTCTTTTCTGTGTTTTTCATCTTTTCTTTTTCTCTTCATACTGGTGCTTCTATGTCACGCATTCAGGTTACGACATTGAACGTCAAGGGCCTCAATTCCCCTACTAAGTGCTCCCAGGTCATACACTCCCTTAGGAAAATGGATTTGTCTGTGCTACTGCTACAGGAAACTCACTTTTTGAAAGGTAAAATTCCAAACCTTCCTAAATCACCTTATACTACATGGTTTCATTCATGCAATGATAGTGGCAAACGTAATGGTGTCAGTATAGCACTAAGGTCTTGACATTCCCTTTGAATTTGTCTCCCAGATTGCTGATGGCGCAGGTCGCGTTCTTTTCATAAAAGTGGCAAACACCCTGACTACTATTGGAAATATTTACGCCCCGAACTCGGGCCAGATTTCTTGGCTATCTGAGACTTTAGACAGGTTTTCTCAGAGGGCCTCACGCTTCTGGGAGGGGACTTCAACATTGTGCTTGAGCCCCTGTTGGATTCCTCCACGGGAACCTCCACGGGAACCTCCACTCATAGCTATCCAGCTTTGAGGAAAATCTGCAGACTCCTCACATCTTTAAGATTGATGGATGTGTGGAGATCCTTCCACCCCACGGCTAGGGACTATACCTTCTACTCCCACCCACATCATTCCTACCAAAGACTAGACTACCTGTTTATCGCGGATAGCCAGCTCCCTTTAGTAGATTCAACCTCTATAGGTAACATTCTCCTGTCTGACCATGCCCCAATGTCCATGTTCCTCACCATACACACTCTTTTGCCTAGGAAATACAATTGGAGACTTAACGAAACTCTCCTTTATTCGTCATGCAATAAGCAGAGAGTTGAGGCGGCGCTGAAGTATTACTTTGTGGAGAATGATACGCAGGATGTCTCTGCTAGCACTATCTGGGAGGCCCATAAGCAGTAATCAGGGGAGTACTCATAAGCATAGGTTCGTTTATGAAGAGAGAGAGGAATCGGGAGATTGATGACCTTCTTTCACAAATATCTGATCTTGAAAACCAGCATAAAAGGTCCGCAGCTCAAGGGGTTCTCACCTCGCTTATACTTTCCAGAGAAAGACTCAAACAATGTTTGAACTTGCGCACGGCAAAGGCATATACCTATGCTACGCACAAACACTACATGCATGGTGATAAGGGGAGCAAACTCATGGCTTATCTAGCTAAAAAGAGAAGACAGCAGAACTATATCCCCAAAATCAGGTCTCCATCTGGAGCTGTACTTGAGGACACCAATGACATTGCGGCTGAGTTTTGCTCCTTCTATCAATCACTGTATGACCTACGCCCTGGAGAGACGCCCAAGGAACTTGCGGACAGAACTAAGCTGATTGACTCTTTCCTGGACTCCCTCTCTCTTCGAACCTTAACTGCTACGCAAAAAACCCAACTAGAATCCCCCTTTACACTTTAAAAACTCCAGGCGGCACTCTCCAGTATGCTCTCTAGTAAGTCCCCAGGTCCTGATGGTCTTCCGGTCTCATACTATAAACAGTTTGGAGGCGTCTTGCTGCCATTCTTCCTCAGAATATGCAACTCTCTTAAAGCTTCTCAACATTTCTCTCCTTCAGCGCTTGAATCACATATTTCGGTATTACCAAAAGAGGGTAAATACCCTTCACTATGCGGTAGTTATCGCCCTATATCACTTTTGAATGTGGATGTTAAATTATATGCCAAAATCATAGCCAAAAGGATGCAATCCTTACTCCCATTCCTAATTGATCCAGAACAGACGGGTTTTGTTAAGGGGAGAGAAGGTAAACATAACACTACGCGAGTTCTCCATCTGATCCAGTACACCAGGTCAAGAAATATCCCTTTGGTTCTGCTGTCAATTGATGCAGAGAAAGCCTTTGACCGGGTGGACTGGACCTTTATGGTCAGGGCGCTATCCCGTTTTGGCTTTCCACAAATCTTCATTCACAAAATCCTGTCTCTGTACACTTCCCCACATGCTAAGGTTAGAATAAATAGCCACCTTTCCAGATCAAGAACGGTACGAGACAGGGGTGTCCACAGTCTCTCCTACTTTTTGTCCCCACAATTGAGACTTTGATCCAGAGTCTGCGTCAGGAGCCAGTTCTGTCGGGGGTCTCCATTGGTGGCAGAGTGCACTGGACAGCGGCATTTGCCGATGATTTGCTGATTTTTATGACCAATCCCTCCACAGCCCTACCTAGACTTCAGGAGCTGTTTACCCTTTTTGGTGACTTATCCAATTTCAAAATTAATGCTAGCAAATCCGAGGGATTATGCGTTTGCTGCACTTATTAAAGTCTCTGAAACTCAGTTCCCCCTTCCTACTGCGCACAGATAGTATAAAATACCTAGGAATTAATTTAACTCCCTCACCTGAGCACTGGTATCAATGCAATTACACACCTTTACTCTCTGAGATTAAAGCCACTATTCTATCTTGGCATATCCCGTACATCTCTTGGATTGGTAGAACCAACTTTCTAAAAATGATTATTCTCCCCAAACTCCTTTATCTATTTCAAACTCTCCCAATTCCCCTCCCTAGCGCCTTTTTTTTGTTGCCATTAGACGAAAATTTTCTAAATACATTTGGAATAATACTAAACCCAGAATAGCATTTCACACTCTTATCCGTCCTAAACGCTCAGGGGGGATAGGGCTTCCAGATATTGAATCCTATTACCACACCGTACAATAAGCCAGGATAACGGAGTGGTTTGATAATACATCAACTAGACTTGGGGTTCCCGTGGAGGAGGCAACCATAGGCATGTCCCTTACCTCCCTTCTGTGGCTTGACAAGCCCAACACAGCTTTTTTTTTTGTCTCACATCTCCCTCACCTCTGCTTCATATCAGACATGGATGAAAGGTGAGGGGATGAAATCTCTGCACCAAATTCCGTCTCCCCTGATGACGGTCCGTGACATTGTGCAGTCGCAGACTGAGAGGTTTTGGAATTGTTCTTCCCTACCTGGAAGGGCATCCTGTAGCACGTACAATTCCATATTGATTAACGGGGCTGTTCCTACTCTCCCTGAATTGCGGTCTCAACAGGGCTTCTTGTCTGTTAATTTTCTCACTTACACGCATCTCAAAAGGTGCTACCTGGGAGCGTTTAGGCAGGGACCGATAGACCGCCCACTATCCTGGTTGGAAGCAACTCTCCTCCTTCGGCAAACACCTAAGAAGCTTATTACACTATATTATAATAATCTCATTAAGATGAATTCATCCGTACAGCCTTCCTTTCTTAAAGCTTGGGAGTTGGCATTTAAGACTACCTATTCTGAAGAGGACACCAGGGCAGTTTTTCGAAACTCCCTTGGGACCTCAAGATGCATTAAATTGCAGGAGTCCTCTTACAAACTGACCTCTAGGTGGTACAAGACCCCCTGGGTATTGCATAAAATGTGTAACTAAATCTCACCAGTTTGTTGGAGGTGTCATAAAGACCCGGGAACATATTTACATTTGTGGTGGGAGTGTGAGAAAATCTCCCCCTTCTGGGCCGAGATAGAATTTGTCCTCAACACTATTACTCAGTCCTCTATTGCCATTTCCCCTCGTGTAGTGTTCCTAAATCTGTGGCCAACATTCCCTGGGGGGGGCCCCCGGGGAGTTATGGTTACATCTCTTCGCAGCGGCCAAATCCCTAATCCCGTTGTTTTGAAAGACCGAGATTGTGCCACCAATAAGTCATTGGCTTAGGAAAGGCGCCCAACTGGCGAGAATGGAGGAGCTCTCGCATCTTGAGTACCACTCTCATGCCAAGTACCGTAAGATTTGGGCACCCTGGGTTGAATTCTGCAAAAATGGCTCCTTTCAACACCTATGGGGTGCAGACTAGGATGATGGTTATTCTAGTAGGGGACTAGTTCCTAAACCTTCACACTAGGCCTGATGTTATTGGAGGCCTCCCTCCTTGCACGTTTCTTTTCCCTCCTTTTCGATCCCCTCCCCTTCTACCCCCTCGACGTTGGTGCAAGTGGTGTGAACATAAACCAGGATGCTCATACTTTCTTATGGTTCTGTTTGTATGATATGTTCTGTTTCATTTTGATATAACTTAATGTACATGCGAGTCCTCTTATTGTGAATTCTAACAATTACTCGTTTACTATATGTACTGTGGCGCTTATGCATATTGTCATTCGCATTCTGCCTTTCTGTAAAACTTCAATAAAATGTTATTTTGCAAAAAAAAAAAAAAAAAACATCAATTCTGACAATGATTTTGATTTATTTTTTACGGCGTTCACTCTGGGCTATAAATGACCATTAGATTTTATTCTACGGGTCGGTACGATTACGGCGATACCATATGTATATAGGTTTTGTTATGTTTTGCAGCGTTCGCACAATAAAATAACTTATTTAGAAAATAAATTATTTTTTGTGTTACCATATTCTGAGAGCCGTAACTTTTTTATTTTTCAGTCAAAAAAAGGTGTGTAAGGGCTTATTTTTTGCGGGACGGGTTGTAGTTTTTATTGGTACTATTTTGGCGTACATGCGACTTTTTGATTACTTTTTATTATATATTTTGGGAGGGGTGGTGACCAAAAAATTGTGATTCTGGCATTGTTTTTCGTTTATTTTTTTTGCGGTGTTCACCGTGAGGGAAAAATAATATACTAGTTTTATAGTTGGGGTCGTTATGAACGCGGTGATACCAAATATGTGTACTTTTTTTTTACGTGTTCATTTTTTTCCTATAATAAAATACTTACTATAGGAAAAAAAACAGTTCTTGTTTATGTCACTTATAACTTTTATTTTTACACTTTTTCTAAAACATTTTTATTCTTATTTTTTTTTACTTTTTTTACTTGTCCCACTGGGGGACACTTAGACTTGCAGCTCTGATCGCTGCTGGAATACATTACACTACCTACGTAATGTAATGCATTCCAACTGTCATTGTGACGTAACAGTCACACTGACAGGAAGCCTACGACGACCACCCTCCGGCTGGTCCTCATAGGCTTCTGTACATGGCAGCCCGGAAGCCACTGTCTGGCGTCCGGTTGCCATGGGTACCATCACCAGCCCCCGTGATTTCACGTGGGGGCTGCCGATCGGCGCTAAACACCTTAATTGTGGCGATCAAAATCGAACGCCGCAATTAAGGGGTTAACTGTCAAAATCAGCGGCGATGGGCCGCTGATCGGCAACGGGGAATGCAGGGCAGACACCCTGCACAGTTAACCGCCGCTGCGGTGTAGCGCCGCGCGGCGGTTAACTGTCAAATCACAGAAGTAACTGCACGTCAAGGTGCGCAAACGTACTGCACACATCGACGTGCAGTTATGTCAAGGTGCGGGAAGGGGTTAATGTTCTGACCTCTTTTTTCATCTATATAATTCACTGTATTAATTTAGATAAATATAATTGTGCTCCCACAATATAGGAATTTCAGTAATTTCACTGAAGTGACAATAGAGTAAAAAATACCTTTTATTGTAACTCACTAAAAACAGGGGTAAATCACCACTGTGAAAAGCCCCACCGTGTGTATTAAAAAAAACGTATTAAATATTAAACACTGTTAAGTTTCATGAACATAGCACAGTGTGTTTGCAGATATGCATTTGGGATTAGTATTGGGCACAACAATAGTTTGAATCCCAGATGCACACCAGAGTCCGAGATAGACACACCGGAAGCTCCCAGTGCTGGGTATAACACAATGCTATCGTTCCCTATGCAAAAAATCCCTTAATCAAAAAGACCCTACGCGTTTCAAATACTTATCCTCAGGGGTCTGTGTCTTGGTCACTCTGGCCCGATTGCCAGCGGTATATATTTTCAGCAGCAGTCTGCTGTACATCACGGAAAGATGCTCGCATTGATGTCCGCGGCATACTTCGTAACGGGGCTATGAGTTGCTTTAAACACCTAACTCCACCCCCTGTTCTCGGCAGCGCTCCCCGAACCAGCCAATCACATGCGTCCCCCGAATTCGTGACGCCTGTCCATGTGACTCCCGGCCGTCAGCTGACAACCCGGAACCCGGGGGTGGAGTTAGGTGTTTAAAGCAACTCATAGCCCCGTTACGAAGTATGCCGCGGACATCAATGCGAGCATCCTTCCGTGATGTACAGCAGAATATCTGCTGCTGAAAATATATACCGCTGGCAATCGGGCCAGAGTGACCAAGACACAGACCCCTGAGGATAAGTATTTGAAACGCGTAGGGTCTTTTTGATTAAGGGATTTTTTGCATAGGGAACGATAGCATTGTGTTATACCCAGCACTGGGAGCTTCCGGTGTGTCTATCTCGGACTCTGGTGTGCATCTGGGATTCAAACTATTGTTGTGCCCAATACTAATGCTGATCCCAAATGCATATCTGCAAACACACTGTGCTATGTTCATGAAACTTAACAGTGTTTAATATTTAATACGTTTTTTTTAATACACACGGTGGGGCTTTTCACAGTGGTGATTTACCCCTGTTTTTAGTGAGTTACAATAAAAGGTATTTTTTACTCTATTATCACTTCAGTGAAATCTCTTTTTTCATCTATATACAAAAAAAATGTGGGTTTGCTTTGCTTTCTTTGCACTTTTTTTTTACTGCATTTTTAACCCATGTGGAGTTTAATTTAAGTCGCCTTTACTTGTTACCTTAAGGAATGAATCTTTTTATATAATTACCCAAAGTAGATTTTAAGTACTCCCATTAAGCATTTGTAATTGTTATTTGATATGGTGTGGGTGGGAGGGGATAATGGTAGATTAAGTAGACCATAGGCCCTGGGCTGTTACCCAAGCTTGGGCCCCCTTCTCCCCTGCCGCGCCTATAGTAAACACCACTTTTCTGTCCAAGCATTGACAAATGGGTGTTACCATTCCCTTTGTGTCCCTACATACTCCAATCATCACTGACAGCATCACACTGTGTAGGGACACATCCTCCTGACAATTAGTCTTGTCTATTAGTCCTGGACTACACAGACTTTTTGTGGAATACGTCAGGAGACGTGACAGCTACTCTATAAATCCAGTGACTCACAGGTGACCTCTTCTCCAATGGAAGTAGTTCTCTTTTCTTTTCTTCTCCATCTGACACAAACCGTTTGTTAGGAAAACTCTAGCTTCTGGGCGGTTCTTCTTTTGCTTTGAGCCTCTCTCTCTTCTCTGTGCTTCTGCCAATTTTCTGTGGCCTTATATTTATACCTGTCTCTTCCCACCTGTCTTTACTTGTGAATCTTTCGATTTCCTGATCAAGCTCCTGACTGCTCCTGCATTTCTGAACCTCTTGTATACTGACCTCGGCTTGTCACTCGTTAACCCTCTGCCTACCAATTTGGATTATCCGCTCCAACTGGTTTTGACCGTGGCTTGTCTGATCACCGCTACTCCATTTCTGGACTTTCAGTTAACCTACTGGCTGTCTGGTTTCCAGCTCAGGTTTGCCTGCACTGCACCTCTTTTCAAAAACTGCACTCTGCAAGGACAACCTGGGTTCTAAGCAGCAAAGTCCAACTCACCTTGCGGTCAGCTCTGGCAAACACCTTAGAGTAGCCTTAGATTCAGACCCCTAAGCAAATCCAGACCCCCAGGCCCACACATTAACTCAGACTAATAAATTCAAACCCCAGACCCTTGAATACACACAGACCCCCAGACCTTCTAATCTATTGCCGTCCCCAGACCAGACCCCATAAACAAATAGACCCCAGAAGAAGCACCCAAAATACAGACCCTAGACAAGACCCCTTAAATACTGAGCCCCAGACCTGACCCCCTAAACTAATACCCGAGGACAGACCCCAAACCTCCAAATTCAATAAAGACCCACTAAACTAATAAAGAACCCCAGACCAGACCCCCAACCCCTTGAACCAATAGAGATCCAAGACCAGACCCCCTACGCTATTAATGAACCCAGACCTGACTCTAAACTAATACAAACCCCAGACCCCTAAACCAATACAAACCCCAGAGCCCTAAATGAATACAGACCCCCACACCGCCTAAACACAAACCCCCTAAATAAACCCCCCCAAACTAATAGACCCCATACCATACCCCTAAATACATAATCTGAACACAAAACGGGTATGTATATATGGCAAGAAAAAATACCATGAAATAACGGTGTATATTATAAATATACGTTTTTATTAGAAGTAATTACACCACAAAGCAGAATTCAAAACATTTAAAAAGCATAAACATGCTACAAGAAATCTCTTGTGGGGGGTTAGCCACCCTGATAAGTAGCAAAAGAAATGCAAGCCCCCACAATACCTCCTAATCCCCTAAATATGCAATCCTAATGTAAATGCATGCAAATGTTGCATCAAACCAACATGTTACCGTGATATATAAAGAGGGGAGAAGGGGACTGAATGCCCCATGCGTATCGCCACAAATGTGGCTTCCTCATGGGTTAACTAAATACATACTCACCCTCCATCTTCAGGTGCCCACAGGCTCACCTCTTTTGTAACCTCTCCCTGATAGTGGGAGTACAGGCATGCCAGCTAAAGAAACAGAAATAAAGGGGGATTAGATGACCGGCAGAAGAGGAAGCGCAGTGCAGAGAACTGCTTGGTTTCCTGGCACCCTCAGGGGGTTGACAAAGGGAAAAGGAAAGAAACCGAACTAAAATAAAAAAGTGCAGCAGACCCGAGAAGCAGGTTGTGTCTGCCTCCTACGGACACTAGGCTAAAACGGATTAGCTCATTGTCTGTGAGGAGCATAAGCCCTGTCTGGGTAGAGCCAACACTATTTTCTACCTAGTGTCAGCATCTTAGTGGCAAGAGCTATACCCATGGTGCTATGTTCCCCAATCATATTAACGAGAAAGTTTTTTCCCCCTATTTTGTTAGAGAACATTCACCATTGACCATATAGTCCTTCTCCTCAATGTAAAATTGGCATTGTGACAAGTACAGTAGCTCTTTAGTGTGATGACAAATCAGAAGAGCATCCTAGATCTCAGCTTCCTGGATAATAAGCATGACTTAATAGAAAGGGGAAGTCCTAAAGATGAGAGTATGTAATACTAGAGAATCATAGCTATAGGTCTTTGGCTGAGGGAAAGAGCACTAGTGGGTTTTGTCAGCTGCGGGCCAACTCCAGCTGCTGCGGCAATCTCCCATCTTGGCGGGCAGTGTGTCAGCCTGTCCAGAGCCATGGAATTACCATGAATACGGGATGCTACGGTTCTCCTCTGCTCATGCTGCATGGCTTAAACTACAGGTTCAGGATCCAGCGAGTGACATCATTCCTCCTGGACCTTCAAGGTACCCAGACCTTGACTCGTGATTCTGATTACTGAATCAGACATTACCTGCATGTTACTGACCTGCATCTGTTTGCATGGTGCCACTGAAGTCTGTACTCGCTACGCTGTGCTACTCTGCTTCACCATCTCTGAGCAGCCCCCTACGCTATGCTACTCTGCTTCACCGCCTTCAAGTTGTCATCCAAGTTCCAACTACTTTAGCCGGAGACCGGCATCCAGGTATGCTCTGGATAGTCTATATGATCCAATACTTGGTTTATTATATCAGCCTTGCCATCGGTTATCCCACTTAAAAAAAATAAAACAAAGAATTGATAAGTTAGTCCTTATATTGAATGCAATCAGTTTTATTACGTGAGAAGTCATGGTTTGCACAAAGCTTTACAGGTAACTTCCTCTTCAACAGTGTCCCTGGCTGAAGCGATCGCTGAAAAAAGTGTAAAGGTGAATCCTCACTTTAAGTGATCCCTCTCTAACAGTGACCACAATGTTACTGTACAATTAGCAAGTGTCACCCCCTAGTGGTCACATATAGATCCTCCATGTTTGTAAAACAAGGCTCCTGAACTTACACAATAGGGGAGAACGATTGGCAAGTGTAAGGTACATAGCCTGTCTGACCCATTTTTCCCCCAAATGTTCCAAAAACTCCTTTATTTCTATTTTTCCATACAAACAATAAAAACAAGCATTGTACATCCAAGTTAAAGTGACATGATTAACTCCATATCCTCGCCTCCTCCTTCGAGAAGATCGTAGACGAGAAAAAAAAAAAAAAGGAGAGGAAGTAACGCATTCACCAATTCTAGACCAGTGGTTTCACAGCTTCTTGAACTTTTCATCCTAATTCCTCCTGGAATACCATATTTTCTCATACATTTTTATACACCTCAATAATCTATAAAATTAATTAACATTTAGGACCTTATTGGAGAAACAGACTCATTATTAATAGTCGAGGCAGACACAGAATCTTAATAATAGTGCCTCAGGTTTCGACTGGGCAATTAAAGCCAGTTGCAGCCCATAAAATCCCACTTACTGTGTTTGGAGTCAAGATCTATTTGCATATTTACTCCCGATCAAACTATACAAAAAATTTTCAATAGAACTCCAAGCTAGGACATTGCAATACATAAAAAAGAATGCATCCATTTGGGAACACTGTTGACAGCTATGGTCCTTTTGTCTGCCAATCTTACAAAGGAATCTGGGAGAGTAATATATCCTATGAAGGATATTAAATTGAACAAGTCTGTGATTAGCATTAACGGATACTTTGGGAATATTTTTCAGAATCCCACCCTATTCATTATCTCCAAGGTCAGGAATGTATTTTTGCTAAAGTGGGAGGCTTTTATTCCTGAGTTTAACAGTGTGTATTTTTAAAAAAACGCATTCTAATATTTCGATAGAATTCTTTTTCTCCCTTTAAACCTGGCTAACAATTGAAAAAACTTCCAGCTATCCACTATAAAAGTCTTCTTTTCTCAAGAGCTAAGATACGCATGGTGAATTTGATGGTAATAAAAACTATAATTGCGGACTGATGTGCTGTAGAGATCTATATAGCGTGCCACAAACTCTGCACTGATAGTCTCAGGATCAGTATTAAGCTGCTTTCTGCCTACATCTACCCGAAGGAGCTTTTTGTTGCCTTGATTTCTTTATATAAAATACATCTCAAGTAATCCTTAGCACAATCCCTGTCTGCAGCAATGCTGTTAAGTGTTGAAATGGAAAAATATTTCTAGGGCTTTATGAATCCTCACATTCTCTCTCAGTTGGGAAAGCCAATATGGATTAATTATGATTATTTTATAGTTAAAGAGGCTCTGTCACCAGATTTTGCAACCCCTATCTGCTATTGCAGCAGATCGGCGCTGCAATGTAGATTACAGTAACGTTTTTATTTTTAAAAAACGAGCATTTTTGGCCAAGTTATGACCATTTTCGTATTTATGCAAATGAGGCTTGCAAAAGTACAACTGGGCGTGTTGAAAAGTAAAAGTACAACTGGGCGTGTATTATGTGCGTACATCGGGGCGTGTTTACTACTTTTACTAGCTGGGCGTTGTGTATAGAAGTGTCATCCACTTCTCTTCACAACGCCCAGCTTCTGGCAGTGCAGACACAGCCGTGTTCTCCAGAGATCACGCTGTGTCGTCACTCACAGGTCCTGCATCGTGTCAGACGAGCGAGGACACATCGGCACCAGAGGCTACAGATGATTCTGCAGCAGCATCGGTGTTTGCAGGTAAATCGATGTAGCTACTTACCTGCAAATGCTGATGCTGCTGCAGAATCAACTGTAGCCTCTGGTGCCGACACGATGCAGGACCTGTGAGTGACGTCACAGATCTGCACTGCCAGAAGCTGGGCGTTCTGAAGAGAAGTGGATGATACTTCTCATCAGAACGCCCAGCTAGTAAAAGTAGTAAACACGCCCCGATGTACGCACATAATACACGCCCAGTTGTACTTTTACTTTTCAACACGCCCAGTTGTACTTTTACAAGCCTCATTTGCATAAATACGAAAATGGTCATAACTTGGGCAAAAATGCTCGTTTTTTTAAAATAAAAACGTTACTGTAATCTACATTGCAGCGCCTATCTGCTGCAATAGCAGATAGGGGTTGCAAAATCTGGTGACAGAGCCTCTTTAAAGCTGGAGTTAGAATCAGCTTTTATAATAGTTAAGAGATTATCATCGGATACTCACACTTCATATCGAACATTAAGTAAGAAATAAATAAACGATTGCAAAAGGCGAATACTATTATAGAGTCTTGTGGGATTATACCAAGAGAATATATTTTTATTTTGGTTCTAAATCCTCCAAATTTCAATCAACCCCATTTTGTCTAAAACGGTTTCCAAACGGGCCAGTCTCAAGTCAGTTTAACCCGGTCTGCTGCCTGGCTCATTGTACAATTAAAATCCCCTGTAATCAAAACTGAAACATCTCCCAGCTCAGTCAAGATTTCAAATAGGATGTTCATAACTTTTCTGAAGTACAGGGGGGGAACATATACAAAAGCTAAGACACATCTAGTCGTGTCCAATACCCCATATGAATAAAAATATATCATCCTGCAGAGTTCGCTTTACTTCTAATGTGCTTGTATTTAACCTTATGGCGAACAATGCCACTTATACCCCTTAAATATGTCGTTTGAGAAGAGTGGAAATCGTGGCTGGACCATCTTTTTTTAATTAGTCCCCTTTTCGCCCCAGTCAAACGTGTTTTTATCAAACAGAATGGCTGGAAGGTGCCTTTTTTTTTTTCCATCATCACATACCAAGAACCATAACTATCATTTTTCCGTTGACATAGCCATATCATAGCTTGTTTTTTGTGTGACGAGTTGTAGTTTTTAATTGTACCATTTAATGTACCATATATTGTAATGGGAAAATGAGCACACATTTTTGTGGGGTAGAGTGGAAAAAGAAAAAAAATTGTGATTCTTCCATTGTTTATTTGGGGTGTCGTTTTCACGTATTTCACTGTGTGGTAAAAAACAACATGTTGCCTTAATTCTGCGGGTCAATAAAATTACGGCGATACCAAATTTATATAATTGTTTTATGATGTACTACTTTTACAAATAAACTATATACATAGTTAACCTTGGTTGAACTTGATGGACATGTCTTTTTTCAACCGTACTAACTATGTAAGCTAGACAGGAGAAAAAAACCCTGCTGAATATATAGAGTCAAACCGCACTTACTAAATATAACACCAAAAGAGAAAACCTAGTGTGAGACCTAATTGGCAAAGTCAAACTTTATTAATTCATCCAAATATCATAAAAAGTTACTAAAAACAGAGACATTACAGACATACCATAGAAGGTGGGTGAGGCAGGATTAAGCAATTCAAGTGTATACAAATACTGTATAATACACAGTCGCTACAAATAGTTATTGCATTGTGGCTAAAGTGGAAGTGCATATAATCATTAGTCATTAAACCAAATTGAGGCATAGGGACATTATGTAAAGTGCTAATTTAATACATTCAAATGCATTGCAGTTATAAATATATGAGAACATGTAAAGACAGATGCAAAAAGTATGATGTATACATAAGATCCTGCATTCACCCACACCTGACGCGTGTTTCGCCAACAGCTTTGTCTGGGGGTGGTTGGTACTTCAGACCTACAGACATAACAAACAAAGAGAAGAGAAAGCTCTATCAATGAACCAGTCAGAATTCTATATCAAGAGAAAATGCTCAAAGTGGTGCCCAATACTCAACTAACAAATATTTCAAGACAAAAAATAAAAAATAAGAAGTTGTGCCTAAATCATAAGCACTCAGACTGAATCGATATTTTAGAAAAAAATATACATTATACAATTTCTACATCATTCTGCACTTAATACCCCATATTGACAAGGTGAACACAGAATGTTACTGTAACATCCGTGGTCGCTGACCACAAACTCCTTCCATCCAGTCGACGCCTTACTTTCAAGAGATGTCTGCACATACGGCCGTCCTGTTCCACAGTGACCACAAGGGAGCGCTCGCGAGCTCAGTCCATACTTAAGAAGCCAAAGTGCATGCAGGTGGGAGATTGAGCTGATTGCTCCCAGAGTACCCTGGGCTATAAGAAGGGCCCAGCCCCTTCCTCCCATGCCTGAGCATTGTTGTCATACCCAAAGTTTGTCTATGAAAATGGTCTCCTAGTGTTTTCCACTTCCCAGTGTTCCTGTACCTGTATCCTGTGCTATCCTGGTCAAGTGCCGTGCTGAGCTGTATTCCACGCCTGTTCTGCTACTCCACGCCTGACGTCTATCTGCTGCCTAGTCTCAGCCGAGCATGCCTTGCTACTGTCCAAGCAGCCACAGGTACACTATGCGAACTATAGACTGTGACCTGTGCCCTTTTGGCCAGCTGCCATACTGTCAAGGCGGTACGGCCCAGTGGGTCCACGAACCCAACGTGACATAACGCTCAGGCCATGGACCCCGCTGGTCGATGCAAGACCAAGATGACGTCACAAGAGATGTGGACGGATATGCTAGACCTCCGGTCTCGACAGGACCAACTCTTCCAGGCCTTGAACATTATCGCACGTCGGCAGGAGACGCTAGCTGTTGTTCCTCCTATACCTCCTGGCAGTGTTGATCCTCAGACTACACCTCCTGGCAGTGTTGATCCCCGTTTTTCTTTGCCACTTCCTGACCGCTATGATGGAGACGCAGGGACCGGTCATGGATTTTTTAACCAGTGCCAGATCCACTTCAGCCTGTATGCAAGGGCATTTTCGTCTGATGGCGCAAGGGTCGTTTTCATCATCTCTCTCCTCACTGGCAAGGCCCTTGTATGGGCAAATCCTATCTGGAAGAGACAAGGACCAGAGACCCGTGACTTCCAGGGGTTCCTCTGGACATTTCGCATGGTGTTTGAGGAGCCTGGACGAGTCTCGTCTGCAGCGGCTTCCTTGCTGAACCTACGCTAAGGTGACACCTCCGTGGGAGAGTACCCCATCCACTTCCGCACCCTGGCGGGAGAACTGCTGTGGAACAATGAGGCCCTGGTAGCTACATTCTGGCAGGGAAAGTCTCCTAAGATTAAGGACGAACTTGCCGCTCGAGATCTACCTTCTACCCTGGATAACCTCATCCTTCTGGCCACCCGGATTGATATAAGGATCCGAAAATGGATCCAAGAAGCTCGTCGGGAGGGAGGCCTCCCTAGTCAGGTCTACCTTGCAGCGACCTCTGCTGTCCTCTGATGCCGACCCTCCTAAGGAGTCTGTGAGGATGCACCAGTGTAAGCTTTCTACCCAGGAGAGACAACGCAGACGCACTTCGGGACGGTCTATATTGCAGGCCTCGGTGGCCATCTTATGCACCTGTGTCCCCAAAAATCCCAAAGCCTAGGGTTGGTAGGAGAGACAACCTTGGGTAAAGAGGGACTTCCATCTAAATAATCCATCCCCATGACCATAGTGTCCGGGGAGAAAACGCATCGTGTCTGCGTATCTGGACTCTGGATCCGCTGCTAATTTCATTTGTAGAGCCCTGGTGGATCGTCTCCATTTGCCCACTACCCCTCTGGAGAGGCCGTTGGTGGTTGCATCTGTGAATGGACTACCTCTGCCAGACCCAGTTATTGCGGTGACCAAGCCGCTGAGACTCCAAGTAGGAGCTCTCCACTCCGAGCTCCTCTCGTTCTTTGTCTTGTCCAAAGCCGTTAACTACGTGCTGCTGGGCCTGCCTTGGTGCAGACTACATGCCCCAGTCCTGGACTAGAACTCTGGAGAGGTTCTCCAGTGGGGCCCCGGGTAACAACTGTTGCCTGGTACAGATTCGTTCGGCTCAGCCACCTGTGTCTCAGTCATTGGCAGGATTACCTGGTCATTATGCTGCATTTTCGGACGTCTTCAGCAAGAGGGAGGCGAAGACGCTGCCCCCACACCGGGTGTATGAATGTCCTATCGAGCTGATTCCTGGTGCATCCCTTCCCCGTGGTAGGATATATCCTCTCTCCTTGCCGGAGACTCTGTCCATGTCCGTCTATGTTAAAGAGAACTTGGGAGCGGGGCTTCATACGGAAGTCTTCCTCCCCGGCAGGAGCCGGGTTCTTCTTCGTCAAGAAAAAGGATGGTTCCCTGCGTCCTTGTATCGACTACCGGGGTCTCAACCAGATCACGGTGAAAAATAAATATCCGTTGGCATTAATCTCAGAACCGTTTGATCGTAGACGTAGTGCCAAGATTTTTTCCACACTAGACCTGCGTGGGGCTTACAACCTAATCTGGATTCGCCGGGGTGACGAATGGAAGACTGCATTTAACACCCGTGACGGACACTATGAATATCTCATAATGCCCTTTGGCCTGTGTAATGCTCCCGCAGTCTTCCAGGAGTTCGTTAATGACATCTTCCATAACCTCCTCTATGTTTGTGTAGTAGTCTATCTTGATGACATCTTGATTTTTTCCTCCAGATCCTACGACTCATCAGAGACATGTGCGTCAAGTTTTGCTGCGGTTAAGGGAGAATCATCTGTACGCCAAGTTGGAGAAGTGCGTGTTTGAGAAAGATGCTCTACCCTTCCTGGGCTGCATCGTCTCGAATCGAGGTCTCGAGATGGATCCTGAATAGGTAAAGTCCGTCCTGGGATGGCCACGCCCTCAAGGCTTGAGGGCCATACAGCGCTTTCTGGGATTCGCCAATTTTTACAGATAGAAGTTTGGGATGAACTATCTCTAACCTCACCAAGAAGGGCATGAATGCCAAGGTGTGGACTCCTGAGGCAGAGTCCGCATTCAAAAGCCTGAAGAGTGCCTTCACGTCAGCCTCTATCCTCCATGATCCAGATGTTTCTCTACAATTCTCGTTGGAGGTGGACGCCTTCTCTGTAGGTGCTGGTGCACTCCTCTTCCAGAGAGGTTCCAAGGGCAAGTCAATGGTATGTGGATAATTCTCTAAGCTCTTCTCTTTCGCAGAACGCAACTACTCGATTGGGGATCGGGAGTTACTGGCCATCAAATTGGCACTGGAGGAGCAGAGACATCTACTAGAAGGCGCAGCTCATCCCATCCTAATTTTTACGGACCCCAAGAATCTCCTCTATCTCCAGACGGCCCAACGGCTAAACCCTCGTCAGGCCAGGTGGTCGCTGTTCTTTACCAGGTCCCAGTTGGGGGCTCAATTATCGCTCGGCTGACAAGAATGTGAGGGCCGATGCCTTGTCCAGATCTTTTGAGACAGAGGACACATGGAGATTCCATAGAATATTATTCACCCGTCTTGCATTGTCTCGGTGAACCCCTTGCAAGTTGGGGACATTCCTGCAGGGAGGACCTTTGTGCGCCTGGCTGACAGAAGGCGAATCCTCTGCTGGGGACACTGCTCTAGACTGGCAGGTCACGCGGGGTCCCGTAAAACCCGAGACCTGATTGCCTGTCATTTCTGGTGGCCCACGCTGCCCGAAGACATTATGGACTTTGTTTCTTCCTGCTCAGTGTGTGCACCTAACAAGGTCGCTCACTCCAGACCTGCTGGTCTGCTCCGGACATTGCCTGTGCCCGATACTCTCTGGCAGCATATAGCTATGAACTTTGTTACGGACCTGCCTCCCTCTGCGGGATGCAGTACTGTCTGTGTGGTGGTAGACCGATTTTCGAAGATGGCCCACTTCGTTCCGCTGACTGGTCCTCCGTCTGCTCCTCAACTGACCACCCTTCCCCTCCAACACATCTTCCGCATGCACGGCTTGCCACGGCATATTGTGTCTGATCGGGGGTTCAGTTCACCTGGAAGTTCCTGAGAGCCCTCTGCAGACTCCTAGGTATAAAGCGGGACTTTTCCTTGGCCTACCATCCTCAGTCCAATGGTCAGGTCGAGAGGATCAATCAGATCTTGGAGAACAACCTACGCCACTTCATCTCCAAGCAGCATGATGACTAGGTGCAGCTGCTTCCGTGGGCTGAGTTCTCATATAATAATCACACCAGCGAGTCCACAAGGAATACACCGTTTTTCATTGTCTACGGCCAACACCCACGAATTCCTCTCCCGGTGCACGATACATCCGAGGTACCAGCGGCTGACTCTGCTTTTAGAGACTTCCTGCAGACTCGATCCTCCATCCTACTGGCAGTCGGCCAAATGAAATGGAAGGCTGACATTAGGAGAAGAGAACCTCCTCAATTTCTCCCTGGCACGAAGGTCTGGCTGTCCTCTAGGAATATCCGAATAAGGGTGCCATCATACAGATTTGCTCCCAGGTTCCTTTGACCCTTCGAGATCCGACAGCAGATCAACCCTGGTCGCCTACATGCTTCGGCTGCCTCCTACCCTCAAGATCCCCAACTCCTTACATGTCTCCCTCCTGAAGCCGGTGGTTCTGAACCGCTATACCAAGACTCCTAGCATTGTAGTTGCCTCCAGCGGTCCTTCAGACACCTTTGGAGGTTAAGGAGATCCTGGACATTAAAAAAGTAAGAGGAAGAACCTTTTATATAGTAGATTGGAAGGGGTTTGGTCCAGAAGAGAGGTCCTGGGAGCCAGAAGAGAATCTCAATGCTCCTACCCTCATTAAGAGGTTTCTCTCTCGTTCTGGTCCCAAGAGGAGGGGGCGTAAGAGGGGGGATACTGTAACGTCCGTGGTCGCTGACCACGAATTCATTCCTTCCATCCAGTCAACGCCCTTCTCTCCAGAGAGGTCTGCACATACGGCCGTCCTGTTCCACAGTGACCACCAGGGTGCGCTCGCAAGCTCAGTCTAGACTTAAGAAGCCAAAGCGCACGCAGGTGTTAGATTGAGCTGATTGCTCCCAGAGCACACTGGGCTATAAGAAGGGCCCAGCCCCTTCCTCCCATGCCTGAGCATTGTTGTCATACCCAAAGTTTGTCTATGCAAATGGTCACCTAGGGTTTTCCAGTTCCCAGTACCTGTATCCTCTGCTATCCTGGTCAAGTGCCGTGCTGAGCTGTATTCCACGCCTGACGTTTACCTGCTGCCTAGTCTCAGCCGAGCCTGCCTTGCTACTGTCCGAGCTGCCACAGGTACACTATACGAACAATAGACTGTGACCTGTGCCCTTTTGGCCAGCTGCCATACTGTCAAGGCGGTACGGCCCAGTGGGTCCACGAACCCAACGTGACATAACGCTCAGGCCATGGACCCCGCTGGTCGATGCAAGACCAAGATGACGTCACAAGAGATGTGGACGAACTATAGACTGACCTGCGCCCTGTTGGCCAGCTGCCATACCGTCAAGGCGGTATGGCCCAATGGGTCCACGACCCCAACGTGACAGTTACCAACCTTTGCTAATTTATTAAAAAGGAAAAACTAAAATATTGCTTTGCTATAAGTATTCAGACCCTTTACTCAGTACTTAGCTGGAGCACCTTTGGCAGTGATAGCCTCTAGTCTTCTTGGGTATGATGCCACAAGGTTTTCACACCTGGATTTGGGGATTGTTTACCATTTTTTCTCTGCAGATCCTCAAGCTTTGTTAGATTGGATGGTGACGGTTGGTGGACAGCAATTTTAAAGGTCTATCCAGAGATGTTCAATTGAGTTCAAGTCAGGGCTCTGGCTGGGCTACTGAAGAACATTCACCTAGATGTCCCTAAGTCACTCCTGTGTTGCCTTGGCTCTGTGCTTAGGGTCATTGTCTTGTTGGAATGTGAATCTTTTGCCCAGTCTGAGGCCCAGAGCACTCTGGATCAGGTTTTCATTAAGAATATTTCTGTACTTTGCTCCATTTATCGTTCCCTCAACCCTCACTAGTCTCCCTGTCACAGGTGCTGAAAAAAAAACCCCACATGATGCTGCAACCACCATGCTTCTCCGTAGGGATGGTATTCGGCAGGTGATTAGCAGTGCCTGGTTTCCTCCAGACATGATGCTTAGAATGGAGGCTAAAAAAGATCAATCTTTGGTTTCATCAGACAACAGAATCCTGTTTCTCACAGTCAGAGACCTTTAGGTGCTTTTTTTGCAAACTCCAGGCGGGCTTTCATGTGTCTTTTACTAAGGAGAGGCTTCTATCTGGCCACTCTGCCATAAAGCCCAGATTGGTGGATGCATTGTCAGATGTGAGACCTTATATAGACAGGGGTGCGTCTTTCCAAATCATGTCCAATCGAATGAATTTACCACAGGTGGACTCCAATCAAGGTGTAGAAACGTTTCAAATATGATCTAGAGAAATGGGAAGCCCCAGAGTTTTTCATTTCTAATAAATTTGCAAAAATGTTAAAAATTCTGTTTTCACTTTGTCATTATGGGGTATTGAGTGCAACATGATGGGGAAAAACTTGTCATTTTTTATTATTTTAGCGCAAGGCCTCAACATAACATGTGAAAAAAGTGAAAGGGTCTGAAGACTTTCCGAATGCACCATACACGTATCTCTTCTCAAAAGATAAATATAGCAATTCATAGATACATACGTATCCACCGAATAATAATGATAATTCATATAGTCAAGGTATGAAGGATAGGTATTTATATAATAATTCATATAGATAACATTATACAATATATGTATATATAGGTCAGACTAAACATGTATACATCGACTAGTATTGGCTAATATCCAAATGGCTCAGGTAAATAAGAGCATATGGATCAAGATTTCTCGCAAAAGTAGCTCAAAATGTAATAGAAAAAGCAAATGGACCTCCCAATATTTGACGAAGGGAATATAATTCCCAGCCACTGACATGGTCACGCTACATAGTGGAGATAATGGTAAATTTACAATGTCACAGACAGAGATGAATTCAGGGGAGCAGCCCCAGTAGAATGACATGCAGTGGACAAAATATGGTGGCAGTCTTGTGACTGAGCAATTCGTGGTTAGGAGTAGAAGCCTCTCTCCAAATTTAGGCTAGATTGGGTCACACACGTGGGTAGATGAATATCTTCTCAGATGGGAGGGCAACGTGTTTTATGGAATGGCAGTTGCCAATTTTACTCACAAATCCCACGATCACAATGCAGGCGACATAACACAGTCATTTTGACTTTAACTATCCAAACAACCAGCAGGATAGGGAGAGATAGAGGCAGTTTAATCTTTTATCCACCACGGCTCACTGTTCCACTGTAATCCAAGATCAGGGCTCGACCATCCAAACGACATCAGCAGGGGTGTCATTGTCCAGAATTGCTTACTTTTCCACTGCGATCCAGAGTCCGGGTCCAATCACTAACAGGACATCCAGATAGAAATATAAAACATGCAGCATGGGCTATAAAATAGCAGGATTCAGCCGACATCCACCTCGTGGCTAAAGCATCCCATGTCACCAACATGTTTCATCCTGGGCGGACTTCATCAGGGTGCATATAAACCTCACAACGCTAAAAAAATTAATACGAGATTAAAGCGACCCTCTAGACCGCACAAATAATTAACTAGCGAGAGTAGAATGATTTTTAACTTACCTAGTGTCCATCCCGTTGGTTCTTCTCTCCGTTGCCTCGTTCTCAGTCCGTTATCTTCCATCCAACATGACCGCTGCTGTCTGAGACTTGCACAGGAAGCGTAGTCGGCATGTCTGAGACACGCCGCCTCCTCCTTCACTGCCCTCTGAAGTGTCATAATTAATAACCTCCTGTTGCAAAATAGTAGTGGGCACAACCTACGGAACAACCTCCCTTTTATAATGAAAAGGCAACTCCATAAAAGATATATATACACAAAAGAAGCAGAGTACAAAGCCAAGTATATATTAAAGATAACAAATATTTATTAAATACACATAAGAACAAACATATTAAAAAGTTACACAAATGGAGACTATATAAAGTAAACACAGGTAAGTAGGTTAGCCAAGTGTGTAATAGATATGTTGTAATCCTTATATGAGGAATATATGAACGGGGCAGTGTATTGTCTTATATACCGTTAGTTCCCTATGTGTAGACAATGCAATTGTGGACATAAGTGTCCAGAGGGTAAATTCTACAACAGGGAAACTATATTGTCATTGGTAAAACAGACAAACCTTACCCATCTCAGTGGTCTTGGAGGCCTGGATACCGGATGTTGAACCCCGATGCGCGTTTCGCGATGTCCGCTTCCTCAAGTGGTTCAACATCAGGCATGTGCCCCTCCCACACAAACCATAACAAAGCTCGTTCCCAGAGCGAAATCCGGCGCCATTTTCATGTGGACCGGAAGCCGCTGCCGGACAGTAAGATGACGACTTTCGGCCGTGGCTTCCGTCCATATGGTCAAGGAAGCGAAGGCGCAAGGAATAGGAGTAGAGGCGACGGCGGCAGAAGTTAATTTATGTTTGTGTATGTGATGTGTGTATTATGTTCGTGTTATACTGTCTGCTGAGCACTGTATCTAATCCTCCTACACTGTGCAGTCGCTCAGAAAATGGCAGCACACAGTGTAGGTGGTTTGAAGATTCAAACTCCTCCTTCTCCTGGCACTAGCCAGAAGAAGGGAGGGGGGATTGTGTGATGACACTAGAGAGAGCGTGTCCACCCCAAATTTGCAACATAAGTCAATGAGGTTGCTTTACCACATTGACCATGCTGCAATTTTGGGAACTACTCCCTCTAGAGGCCAGCACATGGAAATGTTATAAATTAGAATCTAATTTATAATATTTCCTGACTTCAAAAAATTAAAACAATGTGTAATCACTTAAATAATAATTGTAATAAAACAAAACAAAAAAAAAATTCTAGTGACACATTCCCTTTAATAGGAAGCAAATGTCAGCCCATGTAGTGTACAGATCACCCTTTGTGCCCCATTATTTGCTACAAGGTTAATAAAAGGCAAAATGTTGTGAGGATTAATAGGAGACACGTATCAGCTCTTAGACTTGAGCTTGACAATCTCTGTACCCAGTAGCCTGCTTTAGGTGTTAAAAGGGGCAATAACATCCTTCCTGGGGACTCAAACATTCCTGACTTGACAGAAATGTGGCCAGAGAAGGAACACGTGGAGTTTCCATCTAGCATTCCTCCGATATCCAAACGGCAAATTCAGAATATAGCTAGACACCAAAGTACGGTTCATGCAAGTTATTGCGACTCTTTCCACTGATACTCTCCATGTGGGGCTCCATGTAATGGGTGTGTGTGTGTGAGGCAACACTATTTCGCTCTCATTCATAGCGCATAAGCAATAGAATAAAGGTAACCCATGAAGATGGTAATGTCTATGCTGAAGGTGCAGTATTCAGAACAGTCAGCAGAGGGCAGTGGTAAACTGGTTAAAAGCGCTGGAATAGCAGAGAAGACATGAAGAGGAAGTTGTGTGCACCAGTAATGGCAGGAATACGGTACTGGTGCGGTCAGAGCCAATCTGGCAGTAAGGAGAGTAGGAACTTGCTGCAGAGAGCAAAAGAAAACAGACACAGTCGAGAGTGTGTCGAGGGGATTGCGCTAAGTAGCAACCGACATAAGAATACACAAAAGGAAGCCCGAGTCATTCTGCTATAGCACGCTCCAACACGCTAAGCCACACTTGTTAGAGTGGAACATGTCCCCCCACCCTGTAGCAAAAGGTTCTTTACTGATCCCCAATCCCTTGTGGTTTCCAGAAACCAAATCAGGCATCGCTTGACATCCAGATAGAGTTTTGGGTATACTCACAAAATGAAGGGAGCGTTATTTCTTGGTTTTGTTAACGCTAGAGACAACTTTTGGAGAAAAGGGAAGAGACTTCATTATCACTTTGTCTTTAAGGATAAAGTTATAATGAAGGTATGTCGAGAATGCCCGGAGCTCAATCACCCTCCTGGCAGTAGGGATGGCCAAAAGGAAGGTCAGCTGAGCATCTTTATAGTAATTGAGTCAATTGATTCAAAAGGGGGCTCCGCTAGTCCAACATCGAGAAAAGAACTAAGGGAAGAGATCTAGACCTCTATAGTTTTGGGGCTAAGGTTGCATTCTAACCCCGCCTGAAGAAAGTCAGACAAGAGAACTATTTAGCTTCCCTAAGAGATCTAGTTGGACTCCTGCAAACTTAACAAAAGTGTCCCGGACCCTCTTCTAGATGTCAGAAGTCACCTGCTTTCTACTGGACAAGAGCGTATAGATGACTTAGTCAGCTAAGCGCCTCTTTTTTAAGGATTACCCCGTTGTTTCTTGGATTTCAGATGGAGTTGACTGACCTGGGGGAGAAAGTTCAGGCCCTATGATAATAGATCCCCTCTCTCTAAGAATCCAGGATTAATTCACGGATATCCTCCTCAGTGAAGCGAACCATAGTCCGGGTCAAAAAAAAAATAAAAAATTACAGCAGCTTTTTCTCTAATTTTCGTAAACACCCTGGGTATTAAAACACAGGGAGGAATGACATAAGCCTTCTCCTTACCGTGTCGATACCTAGAAGGCTGATCGTTTGGATCGAGAGAAAAAAAAATGAGTGACCTTTTTATTGGTTTTGGATGCAATGGAAGCCTCCATTGCCTGGTGATCAAACGGAGTATCTGCTCATTTAGGAACCACTTACTTAATAGGTTGCTGCTTAGGAAGTCTGCAACTTGGTTACCCCTCCCCTGGATATGGACTGCAATTATTTAGGGTAGATGAGCCTTGGTTAGTAAGATATGTGTTGATACCGTTATCAATAATGAAGCCCTTGTGCCACTCCCGGGCTGTCACAGTCCAGTCACCTGACCTCACATCAGTGACGTGAGATCAGGTGACTGGGCCACTACCGTCACAGCACGCATCGACCTCACTGACCACCGCTGCGTCATTCTCGGCTTGGCGCCCACCTCACTTACATTTAGGAGCAGGGCAGACAGAGCCAAGCATGGCGGCGGTCTGAGTGAGGCCGGTGCGTGCCGGCCTGGGACCAGTCCAGTCACCTGACATGAGGTCAGGTGACTGGACTGGTCCACTCCCGGGCCGGCACGCACTTACCTCCTCCCTCAGACCACCACTTCCTCATTCACTAGTAGTGTTTGACAGTACTTCGTTCCACTTGCCCTCCTCCTCCTCCTGAAATTGACCTAAAATTTAGAAACGTTGCTGAGGCCTAAATGTAGAAATGTAGCTCTAGTGTAGACATAAGACCTGTCCTAAACGCATGAAGGGAGGTCAGGTGACAAAGGTGTTTTCCCATCAAGGACATTTATGATCTATCCACAGGATATGTCAAATGTCCGATAGGTGCGGGTCCCAGATCTACCTCTGTGTTGTGGCTGAAGCTTGTGAATTCCAACCGCTGTTTCCGTAAGTCCAATAGAACTGAATGGTAGTTACGGAAACAGAGTAACTTGCATGTTACGCTGTTTTCCTAATTGCCCTTCACTACTATGAGAATTACAGAAATGGCGTAGCTCAGCGAGCTACGCTGTTTTCTTCTTTATCGTCGGAAATCAGCCGGAACACAGAGGTAGAACAGGGTCTAGGGGGCCCCGTTCCAGAGATAGGTGCGGGTCCCAGAGGTGGACTCCACATCTGACATTTATGACATATCCAGTGGATATGTCATAAATGTCCCTGATGGGAAAACCTCTTTAAGTAAGTCAGTAGAACTTACTGCTGCGAGCAGTAATTTTTAAAACTTACCAAAAAGTCGACCGCTCCAGACTGACCGACGCAGTAGCATCATCATCAATACCGGCTAACATCACACGCCTCACCAAAGAGAAGCAGTTCCAGTCATCACATTAGGGGTGAGTTAATTAAATGTTTGACCAAATATAGCAGGCTAATTTCTAAGTTGATAATTTTGGATGGCCTGCGAATGACATTATAAATATCCAAATGGCCTTTGGCAGGAGAAGAAAAAAAAAAAAAAAAAAAGGATTCCCCACCCCTGGTCTAGAATCTAACTGGAGCTGCTTGTAATGGAACTGGGCCCAGTTCACAGCAGGAATGCAGGATTTCATAAGGCCTAGGATTGTGATTACATACAGCAAGCGACAAACTAAAAAGTGTGTTCACACCAATAATATTCAATGGTCAAAAATAATTATACTTTATTTGAGCACAAGCTATATATCGGACACACAATAAAAAAAAACTTCTAAAAACTAACTCAAGCACAAGAGTCAAACAATATTGTGACCCTAATGTATCAACAACACAATCTATGGGAATAACCAGACAAAAGTTATAAGAATAAATGTTTAATAAACTACCCACTCTTCTCGGCTAAAATAGCATCCTTATATACATGCACGGCATGAAACAGCTACAATTAAAGTGCAAAGGAAAACAAAAAGAAAAAACAAATATACAATGTGACAAATAGATAATTAGCGTGATCTATAAAACCATAGATCTTACCCCAATTGGTTGAAAGATGATCATCCATACATGATGCAAGAAGAGGGGGAAGAAAAGTTTGTCTGGTAAGGAGAGGCGCAAGAGCGGAAGCCCCACGCGTATTGCTAAACCACAGTTCAGATTCTTTAGGAGTCATGAGGCCTAGCATTGACATGGCGTCCCAGAAAGTCGGTTACTGGATATAGGAAGAGGTCCATGACTGTCCATTAGAAGGTAGATCTTTACCAGAGAAAGAAGTGTCATCTATTTAGATGGAGCTCACAGGAGTCCCAGAAAGATATGTTTTGGAGGGGATTAGACTTGATCTTTTGTAATTCCCATTCAGCCCCTGATCATTCAGGATAGATAGGATCTGGAGATGATTTTCTAAAAGATATTCTGACTCCGCTATGATCAGGAAATCGTCAGAGGGCAGACTAGAGAGGATATCCCTGGCTCTGATGGAGGCCTTGCCAAAATCAATTTGGCGAACACCCTAGGGACTTGCGATATTTCAAATGGGAGGGATAGGTATTAAAAAGTGATAAATTGCTGTTCAGGAAGACTGCGATGCTTAAAGAGGTTAGAGTGTTTAAATTTTGCAGTAGGGTTTAAATGAATAAACGAACAGGTACTCACCCTTTAAAACACCCTCCGCTCCAGCTCTGACACGTTTTCCGCCGCTCCAGTCCTCGAAACTCCCGCAGAAGTCACCTCGTCTTGTTCATGGCAGCATCACCGCTGAGGCAAGGGATTGTCTGCAGCAGTAGCACGTGATCGCTGCCGGGGCTTCTGGGACAAGAGCGGCGGCAAATGGGGTGTGAAAGCTGGAACGTAGGGAGTTTCGAAGGGTGAGTACCTATTAGTTTATTATCTTATAACTTCATGCAAAATTTGAAAACTCCTGGATAAACCCTTTAAAAGTATTTCTAGCAGGATGGATGAATAGGGACATGATAAATAATGAGTAAATCTATAGACGCCATAAAGCAATCCCAAAACAGAAGGTTTATTGTAGATGTGAGGGTCCCTAAAAAGAAATTTGTAAGACAAAAACTTGTTTTGATGCTTAAAAGTTATTATTCAAAAGGAGTCTTTTTAACACAAAAACTACACTGAAATGTATTATGGCTACAGCCAAATGAGGTAACATACTATTTATGTACAAGGAGAATTTCTTGTTACAACTGTCCACGGCGATAAATCCATAAGGTACGGTTCATTTTGCCATGTGCAAATCTCCCTAAAAACGGTCAAAATCTGGCTGCTTTATGCTTGGTAAAGAACACAGCATTATGCCTCGTTTACACGAGCGTGATATACGTCCGTGCGACGCGCGTGCTTTTCACGTGTGTCGTACGGACCTATGTAAGTCTATGGGGGCATGCTGACAGTCCGTGAGTTTTGCTCAGCGTGAGTCCGCTGAAAAAAAATCACGACATGTCCTATATTTGTGCGCTGTTCACGCATCACGCACCCATTGAAGTCAATGGGTGCGTAAAAATCACGCAGGTCACATGGAAGCTCTTCCGTGCGAATAGCGTGATTCGCGCAACAGCTGTCAAACTCTGAATGTAAACAGAAAAGCACCACGTGCTTTTCTGTTTACAAACATCCAAACGGAGTGTCATAATGATGGCGGCTGTGCGAAAATCACGCAGCCGCACATCATATGCTGCTGACACATGGAGCTGTTAAGTGCCATTTGCGCACGCAAAACGCACGCGCTCGTGTAAACCAGGCCTTAGTATGTGAGGATAATTGGTTAACAACAAAAGAAGAAAGCATAAAAAAAAAAAGTCTATACAGAGGGCTAGCCAGTATTCAACCTCGTTGACTGCATTGACTTCCCACAGTAGTGACAAATACCTACACATTACAGATATTACACAATATAGTGCCTAAACAGTGGTGTAGGCAAAAAATGATATTGTAGTCACCATAAAAAAAAATAATTTGTTGAATCCATTGGAGGACAGCACCATTGGTATAATGCTCCTTCCACTATCCCATTCCGTGTCATCTAACAAGCACCCTTCTGTATTTGGATGTCAGATGTGACAGGAATGCGATACGCAACCTAATTAATGGTCAGCAGTCTTGGCCCAATGGTGTGGTGACTGGTGGCCTTTTTACTGGGGGACTCTATCCACTCACCAGGAGTTATTTTATATTTTCCTGATTCTATTATTTATCGATTGTCCACTTTTGCTGTATTTCCTACTTGGCAGATGTAGTGTCGCCCAGGCAGGCTATACCCTTTCCCACAGATACTGGATAATTCAGTTTGTACATAGCAGTAGAAGAAACACAAAATATGACCACGGTCCTGAGAGAAAATTCAACCAAACAGTCAGAACGACAGGTCCCGGGCCTGGAACCAAAAAATAAGAGGGGTGGAACTATGTCCCACAATGATTCAACAAGAAATAGATTTTACGGTGAGTACAAAAATCTTGTTTTCTCGTTAATGATTAGGGTACCTAATTAGCACCATGGGACATCCCTAAAAGGTCCCAGAAGGTGGGAAAAATAATGAATGTACAGACATGTGACTCTCCAAGCACACAGCTGCCTACAACGCTCTGTGACACAGACTGACATGAGCAGAAGCTAAAGAATGAATTTGGTAAAACTTAGTGTGCACAGAAGCCCAGACTTGAAAACCTGAGCAAATGGAGGTTGAAGCTGGACCGCCCAGGAGGCACGAACAAGCCCTTATAGAATGGGCAGTAACCTAAAGGGTTTTAAGAAACTTTATCCCTGGACTGACAGGTTTTCAAATTACTGGCCGGATACAACACGCAATGGTGGCCCTGGATGTATTTCCCTTCAGGAATTAAAAACACAAAAGACACGAATCGGAGCGGCAAAAAAACCCAAAAGCTATTCCTTGCAGCCAGATAGATTCACGCTGCTCTTACCAAATCAAGGACAATGTAAAAGCCTGCTGACTCAGATGAGATGGGGAGAAAAAAAAAAAAGGGAGATTGATGTTTTCATTAATATGGAAGGAAGAGACTACTATTGGTAGGAATGACGGAACAGGTCGGCAAACACCACCTTATCCTTATTAACCCCTTAAGGACGCAGCCTTGTTTTAGCCTTAAGGCTCAGAGCCCATTTTTGAAATCTGACATATTTCACTTTATGTGGTAATAACTTCAGAATGCTTAAACCTATCCAAGCGATTCTGAGATTGTTTTCTCGTGAGACATTGGGCTTTATGTTAGTGGTAAAATTTGGTCGATATATTCCGTGTTTATTTGTGAAAAATTGCAAAATGTAGAAAAAAAAATTGAATTTTTCTGAATTTAAATGCTTCTGCTTGTAAAACAGATGGTTATACCACCCAAATAGTTACTAGTTCACATTTCCCATATGTCTACTTTAGATTGGCATTGTTTTTTGAACATTTTTTTTTTCTTGGACGTTACAAGGCTTAGAACATAAACAACAATTTCTAATATTAAGAAAATTTTCGAAAGCCATTTTTTTTTATGGTACCTGTTCTGAAGTGGCTTTGAGGGGCCCATGTATTAGAAACCCCCATTTTAAAAACTAGACCCCTCAAAGTATTCAAAACAGCATTTAGAAAGTTTTTTAACCCTTTATGCATTTCACAGGAATTAACGCAAAGTGGAGGTGAAATTTGCAAATTTCATTTTTCTTGCTGAATTTCAATGTTATTCCATTTTTTTCTGTAACACAGAAGGTTTTACCAGAGAAACACTACTAAATATGTATTGTCCAGATTCTGCAGTTTTTAGAAATGTCCCACATGTGGCCCTAGTGTGCTACTGGACTAAAACACAAGCCCCAGAAGCAACTAGTGTATTTTGGGGCCTCTTTTTTTTTTTTTTTATTAGAATATATTTTAGGCAGCATGTCAGGTTTGAAGAAGTGTTGAGGTGCCAAAACAGTAGGAATCCCCAAAAAGTGACCCCATTTTGGAAACTACACCCCTCAAGGAATTCATTTGTGGTTGTGGTTACCATTTTGACCTCACAGTTTTTACACATCACGTTTTTGAATTGGGCTGTGAAAAAAGTAATTTTTCCAAATAACATGTCATTTTTCATAAAAATTTCTTATTTTCACAGGGAACAAAATACCCCATTTTGTTACCCAATTTCTCCTGAGTTCAGTAATGACCCCATTTGTTTGGGCCCATGGGAGGGCTCAGAAGGAAAGGAGCGCTATGTGTTCTTTGGAGTCCAGATTTTGCTGGATTGGTTTTCGGGTGCCATGTCGAATTTGCAGAGCCCCAGAGGATTCCAAGCAATGGAAACCCACCAGAAATGACCCCATTTTGGAAACTACACCCCTCAAGGAATTAATTTATGGGTGTTGTGACCATTTAGACCCCACAGTTTTTCTCACAGAATTTATTTGAATTGGGCTGGGAATTAAAGAAAATGAAATTTTCCCAATAAGATGTAGTTTTGGCTCAAAATGTCTTATTTTCACAAGAAATAAAATACCACATTTTGTTGCCCAATTTCTCCTGAGTTCAGCAATACCCCATTTGTGGTGATAAACTGCCGTTTGGGCCCATGGGAGGGCTCAGAAGGAAAGGACCACCATTTGGCCTACTGGGGATTTTCTGGTGCAAAGTCATGTATGCAGAAGCCCCTGAGGTACCAGTGCAGTTGAAATCCCCGAGAAGTGACCCAGTTTTAATAACTACACCCCTTAAGGCATTCATCTAGAGGTGTAGTGAGCATTTTGACTGGAGACATTCACCCCATAAACTGTAATGTGGGTTCTCCTGGGTATGGCAATCCCCTCAATGTGGCTATTATCAGCTGCCTGGGCACACAGCAGGGCTCAGAAGGGAAAGATGAGGGGGATAGGCTGTGGGGAGTGCAGCAGGGTAATTAAAACTTGGGTAAATTAATAATCAAGGGATGTATGATACATTTTAAAACACTTTCATACAGAGCCCTGGTTTTTCGGGACACGTGTCACATTGATATATTGTGTCCTTCCTTATCCCCCTTTTATAGCAGACTTTGCACCTCTTTTCACTTTTTTCCTTCTTGCCAGTTTGGGGAACTTCTCCTGGACATTGTTGCCCTGGTACGATGCGTGTGGCCTCTCTTCCAGAAGTACTGGGTGTCCCCCTTCTTGGTCCCTAAAGATTAGGTTCTTGATAACCACCTACTGAAATTCCAGGAAAGTTCCCCTCTGGCCTGTACATCGACGTAGCACGCACACATTGTACAATGCCCTCTGTATGATGTGCACGGCCAGTTTCTTATACCACACACTATTTCCGCATGGTGCTGTAGGGCTACAGGACTTGATCGGACAAGTCCACCCCTCCCATGTACCTTTTGTAGTCCAGGATGCAGTCTGGTTTGGGGGTCTCTGTACTGGTACCTCGTACAGGTACATGGGTACTGGTGTGGCCATGTATTGTCAATACAAGGACATCCATCGTCCTTGACACACAATATGTTGCAGCTAGAATGTGCCCGGCTCTCACCCCTTCTGAGTGTTTGCCCAATCAGTGTCTTAGGGAGGCCTCTCAGATTTCTTCTAGCAGTGCCGCATGCCGCAGTACTTCTGGAAGCGAGGCGGTAGAGGTGGTAACCCTGGTCCAGCAGTGGGTGCACCAAATCCCACACAATTTTTGCATTAACTCCCAGTTATGGGGCGCATTCTGCTGTCCTTCCCTTCATATATCCTAAATTTATAGGTATACCCTGATGCACTCTCGCACAGCTTATACATCTTCCAGCCATACCTTGCCCTCTTGCTCGGTACTGGCGGAATTGAAGCCTCCCTTTAAAATGTACCAAAGGACTCATCAATAGAAATACACTTCTCAGGGGTGTATGGTTGGGAAAACAGGGCACTGAAATGGTCTAATAGGGGTCTCAGTTTATACAAACCGTCAAAACTGGGGTCATCTCGGGGTGGGCACTGCCCATTATCAGTATAATGTAAGCAGCAAAACTATTGCCTCATTTATTTATTTTTTAGACTCCAGTTCTGAAGTTGCTTTGAGGAGCCTATATATTAGAAACCCCTATCAAACACCCCATTTTAGAAACTAGACCCCTCAAACTTTCTAAATGCTGTTGTGAATACTTTATTAACCCTTTAGGTGTTTCACAGGAATTTAGAGCAAAGTAGAGGTGAAATTTACATTTTTCTTTTTTTGGTCAGAAAATCCTTTTTATCCAATTTTTTTCTGTAAAACAGACGGTTCTACCAGAGAAACACAACTCAATACTTATTGTCCAGCTTCTTCAGTTTTGAGAAATATCCCACATGTGGCCCAAGTGTGATAATGAAATGAAGCACCGTCCTCCAAAGCAAAGGACCACCTAGAGGATTTTGAGGCCTCCTTTTTATTAGGCACCATGTCCGGTTTGAAGAGGACATGATGCCAAAACAGTGGAAAGCCCCCAAAAGTGACCCTATTTTGGAAACTAGACCCCTTGAGGAATACATTGTAGTTTTCTTGGGGTGCATGAGAGTTTGTGATCAGTTTTTATTCTATTTTTAAGAGGCGTGGTGACTAAAAAACAAACAGCAATTCTACTATTGTTTTTTATTCTTTTGTTTTTACAGCGTGCACCGTGCGCTATAAATGACATTCACTTTATTCTGCGGGACGATACGATAACGGCGATACCAGATGTTTATAGGTTTTTTTTATGTCTTATGGCGTTTGCACAATAAAATACTTTTTGTAAAAAATCTTTTACTTTTTGTGTTGCCTTATTCTAAGAGGCATAACTTTATTTTTCCATCAAGAAAGCCGTGCGAGGACTTGTTTTTTGCGTAACAAACTGTAGTTCGATCAGTGCTATTTTTAGGTACATGCGACTTTTTGATCTCTTTTTATTCCATATTTGGGAATTGACGTGACCAAACAATTGTGATTCTGGTATGGTTTATTATTTTTTTTATGGCGTTCAACGTGCGGAATAAATAACAATTATGTAGTTAGGACGTTACGGATGCGGCGATACCAATTATGTATAGTTTATTTATTTTTTTATTAATAATTAAGGACTGATAAGGGAAAAAGGGGGATTTTTACTTTTATCACTTTTAAAACTTTTATTTTCACACAACTTTTTTTTACTTTGTTCCAGTAGGGAACTTGAGGGCAGGAGGCCCTAATCGCTATTCTAATACACTGCACTACAGGTGTAGTGCAGTGTATTAGAGTGGTCAGCTACTCGCTGACAGCAAGCATTGTGGGTCCTGACTTTGTCAGGACCCACTAGGCTTCCGTCGATGTCATAGCCGGAGTCCATTGTTAGGACTCTGGTTGCCATAGTAGCCATCGCCGCCCGCTATCATGTAGCGGGCCGTCGATGGCTGTTTAACCCCTAAGAAGCCGCGATCGCTATTGAATGTGGCTTCTAAAGGGATAATCGGCGTGGACCTCAGCAATCGGTCCCTGCACACTGAGCTGTGACAGCCTGTCGGAAACAGCAGGTATCACAGCTCAAACACGCGCCTGCGAAAGATGGCGCCGTGTTAACTCAGGTCAGTACTATTACTGAGCTGAGTGCGAACGATGCGCTCAGCACAACGTAATAGTACTGACCTGAGCGGGAAAGGATTAATGACCAAAAATTGTGACTTGCAGGACAAAGCAACAAGTTCCGAAACCCGTGTGACGGAGGTGACAGACAGCATAAAAGCTACCTTCTAGGAATGGAGATGCAGCAAAATGTCTCTCAAAAGATTGAAAAGAAACCACCTGAAGACCCTCAAGGACCAAATTAAGATTCCAAGGCTCAATGGGATGTCTGAAACGGAGACCGCATGGAGCCAGCCCTGCAAAAAAGTCTTCACCTGAGGACGAAAAGCCAAAATTCTCTGAAAAAGATTGGACAAAGCAGAGACCTGACGTTTTCGGGAAGATAAGCCAAGTCCCAGTCCAAGGCCTGATAGCAGGAAGGACAGAACTCTAGGTGTGGAAAATTTCATAGGATGGAAATGATTGTGTTCACACCAGCGTAAATAAGCCTTCCACGTATGGTGGTACACCTTGGCCAATTGAGGTTTTATAGCCTTCAACATGTTGATCCCAGGCCCTCATAACCTCCGCTTTAACTTCCAGATCATTAAACACATCTGATGTAAAGTGGGGTGTAATGGAGGACCTTGGTAAAAAGGGTCGGATCGAGTTGGAATACGCCAAGGAGCATCGGCAAGTAGATTGACCAGATCGGCGTACCAGGCCCGGCAAGGTCAGGCCAGCGCCACCAGGGCTGCAGGATCGCCTTTTCTCGTTTCCTAAGGACTCTGGGTAAAGGAAGAAAACAGGTACTGGAGGGAGAACTCATTGCGTGGAACGATCAGGGAGTCGGCAAAGGAGGGCCACTTCTGCCTGAAGGTTCTTGATCTAGAATTCCAGGAGATGGACCCTTGCAGACCTGGTGTTGAAGTTAATTCCCAGAAACTCCATGTTTTCAGATGGTACCAGGGAGACTTTTTCCTCGATGATCCAGCCAAATCTTTTCACCGTGTCCAGGGTGAAGTGTAGACTGAAAATTGTCCTATTTGGAGGAACCTTCACCAAGAGGTCCATCGAGGTAAGACAACAGAGCCTCCCCTGGCACACGGAGAAGCACCATGAGTCGTAGGGACCTTGGCGAAGACCCAAAAGAGCCATGGCGAGATCAAAGGGGAGAGCAACAAATAAAATATTGAGAAACGAAGGAAGCAAGCACTGGTGTGTCCCTGTGATAGTGCATCGTGAATGTTCATTCAAAATCTCGGAATGTGAATGAAGCAGCCCAACCTTCAGTTACAGGATTGGACAGACTGATCAGTCCTTTTTTGGTATTGTAAAGAGATTCGTATAGAACCCCTCTGCCTGAGAACCGGTGATGATGACCTTCTGTAGTAAATCAAACAGCCTAGAAAAAAACCAGCAGCACAATCCAGTGCGCGAGGAGTCGTCGACAGAAAAAACCTTCCTGGTGGATAGTTCGAGAACTCTATCCTGTAACCTCAAAGATACTAGGGTGCAGCTCTTTATGCCAGACCGAGCAAGCCTTACTTACCCACGTGGATGCAAAGGTTGGGCGCAAAGCAGAAGCGGTCAAAAAACGCAGACTTGGCCTGGGAGTCCAACTTCATGTCAAGAGGGTCACGGAGTCTGACAGTGGAATGGTGGTGTTCTTAGAAAGCCGTGACATAGGTGGATCCACGGAAAGAGATAAAGCTGTCCTGAGAAGGAAACATGGAATTAATGCATTATAAGTAATGAACTAAAAATCTGAAGAGATTAGAAAACCGTCCAAAAGGCGACCAATCAACTATAAAGCAAATGGCAAGGAGCTGTGTCCCCCAATGGACTGGAGAAGAAAATAACTTTACGGTGAGTACTCAAAAAATCCCCTTTTCTTATTCGTCTCAATGTAGGACACAGATCGTAGGACCCCCTAAAGCTCTCCCCAGGGGTATAAACTGAAAACAAAAAGGGATGTAGGTCAGCTACTCCACAGATGCCCACAAGACCACGAAAGATCAGAAAAGCACTGTACGTAAAACTGCATTATCCAGGTAGAGGTAAATACGGGGAACAAGACAGGGACGTCAGTTCAGAAGGCCTCTGGAAAGAGGTCCCCGCTATGAGGAACACCACCTTCCAGATGAGACTGCGTAATTAGATCTCCTGTAGGGTTTAAAATGGAGCAAATAGTAGAGCCTCCAGAGCCAAGGTCCAGTCCAATATAGGAGTGGGAGACCGATAGGGAGGAGCCGCATAAGCAACCCTTTGCAGGAAAGCCCAAAGGAAAAAAAAATAAAACTAACATGAAAAAAAAAAAAAAAAGAAGACTGCCTGGTGCACAAGTAGGATCGTCTGCCTCCTACGGACATGAAGCGAAGACTCATTAGCTCATTGTCTATAGGATGGGCCAACACTGTCAAGACTCCTAGTGGCAACAGCATATATCCTCAGCCTGTGTCCCCCATTGATACGAACAAGAAACCGTAACCAGCACAGTAACAGCCATAAGGAATAGCTTAGATCCTTGTGGACACCACACAGAATTAACCATAAAGCTGTGCCAGTCACATAGCAGTGACTATTCAAGTGCGCCAAACACAACGCTTCTAAGATACACTCTTTGCAGATATCTAGATGGTAAAGAGTCGTAAAGGCAATAAAGAAAACTACCTCTAGTATAGGTGGCACAAGAGACCTTTTTCTCCCTTGTTAGAGGAGAGCTATTTTACCTAACATACAGACCCCTCTTCTCTATGGACCAATGCTGCCCTCTACTCTTCCTACAGGAACAGACATGCTACAAATCAGCAGCAAACTGAATGAAGCCATCTTTTCCTATGCCAGTTGCTGAAGTCAGCGATCAGCACTGGAGAATTCTATTTGGCAGAAGCAATAAATTGCTGATCTCTTCTATCAGATGTGAGTAGCTCTGAGAAAGCACCATTAGTCAAACGGAAATTTGTTTACCATTATATGGGGGAACAAGAAACTCCAAACAATCTGTGTCAATAACATTTAAAAGTAACATTTCACTATTACTTGAGGCCCCATGCACACGACCGTAAAAACGCCCGTAATCACGGGCCCATAGACTTCTATTGGCCACGGGTACCTCTCCGTATGCTTACGGGAAGGTGCCCGTGCCGTTGAAAAATATAGAACATGTCCTATTTCAGGCCGTAATTACGGCACGGGCAGGCCCATAGAAGTCTATGGGGCTCCCGTAATTATGGGTGACTACGTGTGTGCACCCGTAATTACGGGAGCGTTGCTAGGCGACGTTAGTGTATAGTCACTGTCCAGGGTGCTGAAAGAGTTAAACGATCGGCAGTAACTGTTTCAGCACCCTGGACAGTGACTTCCGATCACAATATAGATAAAGCTGTAAAAAAAAAAAAAAAAAAAAAAAAAAAGGACGTTCACACTTACCCAGAACTCCGCTTCTTCCTCCAGTCCGGCCTCCTGGGATGAGGTTACAGCCCATGTGACCGCTGCAGCCAATCACAGGCCAATCACTGGCTGCAGCGGTCACATGGACTGCGCGTCATCCAGGGAGGTCGGACTGGATGTCGAGAGGGACGCGTCACCAAAACAACGGCTGGGTAAGCATGAATTTCTTTAACTTTTATTACGGAAAGGGCTGTCCATTCTCTCTATCCTGCACTGATAGAGAGAAGGGCTGCCAATTACTGCAGTGTAATTTTGCAGCGAAAACGTGCCCGTAAATACGGGTGACACCGGACGTATTTACGGGCACGGGTCCATAAATACTGGTGCAATACGGGTCGAATATGTGTGACCAAGGACCCGTATTTACGCCAGTATTTACAGGTGGACAAAAATACGGTCGTGTGCATGGGGCCTTAGAGATGGTAAATAATTGGTGAGCACAGTGGTAACTTGTACTAACAAAAATGAAAGAGATCCTGGGTAGTTGGTGGGCGCAATACACAATACTAGCTAGTTGCCGTTAGGCAAAAAAGCCCTGTTTTCCAACTACCATAAAAGATTGATAATAAATAAATAAAGTAAATTCTTTAATGTGCTATATATAGCAATATGACAGACCACATGAAAATTAAAATTGTCACTGCTTGATTGCCGGGTAAACGTATGCGAGACAGCTGCCCATGCACTAGTGTAACACACCTATGAACCAACGTGACACGACCGCTATCTTAGCCGTCAGTGATTGAGGTGTGTGCTTTAGTTTAGCCAGCAAAAGCAGGAATTAAAAATTGAGGAGCCCCCCCGACATGTTTCGTTACTGCTGTAACGTCCTCATTTCCCCTGAGGACGTTACAGCAGTAACGAAACATGTCAGGGGGGCTCCTCAATTTTTAATTCCTGCTTTTGCTGGCTAAACTAAAGCACACACCTCAATCACTGACGGCTAAGATAGCGGTCGTGTCACGTTGGTTCATAGGTGTGTTACACTAGTGCATGGGCAGCTGTCTCGCATACGTTTACCCGGCAATCAAGCAGTGACAATTTTAATTTTCATGTGGTCTGTCATATTGCTATATATAGCACATTAAAGAATTTACTTTATTTATTTATTATCTATCTTTTATGGTAGTTGGAAAACAGGGCTTTTTTGCCTAACGGCAACTAGCTAGTACAGTGGTAACTTGTAGCACTGACGTCCTCGTTCCAACTAAGTTAACATCTTCATGGCGTTAGTACATTCTTCCATGTGCCTTTCCGGTTACACAATAAAAAACAATACTAGTAGATCAATTGGCCCTAGTGTGCATGTAGAATTAACCCCTTAACGACATGCCACGTATATGTACGTGGCAGCTGTTAAGGGGAAGTATGGAGCGTGACCACGGCATTTAAATAGTTAGAATCAGGGAGGGTCCCCTCAGACGTGCCAATGCCCCCCCACGTTGCGATAGCGGGGTGCCGATAGTCATCATGGCAGCCTGGTGGTTTAATGAAGGCCCCCAGGTCTGCCATCTTAGTCTCCTTTGAATCTGGCAGGGCTTCAAAGGAGTACAGATATCCTGAAATACAGTAGTATTGCAATTCGGGCTGGGCGATCAAATTAATTTGATTCATTCGCCCTCAAGGGCTCTCACGATTCTGTTTAACAGAATCGTAGAATCGATTCTTTAGTGGCGCAGTCGTGCCATGCTACAGGAGGACGCTCCGCCCCGCCACTGCCTGGTCCGCCCCATTCTGTCTCTGCTTCCCCATGGAACTACTGTTCTGTAGTGAACAAAACGATAGTGAGGAACAGCAGCTCCGTAGGGAAGCAGAGACTCCTAATACATAGCCACACCACCCTTTAGATACAGCCCCACTGTAGATAGCGCTCCCTTGCAGATCGCACCACCCTCCCTTGTACATCACACCCCAACCCCTCCTTATAGATTGTGCCACTGTAGATCGCACCCCCCTTGCAGAACGCACCGCTGTAGCTCCCACTAAGAGATGAATTCACGGCCAAAGCGTCGGCAACCTCTGTCCGGGGATTCAGCTCCTAGTGGCAGCTACAGCGGCGCGATCTACAAGTAAGGGGGGATGGTGCTGCGATCTACCTGCAAGGGTGCTATCTACAAGGGAGCGGGTGGTGCTGCAATCTACAAGATAGGGTACGCTCTACACAGGGATGAGGGTGCTATCTGCAAGAGGTCATGGCACTGTCTACATGGGCACTGTGGCATTATATCAGGGGGGGGGGTGGCACTGTATCACCAGGTCACTAAATGTGGGCACTATCTACCCTGACAAATGAAATCCATCCATTAATTTTTTTTATGGCCATGAAAGACCGACTGGAAATGGATGACAATTTGGAGACACTGACGCAAAATGGAGATGAAAAACTGACCATTGATCAGTTTTTAATGGCCATTTTTTTTCAGTCATGTGATTGTAGCCTAAATGACTGATGCCAGGAGTCCCATTCACATGCACCGTGATCGGGCCACGAAATCCAGCTGACACACGGACAGTTTTTCACGGGGCGTCTGAATCCAGCAATGTCGGAGACCGGCTGAGGTGGTGACGGGCAGAGGGGGATGTTAGTGCATGCAGCGCATCATTGATTATAGATTGTTAACCTGTTCCCTGCCGGGGAACACAGAAGTTATAATCAATTAGAGATTTACTTTTCCAATTGTATTTATGATAATATAAAGTATCTGCAGAAGTTAAAAGTTGTGAAGTTACATACAATAATTATAGCAATATATGTTCGAGTTATTTATATAAAGAAAATTTATTAAATGATCTCTTGGTATTACTGTTAAAAATAAAAAAAAATAAGAAAATCGAGATTCAAATCGAAAAATCGCCTAAAGTGTTAATTTTTGGGCAAAATTGCCCAGCCGCAGTATATCATGCAAGCGATCCAACAATCGCTGGTTCAAGTACACCAGGGAAACGAATTTAAAAAAAGTAAAACCGTTAGTTTTTTTAAATTATTAACAAAAGGGAAAAAAAAAAACACCTTTATTATTTTTTCCCTAAAGCAACGATAAAAAGTTTATATAACTGGTATCGCCGCATCCATAAAAGTCTGAACTATCACAATATAGCGTGGTTTAACGCACGCTGTGAGACACGTAAAAAAATAGAGAGCTAGAGCTATATATATATCTCTCTGTCACACAAGAAAATGGCGTCAGCACACCGCGAACACGAATGCCAACTAAGCCACTAAATATACTTACAATAGGGAGGTTATTAGCACACATTTTCATCAAATTGTGTGAGCCCACCTGCCACGACGAGAGATTATATATATATATATATATATATATATATATATATATATATTAAAAAAACACGCACATTTCTGGTCACCTTAGCACTGCAAAAAAATGGGGGAGAAAAAAAAAAAAAAAGTGATCAAAGTCACATGTACCCCAAAATGGTATCGGTAAAACAGCTTGCTCCGCAAAAAGTGATGGAAAAATAAAAAAAAAGTTATGGCTCCCAGAATATGTTTTTGTTGATACGTGGCAATCGTATCAACCTGTAGAATAAAGGTCAACACGTAGTTTTAAGCGGCTGATGGATGCCGTAAAAACAAACACACCCCCCCCTCCAAAAAAATGTTGTAATCACTGTTTTGTGCCCATTTTACCCCACAAATATATATTTTTTCAGCTTCCCAGTACATTATGCAGTACAATAAATGGTGCCATGAAAAATTACAACTTGTCCCGCAAAAAACTAGCCCTATGTCTATGAAAAAATAAAAATGTTATGACTTCTGGAATGCGGGGAGGAAAAAACGAAAATGAAAAAACCAAGATTGGCCGTGTCCTTAAGGGGTTAAATTGTGTGCAGAATGGGGACAAATTGTAGTAAATATAGGAGCAATCCCACTAAAATAAGCTGGAAAAATTAGACAATTCAGAAGTTATTACACTTTAATTTCCATATATAGAAGAAATCTATATACAATCAGTGTGCATTTAAACAGTATATAAAGTCAATCAAATTACTGGAAATCATACTGGCTGCATAGCACATTTGACATTATTGCCCATTTCTTAAAAAAGGGAAAACACATGGATTAACAATAAACATTTTGGCTGGTTTGGACAATAGAGCTGCTTGTCTGACAAGTTGCCTGGTTTTAAAACAATATGTTAAACTACTTCAGGCTGTATAAAATTTCTCAGAGAATTAAATTTTATCCATAGATTTAAATCACAACACTGACATTGTCTTACAATTTAAAAACATAATAAACCTATAAAGTGTACTATAAACTGGAACACTACATGACATACAAATGGAATTAGTGTTCCCTTTCCCCTTATTCTTTTTACATTCTGAACATTTATTCCATCAAAAGTACTAAAAAAAATAAAATATGTAATGAATATACATATATCCGTACTTTATGAGAAGGCCTGAGTTGGTGGGGAAAGGAACAGTCAAAGAAAGCCTGAGGAAGGAAGAAATGTCCATTTAATTAATTTACAATAATTTACAGCAGTTTTTGTATAAAAAAAAAATATTACAATTGATCACAAAAAAAAAAAAATGGTTATTTTACACTTTTAGGTACAGGTTTTAAATATTCAAGCATACGATGAGAAGCGGCAAGGTGGTTGCAGTGTACAATGTAAACAAATAGCTTTGGAAAGTGAACAAAGTCCTTGAGAGCATTTCCCAGACAATAAAAGACTCTCCAATTACTTGCTATGATCATAGGTCAACAACGTGGAAATTCATCGTTCAAAGATATTTTTTAATATTTTTCTTTAATAAAATTCCGTCAAAATGGGCAGTGCTGAGGTCTCCAAAATAGTAAACATCATTAAGTTCATTGAAAAAAAAAAACAACAAATAAAATAATAAAAATGCCACATTTGCAGCACAGTGCAGCATATACCTTAAATACAAAAATATTCTCTGATCTGGTGTGATACTAGACCTTGCATTCAGGAAAGTAGTAATGTCTGCACTCGGCAGATCCAGTTCATTTCTTTCAAGTCATGTAAGGCAATCACTGTGATAATTTTACGGAATATGGCTAAAGTCCAGGACCGTTGTCCTTTTGTTATGTTTTGCGGCCACTCCATAAATGTTCAGGAGTACTTTTATGATCCGAAGAACATTCAAAAGGTGATCTACGACCTAAAGGTGATTTAGAGTCATACGGAGACCTCTGGTCCAATGGAGATCTTGGCCCACTGCTAGAAGCTCTATGGTCCATCTGCCAGTCTGAATGGTACCTGTAATCCCTGGAAGATTTGTGATGGCTGTAGTCAGAACTGGATCGGTGATCTGAATGTAAACGGTGGTCAGAATGGGATCGGTGATCTGAAAGAGACCTATCCTTTAAATTTCCTTCCATGTTTGACCTATGATCTCTGCTTCTGTGGTCATCTAATTTTCTGTGTTTGCCTTCACTGTGGTACCTGAAAAAACAACACATACATTAGTCTTGCTATATCATAGATTGGCATCTAAAATATATTTAGTTTTTAAGTAAATCCAGTACCAAGTAAGTACACAAGGTAGAAAATATAAAGAACATAAGTAAATAAACCAATGTAAAATCCTTTTCTCGTCCAGTTCATTGGGGGACACAGACGTGGATATTTGCTGTGCCACTAGGAGTCTTCATACTAGGAATTGAAAATTGTGGCCCCTCCTATATACACTGAGCTAATTCAGTCTATCCGTAAGCAGTAGAAGCAGAAACAAGATAAGTAAAGGTATGTCAAAACTATAGAGGGAAATCTCTCCAACTTAAAACCATAAAAAAACCTTGAATAAACAAATGGATGGGAGCAGTGTCCCCAATGAACTGGAGAAAATGATTTTTACGGTGAATACTGAAAAAATCCAGTTTCTCGTTTGTTACATTGGGAATCCCGGACCGTGGGACGTCCTAAAGTAGTTCCTAGAAGTGGGAAGAGAAGAAAGGACACGGTCGCCTGTACCACATATGCCAGCGATACCTTCTGTCCAAGGTTAGCGTCTGCAGAAGCAAAAGGCATGCATACCTGATAGAACTTGGCAAAAGTGTACAAGGAAGACCATCTAGCTGCCTTGCACATCCCAAGAGCAGAAGATTGATTGCGCACAGCCCAGGAAGCCGCAACCACTCTGGTAGAAAAGGAAGTAACTTACCCAAACCCGGTGAGTCTCGCGAATAGACATCGGGATCCATCGAGCGATAGTCGGGGTGAACAAACAAGAAATCTGATCTCCAGAAGGAAGCAGTCACAGAAATGTCCACACCTTGTGGACTTACAACACCCAGGCTATGAAGAGAACGCTTCCTCGGATGACTGGAAGATGGACAAATGAACGGCAGAATGATGTCCTCGTTACGTTGAAAGGCCAAGACAACCTTAGACAAAAAAAGGGTGATTCAAGTTGATCCAAGTAGTCCAGAGAACATTTCAACAGGGAGAGGATCGCCCATTAAAGAGGGCGAGTGTGGAATTGTGCGAATGGAATGGCTTCGGTCGAAGCAACCATGGTTCCGAGGACCCTCCTGCAAAGGCACTAAGAGGTTGGCGAAGCCACCCGAGACAAGCAGATCCCTTCCAGAAGGACAGATAACCTTTCCTGGGGAAGGAACATCTCGCTGACTGAGTGTCGAAGGTCACGTCCAAGAATACAATCTGCTGGACTGGGAAAATACAAGTTTTGGAGCAGTTGACAAAACAACCAAACTGGTACAAGGTGTCCAGAGTGCTTGCGAGCGCAGTCACATTATCCTCTCTGGTAGGTCACTTGATCAAGTTGTCATCTACATACGGGATGGCCGACACCCCCTGGTCTGAAGGAGAGCCATTACCACAGACAGGATTTTTATGAAAACACTCGGGGCTGTCCCAATTCCAAACTGAAGAGCCACAAACTGGTAACGATGAGGAGGCACTGCAAAGCGCAGGAAGCGCTCGTGGGACTGGGAAATAGGCGTCCTTTATGTACACTGTAGAAAGAAACTTCCCTTGTTCTAAAGAAGCGATAACTAAAATCTGAGGGATTTCATGCATACCTTGACATACTCGTTGAGATGCTTGAGGTGTAGGATGGGTCGAATCAAGCCATCATTGTTGGCACGACAAAAAGTTTGGATCAAAAACCCCGAAAATTTGGGTCGAGGGCACATGAATAATGACTCCTTGAAGGAGCAGAGTCGACTGCTTTTAAAGGGGCGGCCGCCTTGGAGACAGACTGAGGAACAGTGGACTGGAAAAAATGCTTTGGAGGAAGACTGGTAAATTCGATTTTGTATCCCGATGATACAACTTCCTAAAGTCAGGCGTCCACAGTGTGGGATAGCCAAGTGTCCTTGAAGTACAGAAGTCTGTAGCCCACCGAAACTGAGTGGGGGCGCACCTTCAGGCAGAGTTAGGCCTCCCAACCACGACGGACTTCGGTCGGAGGCGACAGTAGGGGCGAGCCTTAAATGAAGGTTTGACCTTCTGGGCCTGATGGGACCGGTTGTCTGAAAGATGGAATGCTATAGAAGCTACAAAAAGGACCAAAAACGAGAACCTGCCTTCTTGACAGGGGCCATTTGTTGTCCCGTTTTCTGGGGATGGGAGTGTTCTTGCCACCAGTTGCGTCAGAGATGATTTTGTTCAGTCTGGTCCCAAAAAGACAGGAACCTGAAAAAGAAAGCTTAGCTGGGGACCTCTTGGAAGCTGTATCTGCAGACCAACATCACAGGCCGTCCTGTGGATAGCAATGATAGGGGCTAAAGCACGAGCCACCAGATGAGCTGCGTGAAGAGATGCCTTGCACAGAAACTTGGACGCATTAGAGAGGTGACGGGACAGATCAACCAATTCCTCCTGAGTTGCCCCAGAAAGGAGGCCACTAACTTCGCAGGCCCATTCAGTGGTAGCTCTGCTGACCAACGTAAAAAAAAAATAATTAGAATGTAAGGCGCAGCCAGTAGCCTCAAAGGCAGACTTGGCAAAGGACTCCATGCGGCAATCCAGAGTATCCTTAAACGAAGATGCTTACGAGTTTTGACCAGGCGGTAAAGCGGAGGGTCCACTGCTGGAGACTTATCCTACTTGGATAAAACATCTTCCTGAAGAGTAAACATAACATCTAACTGGCTAAAGTACGTAAACTTCTTGTCCGGGTGTTTCCATTCCTTGGAAACTATGCCGTCAAGCTCAGAAAAGACCTTCTGGGACCTTTTGATGTTGAAGGAAGGAAACCGAATCAGGTGAAGAAGGTGGTATTGCATCAGTAAACTGTAAAGTGTCACGGACTGCCTTAATGAGCACTTCAACAGAAGTGGACAGTTTGGAAGACTTCTTGTCATCCGATTCCAAATCGGAATCAGAAACGTTCCCCCTCTGATAAGGCCCGCTCAGGGGGGGGGGGGGCAGGAGGTACTGGAAGGTGTTAAGGCAGCAGAGGCCGGGAAAACTGAAGTTAGTCGGGTGGACCTGGCCCGTTGTAAAACTCACCCCCTCTAGGTCTTCATCCTCCATTTTCCAGATGAGTGACCAGCAATAAGCACCCTCTCAGTGAATCACTCTGATAAGGGGGGACACTCGTGGGAGAGCGCGTGAGGGGTGCTCCTTAGGCTTGTCTTGATAGGAAGGGGACAACGTTGAATTTGTAAAATTACATTGTGCACCCGCATTGGAGAGGACAATAGGTAGACTTCTTTTAACCGCATTCCCCAACTAAAATGGGAAAAAATATTTAAAAAATAGTAAAGATTCTGCTGCAGTAACTGGCGTGTCTGCCTCTTACAAACACTAAGCCAAGACTGAATTAGCTCATTGTTTGTAAATTTGTCATTGTACAGGCCGCATTTGCGGTCGGGGCTCCTTAACCCCTAAACGACATGTGACGTAGGCTATGTGGCAGCCGTTAAGGGTAAGTATGGCGCTCCATACTTAGCGGGTGACGGCTGTGTAATACATTACTTTGATTTCGCCCGTTTAATACCTTAAATGCTGCGGTCAATCGCGTCCGTGGCATTTAAATAGTTAGAATCAGTGGGCGGCCCTCTCGGACGTGCCATGGCCTCCCCACGATGTGATCGCAAGGTGCCGATGGCCGTCATGGCAGCCTGGGGGCCTAAAGAAGGCCCCCAGGTCTGCTATGTTTGTACTCCTTTGAAGCCCTGAATCTGGCAGGGCTTCAAAGGAGACTGTAATTATAGCGATATACTGCAATACATTAGTATCGCAGTATATTATGCAAGCGATCCAACGATCACTGGTTTAAGTCCCCTAGGGGGACTAATAAAAAAATAAAAAAAAGTAAAAGAAAAGTTACTTTTTTTTAAATGTTCCAAAAAAATATATTAGAAAAATGTAAAGTTAAAAAAACAACAACCTTTTACCGATTTTTCCCTAAAGCAATGTTAAAAAAAAAAAAGTCAACATAACGGGTATCGCCACGTCCGTAAAAGTCCAAACTATCACAATACAGCATTGTGTAACCGGCCCAGTTATAAAAAAAATAAATAAAACTAAAATCAATTTTATATATATATACATATATATACACATACACACATATATATACACGTACGTCTCTTTTTTCTTTGTCACCTTAGCTTTTCTTTTTTTTTTAAAAAGATCAGTCGCATGTACCCCAAAATGGTATCGGTAAAAACTATAGCATGCCACGCAAAAAAAAAAGGCCACACACAGCTCAATTGACGGAAAAATAAAAAGTTATGGCTCTTAGAATATGGTAAAACTTAAAAAAAAAAAAAAAATTTGCCATCACGGTAATCTTAACTCGTAGAATAAGGTGAATATGCAGTTTATTCCGTGTGATGGATGCCGTAAAATTTCACCCCACCAATTTTTTTCAGCTTCCCAGTACATTATGCGGTACAATAAATGGTTCCATGAAAAACTACAACTTGTCCCGCACAAAACATACCCTCATACGGCTACGTCAATGAAAAAAAAAAGTTATGGCTTTCGGAAGGCCTTGGAGGAAAAAACGAAAATACAAAAACTCAAATTGGCCATGTCCTTAAGGGGATAAAGCCAATGCACATCTTGTATGTGCACAGTCCGTGATTGCAGACAGTCCGCGGATGACACACCTCCGGCCACCCGTGTCGGAATCACGGACCGCGTACGGTCGTGTGCATGAGGCCTTAGTGGCAAGAGCATTTACCCACGGTCTGTCCCCCACAATTGAACTAACAAGAAATTATTTATTTCCCGTTGCTAATATAATATCCAACATAGTCCGCAACAATGTAGAAAGATTGCAATTATTTGCGTCAGTCCCAGTCCTCAATTGGCCTCACAATCTAATTTCCTTCTCAAACTCATGGGACAATTTCATAGGAAGCCAATTAACGATCAGTATTTTTTTTGGGAGTGGGGGTACAAACCAGTGGAAACCCACGCAGACGCATGGAGAACATACAAACTACACTCAGATGGTGTCCTTGGTCAGATTTGAACCTAGTGCTCCAAGTCAACAGTCCTAATCAACGAGCCACCATGGCAAAATAATATTTCTTCAAAACAAAACCTACTTGTGCCTCCGAATTGAAAACTTTTGGCGTCTGTGAAATTCCTGGATAGCACACCTCATTAATTGGTGACACTGAATGATTTGGTCTGAACACTGACCTGTCCTGCTTGTAATGATGATCCCAGTCTCGATTGTCTTTACCATTGCTGAAGTTGGAATATGGTCTTTTTCTGGGATCGCTCTTCTTATAAGAATCACTGTGGTGTCTGTCCTTGTGATGGTGATCATGATATTGTGACAGATGTCTGTCGGAGGAATAACTGTCTCTGCTGCTATCATCATGGTTGGTGTTATCCTTTAACCTTTCGACATCTGAAAAGAAAAAAAGTCTTGTGTACAGTCACCAGACTTCAATAACAATGACCCTATTTGTTGGGGTAGAACCTTTATCAGCAAAAATACCATTTGGGGGGGATGTCTGTACTCAGAAATTCTGAACTCAAAATGTATCATGTACCTGGGGTTTCTAAAAGTTCAATGCTATGAGAAGGAAAGAGGAATGTGTTAGGAAACTGGGAGATGCCCCAAGGATATATGACAATACAATACAGTGGTAAAAATCTCACCCACAAATATAACTAAAATAAGATATTGACAGATGTCTCATTAACTTTTTTATATTTTACCTGGATGTCGAATGATTGTGTTCATGCTGCTGCTGACATTCTGATCATTGTGCTGTTGGGAGGGGAAGGAAAAAAACAAAATCAATGAACTGACCTGAACCAGCAGCCAATAGATTCCTGTTTGGCTTCTCAATAAACACGATTATGAATAAAGTTTTAATCATGTATGATTACCTGAGATTCCTGACGCTTCTTTATGGCATGTTTGTACAGTTTGTGCAGTTTACGGGCATCAAATTCAGTAAACTTGGATACAAAAATCCACAAGTTTCTAAATAGAAATTAAATACAGGGTTACATTCAATTAAACTACAAAAAAAAAAAAACTATTAGAGAATTAAGTATTCTACACAGCTGCCATGATATAATGCATCATTCATATAGAAGAAATGCCCTGCACACTGTGGACTAGTGTATTAAGGAAAATTGGCCTATTATACCTCTTAAAGAGGATTTCCATATAGAAACTAAATGAGCGAGACAGGGAGAGAGCGAGACAGGGAGAGAGCGAGACAGGGAGAGAGCGAGACAGGGAGAGAGCGAGACAGGGAGAGAGCGAGACAGGGAGAGAGCGAGACAGGGAGAGAGCGAGACAGGGAGAGAGCGAGACAGGGCGAGAGCGAGACAGGGCGAGAGCGAGACAGGGCGAGAGCGAGACAGGGCGAGAGCGAGACAGGGCGAGAGCGAGACAGGGCGAGAGCGAGACAGGGCGAGAGCGAGACAGGGCGAGAGCGAGACAGGGCGAGAGCGAGACAGGGCGAGAGCGAGACAGGGCGAGAGCGAGACAGGGCGAGAGCGAGACAGGGCGAGAGCGAGACAGGGCGAGAGCGAGACAGGGCGAGAGCGAGACAGGGCGAGAGCGAGACAGGGCGAGAGCGAGACAGGGCGAGAGCGAGACAGGGCGAGAGCGAGACAGGGCGAGAGCGAGACAGGGCGAGAGCGAGACAGGGCGAGAGCGAGACAGGGCGAGAGCGAGACAGGGCGAGAGCGAGACAGGGCGAGAGCGAGACAGGGCGAGAGCGAGACAGGGCGAGAGCGAGACAGGGCGAGAGCGAGACAGGGCGAGAGCGAGACAGGGCGAGAGCGAGACAGGGCGAGAGCGAGACAGGGCGAGAGCGAGACAGGGCGAGAGCGAGACAGGGCGAGAGCGAGACAGGGCGAGAGCGAGACAGGGCGAGAGCGAGACAGGGCGAGAGCGAGACAGGGCGAGAGCGAGACAGGGCGAGAGCGAGACAGGGCGAGAGCGAGACAGGGCGAGAGCGAGACAGGGCGAGAGCGAGACAGGGCGAGAGCGAGACAGGGCGAGAGCGAGACAGGGCGAGAGCGAGACAGGGCGAGAGCGAGACAGGGCGAGAGCGAGACAGGGCGAGAGCGAGACAGGGCGAGAGCGAGACAGGGCGAGAGCGAGACAGGGCGAGAGCGAGACAGGGCGAGAGCGAGACAGGGCGAGAGCGAGACAGGGCGAGAGCGAGACAGGGCGAGAGCGAGACAGGGCGAGAGCGAGACAGGGCGAGAGCGAGACAGGGCGAGAGCGAGACAGGGCGAGAGCGAGACAGGGCGAGAGCGAGACAGGGCGAGAGCGAGACAGGGCGAGAGCGAGACAGGGCGAGAGCGAGACAGGGCGAGAGCGAGACAGGGCGAGAGCGAGACAGGGCGAGAGCGAGACAGGGCGAGAGCGAGACAGGGCGAGAGCGAGACAGGGCGAGAGCGAGACAGGGCGAGAGCGAGACAGGGCGAGAGCGAGACAGGGCGAGAGCGAGACAGGGCGAGAGCGAGACAGGGCGAGAGCGAGACAGGGCGAGAGCGAGACAGGGCGAGAGCGAGACAGGGCGAGAGCGAGACAGGGCGAGAGCGAGACAGGGCGAGCGAGACAGTGAGAGAAAGAGCGAGACAGTGAGAGAAAGAGCGAGACAGTGAGAGAAAGAGCGAGACAGTGAGAGAAAGAGCGAGACAGTGAGAGAAAGAGCGAGACAGTGAGAGAAAGACACAGAGGGAGACTCTCTTAACTGCTTTACACTTGGCTAGAGGACCCCCCCCCCCTCTAATAACTAGGAATTCCCTAACAAGATATATGAAAATAGGTTTTCTAAAAACAGACAACACTTTTAAAGAGGCTCTGTCAGCAGATTATAAATGCTTTATCTCCTACATAATCTAATTGGCGCTGTAATGTAGATAACAGCAGTGATTTTTATTTTGAAAAACGATCATTTTTGAGCAAGTTATGAACAATTTTGTATTTATGTAAATGAGGCTTGCAAAAGTACAACTGGGCGTGTTGAAAAGTAAAAGTACAACTGGGCGTGTATTATGTGCGTACATCGGGGCGATTTTACTTCTTTTACTAGCTGGGCGTTCTGACGAGAAGTATCATCCACTTCTCTTCAGAACGCCCAGCTTCTGGCAGATCACGCTGTGACGTCACTTCCCCAGGTCCTGCATCGTGTCAGACGAGCGAGGACACATCGGCACCAGAGGCTTCAGTTGATTCATCGGCGTTAGCGGGTAAGTCGATGTAGCTACTTACCTGCAAACGCCGATGCTGCTGCAGAATCATCTGTAGCCTCTGGTGCCGATGTGTCCTCGCTCGTCTGACACGATGCAGGACCTGTGAGTGACGACACAGCGTGATCTCTCGAGAACACGGCTGTGTCTGCACTGCCAGAAGCTGGGCGTTCTGAAGAGAAGTGGATGATACTTCTCGTCAGAACGCCCAGCTAGTAAAAGTAGTAAACACGCCCCGATGTACGCACATAATACACGCCCAGTTGTACTTTTACTTTTCAACACGCCCAGTTGTACTTTTGCAAGCCTCATTTGCATAAATACAAAAATGGTCATAACTTGGCCAAAAATGCTCGTTTTTTAAAAATAAAAACGTTACTGTAATCTACATTGCAGCGCCGATCTGCTGCAATAGCAGATAGGGGTTGCAAAATCTGGTGACAGAGCCTCTTTAATACCCAACTGGGTGTGTTTTTACTTTTGACCAAGTGGGTGTTATAAAGAAGTGTATGAGGCTGACCAATCAGTGACCAATCAGCGTCATACACTTCTCATTGTTCCAGCCCAGCATGATCCACAGCACAGTGAGATTGTGCAGTGAAAGAAGCTGGGCTGGAACAATGAGAAATGTAGGACACTGATTGGTCAGTGTCAGACACTTCTTTACAACACTCACTTGGTCAAAAGTAAAAACACGCCCAGTTGGGCATTAAGAAACTAATCTAAAATTGTTCATAACTTGCTCAAAAATGATCGTTTTTCAAAATAAAAATCACTGCTGTTATCTACATTACAGCGCCAATCAGATTATGTAGGAGATAGGGCACTTATAATCTGGGGACAGAGCCTCTTTAAGCCGGCAATAGACATGAGAGCTAACCATTAGACAAACAATGAAACGTTTTAATAACTGGGATGTCCATGATGGAAGCAGATGAAACAATAGGACTGCAAAGCTGCCTGATCCCATTTCAGTGTCAAAATCCAGGTCATGATATCTTTACCTAAACTTCTACACTAAAAATAAGGGCACATTAACATAAAATTATTTCCCTATAAATCCTTGTGTGATAACTTTAAGGGTATCTTCACACGATAACCTAAAAACGGCTGTAAAATACAGAGCGGTTTTCAAGGGAAAACAGTCTCCGATTTTCAGCTGTTTAAGCAAGAAGCGGTTTTTTTTACGGCCGTTTTTGGAGCTGTTTTTCTATTGACCCAATGAAAAATGGCTCCAAAAAAGGCTCAAGAAGTGACATGCACTTCTCTTTACGGGGTGTATTTTTACGCGACGTTTTTTCAAACAGCTGCGTAAAAAAAAAACGCTCCGTTGGAATGAAATGCCGTTGTTTTTATTGAAATTACTGGGCAGATGTCTGGAGGCGTTCAGCTTCCGTATCTTCAAACGGCTGAAAATAAGTCGTGTACCCTTACTGTAACCTAACAAATCAGAGGGATCGGTACTAGCGTTATATACCAGAATTTGGACTTCGATACCGATACTTCGTGTAGCATTGCGATTTTTGATACCAAAACGATACTTTGCCAAAACAGTGAAAGCACTTCCTTTTTCTGATGTGAGACATGCGGTTATAAATTTTGAACCTCCATGTTCATCACAGTAATAGTAATTTACCACATCATGTGCCTCAGTCATAATGGGTAACAGTAGGTTAATGTGTGAGTTACATGACTGGGTTAACTACTATTAATGTGAGGCACATGGTGGTTTAAAATTAATAACACCATGTGCCTCACAATAAAACGTGGTCCCCCATCATTTGTGTATTTTTTAAATTAAAATTCTTTTTTTCTTTTTAACTTTAATTTACAGGCATATATCTGTATGCCAGTACATTAGCCTGTGTATTGATAGTACACAGGCAGTTGTTAGGGCATACAACGGACCCTGGGCTATCTGTCCATATATGGTATGTCCCTCGATCGCGTCACAAGGATTCCCTGTGAAGCGGTCAAACGGGTTTCCCCCTGCTCATTTTCCTTTTGAACGCAACACTCAGCTTTGATCGTGGCATTCAAAGGGATAAGTGCGGAGATCAGAGGTTTCTTGGCTCTCTTACGGTAGAGCGGGACATCGACTGTGTATAACATCCATTGCCCCGATCCTCACTTGTTGTGCGATGGCCTTCAGAATGATGTGATGCGGCCAGCACTGAAAAGAAGATGGCAGGCACTGTGCAGTGCGCACGCCATGTTCTCTGTCTTCAGGACCGGTGCCGCCGCTCATTAGCGCGGCGCCTACATCACACTATGCTAGTGACTACATTCATGTGTTACAATACTAAACTGTGCGGCCGCACAGCTTAGTATCTGAATACATGAATCCATGGTATTGAACTGTATGAGGATGCACGACATCGAAATTGTATTGATATTTTGATGCATCGTGCAACATAAAAATTCTGTATCTGCCAATTAGAAAAAATAAATAAAATATATATAAAACATTACAAAAAAAACAAACATTCTACTTACTTCCTCCACTGTTTTATTAGTTCTGGGTTTGCATATTCTTTCAAGCATTCGGTTATGTGATCCCCAATTTTAATCAAGCACTGTCTAGTGTGCTCAAGCTGTTCACGCTCAGAGAGCCCTTTTTCTGGTCGATCCAGCTGTTTTAATGCAGCCTTCACTGGTCTCATTCTCTCTTTACACTGTAAGACAATCACATTTCTAGTTATAATTTAATGATATACTTTATTTCCAAAGCTACAAAACTGCCCGTAGAGAAGATGATCTACCACTTGAGAAACCGCTGCTCAATTGTCAAAGTTATATAATACTAGAACAGTATGAAGCCCAACCAAACCCTAACAGTCTTCCTGCTTAGCCAGTCAGCAACACAGAGATCATCAGAAGGGGTGAGAAAGGGTGAGATACTGCTTCTGTATTAAATTACTACAAAAACATACAGAACACCAAAGTAATAGCTTATTAGCTGAAATCATGGATGGACAAGCACTTTATTATTCAGTTAGCATATAAGCACTTTCATGTATGTCAATACAAAACAACCCAAATATAAAAGGAGTCAGAGGCAAATTTATAGGTGCATTGGCTACATTAATTATTAAAAGGTCAGTAACCAATTTTCTATGGTGAACTAGATACTCAAAAATGCAGACCATATAAAAATTAAATGACCGCTTAACAGATTGCATTGTAGTTGGCATTTGCTTAAAAGGGATTTTCCACGATTGTGGGCAAAAAAAAAATAAAAAAAAATGTCTTTTTTTTTACCTAGAAACAGCACACTGGTCTGGTATTGTAGCTCAGCCCAATTCACTTGATTTGGAACGAGTGACAATCGTAGACAGTCCATGGAGAGGTGTGGTACAAAACATGAACAGGATTTTTGAGTACTTACCGTAAAATCCTTTTTCGTCCAGTCCATTGGGGATTGGTATATGCTGTTGCCACTATTAAGCATGACTCTAAAAAGAAATCGTATCGTCCCCTCCTACAGGCACGGAGCTAGTCAGTCATTTCATAACAAAAGAGGATGGGAGTAGTGTGCGGTGATAAATACAGGCCTAAGTATCACCCGCTTCGTTAAGCATCATGCTGTCAGCCTTGCCGCTTCAACAGCCACGCCGTTAAAGGTAGTGACTGTAAATTTGGGTGGAATAGAAGCACCTAAAAGAGCAGATCCTGCCAAAGAGGTAAATGCTATGGAACACCGGCAAGTAGAGCCACCACATCAGCATACCAACAAAAGCGCAAATAGTCTGGAGCGACGAAGATAAGTGGAAAACCTTCGGCCTTGATCCTCCTGTGGAGCTTGGGAAGATGAATAGGGACACACATGTAAATCAGACTATAGCAATCGAATGGGGTCACCAGGATGACTATCGCATACGCTTCGGTATCCTAAGACCGGGAAACAAAGAAGGGAACTAGTTGAGATGCCAGCAAGTACACGTCCAGTGTCTAACATGAAACAAATTAGTTTGTACACCTCGTGATGAAGGGCCCGCTCCTCTGGGTTGGAATGCTAATAACCGAGATAATACGCGTCCCAGTTGTTGAATGTGGACTGCTGAGAGAGCAGGATTGTGAATCTCCGTCCACTCCAGAATCTTGGATGCTTCCACCAGTGCTGCTGGACTGTGTCCCGTCTTTGTGATTGAGGTAGGTGACATTGTCTATCTGGACTCTGATGCCGGCCAGGTCAGTAGTCCAGTGACTGAGACAGAGGACTACTGCCCTCCGTTCCAGAATGTTGATGGAAACACTGACTACCTGGCTGGACCAGAGACCTTGAGCTGAGATTCCAGAAGGCACATCCACATCCTCGACCACAAAGGCTGGCATCCGTGGAGAGGACCTGCCAGCAGTGAGTGGGAGAAAGAAGCAGCCCTAAGGAATCACCTGGGAGGAGAGCCACCACAGTAGAGACCGTCGAGGAAAGTAGCGCTCCAGAGATCAGTTCCACCTCTGAAGCAGGTGAGTGTGAAACTGGGCAAAGGGAATGGCCTTGATGGAAACCACCATGGTGCCCAGAATCTTCATACAAAAGCAAAGAGGCTTGGGAGTGCACAGTCACAAAGCACAGACCCCCTACTGCAGGGTGGACAGTTTCTCAGGAGTCAGGGACACCCGAGCAAAATCTGCGTTGAACATCGTTCCCCAGGAAAATAAGCATCCGACAAGGACTTGGACTAGTTAAAAATCCATCCGAAGCGAGCCCGGGGTGTGTGATTTGTAGACTGGCTAGATTGTTGTCCCCTATCTGGACCATGTCCACGTCCTGGGAGAACTAAAATCCACCAGGTTTAATAAAGCGCCATTACCACAGAAAGAATCTTTGTGAAAAAAATGCAGGGCCGTTGACAGGCCTAATGGGAGGGGCCACAAATTGGTAGTGCTGAGGGAGAACTGCAAAGCGCAGTAAGGGCAAATGGGGACTTGAGCTATGTGTCCGTGATGTTCAATGAGGCGGGGAAGTCCCCCTTTTTCCATTGAGGCAATTACGATGCCAAAAATGACAGAAATTGACATTTGAAGTTCAGGATGGGACAAACTGACATGTTCCTTTTGGCAAAGACAAAAAGATTTGAGCAAATCTTTTAATTCTTTGTTGAGGAGCTGGGACAATGACTCCTTGACTCAAGAGTGAGTCTATTGCTTGAAAGAATTGCTTGGAGTCTTGGTTGAACCTGCAGAGATCTGACCCGTTTAGGAGTCTTGGCATGGGAAGATGATGTGGATTCCCCCAAGAGGTTGGCCTGAAATGGGTACCAAGACACCCATCATTGCCCGGGAAATGTTAGAGAAGTGATCAACCAACTTGGAGAGGAAATTAGGCCATTGCGGTTTGGCTTTAGCACTAGACGAGGGCAAATCTGGGGGTGGCTGCATGGCTGGGCCACAGGGTGGGTGTCCACTGATGCTTGGCTTAAAGGCTGGCATGCATCGTAGAGGAGTAAGTTAACCACATGAGAATTTTTGATCGCATGTGGAACAAGCAATGTGAATTACATAAGGTACCTGTCGGGAGGATTCTTTTCTGCTGTCTGACATTGGCAATATACGGGTCACCACATTCATTACTGGGGAGAAAACTAGTGACTAGGAGTCCCCTCAATGTACTGCAAGAGGCAGGGCTGTAACTTACTTAAAAGGGTTTAAGAGCTGCATAAGGTTAGAGTGTTCTAGATATAGTCCCCCTACTGTAATTTACTGATTTAGTGTCTGAGAAGGGTTTAGAAATGAGGTGAACCAAAGGCAGATCCTACCAGTTTAAAGAGTGTACACAGTGATCCTAGCGCCAATAGCAGCATCTCCTTTTGTAAGACGTCCAGTGATGCCGTGTCCCCGCTTGTCTATGAGATGCAGAGAGCCATAGAAGATAATCCTCTCCCTCTACCAAGACACGAATGGCTGCTCAGTGGTCACCTGACCGTTGAGACACCTGACGGTCGCTGGCTAGGAGCAGATTGCTGAAAAATGGCAGCTCGCATAAGAAAATGGCGGCCAGGAGACGTTGGACATAGGGGACCGTGTACTCACCTAAGATACCCGGGAGAAGATCCTGTGGGAAGCTTGTAGCGGTGCTTTTATTATAAATGTTGACGGGCGCGGAAGTGCCGAGAGGGCAAGGTGCTCCAGAGGAGATGTGGCAGAAATGTACCAGGCACAAGGAGGAGCCCAGTTAGGGAGAAAGGGGGGGGGGGAATAGAGGACTGTAAAGAGGTAATACTCACCTTTCATGAAGTTCACTCCATTGCCCATAAATGCAGAAATAGCAGGGAAGTCCCTTCGGTGCACCAACTGCAGTCAGGTGGGACACTGGGGGGGGGGGATGTAAGGATGACTTTTGCTTGGTGGGTGACAGGAACTTGAGTTCTTGTCTTCAGCATGGCAACGGGACAATAGTGTGTGGAAACACTGATCACCCGCCATGCTTTGGAGAAGGTAGGGGGAAAGGGTCGCTCCTGTTTCACCGCTGTAAGAAATAAAGAAAGAAAACAAAAACAAAAAAAACACAAAGACAGCCTGCCGTACTAGCTCAGTGCCTGTGGGAGATATCAATTCTCTATTCTTAACTCCACGTCTCCTAGTGGCAACAGTATATACCCACTGTGTGTCCCCCAATGAGACCGAGAAAAATATTTTTTTCTAATCCTGAACAAACTCATTAATAATTGTGCTCCACTGAAATCGTAATGGGCGCATCATAAATATGGATAAATTAGAATTTGAGTAAAGGGGAAACAAACTTACAACGCTGAATGTCTTTTGATCAAGTTCTTCTGCTTCTTCAGAAATTGGAACTGGATCACTACTTGCAGTTATGTGTACAGGGGTTTCAGCGGAAATAATTTTTTTTGCCTTCTCTTTTTCTGGTTTCACATCATTCACCTATCCAGCAAAAAATACGTCGCAAATAGACAATGTTAATTTGTAGTGTGTTAAATAACAAATTTGAATATACCATTCACGAAGAGCAGGAAATGTGATTTACCTTTTCTTCTTTGATTTCCTTTTCTTTCTCGGGCTCTTTTGTTTTTGCTTCTTTTTTGTCCTTTTCATCTTTCTTTTCTTCACGATCTTTCCTTTCTTTCTTTACCTCTTTTTTGCTTTCCTTTATTTCCTTTTTGTCTTCAGGCTCCTTTTTTAAAGTGGCTTCTGGCTCAATCTGCTCCTCATTTTCTTTCTCTGCTTTAATTTTTTTACTGTTTGTTTTCACAGAAGCATCTTCTTCCTGCAAGAACAACACGGTAACTTTCAAGTGCATTGTATATTCAATTACATAGTGTATTTATGCAATAAACGACCTGACACTGGTTTTACTTAACATTGTACGTGACAAGAATTAAATTCTAAACTTTGGGGAGAAATCAGAAGGAACAGACCGAAAAGCAAAAACAGCAGCAACCACAAATCAACCTAAATGATTTTTTTGTGTGCGTTTTGAAGCTAGCCCGCTTACTCATCAAGAATAAGAGAGTTCTCCAAATATACACCAAAAAAATAAAATAAATACTCCCCCGGCATGTAAACACCTGTACATTGCACAGACTGTATATGTTCCGGTTGCAGCCATGTCACATACTGCATAGTTTGCAAAATAACTGCTCTAAAAGAAAGTAAAACTGGCTGTCTAGTGTCACCTACACTTGCAAGAAAAATAATGGATTTTGAATACTCGTCAGAAAATCCTTTCCTCGTCCAGTTCATTGGGAGACACAGACCGTGGATATATGCTGTTGCCACCAGGAGGCTAGACACTAACACATGACAAATTGTCCCCTTCTATAGGATATACCCTGCCTACACAAGCAGTAGAAGCAGAAACAAGGTAAGAAAGGGTATGTCAAAACAAGAGGAGAATCCCTTGAACGGACAACCAAAACAAAAAAAACAACTAGAAAACACAACGGTTGAGAGCGGTGTCCCCCAATGAACTCGATGAGAGACTGATTTTACGGAGAGTCCTTTTTTCTCGTTCGTTACTTTGGGGGAGGGGGCGTCCTAAAGCACAGGGGTGGGAACAGAACACAGGACATGTTTACCTATTTCACAAAAGCCTGCAACATCTTGCGGTCAATGGAAGCATCTGCAGAAGCAAAGGAGTACAGCTGATAGAACTTGACAAGAATTGTGAAAGGAAGACCATGTAGCAGTCTTGCCCACCTGAAGAGCGGCAGCTTGATTGCACACAGCCCAGGAAACCCCAACCACTATAGTAGTGTGGGCCGTGACCCAAAAAGAGGGTACCGCACCCCAAACCTGGTAAGCCTCGCAAATAGTCAACCGAATCCACCAAGCAAGACCCTCAAGGAGGATAATAAGGAATAAGGAAGCAGTAACAGAAATGTAAGTCTGCAAGGCGTGGACAAGATCCAGGTTGTGAAAAGAAAGTTCCCTCGGGGTGACTTGGAGACGGACAACAGAACGATGTCTACATGCAGGTGAAAGGCCAAGACGACCTTAGGCAATAAAAAAAAAAGAAAGAGGAATATGCTCCTTATTCTGATGGAGACAGGAATTGAGAGCGGCATAACAAATCTGACAGTTCAGAGTCCCTACGGACGGAAGTCACTGCCACCAGGTAAACCACCTTCCATGAGAGAAGGCAATGGGACATCTAATGCAAAAGTTTGAATGGAGAAGATTGCAGAGCCACTAAAACCAATTTGAGATCCCATGAAGGAAACGGAGGACGATAAGGACCTGCGTAACCTCCTGTAGAAAGGGCTCAACAGTGGACTTGCGGGCCACTGAACAAATTTATAGTTTTTTTACCGCTCAGACGGTTGTGGATGTAAAGTCTGAACTGTCCATCAAGGGTTTGACCTTCCCCCAGCAAGTATGCAGAAAGAACGATCCAAATTTCCACCGGTGTGTGTATCTCGCTGGTACTTGTGGTTCCACACAGAAATGCAACTGCTTGCTGTGTATATCCTCATACTTGATGTTCTAAATCTCCAGGAAGGGCGAAAAAGGAGATCGTGCACTACTTTTGGGAAACTACAAATTCCACGAGTTTATTCCATACTTACAAAAACAGATATAGATAAAAGAATAAGAGAAGCTCTTGTAACATGTCAAATAATGCAACCCGACCCTGGGTTTCACCCTTCCGGCTTCCTCTGGGGCATCAAGTACCATTATACACAGGAAGCAGCTGCATTTGTGTGTGGAACCACAAGTACCAGCGAGATACACACACCGGTGGAAATTTGGATCGTTCTTTCTGCATGCTAGCTGGGGGAAGGCCAAACCCTTGATGGACACTTCAGACTTTACATCCAAAACCGTCTGAGCGGTAAAAAAACTATCAATTTGTCTCTGTTTTTTGTGGTGTTGCGGTTATCACCTCTATTTTTACCTGCTCCGGTTGTTTATCTCCTTGTTGAGATATTTCAGTGAGTAGAGAGCGGAGTTGTATATCTGCGAGACTGAACAAGATGGAAGGTGCCGACACCTGTCCCTTTAGGACACTAAGGACCAAACGCTGACCTAGGCCACCCTGGAGAAAAGAAAAGACTACAGAAAGAAGAAAAAAAAAAAAATCTCAAAAGTAGGAAAATTGTGATCCAATAAAAGTAGGTCTTCCAGGTACGATGATAAACGCAGGCTGAGGAAGACTTCCAAGCCCTGAGCATATGGATAATGACCCTCTCCGACAAACCGCGTGCCCTCAGAAAAGCAGCCTCAATAGCCACGCCATTAAACGTAGCGACCTTAAATTCTGGTGAGAGGTCCCTGGGAGAGGAAATCGGAATGGAGAGGAAAGAGCCACAGGACGCAGTTAGCAGGGAAACTACGTCGGCGTCCCGACAATACGTAGTCTAGCGCTACCAGGATGACTGGAATCCCCCTTGGTTTGAGCCAACTGATGAAGCAGGGAACCCTGTGATTGAACCTGGATACCATAAGGTCCACATCCGGCCTGCGTCATCTGGTGCAAATCTGGTTAGAGTGAATTAACTTTTTGTCCGGGTGTTTCAACTCCTGGAAACTATGCCATCAACTCAGAATGGATGGAAAGACCTTCTGGGACCGTGAAGGTACCACATCAGTGACCTATAAATTGTCACGGACTGCCTTTATGAGCACTTCAACAGAAGTGGACAGTTTGGAAAAGTGCTTGGCATCCGGATCCAAATCAGAACATTCCCGCTCAGATAGGGCCCCCCTAGGGGAGAAGGAGACAACGGAAAGAGGGAGAAAAGTAAGGAAAGAGAGCTATGGCCGGTCCTAATTCGTTCCTGGAGTGTACGTGCGGTTCTCGATGCAAAAGACCGGTCCCAGTGTCCCCGGAGGCATCTGTCCGAATGAAGGAGATAGAGCAGGGAAGATAGGTCACACCCCTAAACCGCTAAGATTGGGCGTCGGCGGTCATGTGTAGCCAATTGGAGGGCTGAGACTGACTCCCCACATGAGGGGATGGTGAAAAGTGCACTGGAGAACTATTGTGTTTGTGGGCAGGGTATATCATGTAGGAGGGGCTATTTCTTAATTTCTTAGGCATCATGCATACGGTCGTAACACGGCTCGTGATTACGGGCACAGACGGCTGAGGAGTGTCATCCGCAGGCCTTCCGCAATCACGGACCGTGCACATACAAGATGTGCATTGACTATGTAGCCCGGACCGCAAACGCGGTCCGTAATATTACTTGTCCTATTTTTTTGCGGTACGAGTTCCTGGCCAATGCACGGACCATGGAAACGTTCCACGGTTGTGTTCATTGGCCCATAGAATAGAATGTGTCCTATACTACGGGCAATGGCAAATAGTATGCGGACCGTAATGCACGGTCGTGTGCATGAAGCCTTAGTGTCAAACCTTCTAGTTGCAACAGCATATAAACACACACAGCCTGTGTCCCACTATGTAACAAACGAGAAAATAAATAAAGTCAGTTGAAGGAGAAGGCGTTGATTTAGTGACCTTTAAGGTGTCATGGACTGGAAAGGAAAGAAGGAGAGGATCCAGCGATGTATAATAGATGTGGGGAAACTCGGTTTCCACTTTTATTAGATGTGAACAATAAATAGCGAATACAAGAAGAGTAACAAGGTGGTTAGAATGGCAAATAGGGAGAAGCCTACGCGTTTCGAGCACGATCTGTGCTCTTATTCATGGCTAATTCCTGGAATTATATACATCGTCTCCTTCTTTCCTTTGCATTGCCTGCCGTGTGCCGTCGCGGAGATCCGAATACAAGAACGTGGAGCTGGAGGTTTCCTCCTACCCTCTCTTTCCCCTCTACAATTTGTGTGTGTCACGGACTGCCCTAATAAGCACCTCAACAGATGTGGAAAGATCCCTTGTCAACTAAATGCGAATCAGAAAGCTTCCCCTCTGACAAGACCTCTCTAGGAAAAGAGGAAGCACTGTATCGTACGTCCAGTGGGGACGTGAAACCGAAGATGTCGGTGAAAGTGAATTTAGACCTGGCCCGCATTTGGGGTCTGCCAAATGAGGAAGACAAGGACGTAGAACGGGAGGATGCAAAGAAAAATTTGCCATTATGTCCATAATGAACTGAGTAATGTTCGCTAGGTTATCAACAGTGACATGTCAGAAGTTTTGATTGGTGGGGGTCTGAGCACTGAGACCCCCACCAATCGCTCAAACGAAACGGCAGAAGCGCTCAGCCACTTCGTTTCTGTTCGGCTTTTCCCGGAAAGCCGATGTATCGGAGTACTGGCTCATAGACTTTCTATTGAGCCCGTTCTACGATACATTGATTTCCGGAAAAAGCCGAACAGACATGAAGCGGCTGAGCGCTCACACGAGCGCTTCTGCTGCATTGAGCGATTGGTGGGGATCTCAGTGCTCAGACCCCACCAATCAAAACTTCTGACATGTCACTATGACATGTCAGAAGTTTGGTTAAAGGGTAACTAAACGTTTGAAATTTTATGAAAATATTCTTTATGCCATGACGGTTTTGTTAAAGTTTTTCACACTTGCTGGTGTGTATAACACACTATGCATAATTTACAATAAGAATACAGTATGATGTGACAGTAGTATCCACTAACTGAAGCTATAACACAAGATTAGTATCCATTTGTTAAACTTGCCTTATCTTCATCACCCTCCTCTTCCTCCTCCTCTGACTTTTCTGAAGTTGGAGGGGAGGATTCACTTTTGACTTCTTCAATTTTAACAGGTTTCACTGTTTTACTCTTCTTTCCTCTGGTTTTTCTCCGTTTTGCATTACCCTTAGTATAAAAAAAAATTAAAAATTAAAAAAAAAAGCTGCACTGAAAACAAACACTTTTCTAAATCCACACAACCTACGGAACCACAACCACCAAATTATATACGTTCTCATAAGATAAGAAAAACCAAAAAACAGAAAAGAAGATTTCTGATAAACCGCTTACTCCTGAAAGTCGTTGTGCTTGTTTTTTAGCAAGGTCCTTGCACAGCAGTTTAATGAGAAAGTCTGCTCTGGTCTGTAGTTGCTTAGCTTGGGGCTTTTTATCTGGATCATCAGGCAATATCTAAAACAGAATAAAAATATCAACATTAGGGCTTATTTACACGAACGTATTTGACGTCCGTGATACGCGCGTGAAAATCACGCACGTCACACGGACCTATGCAAGTCAATGGGGCCATTCAGACATACCGTGTTTTTCACGCAGCGTGTCCGCTGCGTGAAACTCACTGCATGTCGTGTACTTGAGCGTTTTTTGCACATCACGCACCCATTGAAGTCAATGGGTGCGTGAAAATCACGGAAAGCACACGGACGCACAATGATTCGCGCAACAGTTGTTAAAGAAATAAAGAAATGGAGAAAATGAAAACCACCTCCTTCATTTCATTTTGCATACGACAAAACCACGTGACATAAGGATGTCATTCGCGCAAAAATAACGCAGACACGCACCAAACACTGATGACACACGGAACTGCAACGCACGCAAAACGCACACGCTCTTGTGAATAAGGCCTAAAACTAACATCTGTTGAGCAGGTTAGTCACCAATCTGTTATATTGTTAAAAAATTTTGCCGCCACAGTGAACACCACAAATTTTACAAATATAATTATCAATACGTCACCATCTACATTGACAATATTTTGTTTCCAACATCCATGATGTGGGTTTGAACCATTTGTATATGTGTATTTTGTCAATTATTTTATCAAAGTGTAAAGAGAAAGCGTATTTCGCATAGTTTTTCCCAGCAGCGCTCAATGGCCGCGGGCAAAAAATGCGGCAAATGGCATGCAGGCAGATCAAAATCTGCCTCAAAATTCCAGACGGAATTTTGAGGCAGAATTTTCTGCCTGCAAAAAACTCAGTGTGAACAGGGCCGAAAATGTATTTAAAAATAAATAAATAAATACTAGAAATAAACATATTGTACCAGACATAAAAAAAGAATGGCAAGCAAGAACCCATAGTAAGTTTTATGGCAAACAATTGTAAACATTTGAAACCCAGATCTTAGTATTGGAAATGAGTCAACAGCAGTAAGCCAAAAATATTGAATTATCTAAAATTCCCCAATATAATTAGATTGCGACTGCTGAAAGTTAAAGTTGGGAGACTGTGGGGAAATCTAAGGTTCAGATGTGGCGCTGCAAAATTTTGTAGCGGCTTTGCAGCGGAGTTCACGCTATGCAATGCAAAGTGCGAAATCCGCAGTTAAAATCTGCGACAGAACAGAACTGACATGTGAAGTTCAAAATCTGCAGTATGTCCTGAATTCCACACAGATTTTTTTTCAGCTACATGTAGATGGGGTTCTGAAAACCATATTGACATGTAATTGTACTGTAAATTGCTGTGGACATTCAATGCGGAATCCGCACTAAAAATTTGCAGCGTTTGAATTCACCCAAATCCTGTAAAATGCCATAAATGACTGTTTATGGTTCATCACTTGACACCACCACCAATAAAAAGAAATACTGTATTTTTCAGACTATACAACATAGTTTTTAACAAGAATAAATCTCGCTAAAAAGTCACTGCGTCTTAGTCGGCTGCGCCGGGCCCCCTGACTGTTTCCTTACTTAACCCCTTCCCAACCCATGATGTGCCAGCACTTCATGTTGCGGGGAGGAAATTATGTGTGGAGCGGAGCGGGCTCACGCGCTGAGACCGCTCCATACACTGCAGATGACAGCGGTGTTTTACAGCTGACACACTGCTCTAAAGGCCAGGAGCAGCGATCGTGCAGTTCCTGGCCGTTTAACTAGTTAAATGCCGCTGACAATAGCGACCGCAGCATTGATAGGGGTTTTCCCATGAAGGACATTTATGACATATCCACAGGATGTCATAAATGTCAGATCCATACGGGTTCCACCTCTGGGACCCGCACCTATCTCTAGAACAGGGCCCCCTAAACCCCGTTCTATCTTACTCGGCTCCGCTGTTTACCAGCCACTTCCTGTTAGGCGGTCGGGAGTTACAGAAACAGCAGAGCGCTCGCTGAGCTACGCTGCTCCCGGAATTCGGTAGCTACAAAAACCGCATACCTGGTCGAATTACGGAAATAGAGTAACTCTCTGAGCTACGCCGTTTCCGTAACTCCCATAGAACTGAACGCTGCTTCTGTAACAGTTATTCACTACTATGGGGGTTACAGAAACAGCATAGCTCAGCAAGTTACGCTGTTTCCGTAACTTATCCATGTATTGCAGTGTATTGTATCTAGCGATCGCTGGTTCAAGTCTCCTAGGAGAACTAGTAAAATGTGCAAAAAAAAAAGTTAAGATAAATTTAAGAGTGTTAAAAAAAAAAAAAAAAAAAAAAAAAAAAAAAAAAGAGTTCAAAAATAAAAGAAAACTTTCACATTTTCCCCCAAGCACAATGTAAAAACTAAAAAAATGTGGTATCGCTGCGTAAAAGTCTGAACTATTACAATATAGCATTATTTGACTAGCACGGTGAACGGCGTAAAAAAAAATAAAACTTAAAACCCTAGAATCGTTGTTTTTTGGTCACCTTAGTACTAAAAAAAAGTACTAAAATATAAAAGTGATAAAAAAAAATAATAAATAAATAAATAAATCGAATGTACCAAAAAACAGTGCCAATAAAAACTTCAGCTCGTCCTGCAAAAAATAAGCCCTCAACGCTCAATTGATGAAAAAATATAAAAAAATCAGGGCTCTCAGAATGTGGTGAAACAGAACAATTTTTTTTAATGAATAGTTTTTTTCTTTGTAGAAGTAGTAAAACGTGAACGGTTTTCCTATTTTCTGTTGTCTAAGGCCTCATGCACACGACCGTATTTTTTCCCACCCGTAAATACTGGCGTAAATACGGGTCCGGTGTCACACGTATTCCACCCGTTTTGCACCAGTATTTACGAACCCGTGCTCGTAAATATGGGTCCGGTGTCACACGTATTCCACCCGTATTTACGAGCACGTTTTTGGCGGAAAATAGCACTGCACTAATCGGCAGCCCCTTCTCTCTATCAGTGCAGGATAGAGAGAAGGGACAGCCTTTTCTGTAATAAAAGTTAAAGAAATTCATACTTACCCGGCCGTTGTCTTGGTGACGCGTCCCTCTCTTCACATCCAGCCCGACATCCCTGGATGACGCGGCAGTCCATGTGACCGCTGCAGCCTGTGATTGACCTGTGATTGGCTGCAGCGGTCACATGGCCTGAAACGTCATCCAGGACGTCGGGCCGGATGTCGAGAGGGACGCGTCACCAAGGCAACGGGCGGGAGACCGGACTGGAGGAAGCAGGAAGTTGTCGGTAAGTATGAACGTCTTATTTTTTACAGGTTTATACTGATCGGTAGTCACTGTCCAGGGTGCTGAAAGAGTTACTGCCGATCAGTTAACTCTTTCAGCTCCCTGGACAGTGACTATTTACTGACGTCGCTTAGCAACGCTGCCGTAATGACGGGTGCACACATGTAGCCACCCGTCATTACGAGAGCTCCATAGACTTCTATGGACTGTCCGTGCCGTTATTACGGCCTGAAATAGGACATGTTCTATCTTTTTCAACGGCACGGGCACCTTCCCGTGAGAAAACGGGAAGGCACCCGTCGCCAATAGAAGTCTATGAGCCCGTTATTAGGGGTCGTAATTACGACCCCTAATAACGGGAGTTTTTACGGTCGTGTGCATGAGGCCTAAAACCTGGAAGCGTGTTATAGTCTGGAAAATACGGTCGTTTTTCCGCTGTCACTCTCTGTCATTGGTTCCTGCTAATAAAATAGTGTTAGGGAATTGAAGATTACAGTTCATGTGTATTTCAGCCCAAAATGAATGAAATCTATAGGGAGCAATCTGTTTCACCTTTTGCGTTAAGTTGAGGTCAGGATCCATTTTAATCATTTCCCAGCTGCCGTAACCATATTCATAGATACCAATTAAAAGGTTTGAGTCATCTTCTTTGCTCCAGTCAATATCAAAGTGTGCTGCTTTTGTGTGGCATGAAATAACGTATCTAGAAATGAGGAAGAAATAAAAAACAACTCATGAAGTAGATGGAGGGGATATCCATAAAAAATAAAGTCGAAGAACAGAACACCACATTTAAACAAAGCTTCCTGGAGATGTAAATGGACATCAAAACAGGGATCAATTCATGTGAGAAGTAAAGTCTACTCAAACGTTAATATTCAGATTCCAGTACAGGGGCTATGAGGCCCAGAGGTCTGTGCTTGAACACACATCTCATCCGCAGATCAAATATTCAGCTTTCCCTTGGCTAAACGCCAAGTATGGAAATGTAAATAAGAAAGTGTTCACCTCTGTAGACACGAGTGCATTTTATGATCACATCCAGTATGATCACTCCGGAATCGGTACATGCCACAAACACGCACACTGTGCAAAATGTCACACACCTTTTTCTATCTTCAGGATCTGAAGGAATAGACTTATGCAATGGAAGCAGCTCTTCTTCATGAGAACTGACGAGCTTTGCATTAACTTGTACTCCTGAGATACGGAACGTTGGTCCTTTCATTTTTCCTCTCCTTCCCCCTAGGATGAAAGAAAATTGAATAAAGAGCACTTTTTATTATAGCAAATCCATACCGTTTGTTGACTACAATTTGTGGAAAATGTACATTACCAGCAGAGACATCTCAATTACTTAACCCTTTCATGACCAAGGGTCATAGATGCTCTTGTTCAGGTAAAATTTTCCATTTCTGATATGCACTTCTTTAAACGATAATTTCTTTGCAACCGCTTTGAATATCACAACAATTTTTACTTTGTCTCTTACAAGACTTACGAGGCTTTCATTTTCTAGATTAATTTAATTAATTCAATGTTTTAAATTTTTATTATGAGCAAACAAGTCACTAAAAATGTGAAAAACACTTTTTTTGTAATTTTTATCTATATATATATATATATATATATATATATATATATATATATATATATAGATAGATATATAGATATATATATATATATAGATAGATATATATATATCTATCTATCTATGTACACACAGACGCACACACACACACACACACACACACACACACACACACACACGCGCACACACGCACACTGTACAGCTCTGTAACAATTAGTCTTCTTTCCTCTCCGTCACCCTGGATCGCTGTGAGGGGAGAGTGAAGAGAGCTATATACACACACACACTCGACAGTGAAAAAAATGGCAGTCAACAACGGATCACCTGTCAGTTTTTCATGGCTGTTTTGCATTAATGTGTCTTAAAACTTGAATCCATTTCCCGGTCGTCTGACATTTGCCATCCGTTTTTTTGTCCAAACCCCCTGAAAACAGCACAGTGCCGATGCAGATAGTGATGCAATACCACTGTAGACAGTGCCACATATAGTGCCAGTGCCCACATAGACAGCACCCATGTAGATAGCGCCACACTACACTGAGCTCCTGATGTCTCTGTCCATATATGGACAGGGACGTCAGGGGTGAACTCTAAAAGCGGAATCCCCTGCCAGAGCGGGGATTCTGCTCCAGGAGTAGCCCCTGGCGTCACTGTCGGCCGGGGATTCCACTCCTAGGGAGCCACTAACGTCACTGTCCAAATGGACAGTGACATCCGGGGCTCTATCTAGAAGCGGAATCCCTGGCCAGTGCAATCTGACACCGGGGAATCCGCCCTTAGAGGGAGTTCAGGTGGCGCTATCTACAGTGGGGGATGCGATGCTATCTACAGCGGGGGGTTGCTATCTGCAGGTGGGTGGCACTATCTACAGTGGGGATGGAGAGACGGCGGGGGATTCCTCGGCCAGAGCACTGGCCGGGGTTTCCAATGCTGGAGGGAGCTTAGTCGGTGCCATCTACAGAGGGTTTTGAGCTACCTACAGGGGGTCGTGAGGGGGGGGGGGGAGGTGTATTCCGGGGCTCTCAAAGCCCCGGCCGACACGACAGTGCAGCGCTGCTCACACTGAAGCAGCACTGCACTCATTAAACATGTTACAGGCTGCAGACGTCTATATACATGACAACTGCATGGGGCATCGGCAGTTGGAACGTATATTGCTGTATGGCAGTCGTGAAGGCGTTAAAAATCAGCTGACAATCACTACATGAGCTCTACTATAACATCAAAGTAAAAATAACAAAATATATGTAAATAAAAAAACTTGTGGAACAGAAGGGTTTGTTTATAGATTAGTAAACTGCATTGACTCAAGTGTCTATGTCATGACCCGTATCTTTTTACAAGCAGAAGTATTTCAGCTAATAGACATGAATTGCCGTAATTCCAATTTCCTAAATTATAAGCAAAGTTTCACACCAAAATCCTTTACTTTAAACATCTTTTGCAGTTGACACACCTGTCCTTTCATTGCCAGAAGAATCTTTTAGAGCTTTGATACAGCCATTGTGCACCAGTTCTCCAAGTCTACGAAGGTCAGTTTCGGATTTATCCACCAAATCTGCATCACGTGCTATAGCATCTAACCTAGAATATACAGAATTTTATGCAAAAATGCATATCAATTTTTTAAATTATCTAAAAAATTGTACAGTAAATTACATCGACTGATTAAAATGTATAGCACATTTCAAGTAGGAATTAATGAGTGGGTCTCAGCTGCAATACAACACACAGTCCATGGACAAGAGTGATGATGTTTCTGGAGGAGAAGGGGGACACAGACCTTTTCCTAATCTCATACAAGCCCTTTAAAGAGGCTCTGGCACCACATTATAAGTTCCCTATAATTGTACATGATGTGATCGGCGCTGTAATGTAGATTACAGCAGTGTTTTTTTTTTAGAAAAACAATCATTTTTGACGGAGTTATGACCTATATTAGCTTTATGCTAATGAGTTTCTCAATGGACAACTTGGCGTGTTTTACTATATGGCCAAGTGGGCGTTGTACAGAGGAGTGTATGATGCTGACCAATCAGCGTCATACACTTCTCTCCATTCATTTATACAGCACATAGCGATATCGCTATGTGCAGACACATAAACACACTATAACGTTACTGCAGTGTCCTGACAGGGACTATACATTACCTCCAGCCAGGACGTGATGTGTATTCAGAATCCTGACTACTTCTATGCACTTCTCTGTGATTTACAGCATAGCAGGCGTAGTCTCGCGAGATTACGCTGTAAACTGTCATTTACAGTGAGATCTCGCTCTACTGTGCTGTAGCCTCACACAGACGCTACAGAAGTGTCAGGATTATGAATACACATCCAGTCCTGGCTGCAGGTAATGTATATTCATTGTCAGGACACTGTAGTAACGTTATAGTGTGTTTATGTGGCTGCACATAGCGATATAGCTATATCGCTATGTGCTGTATAAATGAATGGGGAGAAGCGTATGACGCTGATTGATCACTGATTGGTCAGTGTCGTACACTTCTCTCCACAACGCCAAAAAGTAAAACACGCCCAGTTGTCCATTGTGAAACTCATTAGCATAAAGCTAATATAGGTCATAACTCCGTCAAAACTGATTGTTTTTCTAAATAAAAAACAGCTGTAATCTACATTACAGCGCCGATCACATCATGTACAATATAGGCCATTTATAATGTGGTGACAGAGCCTCTTTAAGATGACCACAAACATGAGATAAACCTGATAATTGTTTGACCAAGATCTATCCCCCAGACCACACCATAAACATGACTTTTCAGGTCGGTCAAATGTCAGGTATGTTTGTGCTACGATTGGAACTTATCGACGAAAAAATAGTAAACAGGTTGAAATCTAGGCTGTACATTCACAAAAAGCCCCACCTACCCAACAGCAGACTTAGAGACCCTGTCACCAGTTTACAAAATTCCTGATCACCTAACTAATCTAATAGGCTATTTGCTGCTGATAACTAGTGTGATTTGTTTTAAAAAAAACAAAAACATTATTTTAAAAGTTAATGTTCATTTTTATACATATGCTAGTTTGGCTCTAATAGCCAAATAGGAGGGTACATTTTATTTTCACCTTGGGCAGTGTATAGACAACTGTATGACGCTGTACAATCAGTGCCATACAGGTCTCCTCTTCACAGCCCAGCAGGATCTCAGCTTCAATCGCGAGACCATGCTATGTGGTCACTTCCGGCCGCAGATCCTTCACCATAGCGACTAAGCGGTACTCCAAGAAGACTGTCCCTACATCGCCTCCAGCCGTGATGGACGACTCATCCATAGCAGTGCAGCTGAAGAGGAGACCTGTATGATGCTGATTGGACAGCGTAATACAGTTGTCTTTACACCGCCCAGAGTGAAAAAATTTGCATATGTATAAAAATGAACATACCGTTTAAAGTAATTAACATTTTTTAAAAACAAATCACACTTTAGTTATCAGCAGCAGAGCGCCTATTAGATTATTTTGATCAGGAATTAATGAACATGTGACAGATCCTTTTTGAGGCGATATTACACAGCTCAATGTGGGCCGTATAAACGAGCGACGATCAACAAGACAGCTTGTTGATCGGCGCTTGTTCGCTCCTTCGTCTGGGGACGAGCACTCGTTATGCCGATAGCTGGTCCCCATACATTTTTTTTTTCATGTTGGCAGCGCATCTCCCCGTTTACACAGGGGGATGTGCTTCAAACAATAATAGTTTCAGCACTTAAAGCTATGCAATCAGCCAATGAACGAGCGTTTGCTCGTTCATCGGCTGGATCGTTGCCCTGTTTACACAGGGTAATTTTCGTGAACGAGTGTTCCCTGAACGCACGTTTGCCCGATAATTGACCGATGTAAAAGGGTCTTTAAGATAGTCTGCGGACCTCGGAGTTAACTCTGCCAACCAAAATCTCATATCTCTGGCCAGCTTTAGGGTATGTGCACACTGGGCAGATTAGCTGTGGGTTTTCAATGTCAATTTATGCTGCGGAATCGTAGTACCTTTGTTGCGGCTTTTCCCCTTCGAGTTCAATGGGGAAGTAAAAGCTGCAACAAATATCAAATGTCACGATTTTTGCAGCTGTGAAAAGCTGCAAATTCGCTGCAAAAAGATTGCAAATAAAAAAAACAAAAAACACCTTTTCTTGTTTAAATTTAATAAAAATAAAAAAAAAGTCTATACTTACTTCCCTGGAGTTGTCATAGTGACCGCTCCTTGTTGTCTCGGCTGTTCTCCGTGCTGCTGGCCTCCTGGGTTGACTTTTCTTTCCATGTGACTGCTGCAGCGTCATCACAGGAGGCCCGGCTGAACGGAGACCAGAGGGATGCGTCGTTATGGCAACGACAGTAAAGGAAAATATGGTCTTTTTTTCCTGCTCTGTCTGTAGCGGCGATTCCGGCAGAAAATCTGCACCGCAATTTGGTGCGGTCTTTCAGTCAGAATTCCCTGCGGGTTCTAGATCGGATACACTGTGTACTTTTACGCAGGGTAACCTTTGTGAAGATACCCTAAGTACCAAGGCAAAACTGGAGTCAAACTGTCACTATCCAGTTAAAGGCCCAATAAAGTTAATGGGAATAAGCCATTACCTTTCCAGAGGTCCACCAAATTTTTTGTAACTTTTAATAAACCTAAAGAAAACAAAATAGACAGAGATTAGAAAACAACTGAGCAATGCAATACTGTAATACTTTCAAGATAGAATAAAAATGATCTAAAATATTTGCCAAAACAGGAAAGGAATTTACCATGATAAACGTTCCTAGTATTATTGTTTTTTTACCATTAGCCCGTTGGTGACCGCCCCATACTGTTTTTACAGAGGCCACTAACGGGCTTTATTCCGATGCAATAGACTTTTTATGGCGATGCATCAGAATAAATAAACAGAACAGGGATCCGTTAAATCTTCCTGCTCTCAGCTGCCAGAGGTAGCTGAGGGCAACCCTGCTCTAACGGGTGAGATCTATATCAGTATCGATCTCCTCCGTTTATCCCCTCAGATGCGGCGCTCAATAGCGAGCGCTGCATTGGAGTGGTTTTGGAGAGAGGGAGGGAGCTCCCTCTCATCCCACCGGTACCCGGCGATAAGATCGCCGGGTGTCGTGTCTTTTGTCAGCTGGGGGCCTAATAAAGGCCCCCTGGTCTGCCTGTAGTGTATGCCTGCTAGGTCATGCCAGAGGCATGGCCTAGCAGATGCCTGTCCGCTTTACACGGACAGGCACTAATATACTGCAATACAGAAGTATTGAAGTGTATTATAAATGCGATCGGAGGATCGCATAGCGAAGTCCCCTAGTGGGACTAGTAAAAACTTTAAAAAAAAAAGTTTAATAAAAGGTGAAAAACAAAATTAAAAACCCACTTTTTCCCCTTACAAACTGCTTTATTATTAAAAAACAAAATAATGTAAAAAAGTTACACATATTTGGTATCAACGCATCCGTAACGATCACAACTATAAACTTATTACATCATTTAACCTGCACGGTGAACGTAGTAAAAAATCAACAATGCAAAAATGGCTGTTTTCTTTGAAGGGACAGTGTCATTATTTATAAAAATATTATGTTGACTTTAATTTTTCAGTTTTTTTTTATTGACACTTTCTTACTGTACTGTGGGCTGCCATGTTTTATTTCATCTGTGTATGTGTCTCTTAACGACACATACAAAGATGGAATACGGCAGAACAGGGCATAGGGGACAATGAACGGGAGCCGTTCATTGCTTCTGCTATCTGGCTCTGTACTGCGCATACGCAGTTCAGTCACAAAGCAGAGAAGCCGGTTTGTAGGGAGATAGCAAGTGCCATTATGAAGAACGGCAACGTGTGTCTGTCTGTCCCTCTATCTCTCAGACCCCCGCTCTCGTCTAAAATTGTTCATAACTTGGTCAAAAACGATGGTTTTTCAAAATAAAAACCACTGTTATCTACATTACAGCGCCGATCAGATTATGTAGGAGATAAGGCACTTATGTGGTGACAGAGCCTCTTTAATGTCTAAAATAGGCTGGTCGTTAAGGGGTTAAACGCTTTAGAACTAAGCCATTTTGGAGCTTCAGGATTTAGCTAGTTTTGAAATCTGGTAGTGTGTGTGCGCGTGTGTGTATGTGTGTGTGTATATATATATATTACATTTGAGGGGTTAAACAGCGAGGAACAGCACGATCACGGTTCCTGGCCGTTAGTCCTGGGTGTCAGCTGTAAAACACAGCTGACACCCGCTGAGTATGGAGCGCGCTATGAGGTACCAGGCACGTCATTTTGCAGGAAGGTGTTAATCAGGCTATTTCTCTTGAGTTCAGAAACAATGCAAAAGTGTCCATAATCTACCCTGGAAGTAAAGGGGCACCACAAGGATTATTCCTTATGTTTTGCAGGCCCACTTAGGTTTACACAGATCAAATATTAAAAGGCAATTTTTACCCTCTATAACAGGGGCACCTTATTTGTATGTCGTGCAAGAAAAAAATAAAACAAAGTACTCACGTGTGCCATGCAAATATAAAAAAGTCATAAGACAATTGGTTACCACGTATTTCGCATACATTAAAACAGAAATGTGCATGGCCCCATAGAAATAAATGTGTCAGTGTGCTATCCGTTAGAAAAACAGATAGCACACTAAAGAAAATAACTGAAGTGGACAAGAGAGTCTTAAGTCCCAGTGCACACAGTGATTTTTGGCAGATTTTGACACGGAAACATTACAGGAGTTGAAATGGACGATTGTCTTTTTCTTTATTAATGCAATCAGTCGACCATCTTATAGCCGGTTGAAATCTGCTGTCTATGACTGTCTAGATTATGACTAACATTTACACACATGCTGTATAGATAGAAGAATCATACCTGCGTATCTCGGCATCACTAAAGCCTTTAATGGTTTCCCTTGGTATGGTCCTTGGGCGACCTCGTTTCTTGGGTCGTTTTCTATCAGAGCCTGAATCACTGTCATCCGAACCAGAATATCTCCTATTCCGACTCCGTCTGCCTTCGCTTCCATTAAAGCTTGCCTAAAATTCAGACATATTTCTTAAACAAGCAAACTAGCCTACTGAACAGAAATATGAAGCACGCGAACTTACACCAAGGAGGGAGATATTATAACAAACCAAAACTAAAAAAGCAAATTGCTTTTTTAAATCAGACACTCACCTGCTTTGCACAGTTCCGCATCCTGGGAAGCAAATAAATTTCTTGAAGCTCCTTTTGTCTTTCCTCTTCCTCCATTCTTCTTCGCTGGTCTGAAGGAATAATGTCTTCCCATGATTTTGCATTTCGATCCGGTTCCACAATATTATCCTCTTCCATTGCTGTAAAGTTGGCAACCTTATAAATAAATAATGGAGTCTGTTACATGGAACAACTTGGTTTAAAAAAACAAAAAAAATCTGATGTGTAAGGGAGAGGTGTTTTATCAAGCAAGCACATTGTGATACAAACTAGCTCCAAAGTTAGAAGAGATGCCCCCATGGTCAGATACCCTTTGATGGAGCATTTGCGCCTCATTATATGGTGATAATTAAACTGGATTCATGAAAAATACCTTAAACTGTGAAAGCAATTCATCCCCCACAGTCAACGGTCCACCTTCATTTTCACGGGTCTCTGCTCTGTTCAATATTTCATCAATATCCATTTCCTTATTATAACATAAGATACTGGTTTAACATTTTAAACGGAAAAGGTTTACAATATATAATATTTGTATTTAATCGTACAAAAACCTGAGGTTCCTCTTCTTCGCCTTCTGGCTCCTTGAAAAGTTCTTCAGCGCCAAACTTTAGAATAGCAGCAAGCTCTTCTTTATTAAATGGTGTAGAGCTTAAATGGGAGAAAAAAAAAACACAAAACACTATTTGGACTCCAATAAATCATTTGTATGGTAGATAACGGAGAGGGAGCTTACAATGATTTATAGACTTCACTCCAACACGATCATACCTAGATGGTGTAGATCCAGTGTGTAGAACAGTCTTGCCAGTGGTGTCCATTCGTTGAATTACTAGGTGATCCAGCACCATCTTCTTCTTTGCTCTTTCAATAATATCTTCCTCAACAGAGTTTTTGGTGACAAGGCGATATATATTTACCTACACAAGGCAGATTTAATACGTTTGTAAGTGTATTACTCAAATGTATATACCGAGAACTTAGAGGTCCTCCGGTGTAAATAAAGCTTAATTACTACATAAATGGAAAGCTCTCCAACTTTCTACTAGGCATTGGGAGGAATTTATCAACCTCTCTACGCCAGTCGCAAAAGGGCCCGAGCCGCAGTTTACGCTGCAAATTACAACTTTTGACCTTTTTCCGCCACCCTTGCCGCTTTTGTGAGAAAGGGATGTGGCTTATCAAAAAGAAGCGGGCCACCGCAGTTTGACAAATTTATTATAATTTCCCTCGAAAATTGGCGCAATTTAAAGTGGAAATCTACACCATCTCCTAGCTTGCACGTACATGTCGTACATAGTGAGGAATCAAAATACACAGTCGCACATTTATCAAAAGTGGCATTATTATAGCCAATGTGTAAGGTAACGCTAGACTTTGACAGATTTGATATATATATATATATATATATATATATGTCATAGCATACACCACTACCATTAACTTTCACACTGGCTAACATTACTCCACTTTGAGTAGAGATGCAGAATTTTTTTCAAACTTTCCTATATAAAAAATAAAATATCGTATTTCATAAATGTATCTAAATCCAAGCAGTAAGCGGCACGCGCGCGCGCGCACGCACACACACACACACACACACACACACACACACACACACACACACACTTTTCACTCCACTTTTACTAACAGACATGAATGGTGCAAATGGTTAACAAGCACATCACAGCAGATTAGACACTATTTTGGAGTAATATGGGGAAAAAAAATATGCTGCAAACACATTGATAAATGTAGGCAATAGCAGATTAGAAAGCTGCATAACTATTTATACAGTGGTTAGGAATGATTATTCGAAAACTCCAAAACCCCTTTTATTCCTAGAAAGAGCCTAATCATAGTTTTGGGTAGCATGACTTTAATAGCCATAACCAGAAATCCTTCAAAATTTTTGGGGTTTTAGCTATCTATTTATTCTGGCTAATCAAAACCAGACTGCGAGAACACAGCTTCAGGCCCCATGCACACTACCGTAAAAAAAACCTCCATAATTGTGGACCGCAATACGGCCGCAATTACAGACCCACTCTGTTCTATTGGCTGCGGACACCTTTCTGTATCACTACGGAAGGGTGTCCATGCTGTAGAACCGTGCCGGGAATTATGGAGCATGTCCTACTTCTTTTGCGGGCCGTGCTCCCATACTTTGTATGGGAGCACAGCATGAAAATGCGGCCCGCGGGTGTTGGCGGCGACCCTGCCCGCAATCGCGGCCCGTGATTACAGACACGGCCGTGTACATGAGGCCTAACCCCTTCCTGCCGCAGCCAATTTTAATATTTTCCTCCCCGCCTTCCAAAAGCCATAACTTTTATTTTTTCATCAACATAGCCATGTGGAGGGCTTGTTTTTTGCAGGACTAGTTTTTTCACGCCACCATGATGGTCAAATGAGCAAAAAAAAAATTTTTTAATGTCATCGTTTTTTTTCACTACTGAAAACTGTATTTTACACTTTTCATTATAATAAAGTATATTGTCAGTATTACAGGCTTAGCAGAGGCAGACAGAAGGCAGTGCTGGGGGGTCTTTATTAGCCCCACCCCCGGGCTGCCATGACAACCATTGGCACCCCACGATTGCATCGCGAGGGGGGCCAATGAGCTGTCGGAGGGGGCCACCCCCCTTTTTAACGACTCAGAAGCTGCGGTCATGATGGACCGCAGCATTTAAGGGGCTAAATGGCCTGGAACAGCGCGATTGCTGTTCCTGGCCATTAGTCCTGTGTGTCAGCTGTAATACACAGCTGACACCCAGAGCGTTCGTCCCGTGTGTCAGCTGTAATACACAGCTGACACCCAGATCGTATGAAGCGGGCTGAGCGCGCAAGCCCGCTCCATGCATCACCTCCTGCACTATGACGTACCTGGCACATAATTTTGCAGGAAAGGGTTAAGGCCACATAAACACGGTAGTATCTTGAATTAGTGTTTGTAAGCCAAAACCAGGAGAAGCACCTACAAAGAGGAACACTATAATGGAAAGATTTGTACTTCTGTGTTTGGATCAACTCCTCGTTTTGGGCTTCCAAAAACTGAAGCAAAAGACTGACCAAAATACTGCCATGTGTAAGTAGCCTAAGGGTATACTGATGCATTTGTTTTCCAGACTACATCAGGAATGCTTCTATCTTGCATCAATATAGTACAGGATGTTATCAGGTGCCCTGACGTTTACACAAGAAGCAGAGGTTGTTCATTATTAGGCCACTACATACATCCTTATGATATTTATCATTATGTTTTCAATAGTTTTGCCATCACAATTATGACTATTTTTAGGTTCTCATGCCTGTTGTGTACTACATTGCACATCTCCATGGAAAATAAATTTGTGTGTTTTTGAGAATAAGTGCTTCTGCTTACTGAAAGTACTTGGCATCGCATAAGATCTTCCAATGTGGGGAAAAAAAAACGTTCAGAGTTTAAAGTTACCGGACTGAATACTGCAGTTATTGCACTTCATCCCCATGATAGCAATTCTAGTCTATGTTTAGGTGTTCAGTCTTGTCATGGGGACATTGTGTGGATCGAAGTCTCCATTCATGCCCTAGTAATAGCAGTTATGTGTATATGAGTGCACATTGACAAGTCTAAAAATGTGTACAGAAAAATAAAAATACATTACTTGTTTTTTTTGTCCTATTCGATGAGCTCTGGCTTGGGCTTGAAGGTCATTTTGTGGATTCCAGTCCGAATCAAAAATGACTACTGTATCAGCTGAAGCAAGGTTTATTCCAAGACCACCAGCACGGGTAGAGAGAAGAAAGCAAAAGTCCTGTACAAGAGGAAGAAAAACCATTTGGTCACTTGTAGTAATTCAAGCAGCATGGGACTAAAACACGGCTACATGACAAATGGGGTTGGATAGGAGTTTTCAAGCCTGCAAAAAGCTTTTTATTCTGCTGCTTTTTTTTTCCACCAAAATCAAATACATTAAAACTTCATACAGAAATATTTTTTATGATTAATTCTCACCTCCGATCCTTCTGCATTAAAATGGTCAAGTGCTTGCTTTCTTATTTCTCCTTTGATGGATCCATCTAATCTCTAAAAATAATGTCAAAGTTTCAGTAACTGCAAAATATATATGTAAAATAAACCGGTTTTCTAAACTTACATCCAAGAAACCAAGATACAAACTTACCTGAAAAGGAAACTGCCGTGCCTTTAAATACTCTGCAAGGATGTTCAGCATCCGAACCATTTGAGAAAATATCAAGACTCGGTTACCACGTTCTCTCAGACGTACTAACAACTTGTCCAGAAGAATTAGTTTACCGCTGCTCCGAATTAAGTGCTTAACAAAAAAAATTTGGACAAAGGTAAATTAGTTACAACACAATAAGATCCACAATCTCCATCCATGTCCAAACATTAACATCATCTGTTTCATATTTTATTAGCAGAACAAAGGATATTCAAACCAGCTGCTAAAAAGCCATGTTTCAGATGCGAGAGGGGGGGGGGGGGGGGGTAACAAAAAAAAACAAAAAACGATTCCTCTGCTCATACTCCTTTGCACCGCCTTACAAAGAGCCGCAACGGAGGCCTCGGGTGCAGTGTTGGTGACAAGTCATCAATACAGACCCCCAGCTTCTATGCAAAATGGCAGATGATCATCACGCCTGCTTTAATAGAACAGAAATCTGGTATAACCTTCTTATGGCTGCACCTGCAAGGCTGCCTGTCCAGCTCACAAGAAAGAGGGCCATTTAAAAACAAGTCGAGGGTTATGTTTTTGTTTTTTTTTAAACATGGTATAGAACTTTTATTATCAGTAACAATTCTTACATGTAGATAAATGTTTTCTAGTAAATAGTTTTAAATGAAGGGTTGGTATTGCGGCTCACCTGTAAGGCTTCTTGTCTGTTATAGAATTCATTATCTTCAGGTGGCTTAATGAGGTAGCAATGGTTACAACACTTTTTAAGCTCCATCATGACGTTTAAAAATCCTGAGGTACTGCCTTTCGAACCTTTGCTCAAGGCCTTGTAATTCCGTGTTAGGATCCACCTAGGGAAAGCTCAGTAATGAATATAGATCTAAAAGCTCATGTACCGTAAACAACCACACTCAGGATCATAATTACACGTATGTCAAATATGGCGTTAATGCTATAAAATGAGGGCAACCCATCATATTGTCACATGGTGGCGTAGGAGAGTCCATAAAATAAATAAATTGCACCATACTCCATCAAAAGCACTGTATTCAGTGCTTTTACGAGAAAAGGAGTACTGAGATATGGCACCCTATACACAATAGTATTGCCGGTGATACATATTGTGCACCTCATTACCGGCTGAAATTCTAGTTGCACTGTTTATAAGGTCTTTTATAATCTGTTAAGAGTTGCTTGAAAAAGCTATGGCAAATACTTACTTATAGTACTGTTTCTGCAGAGCACTCATCTCAACCCTCAAAATTTGTTCTACTTTAGCTGGTAAAGATTTTTCCACATCTTTCTTTACTCTTCTTAGAAGGAATGGCTCAAGTTCTCTGTGAAGACTGGCATAGCCATATTCTCTGCCTTTACCGTGTTCCTCTTCAAAGACTTCCCAAGAGGAGAACCTATTATAAATACATACAAAAAATATATTTTCAATTTAGTTTGCTCTATTACAGCTCTCAAAAATATGCAGAAGCTTTAAGATATAAGGTGGTCTTCTGGTTTCAGGACAAGCAGTTTTTAAAAAATATGTGCAAAGGTCGATTTTCCAGTGAAGCAGTAACTTACAAAAATATTTAAGACAACAACTTACTTCTCTGGCATAATAAAGTGAAGCAAAGACCATAATTCTTTAAGGGAATTCTGCAAAGGAGTTCCAGTGATGAGAAGACGATGATTTGACTTAAAGTCTATCAGGGTCTTGTAAAGCAGGGAATCATCGTTTTTTAGCCGATGAGCTTCATCGACTCCTACGAAAGCCCAATTCACACCACCTAGAAAAGACTGGAGGCAACAAATTGTTAATGTGTATTAAAGAGACTGTCACTAGTTTACTAATTCCCTATCTCCTAACTAATCTAATAGGCGTTGTTATGCTGATAACTACAGTGCGATTTTTCAAAAACATTTATTATTTGCAAAGTTATGAGCATTTTTCTAAATATGCTAATGTAGCTCTACTAGCCGAATAGGAGGTGACTTTCTTTTCAGTCTGGGCGGTGTTATGTTTTCTGTGTGACGCTGTCCAATCCTCATACAGCTTCTCCCCCTCCCCTGCCCAGCAACACAGCGTGATCATATAGTATACAGCTTCCATTCTCGACTGTGTATTCAACTGGTGATACCTCCTGTCGTGTCACAGCTAGAACTGCAACACTCCTGGTGGCATATTAAAGATTAGAATCTCCTCTTTCGTATACCACTAGCCGAGACCCCCCTTCCCTCTATAATGTGTCTCACACTGTGCTTAGTCAGTGGAAAAAAGGAGAGCGAAATGGCGCTACTCTAAGGTGATAACGTACTTCAAAATAATTGATATGTACAAGTGAATCTGGATTGACTGATGTTGCGCGGGATCGTCGGCACAACGCAACACACTAAGCAAGCCTCCGGAGCAGACCCACGGTGTATAGTTCCAAGGTTGGAGTTTCTGCCGTGGTCTAATAGGATGAGGAACGTAGAAAAGATAATCCTTGTATCGGGCGCTCTTGTGTGGATGGTTCAATCAGTCCACAGGACCATCGGATGGTATTAAAATCAGTTTATTTGGTGAACATGACGAAGACTCGGTGCGAGGTTGAAACGCGTTGCAGCATCTGTATTTTAACCCCTTCCCCCTGCTTGCATTCTGGTCCCTAATGTCCAAGCCATTTTTTACATTTTTCCATTGTCACATTCGAAGAGCTGTAACTTTTTTATTTTTGCGTCGGCATAGCTGTATAAGGTCTTGTTTTTTGCGGGACGACTTGCAGTTTTTATTGGTACCATTTGAGAGTAGATGCGACTTTTTGATCACTTTTTATCACTTTTTTTAAGTCAGGATTAACAGAAAACAGCAATTTTTCCATTGTTTTTTATTTTATTTTTTACGGCGTTCACAGTGCGTGTTAAATAATGTAACAGTTTTATTGTCGGGGTCGTTACGGACGCGGCGATACCAAATATGTGTAACTTTTTTGCTTTATTGTAGTTTTTTTTAATAGTAAAGCATTTTGTAAGGGGAAAAGCTGGGTTTTTCATTTTTTTTTGTTTCACTTTTTTTTTTTTATTAACTTTATTAAACTTTTTAACTTTTACTAGTCCCACTAGGGGACTTCCCTATCCTCCGATCGCTATTATAATACACTGCAATACTTTTGTATTGCAGTGTATTACTGCCTGTCCGTTTAAAACGGACAGGCATCTGCTAGGTCATGCCTGCGGCATGATCTAGCAGGCATTCGCTCCAGGCAGACCTGGGGGTCTTTATTAGACCCCCGGCTGCCATTAGAGACACAGACACTCGGCGATTTTATCGCCGGGTGTCAGTGAGATGAGAGGGAGCTCCCTCCCTCTCTCCAAAACCACTCAGATGTGGTGCTCGCTATTGCGCACCGCATCTGAAGGGTTAAACGGGTGAGATCGATACTAATATCGATCTCACCCGGCAGAGCAGGGACGCCCCCAGCCCTCAGCTACGTCTGGCAGCTGAGAGCAGGGAGATTTCACGGCTCCCTGCTCTGTTTACTTTATTCTACAGCAGCGACGTAGAATAGCGGCGCTCTAGAATAAAGCCCACTAATGACCGCCGTAAAAAGACGTATCGGCGGTCATTAAGGGGTTAAACCTTTTAACATGTTCACCAAATAAATAGATTTTAAATACCATCCGATGGTCCTGTGGACTGAACCGCCCACACAAGAGCGCCTTATACAAGGAGTATCTTTTCTACGTTCCTTGTGTCTTACACTGTGTGAAGCAGCTTCATGCTGATAGGACAGCGTCAGAGGCTGTGAGGTAGCTCCACCTCAGGAGAATCCTTGCGGTTACCTCCCACTTGTCTAGTATAGCTTCATTTGCATATTTAGAAAAAAAGCTCATAGGACGCAGCCTGTTTTGGCCTTGTGGCACAGCCTATTTTTTCAAATCTGGCATGTGTCATTTTATGTGGCAATAACTTGGGAATGCTTTTACCTATCCAAGCGATTCGGAGATTGTTTTCTCGTGACATATTGTACTTTATGATAGTGGAAAAATTTGGTCGATAAATTCAATATTTATTAGTGAAAAACACCAAAATTTAGAGAAAACGTGCAAAAATTAGCATTTTTCTAAACTTAAATGTATCTGCTTGCAAAACAGATAGTAATACCACGAAAAATAGTCACTAGTTAACATTTCCCATAGGTCTACTTTATGTTTGCATCGTTTTTTGAACGTCCCTTTATTTTTCTAGGACGTTACAAGGCTTAGAACTTTAGCAGCAATTTCTCACATTTTCAAGAAAATTTCAAAAGGCTATTTTTACAGGTACCAGTTTAGTTCTGAAGTGGTTTTGAGGGCCTTATATATTAGAATCTCCCAATAAATTACCCCATTTTAAAATCTGCACCCCTCAAAGTATTCAAAACCGCATTCAGAAAGTTTCTTAACCCTTTAGGCGTTTCACAGGAAATGAAGCAAAGTAGAGGGGAAATATACAAATTTATTTTTTTTGTCGAAATTCATTTGTAATACATTTTTTTCTGTACCACAGAAGGTTTTACCAGAGAAATGCAACTCAATATTTATTGCCCAGATACTGCAGTTTTTAGAAATATCCCACATGTGGCCCTAGTATGCTACTGGACTGAAACACAGGCCTCAGAAGCAAAGGAGCACCTACAGGATTTTGAGGTCTGTTTTTTTTATAGATATTTTAGGCACCATGTCAGCTTTGAAGAGGTCTTGTGGTGCCAAAACAGTGGAAACTCTCCAAAAGTTACCCCATTTTTCAAAACTACACTCCTCAAGGGATTTATCTAGGGCTATAGTTAGGAATTTATCTAGGGGTCTAGTTAGCATTTTGACCCCACAGGTATTTTGCTAGATTTATTGGAGTTAGGCTTTATTCAGACGAACGGGAATTACGTCCGTGCAACTCGCGTGATTTGCACAAGCGTTGCACGGACCTATATTAGTCTATGGGGCAGTGCAGACATGTCTGTGATTTTTACTCAGCGTGAGTCCGCTGAAAAAAAGTCACGACATGTCCGTTCTTTGGGCGTTTTGCGCGAACCACGCACCCATTGAAGTTAATGGGTGCGTGAAAACAACGCATGCCGCACGGAAGCACTTCCGTGCGAACTGCGTGATTCGTGCAACAGCAGTGAAAAGGATGAATGAAAACAGAAAAGCACCACGTGCTTTTCTGTTTACAAACATCCAAACGGAGTGTCATTATGATGGCGGCTGCGCGAAAAGAACGCAGCCTCGCATCATATGCTGCAGCCAGACGGAGCTGTTAAGTGGCTTTTGCGCACGTAAACCGCCGCGTTTTTGCGCGCGCAAAAACGCCACGCTCGTGTGAACCCAGCCTTAGTCTGTGAAAATGAAAATCTGAAAATGCAGCCCAACATTTGTAAAGCATCTTCTCCCGATTACGGAAATACCCCATATGTAGTAATAAACTGCTGATTGGACCCACAGCAGGGCTCAGAAGGGAAGGAGCGCCATTCCGATTCTGGAGCGCAGATTTTGCTGGATTGGTTTTCAGTGCCATGTCGCGTTTGCAACGTCCTGGAGGAACCAAAACAGTGGAAACACCCCAAAAGTGACCCCATTTTGGAAACTACACCCCTCAAGGAATTTTTCTAGGGGTAAAGTGAGCATTTATACCACACAGGTTTTTTTGCAGAATTTAGTGGACTTAGGTTGTGAAAATGAATATCAACATTTTTGTCCAATAAAATGTTTAATTTTTTCATTTTCACAAGGGATAAAGGAGAAAAAGCCGCCCAACATTTGGAACGCAATCTCTCCCGAGTATGACAATACCCCACATGTGGTAATATATTTTTTTTTTAATAGAAATTAATTAACCTTTGCAGGACTGATCCTTTTTTGCTTTTCCATTTTAGTTTTTCACTCCCCACCTTCCAAACACCATAACTTTTTTATTTTTCCATCAATAGCGCGGTGTGTGGGCTTATTTTTTCGCGGGAAGAGTTGTAGTTTCTATTGACACCATTTAAAGTACCATATAATGTAGTTGGAGACCGAAAATAAAATTCTTTGCGGGGTGAAATTGGAAAAAAACGATTCCTCCATTGTTTTTTGGGTTTCGTTTTTACCGCTTTCACCGTGCGGTAAAAACGTCAACTTAACTTTATTCTGTGGGTAAATAGGATTACGGTGATACCAAATGTATATAGTTTTTTTTATAGATTTTACTACTTTTACAAAGAAAAAACAATTTGTTAAAAAAATAATAATATTGTTTTGTATCACATTCTGAGAGCCATAACTTTTTTATTTGTTGGTCGAGTTGAGCGGCGTGAGGGCTTATTTTTTGGCGGGACGAGCTGTAATTTTTATTGGTACAGACAACTTTTTGATCACTTTTTATTACATTTTATTTAGAGCTTTGGTGACCAAAAAACAGTGATTTTGGCGGTTTAAATTATTTATTTCTTACGGCGTTCATCATGCTCTAAAAATTAGTTTTACTTTATTCTCTGGGTCGATACGATTACGGCGATACCGTGTGTATATAGTTTTTTTTTTAGGTTTTGCAGCGTTTGCACAATAAAATCACTTGTTTATAAAATACATTTTCGGTCACCAAATTCTGAGAGATAACTTTTATTTTTCAGTCAAAAAAGCTGTGTAAGGGCTTGTTTTTTGCAGGACGGGTTGTAGTTTTTATTGGTACTATTGTGGGGTACATGCAACTTTTTATTCTATATTTTGGGAGTGGTGGTGACCCAAAAAATAATGATTCTGGTATTGTTTTTCATTTATTTTTATTTTTTTGCAGCGTTCACCGTGCGGGAAAAATAACAGTTTGGGTCGTTACGAACGCGGTGATAAAATAAGTGTACTTTTTTTTTTTTTAACGTTTTCATTTTTTCCCTATAATAAAAGACTTACACCTTTGTAAAACATGTTTATAAACTTTACATTTTTTTTTTTTTTACCTTTTACATTCTTATTTTACCTGCAGCTCTGATCACTGCTAGAAGACGTTACACTACCTAGTAGTGTAATGTATTCCAACTGTCAGTGTGACGTCACAGTCACTGACAGTAAGTCTACGAGCCAGCGGCCAGAGGCTGGTCCTCATAGGCTTCCATACAGAGCAGACCCGGAGGCTGTTCGGCCTCGGGATGCCATCACAAGCATCAGCAACCCCCACAATTGCATGGGGGCTGCTAACGTGATACAAACCCCCTAAATGCGGTGATCGCAATCCAGTGCCGCATTTAACAGGTTACTTGATGAAAACAGAGGCGATGAGCCGCTGATCGGCAACAGTGGAGTGTCAGCTGTCGGGGACAGCTGACCTCCCGGTTCCCGATGCACACGGTCACCGACAGTGTGCATCGGGAACGACACAGTGACATCCCGTCACTCTGACAGGAAGTCTATCAGGAGGCTGGTCCTGATAGGCTTCCGTACAGGGCAGACACGGAGGCCATTACTCAGCCTACGGTCGCCATGCTAGCCATCTGCAAACCTCACGATTTCATTGTGAGGTCTGCCGATGTGCTAGAAACCTCTAAAACGTGGCGATTGCAATCGATCGCCGTATTTAAAGGGAATGTGTCGCTAGAATTTTATTTTTATTTTTTTCAGTTAAAGTTAGTATATAAGTGATTACACATTGTTTTCATTTTTTCACAAGTCAGGAAATATTATAAATTAAATTCAAATTTATAACATTTCCATGTGCTGGTCACTAGAGGGAGCAATTCCCAAAATTGCAGCATTGGCATGTGGTAAAGCAACCTCATTGCTTTATGCTGCAAATTTGGGGTAGACACACTCGCTCTAGTGTCCTCAGACAATCCCCCCTCCCTTATCCTGGGCTAGTGCCAGGAGAAGGAGGGTGTTGAATTTTCAAACCTCCTACACTGTGTGTCGCCATTTTCTGAGCGAATGCACAGTGTAGGAGGATTAGATACAGTGGTAATCAGACAGTATAACACAAACATACACGAACAGAATAAACACATCACATACACAAACATAACTTGCCTGCTCCTGCCGCCTCCGCTCCTACACCTTGCGTCTTCGCTGCCATGAACATATGGCCGGAAGCCGCGACTGGAAGTCATCTTACTGTCCATCCGCGGCTTCCGGTCCACATGAAAATGGCGCCAGATGTCGCTCTACCAAAGACCTTCCTTTTGGACTGTGTGGGAGCGGCATGCGCCATTCCCACACAGACGGCGTACGCTATAGTGAATGGAACGGCTCCCGTTCGCATTCTCTATGGGGATGTATGTGCCGTATTCCATCTCTGTATGTGTCGTTAATCGACACAGATGAAAAAAAAATGGCAGCCTCCATAGAGAAGTAAAAGTAAGAAAAAAAGTACAACACAAGAACACAAATAACTAAAATTGACTTTAATACCATACTAAAAGCAATATTATATATAAAAATTTTTTTTTTTCGTGACACAACCCCTTAAAGGGGTTAATTGCTGAAATCAGCCGCTGATCAGCAACAGTGGAGTGTCAGCTATCGGGAACAGCTGGCCTTCCCGATGCACACTGTCGCCGACATTGTGCATCGGGAACCGCGCAGTAACTGTACGTCCTTGTGCACTAAGACACTGGCCACTAGGACGTACAGTTGAGTCGTGGTGCGCCTAAAGCTTAAAATAATAAACGTTTTGGGACACAATTTTCACTAGCATTATCAGTGTGACCGCACCTATTAGATTAGCTAGGAGATTGGGCATTACTAAACTAGTGACAGATCCTCTTTAATACCTAATGAACAAAACATTCAAAGACGGCTTCCGATATGGCTAAAAAATTGCAGGGATATCACCCCTTTTAGCAATCAGAGAAGATGTGTGTCACATTTAGGGGGGGGGGGGGGGGGGTCTTTTTTATTCCTACTCCAGGGGTGAGAAGGTGAGCAGTTGGACATCTCATCACCCGCTGCACCTAAGCAGACCATTTGGCGACTCCATGACTCGGATGATTACCGTCATCTGGATCGCAGAGATCTCTGATTTCTCTTCAGTTCTGGTAATTATGTGAAGATATGTGCATGTAGACAGATATGTAACACGTATGAACACTGCACATCTTGTACTTTTATTTTGAGGCGGTATTGTGCGCATCAAACTCTTCTAGGAATAGACTTCGGGTATGTTCACACAGCCTATTTTTACGGCCCAAAAAACGGCCGAAAAACCGGAAGCAGAACGACTCAAAACATCTGCCCATTGATTTCAACGGGAAAACGGCGTTCTGTTCCGACGGAGCCTTTTTGCGGCTTTTTTTTAAGCGTAAAAAAACGGCCGCGAAAAAGAAGTGCAGGACACTTCTTGGGACGTTTTTGGAGCAGTTTTCCATAGACTATTGAAAAAAGCTCCAAAAACGGCCGTAACATATGCCGCGAAAATTGAGAGTGGCACAAAAACGTCTGAAAATCAGGAGCTGTTTTCCCTTGAAAACAGCTCCGTATTTTGAGATGTTTTTGACTCTGCGTGTGAACATACCCTTATAGCTACAAACATGACTTTTTATGCATTTATTTTTTTTACACAATAGTACACTTTGAAGAAAATTGCATGACGGCGCGCACGAATGTATAGTGCGGTGAGGCATTTATACAATGTGTAAGGGGTCTATTGATTTTTTTTTTTATAAATTTAGATTTTATTTGTGCAAGTCAAATGTTTGCGTCAATGCACCTAGAAATTTGCTGCCGGCACCATTGTGGTATTTTTTTCTATTGATTTTTTTTTTTGTTCTTTAACCCCTTCCCGCTTTTGGGCGTGACTGTAGGGCCAGATACACGGGCGTACAGTCAGGCCCTGTAGATAAAGCGAGCAAAGGAGCTGTGCGTGCTTTAACTTCAGCGGCTGTCAGCTGTTATACACAGCTGACATCCCGCTGCAATGGCGGTTATCACCGATCGCAGCCATTTAACCCCTTCAATGCGGCAGTCAATGGCGTCCGCCGCATTGAAGTGGTTGACAGATGGAGGGAGCTCCCTCTGTACCCCCCCGCGATGGATCGCGGGTGGCGATGGTTTCTATGGCAACCAGGAAGCCGTTGCTAGGCTTCCTGGTTGCCCAGGTACGGAAGCCTATTAGGTTCTGCCCGAGGCAGGACCTAATACGCTAACTGTCAGCTGAAGAATGACAGTTACAATACACTGCACTACATAAGTAGTGCAGTGTATTGTACCGGGGATCAGAAGACCAGATCTTCAAGTCCCCAGGTAAGTGTAAAAGAAAAAGTGAAAAAAGTAAAAAAAAAAAAAAAAGTGAAAGAAAAATAAATAAAAGTTTTAACTAATAAAAACAATAATCGCCCTGTTTCCCTGATCAACTCCTTTATTACTAGAAAAAAAATGAACATGAAAAAAAACTATACATAATAGGTATCGCCGCGTTCCGAACGGCCTGATCTATAAAAAGGTCACATTATTTTTTATCAAAAAGTTGCAAGTAATGCAAAATGGTACCAATGTAAACTACAGTTTGTCACGCATAAAACAAGCCCTCCCACAGCGATATCAACAAAAAAATAAAAAAACTTATGGCTGTCAGAAAATGGCGACACAAACATTTTTTTTTTTTTTTTTTTAGAAAAGAGTATTTTTATTGTGGGAACGTAGTGAAACGTAAAAAAAAGATATAAATTTGGTGTCGCTGTAATCGTATCGCCCCGCAGAATAAAGTTAACATGTTGTTTATACTGCATGGAGAACACTAAAAAAAAAACAAAAAAAAAGCGTGCTAGCATTGCTGTTTTTTGCTTTCCTCAGCTCCCAAAAAAATTGAATAAATAGTGATAAAATAAAAAAAGAAATAAATAATAATAAAAAAAAAAAATCACATGTACCCCAAAAAACGCGCCCTCACACAGCTCCGTCACCGGAAAAATAACACGTTATGACTCTCAAAACGCAATGATGCTAAATGACGGGCCAGACAAATTCTTTAGGTCCAGTAGAATTTCACTAAATACCCACATCGTCATTTGCTGGACCCCACAGGTGGACCCTGTAGATGCAGCGGAGATAAGGAAACTTTAGGGCCTTGTGCTGCTTATAGGGCTAGTGAAGAAGTCAAAGATTCGGCAATACTGGAGTGCAGATATTTTGTATAAAACCCAATAAACCCGGCCTGTGCATAAAGGATTGGTTCAAAGCGTAGCACACCAATCCATGGATTATTCATTCACCCCATTATTACATCATCCTATTATGACCTGTTGCACTCCGCCCAGCTTACATATGCCCTGATGTCCTCCGCCCAGCTTACATATACCCTGATGTACTCCGCCCAGCTCACATATACCCTGATGTACTCCGCACATATTACATATACCCTGATGTCCTCCGCCCAGCTCACATATAGCCTGATGTACTCCTCACAGATTACATATACCCTGATGTACTCCTCACATGTTACATATACCCTGATGTACTCCTCACAGCTTACATATGCCCTGATGTCCTCCGCCCAGCTTACATATACCCTGATGTCCTCCGCCCAGCTTACATATACCCTGATGTACTCCTCACAGCTTACATATACCCTGATGTACTCCGCACAGATTACATATACCCTGATGTACTCCTCACATGTTACATATACCCTGATGTACTCCTCACAGCTTACATATGCCCTGATGTCCTCCGCCCAGCTTACATATACCCTGATGTCCTCCGCCCAGCTTACATATACCCTGATGTACTCCTCACAGCTTACATATACCCTGATGTACTTCGCACAGCTTACATATACCCTGATGTACTCCGCACAGCTTACATATACCCTGATGTACTCCGCACAGCTTACATATACCCTGATGTACTCCGCACAGTTTACATATACCCTGATGTACTCCTCACAGCTTACATATACCATGATGTACTCCGCACATATTACATATACCCTGATGTACTCCGCACAGTTTACATATACCCTGATGTACTCCGCACAGTTTACATATACCCTGATGTACTCCGCACAGTTTACATATACCCTGATGTACTCCGCACAGTTTACATATACCCTGATGTACTCCGCCCAGCTTACATATGCCCTGATGTCCTCCGCCCAGCTTACATATGCCCGGATGTCCTCCGCCCAGCTTACATATGCCCCACATTAGAAGTTGAAATACCACTAAAACACGAAGCAAAATTTGCGCTTCAAAAGCCAAATGGTGGTCCAACTGAGCCTGGCCGTGTACCCAAACCGCAATTTATGACCACATATGGGGTATTACTGTATTCTGGAGAACCCGCTTAACAATTTATGGGATGTGTGTCTACGGTGGTACAAGCTGGGCACAACACATTGGCCACTGAAATGGCATATCTGTGGAAAACAGCAATTTTCAATCTGCTACATCTATTGTTTACTCATTTTTGCAAAACACTTGTGCGCTCAAAATGCTCACTACACCCCTAGATAAATTCTTTGAGGGATCTAGTTTCCAAAATGGGGTAATTTTTCGGGGGTACCACTGTACTGATACTATAGCTCAATGCAACATGGGGTCAAAAAACTAATCTTGTAAAATCTCCACTCCAAATACTAAATGGCGCTCCTTCCCTTTAGAGCCTTGCTGTGTGTCCAAATAGCAGTTTATGACCACATGTGGGGTATTTCCCTACTCTGAAGAGAATGCTTTACAAATGTTACGGTGCTTTTTCTCTTTTATTTGTTGAGAAAATGAAATTTTTTTAACTAATGCTACGTCTTATTGGAAAATAATGTAATTTTTCATTTTCACTGTCCATTTGTAATAAAATAATGTGTTAAGACACTTTCTAAATGCTGTTTTGAATACTTTAAAGGAACAGTGTCACGAAAAAAATTTTTTTTACATCAGTTTGATGTTAGTGTTTTATTAAAAACGTTTATATTTATTTGTGTGTTTGTGTTTTACTATTTTTTATTTTTTCACTTTTTCTTCCCTATGGGGGCTGCCATTTTTTTTTCCATTTCTGTATGTGTCGATTAACGACACATAGAGACATGGAATACGGCAGCTACAGTCCCATAGTGAATGCGAACGTGGCCCGTTCCATTCACTCTGCAGTACGCCGTCTGTGTGGGAACGGCGTATGCGCCGCTCCCACACAGTCCAAGTTGAACTGTGCGCCGTCCGGCGCCATTTTCCTGTAGACCGGAAGTCGCGGCCGGACAGTAAGATTACTACTTCCGGTCGCGGCTTCCGAACTTGTGCACATGGAGCGGCGGTAGCAGACGGAGCGGACGGACCGGAGGGAGCGGCGGCGACTGGAGCAGGTAAGTTATTTCTGTGTCTGTAAGTGTTTTACTGTGTGTTTACTAGTGTATGTAAACCTACTACACTGTGTGTTAGCTCTAAAAATGGCGACACACCGTGTAGGAGGTTTGACCGTTCAATCCCCTCGTTTCTCCCGGCACTAGCCAGGATAAAGGAGGGGGGATTCTAAGAGCTCACTAGAGCGAGTGAGTTTTCTCAAATTTTGCAGCATAAAGCAATGTTGCTTTACCACATGCAATGCTGCAATTTTGGGAATTGCTCCATCTAGTGACCAGCACTGGGAAATATTATAAATTAGAATCTAATTAATAATATTTCCTGACTCGTGAAAAAAATTAAAAAAAATTAGAACAATGTTTAATCACCTATACACTAACTGTTTAACTAAAAAAAAAATACATTTTTTTCTAGCGTCACATTCCCTTTAAGGGGTGCAGTTTTTAAAATGGGGCGATTTGTGGGGGTTCCTAATATATAAGGCTCTCAAAGCCACTTCAGAACTAAACTGGTACCTGTAAAAATAGCCTTTTGAAATTTTCTTGAAAATATGAGAAATTGCTGCTAAACTTATAAGCCTTGTAACGTCCTAGAAAAATAAAAGGATGTTCAAAAAATGATGCCAAACTAAAGTAGACATATGGGTGATGTTTACTAGTCACTATTTTGTGTGGTATCACTATCTGTCTTACAAGCAGACACATTTGAATTTAGAAAAATGCTAATTTTTGCAAATTTTCTCAAAATTTTGGTGTTTTTCACAAATAAATATTGAATTTATCAACCAAATTTTTTCACTAACAAAGTACAATATGTCACGAGAAAATCTCAGAATCGCTCGGATAGGTAAAAGAATTCTGGAGTTACCACCACATAAAGTGACACGTCAGATTTAAAAAATGAGGCTGTGTCATATGGTCCAAAAGTGGCTGCGTCCTTAAGGGGTTAAGTAGTCTTTCCCTGTTTTAGTAGAAATGTGCTTACTATGCCAACCAAATATAGTGAACAATGCTGAAAGGGGTATTCCAGTTCAAATAAATTAATGGCCTATCCTTAGTATAGGTCATCAATATCGGATCACTGGGGGTTTTGAAGGGAATGGGAGAAGACGAATACTGTGAACAACCGCTACAAGTGTTTCGGCGATTCACAGTACGAGCAGCGACCATGACCAAGAGGAAGCAGTGCTCACATGAGCACCGCATGCAGCCCTTTTCAAAACAGCTGGTCGGCGGGGGTACCGAATCTCGGACCTCCAACAGTCAGATATTGATGGCCTATCCGGAGGATAGGCCACCAATTTCTTATAACTGGAAAACACCTTTAGGATTAGAAGACTGTTTAAAGACAATAATAGGTCTCTTAATTCGGATGCATAGCACTTTAGTTAAAGGGGTTGTCCAGGATTAGAGAGACATTGATGATTTCTTCCAAAAACAATGCCACACTTGTACTGCAGCTCAGTCCCATTCACTTCAATGGAACAGAGCTGCAATACCAGATACAACCATGGACAGGGTCCCACATGCAGTAAAACGTTCTATACTCATCACGATATGAGACAAGTCCGTTCTCAAACTGTAAATGCGGTCATCGGCAAGTGAAAACATGTGAGAAAACAGCAGTTCAGGGAGCGGGTTGCAATATAGCCTGCACAGAGCCTTGACCCAGTGAACAACTATGAGACGATTATGTGAACCAGGCCTCACCACCGATCAGTGCCAAAGCGATGTAATGCTCTTGGATTTGTATGGAAGTGAATTCCCAGTTGTGTTACAAACTCTTTGAAAGACTTCCAGAAAAGTGTAGGTTATTTCAGTAGCAAACGGGAATGAATTCCACATTACGCTCAAGTGGATGTGATCTTCGGGTGTTTACATCTATTTGGTGCTGCAGTGTATTGACAGTCAGAATGCGGCAGATGGTAAGATGACATTAAAAGGTCAAACATCTGTTATGATAGCAGAACATGGACAGATGGCAATAATATACAAATAGAATTACCAAAAAAAATAAAAAATGAATCCCTCTTTCAAAATGGCTAAATGGCCATATAGTGCAAAAATACTTGGGCTAGGAATAGCTCAGCTGCTTGGTGGACTACTAGTTGCATCCAAATACTCTACACTGCGATTTTGTAATGATCATACTTTTAATCGGTTTATCTCTCAGTATCCTTTACTTAAGGGTACCAAGAAAACTGTAATCAAACCTACACAATATTGTGCCAATGTAAAGACTCAAAACAAGGCAAGAGTATGATACGTTCAGTCTGATATCAGAACAGATGCATTGTTTACCACTCTTCATATTGATGGATTATGTCAAATCTTGAAAAAGTGTAAAAACTTTTGTCAGCACATAAAACTTACTTTGTCCTTAAGGAGGATTTCATATGTAGTTAAAACAACATTGAACTTTATTCTCTTTGTTTGTAGGTGCATCCACTCGTGTGTCCGGATCTGAAACAATGAGAGCTGGTTAAGGCAATATGTAGCATTTCTCAGTGTAAATAACAGAAAAAGTCAAAACTCAGTTGAGAAGATTGTGCCTCTTCGCTCTACCGCTATGACTGTCATCTTGGCTACAGTAAGGAGTAAGCCAAGATCAGACAACACACTCCAATCTTAATAGCAGGTTCAGAAAGCAAGTTAAAGGGCTTGTCCGGGATAATAAATAAATGGTCTATTTTTTCCCCTTAAAGCGGCAGCATTTTTGTTACATCTGGTATTACAGTCTTGTTGAATTTACCTGAAGCTGTAATACCATACACAGCCCGTGGACAAGAGTGAGGCTGCTTCGAGGGGAGCAGACAAGCAAGAACCCTGAAATAACATGGTGTGTTTTGCAGCGTTTTTTTTGTCTAGGTAAACTCCCATGTCTCTCAATGGGAGTTCATCAATCTGAACCAAAAACCGCATGCTAAAAATGCAACAAAAATGCACCATGTGAACCCAGCCTTAAAAGCAATCCAATTATTTAAGTGTTTTTCAGATCTAAGTGAATTGCTTAAAAGAACGGTTCATTTATTAGTTATTATAGATTTTCTTGCATGGATTGTAGAAACAATGTGAAAATGAAGCTAAAGTTATAAAAGCCTGTTTCATGTCGATGTATAGTTCATTTTTCTTGCAAGAACTAATGTATAAAAATGAATCCACAATACAAAATATCACATGTAACTTACCATATTTCTACTGTTAATGTCCCCCAAGTATACCACAGCATTCATTAAGGGAGCCCAAATCTGAATTTCCCTTTGCCAGGAGGTTAAAGTAGACAGTGGAACCACAATGAGAAATGGTCCATAAAGCTGATGTTCATGAAACAAATAATTCAAGAAAGAAATGGTCTGAATTGTTTTTCCCAATCCCATTTCATCGGCCAGAATACAACTATTTCCTCTGGAGAAAGAAAAACAATTGAAATAGTTCTGTTAGACTGCACAAAAATTATCAACTCAGTTACTTTTTAAGGGTCATCGACTTTGTGCTTACCAAGAATTCTAATGTACAATTACAAATCAGTCAAAAGCAAAACAATGAAGAGGAAAGAGGCCATACAGCACAAGAGTGAAGCAGTTAGCGCTAAAACTTAAAGGGATATCCATCTCTAGAAGATACTAAAACACTATTTATTTTTAAACTGTATTCTTTAGATATTTGTCCATCTCACTCCTGGGTCCCCCTCTGTTTGTTACTCGCTGTCTAGTGTTACGGCCGCCACTGATATCCTGCAGCAGGGGCCGTGCAGGGGCAGAGTATTCTACGATTCCTCTATTGTAGAGGATGGCCAGGATCTCAGGAGCGCCTCTGCTGGCGCATGCCACCTCTTTGAGGCTTTATAGATGTTCATGCGAGTGACGCGATGACATCAGCACAGCTGGCCTGAACGGTCAATCAACAGGAGGAGTACCGCCCACCAGAGAAGTGAACCAGGAAGCGGCAGCCATGAGATGGAGGTAAAAGGGGAGATGGGAAAACCCTTAAAGAAGTGGTAATTTGCATCCAAGAAACATTTAAGCAAATAAGATTTCTAGAGTTCCAAAAGAACGATCAAACTAAGCAGCGGGTCTTACTTGCACCATGAGTGCGCCAGCCAGTTTAAGCCATTCAACTGATAGTCTCGTAACTCCAGGGTATCATTCCCTCCAATGTAGGACGGCTGCTTCTTCAGAGCTACAAACCTTGGCCTCAGTTTTAAGACCTACGACAAATATTAAAACAGGCATTACAATCCACCTTACAAAGCTCACGGTAAATCATAGGAATACTAAGTAGACTTAGAACATCTCTGATTTAGCCTCGTTTTCCTAAAACTATATAGAGGTCATACTAGTGATCTCATCAAAAATGCGAGAGAAAAATACTGCATTATACACTCAAAATATAGAATTTCTACATAATACATTTTCACCTAGTTATTTTATCAGTACATATGTAGCTTTATTACAGAAGTGTATTGGCCCTCATTTATTAGACTTAATTAACAAATCTCTTGTAAGAGGTAAAAAAAAAGCGCGCCTACATTGCATTCTTTTTTAGTTTGTGCTGACTAGAGAGAAGTCTGGGCAGGACTACACTTTAGAACACTTCAGGTGACGAGCTTTTATAGCTGAACAAAGTTAAAAAACAGTAATTTTTTGATTTCTGATGATATTTCATTGTTTTATCCCTAACAACTCTTATCCACCTATACATGCAAACATATATGGAAATATAGTTCTATAGTTAAGGGTAAAAAAATGCAAACATCACTTAGCTAAGTGTCTGCTCATCACAGGCAACCCAATTCAGTTTGGAGCCTGATTTTGCCAGGGAAGCCGTAGCCAGCCAGACACTACCCCTGCGGTGGCAATGTAGCATTACAGGTGGACTTTCAGATGAACAGATGTTCATGTAATACATAGAAAGATCAAGTCAGCCAAAGAAGGAGCCACTCTGGGTCATAGAGGGGGGTTCCGAGACGTTTTTTTAAGCATATTTCTGGAGGTATTTTTGTTGTTTTTTTTGCAGGCGCCATCTAATCACAGTTCTCAGATCAGCCTAATTTCTAGCTTGGAGGCAGACTGTTACAGCAGGAACTCTACCCCAATGAAAGACCAAGCAAGGCAAGTCCTGTTCCTTTAGTTAAAGAGGATCTGTCACCTTTCCGGACAGGTTTGTTTTAGGAAATAATTGTATTCTCCATTAACCCTTTTCCGCCCCATGACGAAACTGTACGCTGAGCCCGCTGCATACGCTGCAGGTGTCAGTTGTGTATCACGCCTCAGATGCTGCGATCGTGATTGACCACAGCATTTGAGGGGTTAAACAGCCAGGAACAGCACGATCTCTGTTCCTGACAGTCTCGGGCGCCAGCTGTAAAAAAACACAGCGGACACCCGCAGCGTATGGAGCACACTCAGCACGTGAGTGCGTTCCATACATTCCCCCGCACTACGATGCACCACACGTCGTTTAGCGGGAAGCGGTTAAAAATTTGTTTATTTTCTGGCCTATTAGAGAGGCACATTATTATAAAGTGTGGTGAATGTAATCTTCTTACCGGTGGCTGTATTTGAGTTATCCAGTCCCTTCTATCCCAGTTTCTCTATTCACTACTATCACAGCCTCGATGTGAGTCTTCTAGGAATGAATGGAGAATGAACGTACCTTTACCACAATTTACATAATGTGCATTTCCAACGGTCAGAAAATAAATGTTCTTGTGGGAGTTCTTTGAATAAATTAGACCTGTCAGGAGAGATAACAGATCCTCTAAGTTCTAGCTACCTCCATTAAAATTGAGCCCATTATCCTTCTGCCATATTTCTCGCTTTAGAAGGTCTAAGGCCCAATTCACACGACTAATGGTTTTGCGGCCCTAAAAAAAACACGGATTTGTAGCGGTCCATTTGTCTGCAAAAAACCTTCCGTATATTCACAGGTCCGTAACCAAAAAAAGTTGATGTTACCAGTTTGTCAAGCCACAAATCTGAACCGTAAAATTACGAGTCCTGAGACTTTGCGGCCCTGATCCCATACAGATCCGTGAACATCACGGTCGTGCGCATGGCTCCATAGAAATGGAAATTTGTGCATTACACATATTTGCGGAAAGCACAGACAGAAAACTAGTCATGTGCATGAGACCTACGTCTTGCACATTGACGGATAAGTACTAGGTGATTGCCCCGATTTTACATTCTACATTAGATGACAATCTAACAATATTCTCCATAACACTTACCTTACATTCCCTAAAAGGAATGGTCTTGGACTGATTCCTACTGAAGTATTCATCAATGCGGGCCTGAAATTTTTTACCAATAAGTGCACCATCTTCCCAACTGCACTCTGAATATGGAAGCCCCTGCCACTTGCAAAAATAATCTGGGTATCCTGCAGCAGATTTCTGATTGGAATGAGCTGAAAATAAATAAATAAAACAAATCAAAAAATACATACATAATATATATATATATATATATATATATATATAGAACTGTACTATTATTTATGCTCACAAAGTGCTTATTCAGACGGGCAGCGCAAAGACGTGAACACTGTTCGAGCGTAGAACAGACTGAACAATAAAGTCAATTGGTCAATTCACATATTAGATTTTCTGCACAGTCCAACGTGAAAAACAATCTGACAGCACACGGATGCCACCCGAGTGTGGTTCGTTTTTCACAGGTGGGTTGCTAGGAGACGCTAAAAAGAAAGCCGTAACATACGTAAGACTAATGAAAACTGATGCCATCCGAACGTAAAAAAAAAACCTGAACGTAAAGCACTTGGACAATGCTGATTCAACTCGGGTGGAAAATCCAGTTTTTTTTTTTTACTGACGGCACACTTCAAATGGACCAATTCACACTAATGTGAAAAAAAAAAAAGTCACAGCATACACCATCCGAGTCCGATTTGCGGAGGAGGCTTGCCCATTGAAGTCAATGAGGACGCTAAAAAAAAAAAACACAGGCAGCTTACAGAAACCCTCCGTATTTTACAAATCCATTAATAAGTGATGCTGAAAAAAATCAACTTTTGCTTCACGACAAAGTACTGACCGTGGCAAAAGCAGCAGCTGAACAAAGCACCGGAGAAAAAAACTGGGTGGGTGAGTAACAAAAAAATAGAATTCTTTTGAGTACTTAGCGTAAAATCATCATTGGCATGCTTGCAAAAGGCTAATTGCTAGCCGAAATGTTGCATGTTGGACTAAACAACTTACTTTTCACTAGTCTCTGTATTGCCAACCTTGCATCAGAACTCGCTAAAAATGCGTGGGTGAGTCGGACCAGGCCCACCAGGTGACGTGCACCGGAATGACTTATTCAAGTGTAAACTTGATTTTTCTTGATCACGACTAGGTACACATTTCCCAGTGAGTAAAGGAGGGCCATTACAACTGCTAGAACTTTTGCTAACACTTGTGGGGCCTGTCGCCAATACAAACTATAAGTGTCCTTAACAGATGGCTTAACCAAGCGAATGTGCACCGAAGAAAATCCCCTTGTTCCAATGATGCAATTACTGACTTCAAGGAATCCATACAGAAGAAATTAAGTCTGACATATTTGTTGAGGCATTTGAGGTCCAAAACTGGCCGGAGATTAGCTACCTTTATGGGTAACACACAAAAGTTTGAGTAGAAACCTTTTAGAGAAAAGCAGAAATTGGATCCAGCGCTGATGGCTATAAAAAGGAAACTTTTTCCAAGTTTTATTGGACGTTTTAAAAGTAGAAAACAGCAAACAGAAATGTTTCCCTGGAACGCAGTAAATCACGCCCGACGGGCTGACTTTGATGATTCATCACGTCTGTGTGGTGTACTAAGTCAGCTAAACACAAACGAAATCATTTAGGATAATATATCTAACTAAGGAATGTTACATATAACATGACACGCACTTGTACTTGCGGACCTCTGTGATTTGAAAACACGTAACATCGTAATATAGTGTTTTGGTGTGCGCTCCAGAAGATTTCCTCTCTGGAACGCAATCAACACTTCATGCTTATCCGCATATAAAGCTCCAGCCACACATGTCAGATCTTCATTACCAGCCATGAGTAAGGACGCAGGAGGCGTCTGAAACGCGTAGGCACGATTTTGGCATGATTTCCTGATCACCCCTTTTACGGAGGAAAATACCTGCTGTTTTCTACTTTTAAAACGTCCAATAAAACTTGGAAAAAGTTTCCTTTTTATATCCATCAGCGCTGGATCCAATTTCTGCTTTTCTCTCTCCACTTATACCTTGTGCCGACACGAGGATCCGAGCGTTGCAAACAGCATAGGTCTGCATTAAGGTGAGCTGGAGGATTCCTCCTATTTTTCTCTAGAAACCTTTTAAGCAGTCCTGATGAGCAACTGGTACGATCACTCCTAGAGTAAGAAGAGAGCGAACTGCGAGACAAAAAAGGTGGAAGACTTGGATGGGGTTGAAGGTGGAACCGTGGGTGGAAAATAAGCTAACTCCATTTTGTATCCTGTGGATACTACATCACATACCCATGCATTTAGTTTAGGGAAAAGCCAGACGTCCTGAAACAGAATATGTCGACCCCCCCCCCCTTCCCCAACCCAGTCTAATATGGGCGAGGAATGACTTTCAAGCAGTGATGGACTTGTTGGAGGTGGCCTTGGAGCGGAGGTTCATGGTTTAAATTACGGCTTCTTCGTCTGTTCCAGAGTATTCTGTTTCTGGTAAGTCGGCGATGGACTCAAGAAGCGCCAACTGCAGCATTATTGAGTCTTTTTTTGGGTGGGTTGAGCGGCCGGAACTTTATTGTTGCAAGTGAGAGCGCTTACTGCCTGTTGCCTCAGAGATAATCTTGTTAAGGCAGGCCCCAAAAAGGCAAGATCTTGTTTAGGTAAAATCTGTCAGGGAATTTTTGGAGGCAGCTTCCGCTAACCAGCATTGAGAGAGACTTCGGAAACCGACACGGTCTCCGAAAAACCTGTGATGGATCTGACAATGACGAAAAGAAAGTAGGAGGGACTACTGCCCGGTTAGAGGCTGCCCCCTGAGAAAAAAAGTGTTCTCAGCCAACGAGTGCCACCAGAAGGAGCACGCTTGAGAGAAGGGTCCTCCCACTGTTGAAACCACACTCCGGGCCTTGTTGAGGCCGAAGCTGGGAACTACAAAAAGGAGACTGGACTGGTTCGTGAGATCCCGCCGAGCGCCGCAAGAAGCGCAGCCGGGACGGCTGCTTGCTGTCGAAGTGCCCTGCCTGGGGAAGTGGCCAAGTGGATTGACAGGTGGCTCATGCGGCACACTAAGGACGTGGACTATGGCTACACTGGATCGAGATGGTAGATGAGAGAAGCCGCTGTAGGAGAACCGCCCATTAGAAGACTGGAAGGTTGGGGAGGGAATTTGTTGGTACATTTTTAATACTTGCTCATAGTGTTCCATAATCACCTTTTCCCATTGTAGTGTAGAATAACCAGATCCAAGAGTTCCAGCTGCATCATTTCCTTAGTGTATCTCTCATTGGGAACAGAGAAACACTGGTAGTCGCAGGTATGTCTGCTTCATACAGACGCTAAACTAAAAATGTATTAGCTCAGCACCTGCAGGAGGAATATAGCTGGTAGGAGGAGCTAACACTTTCCCTCCGTGTCCGCCTCCTAGTGGCAGCATCTATACCCTTTTACATGCGGATTTAGTGATAAACATTGACTATAGCAAAGTATATGTGCACCTGCGATTTTCAGCATTTTTTTTTTACTGCTTTTCCGCTGTGTAAACGCTGTAAAAACCGCAACAAAAATCGGTTGTGGAATTTATGCTCCTCATTGAAGTCTATGGGCCAAACACGCAGCATCTTCGCACAGAACCCGCAGCACAAATGGACATGCTGCAGAATTTAAAGACGCACTGCAAAACACTTTCTGTACAACTTTTCTGCGTTTTTTTTTTAAGAACAGCGTGGGCATGAAGTTTTCTTAATCTTATTCACTTTACGGCTATTGTAAATATGGCAGAATTTCCGCACAGAATTCCGTTGCGGAAATTACGCAGCGTTTACGCTATGTGGGAATCCAGGTTTAGGCCCCATACACACGACCGTAAAAATTATCCATAATTGCAGACCGTAATGCGGTCACATTCAGTTCTATTGGCCAGGGACACCTTACCGTGTCGCTACGGATGGGTGTCCGTGCCATATAACTGTGCTGGGAATGATAGAGTATGTCCATTTTTTCGTGTTTTACGGGCCGCGCTCCCATACTTTTTTTGGCTGCAAGGCCCGAAAATGTCGACAGCCGGCCGTCGCAAGCCATGGTTACGGGCACGGTCGGTCGTGTGCATGGGGCCTTAGAGTTTACAATCTAAGAACACGGTGTTGGTTTAAAGATAAATAAAAAACACAACTACTAGTGTAAAAATGTGAAGGTATATTGTTTATGTACAGCCTAACTTCACTTAGGCTGGATTCACGCGAGCATGTTCGGTCCGTAAAGGACAGAACGTATTTTGGCCGCAAGTCCCGGAGCGAACCCACTGCAGGGAGCCGGGCTCCTAGCATCATAGTTATGTACGATGCTAGGAGTCCCTGCCTCTCCGTGGAACTACTGTCCCGTACTGAAAACATGATTACAGTACTGGACAGTTGTCCTGCAGCGAGGCAGGGACTCCTAGCATCGTACATAACTATGATGTTAGGAGCCCGGCTCCCTGCACTGTGTTCAGTCTGGGACTTGCGGCCGAAATACGTTCCGTCCTTTACGGACCGAACATGCTCGTGTGAATCCAGCCTTAAAAAGCCAGTTTTTCTGAAAGCTTCCTGTATCATTGACAACATACTTTCTGGACGTAATCAACACAATGGGGGAAATTTATTAAAAATAGTGCAAAGAAAAAGTGGAGCAGTTCCCCATAGCAACCAGATTCCACCTTTTATTTTGCAGAGGTCCTTTGAAAAATGAAAGTAGAAACCTGATCGGTTGCCATGGGAAACGACTCAACTCTTCCTTTGAACCAGTTTTGATCAATTTCCCCCAATATCTCTGCTCACCAGTATGTTGGAAGTTGAAATATCTCCTATGCAAACTCACCAGCGACTCAAGTTGGTGGGTTGTCATGGCCAGCACAGGCGGTGTCATGCACACCCCATTAGGCCCTATACTTAGAATAACGGGTATCACTTTTGCCAGAATGATTCCTTTTTAAAGGTTATGTACACCTTTAAAAACGTGTGTTTTTTTTATTTTTATAAAAACGTGTCCGTTTGGATTGGTGTAACTTTGTAATCACATTTTATTTAAAATGTGTACTTTTTGAAAAGCAGCTGCCGTATTCAAGACTCACCTATGATTCTTTCCACAATCTGATACTGTTTATGGAGGTCATCAGTAAGTTCCTGCTGACAGTTGTAATACTCTATATCTTCTGGAGAAGCTGCTTTCAACCTGCAAAACATTAAGGGAAAAGAAGTTTAACTTTGTTGCTATTTCTCTGAAAAAATCTGGCATAACCAAATTAAAACTGTAAGAAGCCTATAAGTTATAAGCTCGCTAAAACGATGTGTAGTACCATTTCCTTCCTGCACATGGCAGGGGGCACTCAAGCAGGGAGTTTCTATCAGTGTTTCACTTAAAGCGTTAGAAGCTCAACCAGTATTATTGAAGTGGTAAACACGGCCATTACCATCTTTTTTTTTCCTGCTCTTTCTTCTTGTAATTTTCCAGTTTCTTCATTCCTTTCACATTTTGTTGCTTTAAAGTTTCTTCTGTTTCCCAAGTATTATGGATACTGGACCAACCTTTCCATTTAATTAAATACTGTGTCTCTCCAGCTTCCTTGGTCTTGTCGCAGTCAGCATTGGGATCACCATCAGCCTCAATAGCATAAATAGTTGTGGTTCCACCAGTAGCTGCCAATGGATAAAAAGCAATTACATACTGCAAAGTAAAAGCCAAACTCTCACACTTCGCACACAGACGTTAAAAAAAAACCTTAAAGAGGCTCTGTCACCACATTATAAGTGCCCTATCTCCTACATAAGGAGATCGGCGCTATAATGTAGGGGACAGCAGTGCTTTTTATTAAAAAAACAATCTATTTTCACCACTTTATTAGCGATTTTAGATTTATGCTAATGAGTTGCTTAATGCCCAAGTGGGCGTATTTTCACTTTAGACCAAGTGGGCGTTGTACAGAGGAGTGTATGACGCTGACCAATCAGCATCATGCACTCCTCTCCATTCATTTACACAGCGCATAGGGATCCTGCTAGATCCTTATGTGCTGTCTTATACTTATACATTAACGATACTGAAGTGTTTAGACAGTGAATAGACATTCCACGGGATGTCTATTCACAATCTCTGCACTTCGTTACTCTGTCTGTGGTAGTTCCAGCAGAGGACGCGTAATCTCGCGAGATTACGCTGTAGTTGACAGGTTACAACGAGATTACGCTTCCTCTGCTGTAACTACCACAGACAGAGTAACGAAGTGCAGAGATTGTGAATAGACATCCCGTGGAATGTCTATTCACTGTCTAAACACTTCAGTATTGTTAATGTGTAAGTATAAGACAGCACATTAGGTAAATCTCCATCAACCTGTTCCTTCCTCAGCCAATTTTCATCTTTACTCCCAGGAGTCGTGAGTGTAAGTGTGCCAGCATAAGAAAATGTATCGTTTGTGTATCTATCTATACCTTCACAGGTTTTCAAATATACTCATATTGCCCAGTATTGTCCCCTGATGAACCAACTAAGTTGGGGAAGCGCATTGGGACGGAAAGTATCAATGTTATTGGCTACAATAATTGGGGGGGGGGGGGGGGGATATTTAACTTTTTCATCCCTGGAGTATATCCACAGGTGGCGCATGGTACCACGCCACCTAGAGACACATTTGTTCTGGATACTCCAGCTGAACATTGTGGATTGCTTATTGAATCAGCCCTGGTGGTGTCAGGGGTCTTTGTATATCAATGGACATACCTGGAGTACTTCAATCCTATAATTAATGGTTGTGTGTTGTGAAGAGTTTCTATTCTGTGATACCATTTCTTTTTTGGAGGAGCCCACGTATTGAATTCAGTGATAAGAATGTGTAAGCTTAGTCACATCTTACAGGCCAGGCTTGTGCGGCTGCTGGAAAGCCCTTCAGTTTGACAAGAATTGCCCATCTTACATAGTCGTTACAGAATTATATCGCCTGCTAGAAAAGGTATTAAAAAGGGCCAGAATAATTCATGTAGATATGAACGACTTGTAGATTTTATCGGGATTCTACAATACTATCAAACGAATGCTAAACATCACATTAACCATTTCTGAAAGAAAAAATAGACAAAACCATGTAGCAGTTAATTTTCATAAGGCTGCTGCATAAAAGGAAAGTACACATACTGGTTCAGCACTCCACTATGGTGACATAGAGAGCCTGCCCAGCCAAGGCACAAATGCCAGCTTCAATACTTTGCAGGCCCCTCACCTGCTTTACTGCATTAGGATAACCTCAAGGGGGACTCGGACAAATTTACCGCAATATGTGGGGATCAACACTCAAGGGATAAACTTCATGTGCGGCGAAGGCTCTATTTCTGACACCTTGACTTTGCAGAGCCAGTATTTTGTTAGTCAGTGTATGACATTCACTTGTGACCATTGTTTGCTAGTCCTGGAAGCTATTTAACAACTTAATAGGGTTTTCACATCAGTGTCAGGAGTGTTTGAATCTGCATGTACCGACACATTTACACTGCAGTGGTATTAGATTGTGCCCATTCCAACCATGTAATATATGGTCACAGCAGTTCTGTGACTGACAGACGTTGGTATCCATTGTGGGATAACAACTGATGGGAAGATTGCCAATGTAAGGGCACCAACTAACAGTTTCTCAGCTTCCTAGACCCTCGAAAGTATGAATTGGGGAAGGGAGTGGATCATAGTGGTTAAACTGCATCGTCCACAGTACCCATGAGGTCTTGCAGTGCTGAAATATTCAGGCTTCTGTTTTGTGCAGTTTGTAAAAAAAATATAAAAAAAAAACCTGACTCAAAACTTAACCCTTAACTATTTCTATTTCCACAAGTTTATCGATTGGCAGAATATTTCCCACATGAGGAAATGCAATACAAGCATTGCTTATAGGAAAGAAAATAGTGTCGCAGGTTAAAGCGTGACTATATTACAGACCCATATGCATTCTGTGCCACCATGCAGGGTACATGCATGAGCTCTTAGGGGCTTTAAACATCTCAGATAGTACATGTCATTTCCTGATTAATGGTGGTCCAAATGCCAACATTCCCACTGATACACTGAATGAAGGGGCCACTCCTTTGGCCCGTTCTGCCTGTTTTACAGGTGAAAAGTGTGAAGGAAGAACTGCTGTGCAGGGAACGGCAACATTGCTTCATTCACAGCCGGCTGCAGCTCCGTGCACAGCCGGTGGCAGGGAGTACCACTGTGCAGGGAAACACTTTGAAGGCGATGTAATGCGAAACCAGCAACGAGGCCGCTTTATTCTCAGGATTGGTGGAGGTCCTGGCAGCTGAACACCCACTAATCAGAAATGTATGGCATGCCCTGGCTATACGCCATCAGTTTCAGGAATAGGAAATCCTCTTTCACATATTTTGCAAAAATGTTAAAAAATAATCATTTCAAATCAGAAAATATCTGTGCACGTATGTTTAAAGTGTCCCCTCCAGTTAGTTATACTCTCCCACCCAAAGTAGCATCGGGCATAGAGAGACGCTCCTGAATGCTAGACTGTACTGTTGGCATGGCAATTGACAACGCAGGGGAGTATCGTGCACAGGTCCAATCAATTCAAATTGGACCCGTGTACGATACGCTCAAGGCACCGTAATGTTGCCACGTCAACAGTATCGCCCAGTGTGCCGGAGCGACTTTCTACACCCGATGTTATTTCTGTTAGGAGAGTATAACTGGAGGGACACGAACATTAGAACGGTCTTATTAGGTTTAAAGGTTTATATAAAACTTAAAAAAATGGCAAAAACCATACAGAAGTCAATGAACAGCCGAAGAGGATATACAAGGTCAATAAATGCATTCAACAAACTACCAATAACAAAAATACAGAATCAAACATGGACATTGCATTCTATCGAGTACAAATGATATTAGTCTATCAAACAAATTTTCACTAAGACAGCGATGGCCAAATTAATGCAGATGTTAGGAGCCAGTTAGACTGGATTCACACAGGACGGAAGTGCTGCGGATTCGGTGTGTGGAATTTACGGAAGGAAAATCTGCAGCGTATTAGTCCCAGCCCTGTGGATGAGATTTGAACAAATCTCATCCACATGCTCAGTATGTTCATTGCAGATTTCACGCTTTTCAATGTAGAAGGGATGAAATTTGCAGCAAAATCCACACATAAAACACTTTTCCTGTAGAAACACTGCGGAAAAATCTGCAGCATTTATGTCCTGTGTGATTCCAGCTCACACTGAGGTTTTTTTTGAGATTTTTAACCTGCCTGCACTTTCTTTGCCGCGTTTTTCTGCTTCGGCCATTGAGCGCAAAAACACCACGAAAACCACCTGCGCCTCCCATTCATGTCAATGAGGAGTCAGAGACGGAAACGCAGGAAGAAATAGCATAACGCTTTTTTTTCCCCCACAAGCGGTTTTTTTCTGCTCGCAGCAAAAGACGCCTCCTGAAATCAATGGGAGGCGATTTCGGCTGGTTTTTGGCACGGTTTCCAAGTCGAATACAGCGCCAAAAAAACTCTGAACTAGCCCTTGGACCTCTACAGGAGTAGTAAGCCAGACAATAAGTAATCTCATCCATAGAAAAAGGCAAAAGCCAGGCTAAATTCACACTTGAAACCAATGGGATTTTTAATAGCATATGTTCGGTTAGTCATCTGTTTTTTTGACGGCGATAAAAATGCAGCGAACAGGACTTTTACTCCGTTCAAAGAAAACAGACGTCTAACCGATGGGTAATTGTTATCATTGGTGTCAATGTAAAACGGATACAACAGATTGTAATTAGTTTGCATCCGTTATTTTGATTTCAATGGGATTTTTAACCTTATTCTGATGTAGAAACAGAGCAGAGTGACGGATTATACAACGGAAGTGTGAATTTAGCGTGGCCACCAGCAGATTTCTAGATACACTGGCTACTAGGCTCCTGGGATTTGTACAGTCCTGTAAAAAGAAAGCACAAACAGGCAGATTTCATTATTTCGGAAAGCCGCATACAAAACTTACCTCCTTTGCGACCAAACCTAGAATCCATTACTCTTTCTATGGTTTCAAACTCATCTTCTTCTGGTTGTGGGACATCTTCCCCACAGACTTCCAACAAGTCATCAGAGTCCGTTTTCATTTCCTCGTCTTCTTTGTAGCTGACATTTACTGTGGCCTGCCGCCTAGATCCTCTCTTATCAAAGTCATCATCAGAGGAATCTGCACCCCTTTTCTGCTGACTGGTATTTTTTTTTCCATTTTTAGCTTTAGACCTGAAAAAGAAAGGAAATTATTTGGTAAAGTAACATTAAACAATATAATGCGCAGATCCAATATACTACATTTATGTCAAATAAGGTGAAGTTCAACTAAAACACCCACTTCTGTTTTTGGACATTTATGGACCTAGTTTTTTTTTTATGTGGTGGACCCTGTGCAGTTCTACTGAACCGGACTTAGATCGGCGTAGTACTCCATGGTGACGCATTTCTAGTTTAAATTGGTTTTCCCCATCTCTGAAATGTATAGCATGTTCACAGGATATGCAATAAATGTCTGATAAATGCGTGTCCCACCACTGGGATCCACATCGCTCTAAAATGGGGTTATCTGACCACCGTTCTACCTTTCGCCGCTGGGTTCCCACTTTTCAATCACTATTGGGGAAAGAGCAATAGATAATTCATACAAACTATTGGGATAACTTATATAATATTGCACATTGCTCATTCCCCAATAGTGATTGATTATACGCAAATTTGATACTATTTGCCCTATTCACTTTACACTTGGTTGGTGATCTGTCATGTACATTATATTTAGACGCGATGCATAGATATTGTACCACGGCATTGCTATATAGAAGAGATGTAATATCCCTGTACCGATGGTCCTTCTGGTCATTTTTAATATTGATGAAATTAAAATGTTATTTTTTTTTATATAGTAGGGTTATAGACTCGGTTTCTCTTTATTGGTAGTATATATTTATGAGAGAACAGCCATGTTACCTTAGGAATTTACATCATAGAATAATGCACATGTATGCCTTTTGTATAGGTGGGATCACCGTAGTACACACCAGTACTGTAGTTTTTATTTGTGTTATTTTTGGGTATATACGACTTTTAGATCACTTTATATTCCAATTTTTGTAAAGCTAAGGTGACCAAAAAAACAAAACAGAGATGATGGCATTCTTTATTTTTTTACGGCATTCACCCTGGGAATTGAATAACCCTTTATTAGAATAGTTTAGAATTTTACAAATTTGGCAATACCAATTATGTTAATTTTTTTACACTACTTTTAAGGGGGTTCTTTTATTATACCCAGTCTAGAAGACTACAGAGTGGTTTAATATGTTGACATTTAGAACATGGGTGGGAAATTACACATAGATAGATTCCATAACATTACTAATAGAACATGGAAGCTATGGGAAATTAAAACGCACAGATGCCATGTCAGCAGACACATTCTACAACTACAACTCCACTACGTCAACTTACTTGCTTTAAAGAGGATGCTGCTCTGTCTGATGGCAGCAAAAGGCAGTGACCGACGCTGATTTCCGCATGCTCACTTCAGCGAATGTTCCATATTTTAGGAGAATGTAGTACTTATTCTGGCAGCGTGCGTCCGATGCTGCAAGCTTGAATCCCAGTATATTCAAAACTCGCTTCCCTCGCGCCCTCCACCCATGTTTGACACATCCCTCCCTTTGCACAGCAATATGGAGAAAAGTGTCAATCAGCAGCTGGATATAAACATGGATATATGAATATACTTGGACTCATGCTTGCAGCGCCGAACGCGCACTGCGAATATAACTGCTACATTTTCCTAAACTGCTTAACATTACCTAATAAGTGAGGGAACGATGAAATCACTTATTTTTGTAACTCAGACAGGGAAGCATAAATATGCAATAGATCCACTTTAAATGGCACTATATATTCTGCCGACAATTCAACAGGGGAAAGGTGAGGGTTTCATTTCTTGCTAGTGTCTCAACCAAAACTGGAATAAGCCATCTTAATGGAATGAGTCTGATGATACAAGTACATTAGGTACTTGCTTCATATGGAATTCTCTGATAAATGAAGCTTCTCTAAAAGTCAAAAGACAATTACATATATGCTGATATATGGTTACTGAAAGGAATTAAGTAACTTTGCTACTTCTAAATACCACAATAAATATTAAAGAGGCTCTGTCACCACATTATAAGTGCCCTATCTCCTATATAAGAAGATCGGCGCTGTAATGTAGGTAACAGTGATGCTTTTAATTTAGTAAAAATATCTATTTTAAACCACTTTATTAGCGATATTTAGCTTTATGCTAATGAGTTTCTTAATGCCCAACTGGGCGTGTTTTTACTTTCGACCAAGTGGGCGTTGTACAGAGGAGTGTATGATGCTGACCAATCGGCATCATGCACTCCTCTCCATTCATTTACACAGCAGCATCGCGTTCTTACTAGAACACGATGTGCAGCCACATACACGGACATTAACGTTAATCAAGTGTCCTGATAATGAATATACATGACCTCCAGCCTGGAGGTCATGTGTATTCAGAATCCTGACACTTCTGAATATTTTCTGTGAGATTCCAGCAAGCCACGAGTAATCTCGCGAGATTACGATTTAAACGAGGTTTCCCTTGCTGGAAATCTCACAGAAAAGATTCAGAAGTGTCAGGATTCTGAATACACATGACGTCCAGGCTGGAGGTCATGTATATTCATTATCAGGACACTTGATTAACGTTAATGTCCGTGTATGTGGCTGCACATCGTGTTCTAGTAAGAACGCGATGCTGCTGTGTAAATGAATGAAGAGGAGTGCATGACGCTGATTGGATAGCGTCCTACACTCCCCTGTACAACGCCAACTTGGTCGAAAGTAAATCATGCCCACTTGGGCATTAAGAAACTCATTAGCATAAAGCTAAAAATCGCTAATAAAAGTGGTTTAAAATAGATTGTTTTTCTAAATAAAAAGCATCACTGTTACCTGCATTACAGCGCCCATCTCCTCATGTAGGAGACAGGGCACTTATAATGTGGTGACAGAGCCTCTTTAAGCTTGCATTCAAAATATAAAGGCAACCCATAGGTGATACAGTTGATGTTATCAGTACACGACCCATGAGAACTGGTGAATCAAAGCATTCAATAACGGACATTAAATTAAAAAGCAGGAATATTTAAACATCTATCCAAAAGAAAAAAAGTCTGCTCCATCCATGTGCTGATGTATTTTCATTTGGATGAAAGTGATTTACGTAAAAGATTGTTTACATTTCTTAATTTCAGATGTAGTTAATGTCTGCATGGCAGCCAAGGAGGTGACTACTTGTGCAGAAATCATGTGCTGTTAATAGAAGACCAACATTAGGTTCTAGCCCTTACCTGTTTTGAGATTTCTTGTTTTTTACTTTATGGCTCGGTTCATAATCAGATTCGCTGTCCCTATTGCTGCTTTTCTGTCTATCCCCCCCTGTGTCGGAATCTGAACTGGAACTGGCCGATGAGGAGTCATTACCAGAACCTGAGATGGACATCTGCCAATCTTCACTGGACATATTGAGAGGGTGGAAATGATGAAAAGTTACAACATGCATGCTTGCCTCACAAACAAAACCCTAAAACAAGGGACCGGCATTCCAATAATTACCCGCCCACCCTTTAAACGTCTTATTCTTTCACTTGAAACCAAACTCCATGAACACAATTAAATTCCAGATACCTATAGATTATAATTTTGTTTGGAGCTATTCAAAACTAAAACCAACATCATTTTACTTTTCTATCACAAAGAATTGCACATAAGGGGCTCACATACTATATACCTAAAAGAAGAACGAGACATACACTGCAAGTACCTGCTACAAAATTATCCATAGTAATCCACAATTGGTGGTTAGGACTAGCAGAACAAGGACTGGGACGGAGAAGTTGCAAAACCAGAGAAATACATAAACCAGAAACTTCAGACTAGTACCAGAGTAAAAAACAAAAACCAATAAAGCAAATAACATCAAATTCCACTGCCACCTTCTAAATCAGCCCATAACGGTGGAGAGATTAATCCTAGCAACATAAGATAAATTGACATTTTACTAACCGGGACAGTCCGTACACACTTAAGGTGGTGAATTGGACAGGATAAACAAGTGATGAATTTGGAAGTGGACGAACACTTTGGAAAGAGCAATGAAAATAACACCAGCACCAAGAAGCATTGAGATGACAGACAAGGCATCGCAACACATTTACTTTAGCAGCGGCAGCTCATCGTAGAACGTAAAACTTACTCTTTGGGTTTTTTCTTTTTATGATCACTCGAAGAACCCTCGTCTGAGTCATCATCATCACTGCTGGAAGATGAATCCTGGAAAACACACAAAAAAGGAGAGCTCACTGTATAGTTCAACTTATCTTCACATCATACGATTCTTTTATGCATTAAAAATAGGTAAGGTTGAAGCCCCTTACATTTTTGGGAATGCTTATATTATCACATTGTTGTTAAAACATGCAAGAGAGTCCTAACTATAGCTGCTTTGTGTGACTGGACACCTATATGGCTATGCTGGTAAAGTGGGTCTGTCTCTACCACCTCCTGCAACCCTGAAGCTGGGGGTACAGGATGACAATGGCTGCAACAGCAGCCAAAAGTATTATGTTCTGTCCATCAGCCTTGCTGAATAATAGACTAGCAGGCTCCTAGGTGGTGTGCACAGAAGTATCCCCATATATGTAAACCATCGCACTACATAAAGGAAAGGAGGATGAAGAATTGCAGGACCATTTGGATGAATCACCGATTATAAATTATTAAAAAGGTTGTGCATTGCACTTCATTCTCCCCCATTTCCCTTGTTCTCGTGCTATCAGCTGAAGAAGGGCAATTCAGAGCAACCACTGCACAAAAGTCAATAGAGCTGCAGTTTGCAACCAGTTTCTGTGACATGACACAATGAAGAAATGTCAGGCTGTTCCATTAAGACTTTAAGCACACAGCCGTATCACAGCTCCTTAACACCCCCAAGTTTTACGAAGCCGTAATAATGTATGAAGTCTTACTGAACCCCTACAAGCCTCAGTTAATTTAAAAAAGATGCATATAGAGGGGTTTTTTTTTCTGTTAAATTCTGAAATAAAATCTGACAGAAAAAAATAAATAAAAAAATCGTACCATGTTCCCTGCGGTGGCACACAGTATCTACAGATGCATAGTACTGAGTTGCGGGCAATCCGTGTGCTGCCATTAGGTATTTTGCACCTGGGTTTATAAAGATTAAAAACCTTAAAGGGGTTGTCCACCTTCTGACAACTGATGACCTATCCACTGGATAGGTCATCAGTATGTCATCGGTGCGGGTCCGATACCCGGACCCCGCTCCAGTGGCCTGCGGGCACTGGATGTTGTGGCATATAATGCTATGTACGGAGCCCGGAAGCAGTTGGCCCCGTACATAGCATAGCGGCCGTGCTTCAGAACTGCAGGTCCGCTCCTATTCACTTGAATAGGAGCAGAGTTGCAGTACTGCAGCTCGGCCGCTATTCCGTGGCCGGAGCAAAGTGCTTCCGGCATAGACGTCGGGTGCACGGAGGCACCGGACCAGCTGATCTATGCAGGGCCCGAGTGTTGGACCCCTACAGATCATGTACTGATGACCTGTCTGGTGGATAGGTAATCAGTTGTCAGCATGCTGGAAAACCCCTTTAACCCCTTAGTGACCAGCCCATTTTAGGCCCTAATGACCAAGCTATTTTATTCGTTTTTCTATAGTCGCATTCAAAGAGCTATAACGTTTTTATTTTTTCGTCTACATAGCTGTAGGAGGACTTGTTTTTTGCGGGATTAGTTGTGCTTTTTAATAGCACCATTTTTGGGTACATATAATTTTGATATTAACTTTTATTAACCTTTTGGGGGGGGGGGGGGGGGGGGGGGATTATAAAAAAAACTGAAATTCCGCCATTGTTCTATGCGTTTTTAAATTGACGCCGTTTACTATGCGACGTAAATAACATGTTACCTTTATTCTATGGGTCGGTACGATTACGGCGATACCACATATGTGGAGGTTTTTTTATGTTTTACGACTTTTGCACAATAAAAACACTTTTGAACTAAAATTATTTGTTTTTGCATCGTCGCTTTCCAAGAGCCGTAATTTTTTTATTTTTCCATCAATGTAGTGATTTTTTGGGCTTGTTTTCTGCGGGACAAGACGTAGTTTTGAATGGTACTGTTTTGGGGTGCATGGGACTTATTGATTCATTTTTATTATGACTTTTTTGGGGGGCAATGGAAAAAAAATGCAATTTCGCCATGTTTTTTTGCGTTTTTTTTTACGGTGTTCACTTTGCGGTTTAAATTACATATTAACTTTATTAATGGAGTCATTACGGTCGCGGCGATACCACATATGTGTACTTTTTTTTTTTTTTTTTACACTTTTACTAAATAAAACCACTTTTTATGGGAAAAAATGGATTTATTTTTTACTGTACTTTTTATTAATAATCTTTATTTCACTTTGATGACTGATTTTATTAGTCCCACTAGGGGACTTTACTGTGCGATGTTCCGATCGCTGCTATAATGCTCTGGTATACTTCGTATACCAGAGCATTATTGCCTGTCAGTGTAAATCTGACAGGCAATCTGTTAGGACAAGCCTCCGGCGCGTCCTAACAGGCATATGTCCAGGGCAGACCTGGGGGCTTTTATCAGTCCCCCGGCTGCCATGACACCCCATCGGAGACCCGCGATTGCATTCGCGGGCCGCCGATGGGTGACAGAGGGAGCGCACTCCCTCTGTAAACAAAGTTAAATGCCGCGGTCGCTATTGACGGCGGCATTTAACGGGTTAAACGGCCGCGATCGAAGTAAACTTCGATCACGGGCGTTGGAGCAGGAGCTCAGCTGTCATCAGACAGCAGAGCCCCGGCTCCTGCCTGCACGGGAGACCCGTGCAGGACTTAGACTAGGCTGACGTGAAAAGGCGTCAGCCTAGCCTAAAGCCCATTAGTGAATCACGTAAAAAGGCGTATTAGTGGTCACTAAGGGGTTAAGGGTAGGAACACACACGGCGTAAACACTGCGGATTTTCCGCAACGTATTCATTGTGGAAATTTCAACAAATCTCGTCCTCACAGCGTGGAAAAAAGCAGCTGAAAAAAACGCACATAAATTGACCTGCGGTGTGGTTTCTTTAGCCGCAGCACATCAACATAATGCTGCGGAATCGCTGCTCTTTTGTTGCGGGTTTTCCTCATTGAAATCAATGTGGTGATTAACGCCTCAACATAGTAGTGTGTGTTGCGACATTTGGGGCGGAATATCAGCGATTCTGCCGCAAAAACTGCAGGTAATACTTACCCAGAGTTCCCTGCTTCTCCAGTCCAGCTTCCTGGGATGACGTTTCATCCCACGTGACTACTGCAGCCAATCACAGGGTGCAGCGGTCACACGGCCTGAAACGTCATCCCAGGAGGCCATACCACGCACAAAATAGTGGCATGTCAAAAGTTTTGATCGTTGGGGGTCCGAACACTGAGACCCACACAGGTCGTTAAAACGAAGCAGCAGAAGTGTTCAGGCGAGCGCTGAGCCACTTGATTTCTGATCGCCTTTTCTCGGAAAGCCAATGTAACAGTGTACGAACTTAATAGAAAGTCTATGGGCCTGTACACCGCTACCGTGGCTTTCCAAAAAAAGTAGATCAGAAACAAAGTGGCTCTGCGCTCACCCGAGCGCTTCTGCCGCTTTGTTTTAGCGATCGGTGGGGGTCTCAGTGCACGGACCCCCACCGATCAAAATTTCTGACATGTCGTTGAAAGTTTAGTTAGACTTTAAAAATAAATGATCTATATCAAACTATTATATAATGTACATGCCTCGTCTGAGCCGCTGTTTGAAGACGCTGGTGGCCTCTGCTGCAACTGCTGCTGTTGTTGAAGTTGCTGTTTTCTCAACATAGCAGATCTCTGTACAGCTAGGATGCTGGGATTAGATTTCCAGAACTATAGAAGAAACATGGAAAAGATGTCAACATAAATATATAACCTATGGTATTATTCAAACTTGTGTGCCACAGTGTTTTAGGAAGAAGGGCGTTACACTGGAAGGAGACTAGTAAAGTCTTTCTATTCTACATTGCAATATTACCTCTGCTCCATCCATCCTCGGTGGCTTGGATTGAACAGCTTTCTTTTCTTTCGAGGTGTCAGACTCCGATTCGGATTGGCTCCCTGATTCTGATCCACTATCAGAATCGCTGCTTCCAGACTGACTACTGCTTCCATTACTGCTGCTCCCTGAACTGGAACCAGACCCTGAACCAGATTCATCATCTGATCGGCTGTTAATAATGGAAAGGGAATGCAATATTTAGCCTAAATACGTCTTTTGTTTAATAGAGACATGGCATTAACACACATCTATTTTATCATTTTTATACATCGAGTAACGCATGCATCACAGCACAGAACTCGTGGACAGGCAACATTGTTCATGTTTATAAAGTAGATTTAAAAAAAAAAAACAAAAAAAAACGCCCAACCAAAGTCAGACATTGCCACGTATATCATACAGCGCTCCAGAAAGACGTCCTGTTTAGCTATCACTGGATTGGTCAGCAAGCAGCAAAAGAAACAACTGCTTGACAATAACAAGCTCACCATCACGTATACGTTATAATTATATCCATAAGGGGAGAGAAAACATGGACCACACATCCACTTGCTATACTTGATCTATTACGGCTCAGCAAAATTAAAAATGTATGAATATGAAGTTCTTAGTTTACATTTTGATCAAACTGCCCACTTGCCACTTCACGGCGACCTCTTTTAGGTGGGTCGCTACTCTATCAAGTGCAGTATCGCATGGCAACCAGTGCCACTGCAACACAGAACCTGCACAGGGAGCAACACAAAAGACTAAGAACTTTATATTAGTACATTTTTTTAATTTCGCTGAGCCGCAATAGATCAAGTATAGCAAGTGGATGTGTGTTCCAGGTTTTCGTCCTTACCTTGCTGACATTATAATTATAAAATGATAAAATATAGATCACGTAGAGGATAGTTACTGGTTAATTTTTTATATCGGCATTGCCTGCATTTCAGCGCTACGGCATTAGGGCACAGATGTAGCTATATTGTCAAATAGGAGTTGGAGGTTAGTCACAGTGACTTTAGAGTATAAACAAAGCCTCAACAAGACAGCGCAAGGAATGTTTATAAATTACAATCGGGTCTCCAATGAGAAAACAACGATTTATGCAATTACTGCGTACACACTGCCAAATGGGACTCCATAAGGGAAATAGAAAAAAAATAAAGTCTTAGGCCTCATGCACACGAACCTGTTTTTGAGGCCACAATTCACCTGCAAGTTTGCGGGTGAATTGCGGTTCCATTCATATCTATGGGCACATGAACATGACAGTGGCTACCACGATCCGTGCATTGCCCACGAGCCTGGACCGCAAGAAGATAAAACATGCCCTACATGGGATGCATTTTGCGGTCCGGGTTCATTGAAATGAATGTACACGGCCATGTGCACGGCCCGGGATTCGCAGGCAGCCCGCGGATCACACTCTGCAGCCATCCGAGCCGAAAATCACGGGCCGTGCACACCACTATGGTCTTGTGCATGAGGCCTTAATGCTTTTATATGACTTAAAGACCGAAGTGTGATATTTCCTACCACATCCATTCTGTGAATATGCCACAAACGTCTAAATTGGAAATACCCCTTTAATCCACCCACTGGTTGTTGATCGGTATACTGCCGCGAAATGTGGAAAAAACTTCAGTGATTGTGCTTGACCGCCGCCATGTGACAAGTCTCCACTATAGAGGACATGCCACAATGCAGCTTTCTAAACACAGAGCAGTAGGGTACCGTGGAGTCCAGTGGTGGGGGGACGGCAGACGATTGGTAAGTATGTGAGGTTCATTATTTTACTCTTTCAGGCTAGCTTTTTTTATGCCTCGGGAAAACATTCTTTGCATATGCATTACTGTCCTTACTACCTATACTTCTGGGGAGATCACTGCAGAAATGAACTTGCAAATCTCACCTTGAATTTCCACTGCTATTGCTTTCCTCATCACTCTGCCCGTTCATTGTCAAATGTTCACAGAATTAAAACAAATACATACAAATTCAGGAAGAGGAGCTGGTTGTTAATACTTCAACATTAAGATTCTTGTCCTTAAAAAAAAAAAATACGAAAATGTAGCCTGAAAAGAGAAGAAAAATAAATATTAAAATAAGTAAATTACCAAGTTACGTAAATAGCAATGTACAGCAAAGGGATCATGACTTCAATTGTTGTAGGAAAGCGATACTTAACTCCGATGATAGCCAGGACGCGATGTCTGTTCACAATCCCGACACTTCGGTAACGTTTGTGTGGGACTTATTGACAGCAAGCATGATCTCGCGAGATCACGCTGTAAATGACAGCACAATCTCGTGTGTGGGTAAGTCACACACAAACATTACGGAAGTGTCGGGATTGTGAATAGACATCTCATCCTGGCTGGGGGCAATGTCTATTCATTCTCAAGACAGTATGTCCCCACCTTACAGAGGTCGCCTTGTCGTGGTAGGTGGACAAACACTTTTTGATCAAAATGTGCACTAAGAACCTCCCTATTTGTAAGTAGATTTAGCTTTAGTGCATATTTATTTAGATTTAGTGGCTTAGGTGGCATTAGTGTTCACAGTGTGCTGTCGCCATTTCTTTGTCTGCTATTCACTCTCAAGACACTTCAGTAAAGTTAATGTGTGAGTAAGTGACAGCACATCGTGATCTCGCGAGATCACTGTGTGCCGAGTACACGAATGGAGAGAAGTGTATGATGCGGATTGGTCACTGATTGGTCAGCGTCATACACTTCTTTTTACAACGCCCACTTGGTCAATAGTAAAACACATTACAGCACCAATCACATTATGTAGGAGATAGGGCACTTATAATGTGGTGACAGAGCCCCCTTAACTGGTTCCTGACCGCTGGCTGTGTTTTTACGGCCAGCGGTCAGGGTCCTTAAACCGCCAGCCATAGACTTTTTACGGCTCGGGTTTTAACTTACTGCCCGAGCGATCGGGCAGCTGAATGTCGGGTCTCCGGCTGTCAGTGACTGCCGGGGACCGAGGAGACGATAGAAGTAGCTTTCGCTGCTTCTGTCTTCTCCGTTAATTGAGCGCTGTGTATATGAATAGAGGCAGCGGCCGCGCCGCTGTCTCTATTGCTCCCGGTGTTCATGTGACTGGTCACATGATCGCCGGGTGCCGTTAGTGACAGACTGCTGCTGGGTCTTACTAGACCCAGCATAGCCCTATTAGTGACAATAGTCACTATGAGAGGACTGATTTCCCCTGTAACTGGGGCTGCTGTGCCGCTCCAGTTACAGTGGAAAAGCATGGTGTAAAAGAAAGAAAAAAAATATATAAAGTTCCCCAAAGGTCTTCTCTGACCTTTGAGGGACAGACCATAGTAATAGAAAAATAAAAGTAAAGTAAAGTGCAAAAAAAATTAAAATAATAAATACACATAAAATACCCACCCCAAAAAAACTTTCCCCTCCCGCCAATCATTGTCGTTACGCAAGCGCTGACCCAATTACCCTAATATAGACATGTAATATATTAAAATTTACGGTAGACAATGACTATCACAAATAAAAGGTCTATTTTAGGGTAAAACTATATTACAAAAAAAAAAAAAAATAGCTCAAACGCAAAAAAAGCTTATTTTTTTTAAACTTTAAGAATAAAAATTCTAAAATAGCAAAAAGCATGTGTATAAAAACGATAAAAAAAAGAAACCTGCATTGTCTACGGAAAAAACAATCGCAAAAATCACGTCGTTAGCTCAACAAATAAAAAAAAGTAATAGCCATTTAACTAACACGTGCTAAAAAGGGCTAACCCTGCCGATTTTTCAAGGGGCTGCAGCGCTAGTACAAGTGCTGCTTACCCTTCATTCCTATCCCTGCTCGTATTGTGAATCGCCGACACACTTGTAGCATCGGTTCACAGCATTAGAGCCTTCTCCCACTCACTCCAACAGCCCCGTCTAAACAACCGATGGGGGGGGGGGTACACCAAGAGTCGGACCCCGACCAATCAGATATTGATGGTCTATCCGGAGGATTAGCCCTAATCTTTTTGGGACTGGACAACCCCCTTTAATACATATTGTGCAGCAATACATTTAGAACTTGGGGACTGCATGATTCGCATACAGCACATCCCAGGACACAGTATGTGTATATGAGGTTCTATGGACAGGCTGCTTTTACATTTTGCGAAGCCCCATTAGTATAGAAAATGACCTCATATGGTTCTTTTTTAAAGGGTCGCTATAGTTTTATTTTTTTTAAAGAATCAAACTCTGCATTGATAGATCTATAACTTCCTAATCGAGTAGAACAGTTTTTTTACTCGGCAACCAGTATATTCACCTCTCTATCCCCCGTTGCTATGTTTCGTTACCCCAGTATACAAATCCTGCAGGGACCGTTGCCATGTAAAATCTGTATACCTCACTTCTGTGCTGTGTATAGCGATTTCTTTCTGTCTTACCATGTCTGACCATGCCAGTCGCAATGAATTGTGGGGTGGGAAGGGCAGCTGCGTCAGTACACGACGTACTGGCAAATGCTACAGTGCGATTCCCGCCCCCTCAGCCAAGCAGCAAAACGGATTCTGAAGGCATAGACATGGGGAAACGTGCCAAAAAAAAAAAAAAACAGGCTTAAAAGGTAAAATAACTGGTCAGCACATATAGCGGTAACATTTTCTTTTTGAAATGAGGTACACTTTAAATTATACAGCCAATATGTCATTACTAAGAGGGTAAAATATCGGTACAAAAAAAGACAGCATAAGTGCTCTGATGGTATGAAAATATTGACCCCCCCCCCCACATACACAGTGATGCCATGTCTAAAATAACCAGTTATTATTGATAAATGCACAATACCAAACAAGGATATATAAAAATAGATTGTGCCACCGTTTTCTCATTATTTTTTTTTAGTAGGCAAGTATTTTTACCAACCAGCATGCAATAGATCTGTCAGGATGAACATGGTGGCAGATCTACGTGTCTGTATGTTCCCTAAATGCAATCTACAAGTCCCGATAAGAAGTGTATAAAAGACAATGATGCAGATGAATAGGAGCGAGAGAAATAAAAACTGGATGAGATGCCAAAAGCAACCAGTTACAACTTTCATTCTTCCGCAGGAGCTTGGAAAGTGAAAGCAGAGAACGGATTGGGTATTACGGCAACGGCTTCATTTGTCACGATCTGACTGATGAGCGGATACTTTTCAGTAAGAAGACTGATAGTTTTAGGTACATATTGTAAGGTATTGGCAATAATCTGAATTATTCTCCCCAATTCACACAAATATAGTATGTGCATTCTCATACAATATCCGATTAAATAGCGACATAATACTGGAGTGAGAAAGATAGAAAATCTCTATTATGTTACAATGGATAGGACAAGCAACAAGCCTTCATCGGAAACGATTTTAACTAGATTTCGTTTAAGGCCCGGTTTACATCCGCGTCGCAGATTCCGTCATATTTGTCAGACAAAATAGCACAACATACAGCAATATTTTGCCTGGCAAAATGACGGAAACCAAACAGAACCCATTCAAACCAATGGAATCCTTTGGGCATCATTGGCGACCATCATTTGACAGATCCGGTGCTTACGTTATTCTGCTTTCATGACAGAACAGAATAATGGAAGATTAGCGCAGATGGGAACATCTGAATGGAGACTATTGCACATTGTCATGTATATCAGGCACAGTGTTATGTTACTGGGGCATTATTAGAGCTACCAACATGACAGACCGTGCATGACATGCAAATACACAACATCTATTTCCAGATTCAAAACAGCTAAAACTTATGTGATAGTAAGAACAGCTCTTTCGGGGTTTCACAGATATATTTATAAATCATCTTCAGTTCTCTGAAGTAACAGAAAGAACGGGTACTGAAAATAACAGAAAAAAAACAAACCAGTTGCTTAGAGTACATAAGGGTATGTTCACACGGCTGAAAATACGGAGCTGTTTTTGTAGCAACTCGTGTTTTTCGCGGCGTATTTTACAGGCGTTATTGGAGCTGTTTTTCAATGGAGTCAATGAAAAACGTCTCCAAAAACATCTCAAGAAGTGACCTGCACTTCTTTTTCGCGGGCATCTTTTTACGCGCCGTCTTTTGACAGCGACGCGTAAAATAACACCTCGTGGGTACAGAACACCGTAAAACCCATTGAAAGCAATGGGCAGATGTTTGTAGGCGTAATGGAGCCGTTTTTCCAGGCGTAAAACACTCAAATTACGTCTGAAAACGTATGAACATACCCTAAAGGGGCACTCTCCATTAGGCTTGGCCATAGACATGCCATCGGTGAATCCCATCAATCATCTAACGCCTATCGGGGGAAAGAGATTGGACTTTACTATCAGAATGATATGTTTATAATGAAAGCTCTCATCAAGGGTCGGACAAATCCCAACTTTTTGCGATTACCAGGCCAAAGAAAATTGTCAAATTGGCTCCTAAAGTCTACAGTCCACCCCACACGTGACTATGGGATGCCTGCAAACGATTCCCCTGTTGCAGACACCACTAAACGTCGGCAGATGGGTCAGAACCCGATGACCGGCAATCACCTCTAGGAACCACAACACTCACGATTGGTGGCACTACAGCCAACACACTGACAGCCCCAAGTACACATACACACAGAGGTTTTGTGCTTGGTCAGAATATAGCAGTAACTGGGTAATTTTTAATAAATCACAGCTGTCAACTTCCATTTTTACAGGATTGATGATGGATCTGACAGATACATGTCACCCCTCCTCCATATTGACTGGATCTGTCAGGATCTTTTCTACTGGGGAGTAGCGCAGCATGTTACACCTTTCTGTGCAAATGTGAACATTTGGCTGTGAGGGGACATTTCTAGTTTTATTAGTCATTGTCATCATAGATGATTACATGCAGGGCTTAGATGATGGGCACAGTTACTGTGATCCTATATTTTACACTGATCATATGAATCGCCCAATAAGGTGTCTAATACAAGAGGAGACCACAGTTTTCTAGTAGGACGTCATTAGTGTGACCCGTTATCGGGGGGGGGAAGGTTGATATATAATGACTGGCACAGGAGAGATCACGGTCACGATCATGTCCGACACTGGCTGTTTACACAGAACATCGCTGTATTCGCAGGAACTGCCCAGGACACGGCGCATGTATTGCTCAACCATGAGGCGAGCAGCCCAGGACTCCCAGGCCAGGCCCCACTACTCGAGCCGCCCGCATTCCAATGTCTTGGGAGAAGTCATTCACCAGAGGCCTAGTCACCCCCAGCCTCCGACTATCCCGTAAAGGAAGGGGGAAGCCACGCTGCCCGCACTGGAGTCGCTTCTTACCTCGCTGGGGCTGTTAGCGGCGCTGTCCACAGAAGCCTCCAGTCACTGACCGTCGTGGGTGGACATAGGCCGATACGTGCGCGCTGCCCTGCGGCCTGGGTCTCCTTCCGGCTCCGGATCTCCCTCCAATCCCCGCTCAAGGAGAGTTATCGTGTCTTTGTTTACAGGACGCCGGAGCGGGCCGGCCTCGCACTGCTGGCACCAACACCGGCGGTTTTATTATAGGATAAAGAAGCGAGGTGATGGTTGAGGTTACGGCTGGCGATAAGTCTCTGCTCTTCCACCTTCGCCTTATCTCCTGGCAGCCGCCATGACGCCGCCGAGCTCCTCCGAAACTCACGATGGATGGAAACCCCAGGCGTGACGTCACGGGAGCGCTGCAGGGCGCGTAGCTCCGGCCGTAGAATCACACGAAAACCGCTGACTCCGCCTCTCACTCGGCGACAGCGTGTTCTCGTCATCCAGGGGCGTGGTCAGAGCAATTCTACGTGCGCGGGGAGCGAGAGATGGGTGGAGTTAGCGAAGGGGGCGTGTACCCTTAGGTCGAATCCTAGACAGTCCCCGCTTGGCGTGACGTAAGCGACGTACTTCCGCTAGTGGCGGTCTGGTTTGTGAGGAAGTTCTGCCTGGATGGCTGCGGCTCAGCCGCTGAGACTCTGGCAGGAAGTTCGTTACCGTTAGTGCAACTGCTAGAACGTCGAGAAAATGTCTATTTTAGTCTTGTCACTGCTTGCTCTGTTGCTTGAAGCGTGCGCTATGAGACCGTGATTGTGGGTGTAATCTAAGATGGTAATGCCAGCTGGTAGTCTACATTGCAGCGTTCCATACCATCTGGGGGGTTTACAAATGGTAAATGCTCTCATCGTTAACCCCTTTAATACCGAAGGTGTTTTAAACTTTAATGACGAAGCAATTTTGTAAGTTTTTCCATCATCGCATTCAAAGTGCTATAACTCTTATTTTTGCGTCGACATAGCTGTATAAGGACTTTTTTTTGCGGACAAGTTGTATTTTATAATCGCACCATTTTGGGGTACATATTTATTGATTAACTTTTTTAGTGGGGTACTGGAAAAAAACAGAAATTTTGCCATTTTTTTTGCGTCTTAATTTTACGGCGTTTACCGTGTGGTATAAATAACATAATAATTTTATTCAGCGGGTCGTTACGATTGCAACGATACCATATTTATATGGATTTGTTTATGTTTTCCTACTTTTACACAGTAAAAACACTTTGTTTTCAAAATTATTTGATTTTGTGTCGCCATATTTTAAAGAGGCTCTGTCACCACATTATAAGTGGCCTATATTGTACATGACGTGATCGGCGCTGTAATGTAGATTACAGCAGTGTTTTTTTATTTAGAAAAAGAATCATTTTTGACGGAGTTATGACCTATATTAGATTTATGCTAATGAGTTTCTCAATGGACAACTGGGCGTGTTTTGCTACATGGCCAAGTGGGTGTTGAGAGAAGTGTCTGACGGTGACCAATCACCATCATATACTTCTCTCCATTCATTTATACAGCCGATAGCGATATAGCTATATCGCTATCTGCAGCCTCATACACACATTATAACATTACTGCAGTGTCCTGACAATGAATATACATTACCTCCAGCCAGGACGGGATGTGTATTCAGAATCCTGACCACTTCTGTAGTGTCTCTGTGATGCACAGGACAGCGAGATCTCGATGTGACTACGCCTGCTGTGCTGTAAATATCACACAGACGCTACAGAAGTGTCAGGATTCTGAATACACATGACGTCCTGGCTGGAGGTAATGTATATTCATTGTCAGGACACTGCAGTAATGTTATAGTGTGTGTATGAGGCTGCAGATAGCGATATAGCTATATCGCTATATGCTGTATAAATGAATGGAGAGAAGTGTATGATGCTGATTGGTCACTGATTGGTCAGCGTCATACACTTCTCTCCACAACGCCCACTTGGCCATATAGTAAAACACGCCCAGTTGTCCATTGACAAGCTCATTAGCATAAAGCTAATATAGGTCATAACTCCGTCAAAAATGATAGTTTTTCTAAATAAAAAAAACAGCTGTAATCTACATTACAGCGCTGATCATATTATGTACAAGATAGGGCACTTATAATGTGGTGACAGAGCCTCTTTAAGAGCCATAACTTTTTTTTATTTTTTTTGACCGATGCGGCTGTATGAGGGCTTTTTTTTTTTTTTTGCGGGACGAGTTGTAGTTTTTATTGGTACCATTTTGGAGTAGATGCGACGGTTTGATCACTTTTTATCAAATTCTTTTGAAGGCAGGATGAACAGAAAACAACAGCATTTCTGGCATTGTTTATTATTATATTTTATGCCAGTGGTCTCCGATCGTTGCCCTGAAGCCAGAGGCTCTTACTAACAGCCCGGGCTTCAGCAGCACCCCGCACAATGCGGGGAAAGTTCTTCTGAAGTGCCGACGTGAAAAGGCGGCGCTTCAGAAGAACTACCCTGAACGGCCGATGTAAAAACACTTCGCAGTTGAAGCCGAACCATGGTACCAATTAATATCCCGGTAATTAAAATCTCCTATTATCACTACAGTACCTGCCTGTGCAGCCCGCTCCATCTGTTTATATAGCTGACCTTCCATCTCCTCAGTTATATTGGGGTGGTCTATAGATTACACTAAAAGTAATTTTTTCAGTGTTTACCTCCCTTTGTAATTCCACCCACAAGGTTTCAACCTCCTCACAATCTTCACCCACTATTGTCTCTTTCACACTCGCCTTCATATCGCTTCTCACATACAGACATACACCACCGCCTTTCCTATTTGTCCTGTCTTTCCAAAACAGTGTAAAACCCTGTAGATTTACAGCCCAGTTGTGTGAAGAGTCTAGCCATGTTTTAGCTACACCAACTATATCTATATTTTCTTCCAGTACCAATGTCTCAAGCTCCCCCATTTTGCTTGCTAGACTTCTGGCATTTGTGAACATACACTTTAACTTGCCTTTCAGTTTTTCAGTATCAGAAATGTGATTATTTGACATTATTTGGGCATTTTTATTTTCATTGCTGTTTTGTAACAAAAGGATCTCCTTATCCTGTTGTCTAGTCCTCTCGCCACAGTCTGTTTCTCCCCCACCAATATAGTCTGTCCCCTCTCTAACCTAACTACCACTTTATTTGTGCCTTTTTGGGGTGGGCAGAGCCCTTAAGAATAGCATGAAAGCAAAGTAAATGTTGCCGGCATTGAAGCATAAGCAGAGAATGTACGACGCTGGCATTGAGGAGGCTGTGATCCAATAGGATGCCTCAAACCTGGAACTTCTGACAGTGACCCGGGTTTGAGGCATCCTATTGGTCCACAGCCTCCTCAATGCCTGCACAGTTCATTCTTTGATTATGCTTCAATGCCCACCTCACTTTCTTTGTGTCCTTTCAGATAACTCAGTGCTTGTGCACTGCCCACCGCAAAAATTGTCTCCCTGGAAAACCCCTTTAAACCTCGGCCTAGGTTTCAAAGGAAACTTGAAATAAAAGCTTTTAACTAGCCGACTAGCATGTACAGAATAGGCCGGAACCCAAGTTCCTTCCTCTGGCAAATACCCGTTTCAGTGCTCCAAGTACTGGAGAGTACCCCTGAACCTTCTGGACTCCACAATCCTCTGAACGTCAAATTCCACATCTCCTTCCACCTGAACTGGAGGAGGAGGTGGTTTCTTGGCGGGATTAGATGTAGAGGAAAAAATATTTTTTTCAACTAAAACAGACATCCGGACCGGTAATGACACGAGAAGAGTCGGGGGCAGACTATCAAGATTCTTTCCCCAGTGGAAACAGATCACCACAAACGAATGGATACTGAAGACAGAGGGTTACAATATCGAGTTCTCTGCTTATCCCCCCAAAAATTTGTGAACTCCCCTCCAGCGCATTGCAAAAATCTCTGATAAAGGGAATCCAGAAGTTACAAGAGATGGAAGTAGTTTTTCCAGTTCCGGTAAGAGAACTAGGGGAAGGTCACGATTTCCATCTATTTCTTGTAAAAGAAAAAAAACTGGAATCTATCGAATTATAATAAATCTGAAACCACTAAATCTGTTTGTAGTATATCATCGATTCAAGATGGAATCAATCAGATCATCCATCCCACTGTAACGTCCACAGCCGCGGACCACTGTTCTAACTTACCCGCCGCGGACATGGACGAGTGAGTGCTGGGCGGCATCTCCCTCCTGAGAGACGCCGGCATTCACTTCCGCATCACTGTACTGGCTCCCGTAGGGTGCGCGCGCACGCTCGCGCCCTGCCTTAAAGGGCCAATACACGCACATGTCAGAAATCTGTAATTAACCCATAATTCCCCTGGACTATAAAAAGGGCTCTGCCCTTTCACTCATTGCCTGAGCGTTGTGTTTACCCGTGTTAGTCTTGCAAATGGTCCCTTAGTGTTTTCCTGTTCCCAGTGTTCCTGTGCCCTGCTACCTGTATCCCGTTCTATACCTGGTTTCGTGTCCTTGAACAGTTGGAGTGGTGAGCTGCTTGCGTCCACGTCTGCTGAGTTACACCGCGCCTGGTGTCTGCTGCCAAGGTCCCATCTGAGCCGTTACTACTGTCTGAACTACCACAGGTACCCTTGTACTCGGACTATAGACTTTGTCGTGGTACCCTGTTTGGCTAGCTGCTATCCCCCTACGGCGGTACGGCCCAGTGGGTCCACAAACCCACAGATCGTGACAGTACACTCAGGCCATGGACCCCACTGGTCAACCCAAGACCCTGACGACGTTACAAGCCACGCAAGCGGATCTGCGAGACCTTCGGTCACGACAGGATCAACTCCTGGCAGTGAACGCCGTTGCACATCGGTTAGAAGCGCAAGCTGCAGTCTCCACAGCTCCTCTTCCTGTTACCCCGGCTGTTCCTCCTGCTACACCTCCTGTCATCACCAGTGCTGATCCCCGATTCTCACTACTACTACCACGTTGTTAAGACAGACGTGAGTACCTGCAGGAGAGTTCTGAACCAGTGCCAGATCCACTTCATGCTACATGCCAGAGCGTTGCCTTCTGATGGAACAAGAGACCAGTGACTTCCAGGGTTTCCTACGGACATTTCGCACAGTACTTGAGGAGCCTGGGCGAGTTTTGTCAGCAGCTGCCTACTTGTTGGCCCTTCGCCAGAGAGACACCTCCGTGGCCAAATATGCCATTCAGTTCCGCACACTGGCGGGAGAGCTGTCTTGGACGAACTTGCCGCTCGTGATCTGCCATCTACCCTGGATGACCTCATTCTTTTAGCCACCCGGCTTGACATGAGGATCCGGGAGAGCACACAAGAGGTTCGTCGGGAGAGAAGATTCCCTAGACTGGTTCCTGCTTTCCAGCAATCCCTGTCGCCCTCACCAGTGGTTCCACTAAAAAGCCTATGTAAGTGGACCTGCTCAAATTGTCGAACCAGGAGAGACAACGCAGATGCACTTCGGGACTTTGTATTGAGGCCTCGGAGGCCATTGTGTGTGTGTGTGTGTCTGTGTCCGTCCTCGTGTCCTCAAAAGCCCAGAAACTCCAATGCCTAGGATTGGTTGGGGAGACCACCCTAGGCGATACAGCGCTGGATAAAAAGCTCCCCTCAAAACTATCCATCCCCGTGAGCATAGTGTCCGGCGAGAGGATGCACCGGGTCTCTGCCTATCTGGACTCTGGATACGCAGCTAATTCTATCCAAAAAGACCTAGTGGATCTTCTCCAGTTGCCCACAGTCCCCCTGGAGACGTCTTTGGCTGTTGCCTCAGTAAATGGACTGCGTCTGCCCAATCCAGTCGTATCAGTGACCAAACCGCTGAAGCACCAAGTTGGAGCCCTCATTCGGAGCTAATTTCTTTCCTTGTCCTGCCCAAAGCTGTCAACGTTGTGCTGCTGGGCCTGCCTTGGCTTCGACTACATGCCACAGATCTGGACTAGAATTCCGGTGAGGTTCTTCAGTGGGGCTCCAAGTGTCTCAACCGCTGTCTGGGGCAGATCCATCCGGTCCAGCCTCCTCTACCTCAGTCGTTGGCAGGATTGACTCCTCACTATTCTCAGTTTGCGGATGTCTTCAGCAAGAAGGAGGCTGAGTCGCTGCCTCCACACCGGGCGTATGATTGCCCTATTGAACTGGTTCCTGATGCGTCCCTCCCTCTTGGACGGGTATACCCTCTCTCCTTGCCAGAGACTCAGTCTGTGTCTGCTTACATCAGGGAGAATTTGGAGAGGGGTTTCATACAAAAACCCTCCTCCCGGGCCGGGACCGGATTCTTCTTTGTTAAAAAGAAAGACGGATCTCTTCGACCTTGCATCGACTACCAGGGTCTCAATTAAATCACGGTCAAGAATAGATATCCGTTGCCGCTAATTTCCGAACAGTTTGACCGCATACAAGGAGCCAAGATTTTTTCCAAGCTAGACCTTACAAGCTTACAACTTAATCCGGATCTGCGGGGATGACGAATGGAAGACGGCATTCAACACCCGAGACGGGCTCTATGAATAACTGGTAATGCTCTTCGGCCTGTGTAACGCCCCCGCTGTCTTCCAAGAGTTCGTCAATGACATCTTCCGTGATCTCCTCTATGTCTGCGTTGTGGTCTATCTCGTTGACATCTTGATTTTTTTCTCCAGATCCGACGACTCCTCAGAGACATGTACGTCCAGTACTGCTTGTATTAAGGGAGGATTGCCTGTATGCCAAGCTGGATAGGTGCGTGTTTGAGAAAAATTCTCTACCCTTCCTGAGCTACATCATCTCGGATCAAGGCCTCAAGATGGATCCTGAGAAGGTAAAGTCCGTCCGGGAGTGGCCACGCCCTCAAGGCTTAAGGTCCATACAGCGTTTTTTTGGCATTCACCAACTTCTATCGGCAGTTCATTCCAAACTTCTCTTCACTGACAGCTCCGATCTCTACCCTCACCAAAAAAATGCATAAATGCCAAGATGTGAACTCCAGAGGCAGAATCTGCATTTAATAGCCTTAAAAGTGCCATCACGTCAGCCCCAACCCTCCACCATCCTAATGTATCTCGACAGTTTTCATTGGATGTGGACACCTCCTCTGTTGGTGCAGGCACACTTCTGTTCCAGAGAGGTCCTATAGGGAGGGCAGTCGTAATTGGCTATTATTCTAAACTTTTTTTTCCCCCGCAGAATGCAATTACTCGATTGGGGTTCGAGAGTTACTGTCTGTCAAATTGGCCCTGGAGGAGTGGAGACATCTACTAGAGGGCGCAGCTCACCCCATCCTGATATTTACCGACCAGAAGAAACTCACCTATTTCCAGTCGGCCCAACGGCTGAACCTCCGTCAAGCCAGGTGGTCGCTGTTCTTTTCCTGGTTCCAGTTTGAGCTCCACTACCGCCCTGCCAACAAATATGTGAGGGCTCATGCTCTGTCCAGGTCGTTTAAGACAGGACACCATGGAGTCTCCGCAAAATATCATTGATCCATCCTGCATTATTTCTGTCAATCCTCTGCAAGTTAGAGACATCCCTCCGGGGAGGACTTTTGTGCGCCTGGCAGACAGGGAGAATTCTTCGCTTGGGACACAGCTCAAAACTGGCGGGGCACGCGGGTGCCCGTAAGACCCGAGATCTGATTTCCCGTAATTTCTGGTGGCCTACGCTGCCCAAAGACATCATGGACTTTGTCTCGTCCTGCACGGTGTGCGCTGCTAACAAGGCTGCTCACTCTAACCCTTCTAGTCTGCTCCAACCACTGCCTGTGCCCAATGCTCCCTGGCAGCATATAGCAATGGACTTTGTCACAGACCTGTCTCCCTCTGCTGGATGCAGTACGGTCTGGGTGGTTGTGGACCGATTCTCGAAAATGGCTCATTTTGTTCCGCTGGCCGGCCTATCTTGTGCTTCTCGACTGGCCAACCTCTTTATCCAACACCTCTTTCGCCTGCATGGCTTACCCCTGCATATCGTGTCTGATCGGGGGTTTCAGTTTACCTCAAAGTTCTGGAGAGCCCTCTGGAAACTCCTTGATTTAAAGTTGGACTTTTTCCTCAGTCTATCATCCCCAGTCCAATGGTCAAGTTGAGAGGATCAACCAAATCATGAAGAACTATCTACGACGCTTCATCTCAAAGCAGCATGATAACTGGGTGCAGATTCTACCTTGCGCTGAGTTCTCTTATAACAACCACACAAGTGAGTCCACTGCTGCCACACCGTTCTTCATTGTTTACGGCCACCATCCAGGAATTCCTCTCCCAGTGTCAGCTTCGTCCCAGGTGCCCGCAGCCGACTCTGCATTCAGTGACTTCCTGCAGATCTGGCAGCAAACCCAATCCTCTAATCTTGCGGTCGACGGCATGAAGCAAAAGGCAGACACAAGGAGAACAGAGCCGCCTCACTTTCTTCCGGATGCCAAGGTCTGGCTGTCCTCTAGGAATATCGGGCTGAAGGTGCCGTCATACAAGTTTGTTCCCAGGTGCCTTGGACCCTTTGAGATCCTATAACAGATCAATCCTGTCTCCTACAAGCTTCGGCTGCCCCCCACCCTCAGGATCCCCAACTCATTTCAGGTTTCCCTCCTGAAGCCTGTGGTCCTGAACCACTACACCAACAAGACTCCTAGTCCTGCAGTTGCCCCCAGCGGTTCATCAGATTTATTCGAGGTCAAGGTGATCTTGGCCTTCAAGAGCATGAGAGGAAAAGTCTTTTATTTAGTGGATTGGAAGGGATTTTGTCCAGAAGAGAGGTCCTAGGAGCCAGAAGAGAATCTCAATGCTTCTAACCTCATTAAGAAGTTTCTCTCTCGCTCTGGCCCCAAGAAGAGGGGGCGTAAGAGGGGGGATACTGTAACGTCGACATCCATAGACCATCGTTCTAACTTACACCCTGACGGCCGCGGCCATGGACGAGTGAGTTTTGGGTGGCATCTCGCTCCTGAGAGACGCCGGCACTCACTTCCGCATCACTGTAGTGGCTCCCGTAGTGTGCGCGTACACGCTCGTGCCCGGCCTTAAAGAGCCAGTACACGCACATGTCAAAAATCTGTAATTAACCCAAAATTCTCCTGGACTATAAAAAGGGCTCTGCCCTTTCACTCATTGCCTGAGCGTTGTTGTGTTTACCCGTGTTAGTTTTGCAAATGGTCCTTTAGTGTTTTCCTGTTCCCAGTGTTCCTCTGCCCTGCTACCTGTATCCCGTTCTATACCTGGTTTCGTGTCCTTGAACAGTTGGAGTGGTGAGCTGCTTGCGTCCACGTCTGCGGATTTACACCGCGCCTGGTGTCTACTGCCAAGGTTCCATCTGAGCCTAGCCGTTACTACTGTCTGAACTACCACAAGTACCGTTGTGCTCGTACTATAGACTTTGTCGTGGTACCCTGTTTGGCCAGCTGTTACGGCCCAGTAGGTCCACAAACCCACAGATTGTAACACCCACTAATAGGTCAAAACAACTCCATGGCAAACATCGAGCTACAGGACGCCCATTACCATATCCCAGTGCATCCACAATATAAAAAAATCCTCCGATTTGCCATCCTACAAAATCAAAAGATACTACATTTCCAGTTCAATGCCCTTCCATTTGGTATATCTTCTACCCCTCGTACATTCAGGAAGATAATGGTGGAGATAGTTACATAGTATGGTTGAAAAAAGACACATGTCCATCAAGTTCAACCAAGGGATGGGAAAAGGTAAGGGAAAAATTTCTACACAGCTGATATTTTTTCGTTCTAGGAAATTATCTAAGCCTTTTTTTAAAACCATCTACTGTAGCTACTGTGACCAGCTCCTGCGGTACGCTATTCCATAAATTCACAGTTCTTACAGTAAAGAAAGCTTGTCGTCTCCGCAGATTGAACCTTTTTTTTCTCCAGACGGATGCAGTGCCCCCTTGTTTTTTGAGTTTTTTTTTTACATGGAACAGGATTTCACCATATTTTTTGCATGTGCCATTCATATATTTATACAAGTTAATTGTGTCCCCCCTTAGTCGTCTCTTTCCAAGGCTAAATGGGTTTAATTATTTTAATCTTTCCTCATAACTTAGATATTCCATGCCCCTTATTAGTTGCTCTTCTTTGTATTTTTTCCAACTCCAGGACATTGTTTGTATGTACTGGAGCCCAGAACCGTACTGCATATTTTAGATGAGGCCGCACTAATGCTTTGTAAAGTGGTAATATTATATCCCTGTCTCGCGAGTTCATGCCTCTTTTAATGCACGACAATATTTTGCTGGCCTTAGAAGCAGCTGATTGATATTGCATGCTGTTGTTTAGTTTATGATGTACAAGTACACCCAGATCCTTCTCAACAAGTGACTCTCCCAGTGTAGCTCCCCTAGGACAGGGGTCTCAAGCAGGCCGCCGGCAGGCCACATGCGGCCCCTGGGGCTGTCATCTGCGGCCCGCAGGACACAGAGCCGTTAGTATAGGCTCTGCTCCGAGACTCTGGAATTCCCTGACATCGCTGTCCACATAGCCGAAGTCCCGTGCAGAGCGCTAGTATAGGCTCTGCTCTGGGACCTGTGGAATTCCCTGACATCGCTGTCCATATATGGATAGTGCGTCAGGGTCTTCCCCAGAGAGAAGTCCCGGGAAGAGCGCTAGTATAGGCTCTGCTCCGGGACTCTGTGGAATTGCTTGACATCGGTGTCCATGTTTGGACACACGATGTCTGGGGCTTCCCTAGAGCCGGAGTCCCATGTGCAGAGTGCTAGTATTGGCTCTGCTCCGGGACTCTGTGGTATTCCCTGACATCACTGTTCATATATGGACAGTGTGTCCGGGTCTTCCCCAGAGCGGAGACCCGGGCAGAACGCTAGTATCGGCTCTGCTCCGGGACTCTGTGGAATTCCCTGACATCGGTGTCCATGTTTGGACACACGATGTCTGGGGCTTCCCCAGAGCCGGAGTCCCGGGCAGAGCGCTAATATAGGTTCTGCTCTGGGAAAGCCTCTGACATCGCTGTCCATACATCGACAATGATGTCAGGGGCTTCCCCAGAGCAGGAGTCCCAGTGATGTCAGGAGCACAGCTGGAGTCCCAGAAAGAGCCTACTAGCACTCTGCCCGGGACTCCAGCTCTGGGGTTGCCCCTGACCTCTCTGTCCATATATGGACAGTGATGTCAGGAGCAGAGCTGGAATCCCGGGCAGAGTGCTAGAAGCGGCTCTGCTCCGGGACTCCAGCTCTGGGCAAGCCGCTGACATCACTGTGGCAGCATCTGCGTAGGGCACTGTGGCAGCATCTGCGTAGGGCACTGTGGCAGCATCTATGGAGGGCACTGTGGCAGCATCTACAGAGGGCACTGTGGCAGCATCTACAGAGGGCACTGTGGCATTATCTACAGAGGGCATCTGTGTTTTGACATAGCTGCATGAATGACGTGCCCGTATACCCACGTGATCGCTGCAGCCAAGTAGCCTGTCATCTGTGCCACGTTTGCTGCGTACCGTATGTGAGTCCTTAGTTATACACCCTTAATGTTGGTACGCCTATTATTCTGCCACCACACTATTCCTCTGGGAGTTATGTGAATACATTATGGCACATGGGTGTGTGATGCACCTTCAGGGTACCTGTTTTCATATTTGGTTAGGAACCTTGACTGTATATGATGGCCATTTGTGTCCTTTCCCCTCCCCATCTCACTTTACTTCTTGTATGAGGGTTCCCACTGATTTTTTTTCAGTGTTCTTGACACTACATCTATAATATTGCATAGGAGTGTGTTCAGACACACACCGAATGCGGTTTTATGTACTATGTTAGACGCTATCGTACAGGACCAATATACCAGCCCAGTTGTATACGTAATTACTATTATTGATTCTCCATTCCTTTATTTCTTATTTTCTTATATAGAACGCTGTAAAATATAACCTAATATTCCCTATAATTTACCATTACAGCCGAGATGTACGTTGTACGCATGGACAGACATGCCCAGTAATATGCCCTTATTATCCCAGTATCTAATATGGCTGCTACTGCCTCCCAATACTTATGGCACATGCACGGACATGCGCTATATAGTCTGGATACCCTGAACTCAATAGGCTTTCCATACATGCACAGTAGCGCAGCTTATATGCCGCTATAGAGGCGAAACACTCTTTTGCTGGATACCAGAAGGTGACTACTTTTAAATTAGAATAATTAGATAATGTTGAGACACTTGTGACCACCTGCACTCTCGCTAGTGTTTAACTTATTAGCCATTTACGACGTTACTGATGTTTTTTTATGTAATATTCTAAACTTTGACTAGGAAGTCACTTGAGTGTTTAACAGCACGTATGTGTATATACACCATTAGTGTATTTCTGTACATTTTACACCTAGGTTAATGTATTTTTTATATTGATGATTGGATTTATTGTTACTGATTGACACTTTGATACAGTCGTGGACAAAATTGCTGGTACCTGTAATGTCTATGGCCACAGCCCGTCGTTCTGACTTACCCCTCGACGGCTGTGGCCATGGACATATGTGTTCTCTGCTGCGTCGTCCCCCAGTGAGGCGCCGGCACTCACTTCCTGGTATCGAGACTGTCTCCCGGAGGGCACGCGATCTTAATGGGGCCAGTGCGCGCATAATTGCAGGAAGTCTGCAATCAAGCCCAGAATGCTACTGGACTATATAAGGGGCTCTGTCCTCTTGTTCTTTGCCTGAGTGTTGTTCGTTACCCAAAGTTTGTCTTGCTAATGGTCTCCTAGTGTCTTCCAGTTTCCAAGTGTTCCCTGTTCCTGTATCTTGTTTCCCATGCTATCCTGGTCAAGTGCCATGCTGAGCTGTTGTCGTGTTGTGCGGCATTCCACGCCTGTTCTGCTACTCCACACCTTATGTCTACTTGCCGCCTGGTCCCAGCCTTGTCTGTGTAACGTCCGGGGTCGCTGACCACGAACTCCTTCCATCCAGTCGACGCCCTTCTCTCAAGAGGTGTCTGCACATATGGCCGTCCTGCTCCACAGTGACCACCAGGGTGCGCTCACGAGCTCAGTCCAGACTTGGGAAGCCAGAGCGCACGCATGTTGGTAGTTGAGCTGATTGCTTCAGAGCACCCTGGGCTATAAGAAGGTCCCAGCCCCATCCTCCCACGCCTGAGCTTTGTTGTGTATTCCTAGTCTGTCTATGTGATGGCCTCCTAGTGTGTTACCTGTTCCTAGCATTCCATACCTTCCTGGTTGAGCACTGTGCTGTGCCAAAGTCGTGTCGTGCTGTATCCACGTCTGATCTGCTTCACCTCGCCTGACGTCTGCCTGCTGCCTAGTCCCAGCCGAGCCTGTCCTGCTGCTGTCTGAGCTGCCATAGGTACCTATATGAACTATAGACTTTGACCTGCGTCCTGTTGGCCAGCTGCCTTACCGCCAAGGTGTTACAGCCCAGTGGGTCCACAGACCCTTCGTGACAGCCTGCCTTGCTTCTGTCCGAGTTGCCACAGGTCCCTTTCTGGACTATAGACTCTGTACTGTACCTGTTTGGTCAACTGCCGTCCCGCTACGCGGAACGGCCCAGTGGGTCCACACCCCGCATCGTGACTGTACGCTCAGGCCATGGACCCCACGGTGTTTCAAGAATTTGTCAATTACATTTTTCGTGATCTCCTTTATGTTTGTGTTGTGGTGTATCTCGATGACATTTTGATATTTTGTCCCCAGATTATCAGAGTAATCTCCGCCAGGTGTTGCTTAGTTTAAGAGAGAATCATCTTTATGCCAAGCTAGAGAAGTGTGTGTTTGAAAAAAAGTCTCTTCCCTTCCTGGGCTATATCCTCTCCAAACAGGGTCTCAAGATGGACCCTGAGAAGGTAAAGGCTGTCCTGGAGTGGCCACGCCCCCAAGGCTTAAGGGCCATACAACGCTTCCTGGTATTTGCCAACTTCTACCGGCTGTTCATTTCAAGCTTCTCATCTTTGACTGCTCCCATCTCTACCCTCACTAAAAAGGGCATGAATGCCAAAGTATGGACTCCAGAGGCAGAAGTCACATTTGAATCCTTAAAAAAAGCCTTCACTTTAGCCTATATTCTTCACCACCCTGATGTATCCCTACAGTTTTCTTTAGAGGTGGACGCTTCCTCTGTTGGTGCTGGTGCACTGTTGTTCCTGAGAGGATCGAAGGGCAAGACTGTGGTATCTGGCTACTATTCCAAGCTGTTTTCTTCCGCAGAGCGCAACTACTTGATTGGGGATCGGGAGTTACTGGCCATCAAGCTGGCTCTGCAGGAGTGGAGACACCTACTGGAGGGCGCAGTCCATCCTATCCTGGTCTTCACGGATCACAAGAACCAGACCTACGTACAGACGGCCCAGCGGTTGAATCCTCGTCAAGCCAGGTGGTCGTTGTTCGAACTCCACTACCGACCTGCCGATAAGAATGTGAGGGCCGATGTCTTGTCGAGGTCATTTGAGACAGAGGACACTGTGGAGTCCCCACAGAATATTATTGATCCTTCCTGCATCTTCTCTGTGAACCTTCTGCAGGTTAGAGACATCCTTCTGGGAAGGACTTTTGTGCGTCTGGCAGACAGAGAAGAATCCTTCGCTGGGGTTATAGTTCCAAGCTGGCAGGTCACGCGGGTGCTCGTAAGACCCAGGATGTAATCGCCCGCCAGTTCTGGTAGCCCAAGCTGCCCAAAGACGTCATGAACATTGTCTCCTTGTGTACGGTATGCGCAGCAAATAAAGTTGCCCACTCCAGACCAGCTGGTCTGCTCAAACCACTGCCTGTGCCCGTTGCTTCCTGGCAGCATGTTGCAATGGACTTTGTCACGGATCCCCCTCCCTCTTCGGGTTGCAGTGTGATCTGGGTGGTGGTGGATCGATTTTCTAAGATGGCTCATTTTGTTCCCTTAACTGGTCTGCCTTCTGCTGCACGATTGGCCGACCTCTTCATTAAACACATCTTCCGTCTGCCCAGCTTGCCCTTGCATATTGTCTTGTACCGAGGGGTCCAGTTCACGTCGAAGTTTTAGAGAGCACTCTGCGGTCTCTTTGATGTAAAGTTGGACTTCTCTTCGGCCTATCATCCCCAGTCCAATGGGCAAGTCGAGAGGGTTAACCAGATTATGGAGAACTATCTTTGTCACTTTGTTTCCAGACGGCATGATGACTGCGTGCAGCTGCTCCCGTGGGCAGAGCTCCTATAATAACCACACTAGTCAGTCCACTACCTCCAGTCTGTTCTTCATCGTCTACGGCCAACATCCTCGTATACCTCTTCCTGTCTCAACTATGTCCCAGGTGCCTGCAGCTGACTCTACCTTCAGGGACTTTCTGCAAATATTGGATTGGAGAGGGTTCGGTCCAGAAGAGAGGTCTTGGGAGCCAGAGGAGAACATCGATGCCCCTGTCCTCGTGAGGAAGTTTCTCTCCCGCTCTGGTCCCAAGATGAGGGTTCGTAAGAGGGGGGATACTGTAATGTTTATGCCCACGGCCCGTAGTTCTGACTTACCCCTCGACAGCCGTGGCCATCGACATGTGTGTTCCCTGCTGCATCGTCCCCCAGTGAGGCGCCGGCACTCACTTACTGGTATTGAGACTGTCTCCCGGAGGGCGCGCCTGCCCGCGCACAGTCTTAAAGGGCCAGTGCGCACATAATTGCCTGAAGTCTGCAATCAATCCCAGAATGCTACTGGACTATATAAGGGGCTCTGCCCTCTTGTTCATTACCCAAAGTTGTCTTGCTAATGGTCTCCTAGTGTCTTCCAGTTTCCAAGTGTATCCTGTTCCTGTATCCTGTTTCCCGTGCTATCCTGGTCAAGTGCCGTGCTGAGCTGTTGTGGTGTTGTGCTGCATTCCACGCCTGTTCCGCTAGTCCACGCCTGACGTCTACCTGCCGCCTGGTCCCAGCCTTGCCTGCCTTGCTACTGTCCGAGTTGCCACAGGTACCCTTTCTGGACTATAGACTCTGTACTGTACCTGTTTGGTCAGCTGCCGTCCCGCTACACGGTACGGCCTAGTGGGTCCACACCCCGCATCATGACAGTACCCTTCTGTTAAAGAAAGGAAAACCCACAATGGTCCCTGAAATAAGTTGAAACTAACAAAAGTAATTATTCATTTTAATTTACTGAAAATCAACTAATGTAAATAAGACATTGCTTTTGAATTGCGGTTCTACAAAAAATGTAAAAAAATAAAACTAATTAAACTGACCTGGACAAAAGTGATGAAACCCTTAACGTAATATTTTGTTGCAGAACCTTTTAAGGCAATCACTGCAAACGATTTCTGTAACTTTCAATGAGACTTCTGCACCTGACCACAGGTATTTTGGCCACTCCTCGTGAGGACACTGCTCCAGCTGTCTCAGGTTTGAAGGTGCCTTCTCCAGACTGCAGGTTTCAGCTCCTTCCACAGATGTTCAATAGGATTTAGATCAGGGCTCATAGAAGCCACTTCAGAATAGTCCAATGCTTTGCTCTTAGCCATTCTCGGATGTTTTTAGTTGTGTGTTTTGGGTCATTATCCTGTTGGAGGACCAATGACCTGCAACTACAACCAAGCTTTCTGACACAGGGCAGCAGATTTCGCTCCAGAATGCCAAAACATAACTGAGACGGATAATATGAATGGTAACCAAAGAGCCCTGAAAAAATTCCAAATAGATTAGAGGTACACTCCAAGGTCAAGGTACATCAGTGTCAGATCGTACCATCTGTCGCTGTCTTTTTCCATAGTAGACTTAATGGAAGACGATCAAGGAGGAAACCACTGTTGAAATCAAATCATAAAAAAGCGAAACTGGAATTTGCCAAAATGCATGTTGACAAGTCACAAAGCTTCTGGGAGAATGTTCTTTTGGACAGATGAGACAAAACTGGAGCTTTTTGGCAAGTGACATTAGCTCTAAGTTCACAGACGCAAAAATGAAGCACACAAGGAAAAGAACACTGTTCCTGTCACGGTGCAGGGTGTGGACCCACTGGGCCGTACCGCGTAGCGGGATAGCAGCTGGCCAACTAGGTTCAAAACAATGTCTATAGTACAGTAGCGGAGACACAACTTGACTTTCACTGTAGATGGCTCAGTGGATGCAGCGGAAGACACGACTTGACACTCACAGTAGATACGATAGCACGGGATACAGGGTACAGGCACGGGTAACACTGGGATTTGGAAAACACTGGGAGACCATTTGCAAGACAAACTTTAGGTATACAACAATGCTCAGGCAAGGATCAAGTGGGCAGAGCCCTTTTTATAGTCCAGCAGCATTCTGGGCTAATTATTGAATAATGACGGCTGGAAGCGTACTGGTCCTTTAAAGGGAATGTGTCGCTAGAATTATTATTTTTTTTTTAAACAGTTCGTATATAAATGATTACACATTGTTTTAAGTCAGGAAATATTATAAATTAGATTCTAATTTATAACATTTCCATCTGCTGGTCACTAGAGGGAGCAATTCCCAAAATTGCAGCACTGGCATGTGGTAAAGCAACCTCATTGCTTTATGCTGCAAAATTGGAGAAGACACACTCGCTCTAGTGTCCTCAAACAATCCCCCCTCCTTTATCCTGGCTAGTGCCAGGAGAAAGGAGGGGGTTGAATGTTCAAACCTCCTACACTGTGTGCCGCCATTTTTTGAGCGAATGCACAGTGTAGGAGGATTAGATACAGTGGTAATCACACAGTATAACACAAACATACACACACACATCACATACACAAACATAACTTACCTGCTCCTGCTGTCGCCGCCGCTGCTGCCTCCTCTCCTAGTCCTTGCATCTGAACATATGGCCGGAAGCCGCGACCGGAAGTCGTCTTGCTGTCCGGCCGCGGCTTCCGGCCCACATGAAAATGGCGCCGGATGTCGCTCTGCCGAAGACCTTCCTTTTGGTCTGTGTGGGAGCGGCACATGCGCCGTTCCCACACAGACGGCGTACGCTATAGTGAATGGAACGGCTCCCGTTCGCATTCTTTATGGGGATGTATGTGCCATATTCCATCTCTGTATGTGTGGTTAATCGACACATACAGAGATGAAAAAAAAAAATTGCAGCCCCCATAGAGAAGTAAAAGAAAGAAAAAAGTATAACACAAAAACACAAATAAAATTTATTTTAATGACATACTAAAAGCAATAACATACATTTTTTTTTTTCGTGACCGCTTTCCTATAAGGCCACGCACGGGCACGCGCGCCCTGTGGGAAACAGTCCCAGAAACCGGAAGTGAGTGCTGGCGTCTCCCTGGAGGGAATTGTCGCAGAGAACACAGATGTCCATGGCCGGGGCTGTCAGAGGGTAAGTCTGAATGACGGCCCTCGGCCATAGACGTTACAGTACCTACTGTGAAACATGCTTTTTTTTTTAAAAAAAAAAGTATTTAATTGTGCAAACGCCATAAGACATAAAAAAATATAAACATATGGTATCGTCGCAATCCTATCGACCCGCAGAATAAAGTGAATATGTCATTTATAGTGCACAACGAACGCTGTAAAAAATAAAAAAATAGGAATAAAAAACAATAGTAGAATTGCTGTTTTTTAGTCACCACGCCTCTTAAAAAATAGAATAAAAACTGATCAAAAAGTCTCATGCACCCCATGAAAACTACAATGAATTCCTCAAGGGGTCTAGATTCTGAAATGTGATCACTTCTAAGGGGTTTCCTCTGTACTGGAACCTCAGAAGCTCTGCAAATACGACATGGCGCCCAGAAACCAATCCAGCAAAATCTACATTCCAAATACCGCTCGCACCTTTCTGAGCCGTGTCGTTTGTCTAACCAGCAGTTTATGACCACATGTGGGGTATTGCCGTAAACGGGAGAAATTGCTTTTCAAATGTTGGGGATTCTTTTTCTCCTTTATTCCTTGTAAAAATTTAAAATTTTCATGTTTTATCAGAAAAGTATGTGATTTTCAATTTCACAGCCTAATTCCATAAAATGCAGCATAAAACCTGTGGGGTCTAATTGCTCACTATACCCCTCGATAAATTCCTTGAGGGGTGTAGTTTGCCAAATAGGGTCACTTTGGGGGGGTTTCTACTGTTTTAGCACCACAAGACCTCTTCAAACCTGACATGGTGCCTAAAATATAATGTAATAAAAAGGAGGCTAGGTGCTCCTTTGTCTCTGTATCCTGTGCGTCAGTCCATTAGCAAACACGGGCCACATGTGGGATATTTCTAAAAACTGCAGTATCTGGGCAATACATTTTGAATTGTGTTTCTCTGGTAAAACCTTCTGTTTTACAGAATTTTTTTTAAATAAAAAGTCTTTTCTGCCAAAAAAATGAAATTTGTAAATTTCACCTCTACATTGCTTTAAATTCCTGTGAAACGCCTAAAGGGTTAAGAAACTTTGTAAATGCTGTTTTGAATACTTTGAGGGGTCTAGCTTTTAAAATCGTGTTTTATAGGGGTTTCTACTATATAGGCCCCTCAAAGCCACTTCAGAACTGAACTGGTACCTAAAAAAAAAAAACTTGAAATTTTCTTCAAAATATGAGAAATTGCAGCTTATGTTCTAAGCCTTATAGCATCCTATAAAAATAAAATGCTCAAAAAACGATGCCAACATATAGTAGAAATGTAAACTAGTAACTATTTTGTGTGGTATTGCTATCTGTCTTACAAGCAGATACATTTAAATTCAGAAAAATGCTAATTCTTCCCAGTTTTCTCAAAATTTTGCTATTTTTCACAAATAAACACTGAATATACCGACCAAATTTTACCACTAACAAAGTCCAATGTGTCACGAGAAAACCAATCTTAGAATCGCTTGGATAGGTAAAAGCATTCCAAAGTTATTTCCACATATGACACATGTCAGATTTGAAAAATGGGCTCTGAGCCTTAAAGGGTTATTCCCATCTTAAAAAATTTAGCTAGGAAGCTCCCCCATGTAAAGTAAAGAATTTTTCTAATTACCTGTCCATCACCCAGCGATGTTGTTTTCTTGCGATTCTTGATTGAAGTCCAGGTCGGTCCCTCTTTGTTTCTTGCGCGTTGTCTAGGTTCCCGGCCACCGCGATTTACCTTAAGCGGTGGCCGCGCATGCGTAATGATATAATCTCCGTCCTGAGGAGATGATGTCATTTATCTTGTGAACGCGCATCTCGGCGCATGTGCAGTAGATGCAGGGCGAGACACCAGTCGCAAGGTATGTATGTGTATATATATGTGTGTGTGTGTTTGTGTATATATGTGTGTGTTTGTGTATATATGTGTGTTTGTGTGTATATATGTGTTTGTGTGTGTATATATATATATATATATATATGTGTGTGTTTTTGTGTATATATGTGTGTGTTTGTGTATATGTGTGTGTTTGTGTATATATGGGTTTGTTTGTGTAGATGTTTGTGTGTCTGTGTGTGTGTTTTTGTATATGTGTGTGTTTGTGTGTGTGGGGGGAACTTGTTAATGATCTCAAGGCAGCTGGGACCACAGTCACCAAGAAAACCATTGGTAACACATTACGCCGTAATGGATTAAAATCCTGCAGTGCCCGCAAGGTCGCCCTGCTCAAGAAGGCACATGTACAGGCCCATCTGAAGTTTGCAAATGAACATCTGGATGATTCTGAGAGTGATTGGGAGAAGGTGCTGTGGTCAGATGAGACTAAAATTGAGCTCTTTGGCATTAACTCAACTCGCCGTGTTTGGAGGAAGAGAAATGCTGCCTATGACCCAAAGAACACCGTCCCCACTGTCAAGCATGGAGGTGGAAACATTATGTTTTGGGGGTGTTTCTCTGCTAAGGGCACAGGACTACTTCACCGCATCAATGGGAGAATGGATGGAGCCATGTACAGTCAAATCCTGAGTGACAACCTCCTTCCCTCCACCAGGACATTAAAAATGGCTGTGCCTGGGTCTTCCAGCACGACAATGACCCGAAACATACAGCCAAGGCAACAAAGGGGTGGCTCAAAAAGAAGCACATTAAGGTCATGGAGTGGCCTAGCCAGTCTCCAGACCTTAATCCCATCGAAAACTTATGGAGGGAGCTGAAGAACCGAGTTGCCAAGCGACAGCCTCGAAATCTTAATAATTTACAGATGATCTGCAAAGAGGAGTGGGCCAAAATTCCATCTAACATGTGTGCAAACCTCATCATCGACTACAAAAAACGTCTGACTGCTGTGCTTGCCAACAAGGGTTTTGCCACCAAGTATTAAGTCTTGTTTGCCAAAGGGATCAAATACTTATTTCTCTGTGCACAATGCAAATAAATATATATAATTTTGACTGTGTTTTTTTAAATTTATTTTTATATAATCTATCTCTCACTGGTAAAATCAACCTAGCCTAAAAATTCTAGACTGTTCATGTCTTTGACAGTGGGCAAACTTACAAAATCAGCAAGGGATCAAATACTTATTTCCTTCACTGTATATACATCCCCAGAACCAAACTCATTACATATATACAGCACCAAAACCAATCTCATACGTATATACAGCACCAGAACAAAGCTCAGTGTCACGGTCACAGGGTATGTGGACCCACTAGGCCGCTCTGCCGTAGCAGAGAGGCAGCTGACCAGGTCACAGTCTATATGAAAGTCAATAGTAGATCGTAACGCTTGGGTACCTGAACTAGTCCAGATGGTGGCTGTGGCTTCAGCACGGATGGAGGCCGGTGCAGCAGGTAGCGCCAGATGTGGCGGGCAGTATTCGATATGGCAGAAGACACTGGACGTGGCAGAAGACACTGGACGTGATGGTGCAGTAGACACGACTCCAACACTGGTAGGCACAGGAACAAGAACAGTACGGGATATAGGAACAGGTAACAAGGCACTGGTAACAACTGGAACGGGAAACACTAAGGGACCATTTGCAAGACAGACTGGGATAAACTAACAATGTTCAGGCAAGGATCAGAAGGGCTGGGGCCTTCTTATAGGCCAGGAAGTCATGGGCCGTTGATGATGATGATGATTTCCCTACAGGACACAGCAGAATGGATCGGAAGTGAGCGCTGGTGTCTCCTAGGAAGGAGATGGGGACCAGCGCTCACGGATCCATGGCTGCGGGCATCGGGAGGTGAGTAAACCCGACGACCCGTGGCTATGGATGCTACAGTATCCCCCCTCTTACACCCCCTCTTCTTGGAGGAATTTTTTAATAAGAGCAGGAGCACTGAGGTTCTCTTCTGGCTCCCAGGACCTCTCCTCAGGACCAAACCCTCTCCAGTCTACCCAATAGAAGGTCCATCCTCCTACCCTTTTGCAGTCCAGGATCTCCCTCACCTCGAATACATCAGAAGAACCGCTGGGAGCAACTGTGGAACTAGAAGTCTTGCTGTAGCGGTCTGGGACCACTGGTTTCAGGAGGGACACATGGAAGGAGTTGGGGATTCTGAGGGTAGGAGGCAGTCGCAGCTTATAGGAGACAGGGTTTATCTGTTGCAGAATCTCGAAAGGACCAAGGAACCTGGGAGCAAACTTGTATGAGGGTACCTTCAAGCGAATGTTCCGAGAGGACAGCCAGACTTTAGTACCTGGAAGATACTGAGGCGGCACCAACAGAGGAAGCACCTGAGGTGCACCTGCACCAACAGAGGAAGTGTCCACCTCCAATGAGAACTGTCGAGATACGTCAGAGTGATGGAGGATCGAAGCTGAAGTGAAGGCTTTCTTGAGGCTAATGAATGTGGCCTCTGGAGTCCACACCTTGGCATTCACACCCTTCTTGGTAAGAGTAGAGATGGGAGCCGTCAGAGATGAAAAGTTTGGAATAAACTGCCGGTAGAAATTGGCGAATCCCAGGAACCGTTGTGTGGCCCTTAGGCCCTGAGGACTTGGCCATTCCAGGACAGACTTTAGTTTCTCAGGATCCATCTCAAGACCTTGATCCGAGATGACGTAGCCCAGGAAGGGCAAAGACTTCTTTTCAAAGACGCACTTCTCCAACTTGGCATATAAGCGATTCTCTCTTAGTCGCAGAAGAACTTGACGAACATGCCTCCTATGGGTCATCAGATCTGGGGAGAAAATCAGAATATCATCGAGATAAACTACAACACACATATAGAGGTGATCTCGGAAAATATCATTGACATATTCCTGAAATACTGCGGGAGCGTTACACAGTGCGAAGGGCATCACTAGGTATTCGTAGTGCCCATCGCGGGTGTTAAATGCCGTCTTCCATTCGTCACCCCGGCGAATCCGGATTAGGTTATAGGCCAAACTTTTTTCTAAGCTAGATCTGCGGGGCGCAGATCTAGCTTAGAAAAAAGTTTGGCTCCTCGTATGCGATCAAACAGCTTGGATATAAGTGGCAACGGGTATTTGTTCTTGACTGTGATCTGGTTGAGACCACGGTAGTCAGTGCAGCGTCGAAGAGATCCATCTCTCTTATTACGAAGAAGAAGCCGGCCCCTGCCGGGGAGGAAGATTTTCTAATAAAACCCCTCTCCAAATTCTCCTTGATATAGGCTGACATAGATAAAGTCTCTGGCAAGGAGAGGGGATATACTCGTCCACGGGGAAGAGAAGCATTAGGAACCAGTTCAATGTGACAGTCATAATTCCGATGTGGAGGCAACGTCTCAGCTTCTTGTTTGCAGAAGACATCCGCAAAACTGGCATACTGAGATGGTAGATCGGAGAGTGACTGAGGCAGAGGGGGCATAACAGGACGGACTTGTGACAGGCAATGGCTATGGCATCTGGAACCCCATTGAAGAACTTCTCCGGAACTCCAGTCAAGAACCGGTGCGTGTAGGCGGAGCCATGGCAGACCCAGCAGGATAGGATTGATAGCCTTAGGTAGTACCAGGAAGGTGATCTGCTCTGAGTGAAGAGCTCCGACCCGTAGTGTCAACGGCTCCGTGATGTGCATAATCAGATCGGGCAATGGTAGACCATTCACAGAGGCAACAGCAAGGGGTCTCTCCAGATCGACTGTGGGTAGACATAAACGATCCACTAGATCCTGCTGGATGAAATTAGCAGCCGCTCCAGAGTCAAGATAGGCGGAGGAAGGATGTGACGTCTCTCCGGAGACGATGGCCACAGGAATCGATAATTTTTGAGAGGTTTTAACGTTTGGAGACCTTCCACCTAGAGTTGCCTCTCCAACCAACCCTAGGTACTGGAGTTTCGTGTTTCCCGGTTTCTGTGGGCATTGGCGCACAAAATGACCTTTAAGGCCACAATACATACATAGTCCAGAGGAGCGTCTGCGCTGCTTCTCCTGTTCAGATAACCGGACTCTGTTGACCTGCATGGGTTCTTCAGGTAGCGCACTAGGGGAAGGCAATAGTGGTCTCTGGACCGAGGGTGCTGGTCTGTGGACCCGGATCTCCTGTTGAACCTCTTGAGTGCGCTCCCGGATTCTCATATCAACCCGGGTTGCTAAAAGGATGAGGGCATCCAAGGTAGAAGGAAGGTCGCGGGCTGCCAGTTTGTCCTTGATGTGAGAGGACAGTCCCTGCCAGAAGGTCGCCACCAGTGCCTTATAGTTCCATGCCGGCTCGGCTACCAGGGTACGGAAGAAGATGGCATACTCCCCTACTGTGGAACCCACTTGCTTCAGGGTCAACAGAGTACCTGTGGCTGAGGATGTTCGACCCGGTTCCTCGAACGCGGCACGAAAGGACTGCAGGAACAAGGCTAGGTCCGAGGATACAGGTCCTTGTTGCTCCAAGATTGGGTTCGCCCATGCGAGAGCCTTGCCAGCAGGAAGGGAGATGATAAATGCTACCTTGGCCTCCTCGGAGGGGAAGAGATGAGTACGTAGCCTAAAATGAACCGTGCATTGGTTAATAAATCCTCTACATACTCTGGGATTACCGTCGTAGCGAGGAGGAAGAGGCAGAGGAACTATGGATCCAGAACAAACAGTGGGAGCAACGGGCAGTGGCACAGCAACAGCTTCAAGAGGAAGAACCGGAGGTGGAACAGTGAGTAGATCCAGACGGACCAGGATAGAATTCACAGCCTCAAGAAGTTGATCCTGACGTGTGCGTAGGTCATGCATCTCCGTCTGTATCTTCTGGACTGCAGTCTTGGGCTGGCCAGTGGGTTTTATGGCCTGAGCGTACTGTCACGTTCACAGGGTATGTGGACCCACTAGGCCGCTCCGCCGTGGCGGAGAGGCAGCTGACCAGGTCACAGTCTATATGAAAGTCAATAGTAGATAGTAACGCTTGGGTACCTGAACTAGTCCAGACGGTGGCTGTGACTTCAGCACGGATGGAGGCCTGTGCAGCAGGTAGCGCCAGACGTGGCGGGCAGTATCCGAAGTGGCAGAAGACACTGGACCTGGCAAACGACAGAAGGTGCAGTAGACACGACTCCAACACTGGTAGGCACAGGAACAAGAACAGTACGGGATATAGGAACAGGTAACTGGGCACGGGTAACAACTGGAACGGGAAACACTAAGGGACCATTTGCAAGACAGACTGGGATAAACTAACAATGTTCAGGCAAGGATCAGAAGGGCTGGGGCCTTCTTATAGGCCAGGAAATCATGGGCCGTTGATGATGATGATTTCCTGATGTGCACGCGTTGACCCTTTAAGGACGGGCACAAGCAGAACAGAGCGGAAGTGAGCGCTGGCGTCTCCTAGGAAGGAGATGGGGACCAGTGCTCACGGATCCATGGCTGCGGGCGTCGGGAGGTGAGTAAACCTATCACAGCCTGGCCAGACGGTTCTAGCTCCTGCCCTCGGTCTATGTATACCTTAATTTGCTTCTTGTCTTTGCCTATGATTCTCTCTTTGTTTCCTGGCTCTGCTGTTCCAGCTATTACCATTGACCTCAGCTTCATTTTGACCCTGGCTTTACTGACTACGCTCCTGCTCTGCGTTTGGTACCTCGTTGGTACCTCGTACACTCCTGGTTTGACTCTGCTCGTTCACTACTCTTGTTGCTCACGGTGTTGCCGTGGGCAACTGCCCCATTTCCCTTAGCTTCTGTGTACCCTTGTCTGTTTGTCTCTCGTGCATGTATTGAGCGTAGGGACCGTCGCCCAGTTGTACGCCGTCGCCTAGGACGGGTCGTGCAAGTAGGCAGGGACTGAGTGGCGGGTAGATTAGGGCTCACCTGTCTGTCTCCTTACCCCGTCATTACAATTGATGTCTGGATCGTATTTCTTACGTACGCAATTAGTGTTCCCTGGTCCTTTGTAGAGTCCTTGGAAAGAACCGAATATGTGTTCAGTGTTCTCGGTTACAGCGATGCTATTGGTTGGGCAAAGTACATGTATTTGTCATCATTATACATGGGAGAGTGGGGGGATTTTTTTTGTGCCATAAATTTCTGTACTTAAAACAAACAAAAGGATCGGTAATGTTGAAATCTATGCTACCAGTAATCTGTATAAAGGGACAGCAGGGAAAACACACATCATTCGTTCCCTGCTAACCTGTGCCCCCCAGATAAATATATATATATTAAAATGTAAAAAAAAAATTATGAAAAAATAGTGTAACAAATAAAACAATCTGCTTCTGCCCCTTTACTAAATAAATTCTGTACTTGGATAATAAATATCACCCAAATACAGAGGCTGTATCTAAAGCCTAAGGGATGTCAATAATTATATAACTAAAATACAGACTTTGTTCTCCGCACTATAGCGACGTCATACATTACATAATATACACATATTTGTCATCACTATACATGGATAAATGAGAGGATTTACTCTTAGGGTAAATAGTGTTCATTGAACAAACTACCAATAATATAGAACATGAAAAAAATTAGGAAAACCTTTTTTTCTCCTGTTTCTGACCATTTTTTCCCCCTAAATAAGACCTACTAGATTAATTGATTTCCGCTCCAATTTTAAATAACAAGAAAGCTGTGTCCCACAGAAAAAGGAAACAAAATTTTTTGGATTGAGTAAGAAATAATAAAATTATTACTATTTTTATCATTATTATTATTAATGCAGCATTCGAAAAAGTAACATTTTCTCTGAGCATCAAGGCCAAAAAACCCATCATGAAAGGGTTAAAGGACCTAATGTATTATCTTCTGGTATTAAAATGAGTATCGTAGACATTTTGTTGTTTACAGGCCTGTGGAGATTCATCATTGTTTACTGCAGAATTTATGCAGTACATGATGAGCAATTTTGGAACATTAACATAATATGGTGAAAAAGCAGTTTGTCTTTAAAGATTATGGTCAGAAAGGCAAGAAAAGGAACTTGGACGCAGAGAATTTCATTTTCAGAATGCTAGCTGTAAAAGCCTTGTTGACAATTTAAAAAGCGATCCTTTATGTAACCTCATTTTCTACATTCAAAGGAGAAGCTGCCTTTCCAGGGTGAATACGTTTTACATAAGCATTTTTACTTTGCTGTAGCAATTTCTCCATCTGATGGCAGATGATTGTAGACTGTCAGTTAATATATATAATAGGACTAGAATACGGTATGTGTATAATTGGAGATTGCTTTAACAAATACCACACTATTAGAACATAAGTCAATTGGGACTCAATGGCAATGCAGGCTAGGCTGCCTTCAACCACTTTGAACAAAATTAAAACTTAATTTTAAGGCTGAAATTTTATTTTAGAAAATTGCTGTTTTTACAGATAAACAACTACAGCACGGACTTCTACCAATTATTTTCTAATTTATTAAAAACATTTTTTGGTACTGACACACTTCTCTCACGATATGTCTCCCATTCCGCACACCCTGTTGAAGAATCTAGTGTAGGCTAAAAAATAATGCCAGGTTGGACCTAGTATTGTTTTATTAGACTTTTTAAAGTAGAAAAGTGGTGGAAAATGTTGATACATTTTTTGCATTTGGGGCGATAATGAAGCATTACCCACTTTTCCCGACACAACAATTATAACTTACATAAGCTATGTAAGGCACTGTGCCTGCAGGCTTCCTGTAAATGTTCAGAAACATCTTTAGTTGGTAAAAAGATGGGCTTAAAATAACACACTGAAGACACAGAGGAGAGAAGGGTTGGGGGTCACGTTACAGTCCACGTTTGAGACTCATGCCGTGAGAAGGGGTATCTGATTGACCAGAGCACACAGCACTGCTCTAACCCATGACAAACATATGGGTCAGGAGCTATTTATCCCATCAATTCGTATTGAAACGGAGGTAGACAGTTTCCCCTTAACACCCCTTCTGTTCGCCTTAGTGATTGTTCGCCTCTCTGCTTTGATTAATAGTCATCCAATCATTGGTGGTTGAAATTCAGCGGAAATTACAGAAAAACTTTTCCCATATGTTAACGACATACTTATCTATTTAGCTGACCCAAGGATGTCTCTTGAGGCGTTGTTTGCAACAGTAGATGAGTTTGAGACGTATTCAGTTCTAAGAATCAACCAGACCAAGCTAGCTTGCACCTGGTTGATGATCTGGCAGGATAGTCTATTTCTCCTATCTCTAAATTACTATTTGTAAAGCAATTCACCTATTAAACTATTGTTATTCATAGAGACATCCATTTCTGCTCCTTAATTGTTCTCCCTACTAATGATTATTTGGCTGCAAACTCAAAGCCTGGGGAATGTTTCAATTGTCCTTAGTGTGACAAATAAATCTTTTTACAATGTTCATCCTACTGAAACTACTGTACCTCTATAGGACAGCCCCTCGGACTCTCCCTAAAATACACTTTGACAGCCTATATAAACTACTAATTCTTTTCCTATGGAGTAATCAGGCCCCCAGAATTTTCAAGAGATACGCTAAGGGCTTCATATGAACAGTGTGGTCTGGCTCTACCAAATTTGCATATCTATTATGCTGCCACTGAATTATCTTATTCTGCGTGGTAGATTTGAGCTGACTACAAACCAGCAGTGTTATTTAAGGCTTCATTGGTAAGTACCAATGAGGCTGTCACTGTCTTGGTTCATGGGGGGGGGGGGGGGTAGAAGTGTGGCCCACTGTTACATTCAATATGGCATCGACAGTGGCAGTTTGACACTCTTTGGTCCAGCTTTTTTTTTTTTTTAATTCTTTATTTATTTTCGCAAACAAAGTACAAAACAACCAAGTAGAGCAGTCAAATAAAATAAAACTGTCTACGACACATCTCATACAGGACAAGTAACACGGTCTTCATATGTAGCAATGGCATTCACATACACAATCCTAAGCCATACAATTTAAGCAGAGACAGGCATTTAAAGAGGCTCTGTCACCAGATTTTGCAACCCCTATCTGCTATTGCAGCAGATAGGCGCTGCAATGTAGATTACAGTAACGTTTTTATTTTTAAAAAACGAGCATTTTTGGCCAAGTTATGACCATTTTCGTATTTATGCAAATGAGGCTTGCAAAAGTACAACTGGGCGTGTTGAAAAGTAAAAGTACAACTGGGCGTGTATTATGTGCATACATCGGGGTGTGTTTACTTCTTTTACTAGCTGGGCGTTGTGTATATAAGTATCATCCACTTCTTTTCACAACGCCCAGCTTCTGGCAGTGCAGACACAGCCGTGTTCTCCAGAGATCACGCTGTGTCGTCACTCACAGGTCCTGCATCGTGTCAGACGAGCAAGGACACATCGACACCAGAGGCTACAGATGATTCTGCAGCAGCATCGGCGTTTGCAGGTAAGTCGATGTAGCTACTTACCTGCAAATGCTGATGCTGCTGCAGAATCAACTGTAGCCTCTGGTGCCGACACGATGCAGGACCTGTGAGTGACGTCACAGATCTGCACTGCCAGAAGCTGGGCGTTCTGAAGAGAAGTGGATGATACTTCTCATCAGAACGCCCAGCTAGTAAAAGTAGTAAACACGCCCCGATGTACGCACATAATACATGCCCAGTTGTACTTTTACTTTTCAACACGCCCAGTTGTACTTTTGCAAGCCTCATTTGCATAAATACGAAAATGGTCATAACTTGGCCAAAAATGATCGTTTTTTAAAAATAAAAACGTTACTGTAATCTACATTGCAGCGCCTATCTGCTGCAATAGCAGATAGGGGTTGCAAAATCTGGTGACAGAGCCTCTTTAAACTGTGTCAGAACATTTTGCATGTATATATAAGAAATACAAGAAATATCAAAGCTCACATAACTAACTAATCAGAAAGATCGTACAGTAAAGGTATATAAGACAGCTAAACATTGTGGGCATTTTGTGTTCGCCACCAAGTACTCCATGGAGACCAGATCTTAAGAAACAAAGAATGGGTATAAGTATCCCAACTAGATATTTCCACCAATCTGTATATATATCATGTGCTTAATTAATCCAGTCTTGTAATACTGGAGGATTACTGTCTAGCCAATGAAGAGGAATTAAAGCTCTCACTACAGACAGCAGATGCGTTAATAAGTTAGTTTTAGATGGGCGGTATGTCTTGGAAGGCAGAGAAAGCAAAACCATCCCAACCAACAAGGGAGAAGTGAGTAAACCCATTTCCTCTAAAGTATGTTCTACATCAGAACAGAATTTGTGGAGTACGGCACACGACTACCAGATATGAGACAACGAACCCTTAGTGGTGTGACATCTCCAGCAAAGATCATTATCTGTAAGATTTAGACGATACAATGCTTCTGGAGTCCGATACCATCTAGCAAGTAATCTAAAGGAGCTTTCTTGCATTTTAATAAAGTGGGAGAAATCATGGGCATTTCTCATCAAAGCTTGGAAGGTAGTATCCAACTCAACCACCCAAGACCAAAGATACCCTGGCTCTCCAGGTTGTTGAAGAGACAGTAACTTATTATACAATGTGGATAAAATTTTCGGAATAGGTTTTGGTAACATAATGAACGATTCAAACCAAGAAATATCTCGTGATGTTGGTACTGTGGAATGGAACGTCGTACAGGTTTTGTTAAAATGAGATAAATGGGCTTGGTCCAGCTTTTTTAAAGAGGCTCTGTCACCAGATTTTGCAACCCCTATCTCCTATTGCAGCAGATCGGCGCTGCAATGGAGATAAGAGTAACGTTTTTTGTTTTTTTTTAAAACGAGCATTTTTGGCCAAGTTATGACCGTTTTTATATTTATGTAAATAAGGCTTTCTAAAGTACAACTGGGCGTTTTTAAAGTTAAAGTACAACTGGGCGTGTATTGTGTTTGTTACATCTGGGCGTTTTTACTTCTTTTACTAGCTGGGCGTTGTGTATAGAAGTATCATCCACTTCTCTACACAACGCCCAGCTTCTGGCAGTGCACAGACACAGCGTGTTCTCGAGAGATCACGCTGTGACGTCACTCACTTCCTTCCCCAGGTCCTGCATCATGTCGGACGAGCGAGGACACATCGGCACCAGAGGCTACAGTTGATTCTGCAGCAGCATCAGCGTTTGCAGGTAAGTAGCTACATCGACTTACCTGCAAACGCCGATGCTGCTGCAGAATCAACTGTAGCCTCTGGTGCCGATGTGTCCTCGCTGGTCCGACACGATGCAGGACCTGGGGCAGGAAGTGAGTGACGTCACAGCGTGATCTCTCGAGAACACGCTGTGTGTCTGCACTGCCAGAAGCTGGGCGTTGTGTAGAGAAGTGGAGGATACTTCTATACACAACGCCCAGCTAGTAAAAGAAGTAAAAACGCCCAGATGTAATGAACACAATACAGGCCCAGTTGTACTTTTACTTTAAACACGCCCAGTTGTACTTTAGAAAGCCTTATTTACATAAATATAAAAATGGTCATAACTTGGCCAAAAATGCTCGTTTAAAAAAAAAAAAGTTACTCTTATCTCCATTGCAGCGCCGATCTGCTGCAATAGGAGATAGGGGTTGCAAAATCTGGTGACAGAGCCTCTTTAAGAAAAGGGCAGTGATGAAAAATGGTCTCCTTATATCCCATTGTAGAGAAAAGCAAGGTTACCTGAGTTAAGGTAACTCCCTAGCTTTAAATTTTGATCCCAGAAAGATATATAACATCTTATACAACAATACACTGGAGGGTTGTTTCGATCCTTTTCTGACCTATGTCAGGAGTTTAGTTTGCCATTCCTGCTTCAGCTGAGACATGCTTGGTAGGAGACATTGTGCACCCTTGAAGACATTCGCCTACCTGATTAACCTATTAACATCTGTTTGTTTCTTTATGGCAAGTATTAAAATGTCTCCACTTGACCCTTCCTTGCATAAGTGGGGTTAACCAGGGCCTGGACTATCAGGGCAGTACAGGTGGTACTCCTGTCAGGGGTCTGGGCTAAACAGGGGCCCACCGCGACCGCTGAGGCGTTGCTTTAGCAGTCGCAATTGCGACTGGGCCCTGTAGCCAGGGTTATCAAACCGGCTTAGTTACATGGCCCATGTTTGATCCTGTCTGATGGGCCCTGTAGGTAAGCCTGCCACATGGTAGGCTTAGATATAAGGCCCCAGCAGTCGGTAATCTTATACTGTAGAAGATTACTGTCTGCTGCGGCCCTGTATCTAAGCCTACCACATGGTAGGCTTAGATACATGGTCCATGTGTGATCCGAAATTCTGTAGTGATGGTCCGGTACTGGGACGGCTGCAGACTGGTATTATTAGGCTGGGAAAGCCCAAAAACAGTGGGCCTTCTCTCCCTGGTAATGCTGCCTGCTGCTGCTATGTTGTATCTGGCTGGTTATAAAAAATGGGGGGGGACCCCCCCGTCATTTAAAAAAAATTTTTTTTTTGAAAAAACGATGTTGGTGTCCCCCCATTTTTCATGCTATGAGTAAGTACACTTCGTTCGAAACGCGTAAGCAGTAACACGCCTTACCTGTGTCTATGGAGTTTTAAAGATGACCAAATAAAGCTCTTTTTATATATATTATATATATATATATATTTATCTACATACACATATATATATATATATATATATATATATATATATATATATATATATACCATGGAAAAGCAGCAGCACTCCCAATGCAATTCCAAGATGGTCTCAGGTGCAAGCAGGTAATCCCGATCCAGGGGATATAGATCAATATTGAAGAAAGTCCCACTGCACTCCCTGTTAAATATATATATATTGTGGATGTGCTGAGGAATATCTTCTTTTTTTTGAAACATTACAATTTGATCTATTTTCAACCTAAAGTCCTATTATAGGGCTCGTCCACACATATAGGGCTGCGTTTTCTCCGTCCGGAATTGCGGATGGAAAATACGGAACAGAATAAAGTAGCAGAAAAATGTGGGAGATTTAACAAATCTCATCCACACGCTGCATAACTATTCCCAGCAGAAATTGACCTGCGGTGCGTATTTTTCGTACTGCAGCATGTCAATTCCTGCTGCAGAAAAGTGGACAGAATTGCTGCGTTTTTCAGAAGAGATGTCACCATCTCCTTGCATTGAGAAAAACCCTTAAACTAATTTTAATATCTCAGAAAACACCTTTAACATCCTTCCCCAGTGGTCGCTGCTTACTATGCTTCCTGCTGACCTTTCTGCTCACTTCCCTCCCTTTAAAGGCTCAAACGGTAAACCACCCAGGGGCCCTGACCAATCTCCCTGTATGGGGCCACGAAATTTCTGATGGTGGCCCTGCCTGGAAGACTGTCATGCGGATGAGTTGGCCTCTACATGGCAGTCTATGATGATTTGTGCTAGGGACCAGCTTTTTCATCAAGTAGCTCCATAGAGTATATTTCACTCATATATACCTGATGCAGATGCGCAAACTCACTATTGATATATGGACCAGGTATGGTAGGGAACGGGGTTCTTTCCTGCACATGGTTTGGGAATGTCCTGTCATTAGTCGAGACTGGACTTAGATTCACCGTTTTCTAAACACTAAATTTGGTATTCTGGTGGTGAACTCTGCAGAATTTAGTCTCTAGGGTTTGTTATGTTATCTCATCCCCACTAAATATGGTAGAAAGTTAAATAGTTTACTCATATTTTGTGGAATGGAAAGCAATTCTACTGAATTGAAAATCTCGTCAGATTTCATCTTTATTACAATGGATGGAACTAATAGATACAGATGTTCCTTTTTATAAACTAGACTTATGTTCCAAAGCGGACCCCTGAAAATTTTCTTAAAACCTGGCTACATGCACAAACTGCCATAGCAGCTAGTGACAATTTATTTTCTATGTATAATCAATGGATGTGTGTATGTATGTATGTATGTATGATTGCCAGCTGTACTACTACCTGACAACTGTTTGTTTTTTATTATCCGTTTGATGGCGATTCCATTTTATACTAAACTTACTGTTTACTGGTCACGGACTTGTACTTTTCTCTTACTACAAAGCTTTAATATTTGTACTGTCATGATCCGCATATCTGTAAATCTGCCGTTGAATTTATGCCACTGTTGACTTTTATTATTTTTGCTAAATTTAAAAATTGCAAAAATTAAACCTAAGGGTATATTCACACGGCTTATTTTCGGTAATTTTTCTCGAAAACGGCCGAAAAATCGGAAGCAGAACATCTCCAAACAGTTAAAAAACGCCCGCGAAAAAGAAGTACATGTCACTTCTTGAGCTGTTTTTGGAGCTGTTTTTCATTGACTCTAGAAAAACATCTCCAAAAATGGCCGTAAAAAACGCGAGTTGCTAAAAAAAAAGTCTGAAAATCAGGAGCTGTTTTCCCTTCAAAACAGCTCCATATTTTCAGACGTTTTTTTATTTTGTGTGTGCACATACCCTTATAAGTAAAGTATTGCAATTATAATTTTGACCACAAGATGTCAGAATAAGGGACCAAAATCCAAGCTGGCCAAAACAACATCTTGCTTTTATAGCCCAGAGTGAAACTGAATGTTTTTCAAGGAGTTATCATTAGTAGGTGTAAGGTTAATGGTGCCGTTACATGTCTAGTGACCAGTATGTGCCTAGACAAAGAAGCTTTCACACCAGCAATAGCAGAGGATGGATACTGGGAAATACAGTGTGTTGATGATAATCATGTATGATACCAAAACAAGCAGTTTCAAATGAATCATGTATCAATAATGCAACATATTTCTCAGTTGTTAGCTAAAGCTAATATTGTAGCCTAAAAACATTTCTCTGTAGATTGGAAAGGTTATGATTTTTGCACAGCTGGGTATAAATGTATGAATTAGAAAGCCTGCTCCAATAATGAAAAATATTGGACTATTTATTTAATCAGGTATTAAATAAATAGCTCTATGTCCACACTGCACTTTCAGAAATGTCCTTTATACATCATTAGTGCGTAGTGACATAGGAACAGAGATGTGTATATATATTAGTAGTGACAGGAGTAGTGATGTATGTATATTAGTATTGACATAGGAGTAGAGATGTATGTATATTAGTAGTGACAGGAGTAGTGAGGTATGTATATTAGTAGTGACATAGGAGTAGTGATGTATGTATATTAGTAATGACATAGGAGTAGTGATGTGTGTGTATTAGTAGTGACATAGGAGTAGAGATGTATGTATATTAGTAGTGACAGGAGTAGTGATGTATGTATATTAGTAGTGACATAGGAGTACAGATGTATGTATATTAGTAGTGACATAGGAGTAGAGATGTGTATATTAGTAGTGACAGGAGTAGTGATGTATGTATATTAGTAATGACATAGGAGTAGTGATGTGTGTATATTAGTAGTGACAGGAGTAGTGATGTATGTATATTAGTAGTGACATAGGAGTAGTGATGTGTGTATATTAGTAGTGACATAGGAGTAGAGATGTGTGTGTATTAGCAGTGACATAGGAGTAGAGATGTGTGTATATTAGTAGTGACATAGGAGTATAGTTGTGTGTATATTAGTAGTCTTTGACACTGTAGACCACAAACTCCTACTTAACATGCTCCACTCTATTGGCCTCAAGGACGCGGCTCTCTCTTGGTTTTCCTCCTATCTCTCTGACCGCTCATTCAGTGTGTCATTTGCTGGTTCCACCTCTTCTCATCTTCCCCTTGCTATCGGGGTTCCTCAGGGATCAGTCCTAGGTCCGCTTCTCTTTTCTCTCTACACAGCCCCTATTGGACAAACCATCAGCAGATTTGGCTTCCAGTACCATCTCTACGCTGATGACACCCAATTATATGTCTCTTCCCGTGACATCACCCCTGCTCTAATACAGAACACCAGTGATTGTCTGTCCGCTGTCTCTAACATCATGTCCTCACTATATCTGAAACTGAATCTTTCTAAAACTGAGCTTCTTGTGTTCCCACCATCTACTAACCTCCCTAAACCTGATGTCTCTACCATCACTCCTAAGCAGCACACCCGCTGTCTCGGGGTTATTTTTGACTCAGATCTTTCCTTTACTCCTCACATACAATCACTTTCACGCTCCTGTCATTTTCACCTCAAAAACATCTCCAGAATCCGCTCTTTTCTTACGGAGGAAACCGCCAAAACTCTCATTGTTGCTCTGATTCACTCTCGTCTTGACTACTGTAACTCATTACTAGTCGGTCTTCCCCTCACTAAACTCTCCCCTCTCCAATCTATCCTCAATGCAGCAGCCAGGCTCATCTTTATGACCAACCACTACACCAACGCCTCTACCCTGTGCCAGTCACTGCACTGGTTGCCCATCCCCTTCCGAATAAAATTCAAACTTATTACTCTCACCCACAAAGCTCTCCACAGTGCTGCACCTCCTTACATCTCCTCCCTCATCTCTGTCTACCACCCTACTCGGGCTCTACGTTCTGCCAACGACCTTAGATTAAAATCCTCCATAATCCGAACCTCCCACTCCCGTCTCCAAGATTTCTCTCGTGCTGCACCCGTCCTCTGGAATGTGCTACCCCAGACAATCAGATTAATTCCCAATATCCACAGTTTTAAACGTGCCCTGAAAACACATCTTTTTAGACAGGCCTATAACATTCCCTAATCTGACTCCTTTCCATAGCCCTCCTTTTAGATTAGTCATCAGAATAAGATTCCCTCACACTCCTTCTCTTCATGTCCGTCATACACGGATACTGGCTGGTGACCGGCTCATGCAGCTTTATGTTACCACCGCATGTGTATAAAAATGGCCGGACCATTGTACAGAACAAACACTGTTACACTTTGTGTCTCCCTTATTTCCTCATAGATTGTAAGCTCTTGCGAGCAGGGTCCTCACTCCCCAGGTTTGAATTGTAAATGAACTTTGTCACTATGTAATGTCTGATATTGTTTGTTTCATGTTCCCTCTAAATTGTAAAGTGCTGCGTAATATGTTGGCGCTATATAAATAAAGATTATTATTATTATTATTAGTGACTTAGGAGTAGAGATGTGTATGTATATTAGTAGTGACAGGAGTAGTGATGTATGTATATTAGTAATGACATAGGAGTAGTGATGTGTGTATATTAGTAGTGACATAGGAGTAGAGATGTGTGTATATTAGTAGTGACATAGGAGTACAGATGTGTGTATATTAGTAGTGGCATAGGAGTAGAGATGTGTGTATATTAGTAGTGACATAGGAGTAGAGAAGTGTATATATTAGTAGTGGCATAGGAGTAGAAATGTATGTATATTAGTAGTGACATAGGAGTAGAGATGTTTGTATATTAGTAGTGACATAGGAGTAGAGATGTATGTATATTAGGGGCACCTATGTACGCCAATATTTTTATGCGACTCTTTGAACAGGACTATGTATACTCATCCAGCCCCTTCCAATTTGTGAGGGGTTGGATGAGATACATTGACGATATATTTTTTGTGTGGACAGGGACATAAAAATGTCTTAATGATTGGTTGAGTTATCTGAATGGGATTCATACAGAGTTACAATTTATGTCTGTTTATTCAAGTGAGAGTCTGCAATTCCTGGACACAAATGTGTATATACAAAATGGTCGTCTCATGACGGATTTATATGTCAAACCGACAGACAGGAACGGTACCCTGAGATATGAGAGTTAACAGAAATATGATTGAGCCCCTACCATTTAGCCAGCTGTTGAGGGATAGGCGAATTGTTGCGGAGGATGATATCGTTGATGTTCATCTTGATGAGATGTGTAATCGATTTCTAGCGAGGAGTTACCCCAGTAGTTTGGTGAATCGCCATAGAGATTAGGTAATGAAGCATTCTAGGAATGATGTTCTTTGTGGAAGGAATAAAATTGAAAAAAAACCTAGGATCCCATTTGTTTCTACTTATTCCAATGTTAGCAAAAGGTTGGGTAGTATTGTAAAGAAAAATTGGTCTAATCTTCCAGAAACATTTCCTGATATTTTAGAGTTCAACTATCCTCCCCTAATGTCGTTTAGAAGATCTAAAAATTTAAAAGACAGTTTGGTCAAGACTGATTCCTTGGGCCAGAGGATTTCTGGACATGGTAAGACAGGATGCTGCCCCTGCCTAGGCTGCTGCAATTGCAACAGCATGCAGAAGGGGAATAGTTTTCTACACCCTCGTACTGGTAGATGTTACTTAATAAAACAATGCTTTACATGTAGATCTGTTTTTATTATCTACCTTTTACATTGCCCCTGTGGGTTGCTTTATGTTGGGGAAATCACCCAAGAATGCAGGAATAGGTTTAGCCAACCTAAATATACTATATGTAAAAAAAAAGTTGGATTTACCCATCCAACGTTATGATAAATATAGACACAATGTCTCTCAATTAACCCCTTTAGGACACAGCCTGTTTTGGCCTTCAGGACACAGCCGATTTTTTCAAATCTGACATGTATCACTTTATGTGGTAATAACTCCGGAACGCTTTTACCTATCCAAGCGATTCTGAGATTGTTTTCTCGTGACATGTTGTACTTTATGTTAGTGAAAAAATTTGGTCGATAAATTCAATATTTATTTGTGAAAAACTTCACATTTTAGCACAAATTTGCAAAAATTAGCATTTTTCTAAATTTAAATGTATTTGCTTGTGAAACAGATAGTAATACCACACAAAATAGTTACTAGTTAACATCCCCCATATGTCTACTTTATGTTTGCATCATTTTTTTTCACGTACTTTTATTTTTCTAGGACGTTACGAGGCTTAGAACTTTAGCAGCAATTTCTCATATTTTCAATAAAATTTCAAAAGGCTATTTTTTTCAGGGACCAGTTCAGTTCTGAAGTGGCTTTGAGGGCCTTATATATTAGAAAGTCCCCATAAATCACCCCATTTTGAAAACTGCACCCCTCAAGGTATTCAAAACCACATTCAGAAAGTATTTTAACCCTTTAGGCGTTACACAGGAATTAAGGCAAAGTAGAGGTGAAATTTACAAATTTCATTTTTTTTGCCGAAATTCATTTGTAATAAAAAAAAATCTGTAACACAGAAGGTTTTACCAGGGAAACGCAATTCAATATTTATTGCCCAGATTCTGCAGATTTTAGAAATATCCAACATGTGGCCCTAGTGTCCTAATGGACTGAAACACAGGCTTCAGAAGCAAAGGAGCACCTAGTGGATTTTGGGGCCTCCTTTTTTTAGGAATATATTTTAGGCACCATGTCTGGTGTGAGGAGGTCTTGTGGTACTGCTAAACAGTCGAAACCCCCAAAAAGTGACCCCATTTTGGAAACTACACCCCTCAAGGCATTTTTCTAGGGGTATAGTTAGCATTTTGACCCCACAGTTTTTTTGCAGAATTTAGTGGAATTGGTCTGTGAAGAAGAAAATCACCTATTTTTCTGTGGAAACATAGAATTTTTTCATTTTTACAAGGAATAAAGGAGAAAAAGCCGCCCAACATTTGTAAAGCAATTTCTCCCGATTACGGCAATACCCCATATGTGGTCTTAAACTGATGTTTGGACCCACAGCAGGGCTCAGGAGGGAGGGAGCGCCTTTTGGATTTTGGAGCGCAGATTTTGCTGGATTGGTTTTCAGTGCCATGTCGGGTTTGCAACGCCCCGGAGGGACTAAAACAGTGGAAACCCCCCAAAAGTCACCCTATTTTGGAATCTACACCCCTCAAGGAATTTTTCTAGGGGTATAGTGAGCATTTTGGCCCCTCAGGATCTTTTTTAGAGCTAAGGTGACCAAAAAACAGCAATTTTGGCGCTTTAAATTCTTTATTTATTACAGCGTTCACCGTGCGCAATAAATTACTTTTTTATTTATTCTGCCGGTCGGTACGATTACGCCGATACCATATGTGTATAGTTTTTTTTACGTTTCGCAGCGTTTACACAATAAAATTAAGTTTCTATAAAATAATTTATTTTCTGGGACACGCTATTCTGAGCCGTAACTTTTTTATTTTTTCGTCAAAAAAGCTGTGGGAGGTCTTGTTTTTTGCGGGACGGGTTGTAGTTTTTATTGGTACAATTTTGGGGTAAATGCGACTTTTTGATCACTTTTTATTCTATATCTTGGGAGGGGTGGTGACCAAAAAATAGTGATGCTGACAGTTTTCCGTTTATTTTGTTTACTGCGTTCACCGTGCGGAAAAATTAACATTATAGTTTCATAGTTTGGGCCGTTACGAACGCGGCAATACCAAATATGTGTACTTTTTTAACGTTTTCATTTTTCCCTATAATAAATGACTTATTATAGGAAAACAAAACCTTTTATTTTTACACTTTTATAAAACATTTTTATTAACTTTTTTCTACTTTTTACACTTTCTTTTTTTGACCTGCAGCTTTGATCGCTGCTAGAATACATTACACTACCTAGGTAGTGTAACGTATTCCAACTGTCAGTCAGTGTGACAGTGTGAGGCTGATCCTCATAGGCTGACATACATGGCAGACCTGGGGGCCGTTGTCTGGCCCCCGGGTGCCATCACAAGCATCAGAAGCCCCCACGATTGCATGGGGGCTGCTGATGCGCTACAAACCCGCTACATGCGGAGATCGCAATCGAGCCCCGCATGTAACGGGTTAATTGCCGAAATCAGCGGCGATGAGCAGCTGATCGGCAACACTGGAGAGTGTCAGCTGTCGGGGACAGCTGATCTCCAAGTTCCCGATGCACACTGTCGCCGACAGTGTGCATCGGGAACGGCACAGTGACTTTCTGTCACTCTGACAGGAAGCCTATCAGGACCAGCCGAAGGTTGGTCCTGATGGGCTTCCGTCCATGGCAGACCCGGAAGCCATTGTTTGGCTTCCGTTTGCCATACTAACTATCGGCAGACCCCGCGATTTCGTACGGGGGTCTGCCGATATCCTAGAAACCCCTAAAATTCGGCGATTGCTCCCGATCGCCGAATTTAAGGGGTTAATTCGCCGAAATCAGCGGCAAAGGACCGCTGGTCGGCAAGAGGAGAGTGTCAGCTGTCGGCGACAGCTGACCTCCCGGTTCCCGGTGCACACTGTCGCCGACAGTGTGCACCGGGAAAAACTCAGTAACTATACGTCCTCGTGCGGGAAGTAACCTCCCGCAACGACGGACAGTTACGTCCTAGTGCGGGTAGGGGTTAAGCTTTCGAATTATCGATGGGATCCCTGAGTTACGTAGGGGAGGTGATAGGGAAGCCATGTTGAAAAGGTTGGAGTATTGTTGGATTTATGAGCTTGATTGTTTGGTGCCAAAAGGCATAAATCGAGGATTCAAAATTGTCTCTCTCTTCTAGCTCTACATTGGAATGCGTGTCTCTACCATGTTGCTGTAGGTTTGGTTTTAAATTTAAGTGCTTGTACCTAACAATCGTACGGAGTTGTTATGATGTTTTCAAAATTTTTTTGGGCTTTATCTTATAATAAACAAAAAATCTTTTTCTTTTTTCTTAGATTGTTTACACCTGTTGGGATCTTGTAAACTCTGTGGAGATGGAATTCTGGACCAATATGATATAAATTTTCAAATGTCTAGAGTTATTCTGCCATGCATATTTCCTCTTGATGTCATTCATTATAATAAAATTTCCTTCTTTTATATGCCCTTTAGTGGTATGTATATTTCTACATGGTAGATTATAATGTTCCCTGAGACCTTGAGGCACAGGACAACTTTTATTTGAGTCTATGCTCCTTAGGCATAGTAACTCTCTAGGTATTTATAATTGGGGTGATTTTTAAAGAATGTTTTTCCCCCTTCTGCGATATTATCTTATGGTTCTCTCTAATGTTAGGCTGTGGGACACTATGAATGGGTACAGTGCTGGTTATCCTTAACGCGTACTACGTTATGGATATTAGCCGGTGGCTTTCCTATACAAGGGACTAAAAATTAAAGATAAGATAAAATATAGATGGAACCTATTGAATGAGTGTTTATAAAAGATTAAGCTATTAGACTGTGATACTGACGTGATATCTCTTTAGTATTCTAATCTATGACATCCACTCGTGGTTACATACCTTTTTGAGCATGTTACATTAAGAAGCAAGTATGTTGGCAGATGAACAGTTAAATTACTACTTACTATGTGTCACGTAGGGTTCGTGGACCCACTGGCCCGTACAGCCTTGGCGGTATGGCAGCTGGCCAACAGGGTGCAGGTTAAAGTTTATAGTTCGTATAGGGTACCTGTGGCAGCTCGGACAGTAGCAAGGCAGGCTCGGCTGGGACTAGGCAGCAGGCAGACGTCAGGCGTGGTGAAGCAGGACAGGCGTGGTATACAGCACAGCACGACTCTGGCTCAGCACTCATGGGCTAATAGTTCATCAAAGTCCGGTGCACGCGCTGCCCCTTTAACCCCTTAAGGACGCAGCCTTGTTTTGGCCTTAAGGCTCAGAGCCCATTTTTCAAATCTGACATATTTCACTTTATGTAGTAATAACGTCGGAATTCTTAAACCTATCCAAGCGATTCTGAGATTGTTTTCTTGTGACACATTGGGCTTTATGTTAGTGGTAAAATTTGGACGATATATTCAGTGTTTATTGGTGAAAAATTGCAAAATTTAGAGAAAATTTATAAAAAATAGAATTTTTCAGAATTTAAATGCATCTGCTTGCAAAACAGACGGTTATACCACCCAAAATAGTTACTAGTTCACATTTCTCATATGTCTACTTTAGATTGGCATCGTTTTTTGAAAATTCTTTTATTTTTCTTGGACATTACAAGGCTTAGAACATAAACAGCAATTTCCAATATTTTTAAGAAAATTTCAAAAGCCTTTTTTTTAAGGTACCTGTTCAGTTCCGAAGTGGCTTTGAGGGGCCTATGTATTAGAAACCCCCATAAAACACCATTTTGAGAACTAAACCCCTCAAAGTATTCAAAACAGCATTTAGAAAGTTTGTTTAACCCTTCAGGCATTTCACAGACATTAAAGCAAAGTAGGGGTGAAATTTACAAATGTAATTTTTCTTGCTGAATTTCAATTGTATTAAATTTTTTTCTGTAATACAGAAGGTTTTACCAGAGAGACACTACTAAATATGTATTGTCCAGATTCTGCAGTTTTTACAAATGTTCCACATGTGTCTCTAGAGTGCTTGTGGACTAAAACACAAGCCCCAGAAGCAAAGAAGGACCTAGTACATTTTGAGGCCTCTTTTTTTTATTAGAATATATTTTAGGCAGCATGCCAGGTTTGAAGAGGTGTTGAGGTGCCAAAACAGTAAGAATCCCCCAAAAGTGACCCCATTTCGGAAACTACACCCCTCAAGGAATTAATTTATGGTTGTTGTTACCATTTTGACCCCACAGTTTTTACACAGCACGTATTTGAATTGGGCTGTGAAATTAAAAAAATGAAATTTTTTCCAATAAGATGTCATTTTTGATCAAAATTTCTTATTTTCACAGGGAACAAAATACCCCATTTTGTTGCCCAATTTGAGTGCAGCAATACCCCATTTGTGGCGATAAACTGCCGTTTTGGCCCTTGGGAGGCCTCAGAAGGGAAGGAGCGCTGTGTGTTCTTTGGAGTGCAGATTTTGCTGGATTGGTTTTCGGGTGCCATGTCGCATTTGCAGAGCCCCAGAGGTATTAAAGCAATGGAAACCCACCAGAAGTGACCCCATTTTGGAAACGAAACCCCTCAAGGAATTCATTTATTGGTGTTGTGACCATTTTGACCCCATAGTTTTTTCCACAGAACTTATTTGAATTGGGCTGGGAATTCAAACAAAATTTATTTTTTCCAATAATATGTAGTTTAGGCTGAAAATGTCTTATTTTCACAAGAAATAAAATACCCCATTTTGTTGCCCAATTTGTCATAAGTGCGGCAATACCCAATTTGTGGTGATAAACTTCTGTTTGGGCCCATGGGAGGGCTCAGAAGGAAAGGACCACCATTTGGCCTACTGGGGATTTTCTGGTGCAAAGTCATGTATGCAGAAGCCCCTGAGGTACCAGTACAGTTGAAACCCCCTAGAAGTGACCCCATTTTAAAAACTACACACTTAAGGCATTCATCAAGAGGTGCAGTGAGCATTTTGACCGGAGACATTCACCCCATAAACTATAATGTGGGTTCTCCTGGGTATGGCAATACCCTCAATGTGGCTGTTATCAGCTGCCTGGGCACACGGCAGGGCTCAGAAGGGAAAGATGAGAGGGATAAGCTATGCAGAGTGCATCAGGGTAAGTAAAACTGGGGTAGATTAAAACTCAAGGGATGTATGATACATTTTGAAGCACTCTTTCATACGGAGCCTTCGTTTTTCGGGACACATGTCACATTGATATATTGTGTCCTCCCTTATCCCCCTCTTATAGCAGACTTTGTACCTCTTTTGACTTCTTCCTTTCTTGTCAGTTTGGGGAACTTCTCCTGGAAAGTGTTTCCCTGGTACGATGTGTGTGGCCTCGCTTCCAGAAGTACTGGGTGCCCCCCTTCTTGGTCCAGGAAAGTTCCCGTCCGGCCTGTACATCGACGTAGCACGTACGCATTGTACAATGCCATCTGTATTATGTGCATGGCCAGCTTCCTATACCACACACCACATGGCACTGTAGGGCTTCAGGACTTGATCTGACAAGTCCACCCCTCCCATGTACCTATTGTAGTCCATGATGAAGTCTGGTTTGGGGGTCTCTGTACTGGTACCTCGTACAGGTACATGGGTACTGGTGTGGCATCTCTCTTGTCTTCTACTTGACACACAATATGTTGCTGCTAGATTGTGCCCTGCTCTCACCCCTTCTGAGTGTTTGCCCAAGCAGAGTCTTAGGGAGGCCTCTCAGATTTTTTCTAGCAGTGCCGCATGCCGCAGGACTTCTGGAAGCGAGGCAGTTGAAGAGTGGGACGCTGGTATAAAAATTATCCAGGTAGAGGTGGTAACCCTGGTCCAGCAGTGGGTGCACCAAATCCAACACAATTTTTGCATTAACTCCCAGTAAGGGGGGCATTCTGGGGGTTGAATACTGGTGTCCTTCCCTTCATATATCCTAAATTTGTAGGTATACCCTGATGCACTCTCGCACAGCTTATACATCTTCACACCATACCTTGCCCTCTTAACCGGCAGGTACTGGCGGAATTGAAGCCTCCCTTTAAAATGTACCAAGGAGTCATCAATAGAAATACAATTCTCGGGGGTGTATGCTTGGGAAAACCGGGCACTGAAACGGTCTATTAGGGGTCTCCGTTTATACAAACGGACAAAACTAATCTTGGAGTGGGCGCTTCTCATTAGGAGAAGCAAAGTATTGCCTCATTTTAGTTTTTTTTTTAGGTTCCAGTTCAGTTCTGAAGTTGCTTTGAGGGGCCTATATATTAGACACCCGTATGAAACACCCCATTTTAGAAACTAGACCCCTCAAAGTATTCACAACAGCATTTAGAAAGTTTATGAACTCTTTAGGTGTTTCACAGGAATTTAGAGCAAAGTAGAGGTGAAATGTACATATTTATTTATTTCTGTCAGAAAATCCTTTTTATACCATTTTTTTCTATAACACAAAAGCTTTTACCTGAGAAACGCAACTCAATACTTATTGCCCAGATTCTGCAGTTTTGAGAAATATCCCACATGTGGCCCTAGTGTGGTAATGGACTGAAGCACAGGCCTCAGAAGCAAAGGACCACCTAGAGGATTTTGAGGCCTCCTTTTTATTAGGCACCATGTCCGGTTTGAAGAGGACTTGTGGTGCCAAAACAGTGGAAACGCCCCAAAAGTGACCCCATTTTGAAAACAAGACCCCTTAAGGAATTCATTGTAGTTTTCTTGGGGTGCATGCGGCTTTTTGATCAGTTTTTATTCTATTTTTAGGTGGTGTGGTGACTAAAAAACAGCAATTCTACTATTATTTTTTATTCTATTTTTTTTACAGCGTTCACCGTGCGCTATAAATGACATATTCACTTTATTCTGCGGGTCGATACGATTACGGCAAAACCAGATGTTTATAGTTTTTTTTTATGTCTTATGGCGTTTGCACAATAAAATATGTTTTGTAAAAAATCATTTACTTTTTATGTTACCTTATTCTAAGAGCCAGAACTTTTTTATTTTTCCATCAAGAAAGCCGTGGGAGGACTTATTTTTTGGGAGGTGAAGTGACCAAACAATTGTGATTGTTGTACGGTTTATTATTATTTTCTTTTACGGCGTTCACCGCGCGGGATAAATAACAAAATAATTTTGTAGTTCAGGCCGTTACGGACGCGGCGATACCAATTATGTATAGTTTTTTTGTTTATTTATATATTTTTATTAATAATAAAGGACTGATAAGGGAAAAAGGGGGATTTTTACTTTGATCACTTTTAAAACTTTTATTTTCTTATATTTACACATCTTTTTTTTCACTTTATTACTTTGTCCCATTAGGGGACTTGAGGGCAGGAGGCCCTGATCGCTATTCTAATACACTGCAGTACATGCGTAGTGCAGTGTATTAGAGCTGTCAGCTACTCACTGACAGCAAGCATAGTGGGTCCTGACTTAGCAGGCCGGCGATTGTAGCTTAACCCCTAAAAAGCCGCAATCCCTATTGAACGCGGCTTTTAAGGGGTTATTCAGCGGGGACACAGAGATCGGTCCCCGCTGTAGGAGCTGTGGAAACTGCTGTACGAGACAGCAGCTGTCACAGCTCCTGCATGTGTCGGGAAGATGGCCGAAACGGCCGTTACTCCCGTGATGTACTATTAGGTCATGGAGCGCTTACTATACAGCTACAATGACCTAATAGTACGTCCAGGAGCGGGAAGGGGTTAAGAGCGGGCACGAGCGTGCGCGCGCACCCTACGGGATCCGGCCAAGGTAAGTGGAAGTGAGCGCTGGCGTCTCCTGAGGAGGAGACTGGGGCTAGCGCTCGCCGACCTATGGCTGCGGCCGTCAGTGGGAGAGTACACCTGACGGCCCGCAGCCACGGACATGACACTATGTACTTGGAGTGTCTGGACATGTGATCAGCACTCGATGACGCTGCTTGCGGTCACAAGATTGCGGTCACCAGGCAACGGGAACGCTGCTGTGATGTGTATTGAATCGAGTGCATGGGCAGTAGGGCTGAATGCCGATACATGAAAATGTAACATTGACGAGTTATTGACAGCTCGTTTTAGTCGGTCCGGCCATCTATCCACTAGGGTACTATTTATATTGTATGTAATGTATTTTATTGTACGTTTATTGATGTACTTTCTTTAACCCCTTAAGGACGCAGCCTAGTTTTGGCCTTAAGGCTCAGAGCCCATTTTTCAAATCTGACATATTTCAATTTATGTGGTAATAACGTCGGAATGCTTAAACCTACCTAAGCGATTCTGAGATTGTTTTCTTGTGACACATTGGGCTTCATGTTCGTGGTAAAATTTGGTCGATATATTCAGTGTTTATTGGTGAAAAATTGCAAAATTTACAGAAAATTTTGAAAAAATAGCATTTTTCAGAATTTAAATGCATCTGCTTGTAAAACAGACAGTTATACCACCCAAAATAGTTACTAGTTCACATTTCCCATATGTCTACTTTAGATTGGCATCGTTTTTTGAACATTCTTTTATTTTTCTTGGACGTTACAAGGCTTAGAACATAAACAGCAATTTCTCATATTTTTAAGAAAATTTCAAAAGCCTTTTTTTTAAGGTACCTCTTGAGTTCTGAAGTGGCTTTGAGGGGCCTATGTATTAGAAACCCTGATAAAATACCTCATTTTAAAAACTAGACCCCTCAAAGTATTCAAAACAGCATTTAGAAAGTTTTTTAACCCTTCAGGCATTTCACAGGAATTAAAGCAAAGTGGAGGTGAAATTTGTAAATTTCATTTTTCTTGCTGAATTTCAATTTTATTAATTTTTTTTCTGTAACACAGAAGGTTTTACCAGAGAAACACTACTAAATATGTATTGTCCAGATTCTGCAGTTTTTAGAAATGTCCCACATGTGTCTCTAGTGCTCGTGGAATAAAACACAAGCCCTAAAAGCAAAGAAGTACCTAGTGCATTTTGAGTCCTCTTTTTTATTAGAATATATTTTAGGCAGCATGCCAGGTTTGAAGAGGTGTTGAGGTGCCAAAACAGTAGGAATCCCCCAATAGTGACCCCATTTTGGAAACTACACCCCTCAAGGAATTCATTTATGGTTGTTGTTACCATTTTGACCGCACAGTTTTTTCACAGCACGTATTTGAATTGGGCTGTGAAATGAAAAAAATGTCATTTTTTAAACAAAATGTCATTTGTGATCAAAATTTCTTATTTTCACAGGGAACAAAATACCCCATTTTGTTGCCCAATTTGTCCTTAGTGTGGCAATACCCCATTTGTGGTGATAAACTGCCGTTTGGGCCCATGGGAGGGCTCAGAATGAAAGGAGCGCTATGTGTTTGTTGGAGTCCAGATTTTGCTGGATTGGTTTTCGGGTGCCATGTCACATTTGCAGAGCCTCAGAGGTATCAAAGCAATGGAAACCCACCAGAAGTGACCCCATTTTGGAAACTACACCCCTCAAGGAATTCATTTATGGTTGTTGTTAGCATTTTGACCGCACAGTTTTTTCACAGCACCTATTTCAATTGGGCTGTGACATTAAAAAAATGCCATTTATTCCAATAAGATGTAATTTTTGATCAAAATTTCTTATTTTCACAGGGAACAAAATACTCCCATTTTGTTGCCCAATTTCTCCTGAGTGCAGTAATACCCCATTTGTGGCGATAAACTGCCGTTTGGGCCCATGGGAGGCCTCAGAATGGAAGGAGCGCTGTGTGTTCTTTGGAGTACAGATTTTGCTGGTTTGGTTTTCGGGTGCCATGTCGCATTTGCAGAGCACCAGAGGTATCAAAGCAATGGAAACCCACCAGAAGTGACCCCATTTTGGAAACTACACCCCTCAAGGAATTCATTTATGGGTAATGTGACCATTTAGACCTCATAGTTTCTTCACAGAACTTATTTGAATAGGGCTGGGAATTAAAAAAATATATATTTTTTCCAATAATATGTAATTTTAGCTCAAAAATTCTTATTTTCACAAGAAATAAAATACTCCATTTTGTTGCCCAATTTGTCCTGAGTGCGGCAATACCCCATTTTTGGTGATAAACTGCCGTTTAGGCCCATGGGAGGCCTCAGAAGGAAAGGAGCGCTATGTGTTCTTTGGAGTCCAGATTTTGCTAGATTGGTTTTCGGGTGCCATGTCGCATTTGCAGAGCCCCAGAGGTATCAAAGCAATAGAAACCAACCACAAATGACCCCATTTTGGAAACTACACCCCTCAAGGAATTCATTTATGGGTGTTGTGACCATTTTGACCCCATAGTTTTTTCACAGAACTTATTTGAATTGGGCTGGGAATGAAAACAAAATTATTTTTTTCAAATAATATGTCGTTTTGGCTGAAAATGTCTTATTTTCACAAGAAACAAAATACCCCATTCTGTTGCCCAATTTGTCCTGAGTGCGGCAGTACCCCATTTGTGGTGATAAACTGTCGTTTGGGCCCATGGGAGGGCTCAAAAGGAAAGGACCACCATTTGGCCTACTGGGGATTTTCTAGTGCGAAGTCATGTATGCAGAAGCCCCTGAGGTACCAGTACAGTTGAAACCCGCAAGAAGTGACCCCGTTTTCAAAACTACACCCTTAAGGCATTCATCTAGAGGTGTAGTGAGCATTTTGACCGGAGACCTACACCCCATAAACTGTAATGTGGGTTCTCCCGGGTATGGCAATACCCTCAATGTGGCTGTTATCAGCTGCATGTGCACTCAGGAGGGCCCAGAGGGGAAAGACTAGGGGGGATAAGCTGTGCGGAGTGCATCAGGGTAAGTAAAATTGGGGTAAATTATAAACCAAGGGATGTATGATAAATTTTAATACACTCTTTCATACAGAGCTCTGGTTTTTCTGGACACGTGTCACATTGATATATTGTGTCATCCCTTATCGCCCTCTTATAGCAGACTTTGCACCTCTTTTGACTTTTTCCCTTCTTGCCAGTTTGGGGAACTTCTCCTGGAAAGTGTTTCCGCCCTGGTACGATGCGTGTGGCCCCGCTTCCAGAAGTACTGGGTACCCCCCTTTCTTGGTCCCTAAAGATTAGGTTCTTGATAATCACCTCTTGAAATTCCAGGAAAGTTCGCCTCTGGCCTGTACATCGATGTGGCACGTACGCATTGTACAATGCCATCTGTATGATGTGCCCGGCCAGCTTCTTATACCACACCGCATGGCGCTGTAGGGCTTCAGGATTTGATCTGATAAGTCCATCCCTCCCATGTACCTATTGTAGTCCAGGATGCAGTCTGGTTTGGGGGTGGCCTTTCCTTCATATATCCTAAACCTGTAGGCATACCCTGATGCACTCTCGCACAGCTTATACATCTTCACGCCATACCTTGCCCTCTTACCCGGCAGGTACTCGCGGAATTGAACCCTCCCTTTAAAATGTACCAGGGACTCATCAATAGAAATACACTTCTCGGGGGTGTATGCTTGGGAAAACCGGGCACTTAAACGGTCTAATAGGGGTCTCCGTTTATACAAACGGCCAAAACTGGGGTCATCTCGGGGTGGGCACGGCTCATTATCAGTATAATGTAAGAAGCGAAGTATTGCCTAATTTATTTATTTTTTTAGGTTACAGTTCAGTTCTGAAGTTGCTTTGAGAGGCCCATATATTAGAAACCCCTATGAAACACCCCATTTTAGAAACTAGACCCCTCAAAGTATTCACAACAGCATTTAGAAAGTTTATGAACCCTTTAAGTGTTTCACGGAAATTTAGAGCAAAGTAGAGGTGAAATTTACATATTTTTTTTGGTCTGAAAATCCTTTTTATACCATTTTTTTTATAACACAAAAGGTTTTATCAGAGAAACGCAACTCAATACTTATTGCCCAGATTCTGCAGTTTTGAGAAATATCCCACATGTGGCCCTAGTGCGGTAATGGACTGAAGCACCGGCCTCCGAAGCAAAGGAGGACCTAGTGGATTTTGAGCCCTCCTTTTTATTAGGCACCATGTCCGGTTTGAAGAGGTCTTGTGGTGCCAAAACAGTGGAAAACTCCCAAAAGTGACCCCAATTTGGAAACTAGACCACTTGAGGAATCCATTGTAGTTTTCTTGGGGTGCATGCAGCTTTTTGATCAGTTTTTATTCTGTTTTTAGTTGGCGTGGTGACTAAAAAACAGCAATTCTACTATTGTTTTTTTTATTCTATTTTTTTTACAGCGTTCACCGTGCGCTATAAATGACATATTCACTTTATTCTGCGGGGTGATACGATTATGGCGATACCAGATGTTTATAGTTTTTTTTATGTCTTATGGCGTTTGCACAATAAAATACGTTTTGTAAAAAATCATTCACTTTTTCTGTTACCATATTCTAAGAATTCACTGTATTTTAACGATATATATTGTGCTCCCACAAATATGAACATTTGAAAATTCACTGAAGTGATAAATGAGTAAAATGTATAATTTTTATTTCATAGCTATCTAAAAACAGGGGTACAATCACCTCTGTGAAAAGCCCAACCGTGTATTTAAAAACGTATTAAACACAATACTCCCAGTCCTAGTTAGTTTGCGAACCCTTTGTGACTGGGTATGTAAACAGAGATATCAAAATATGGAATCAGCGTATAACATTGGTAAAGCAGTGGTTTGGACCCTCGTTCACACAAGAGCCTAAACGGGGAGGGGATTGGGATAACCTCATTCTGCGTAAAGAGGCCCAATGGATCTACAGACTGGCTTGCGTACATCCTGAAGGTTTAAACGAGCAAACAAATTATACCTGTTTTATTTAATATACAATCCATATCAAGTCATAGGGCTTTTTTGGTCCTCTGGGTGGGGGTATGGTAATGCATTCCTAGTCCCAGTGTAGTCACATGTAATATATCAATCAATAAGTAGCAGGTATGGCAATTGAGTCCAGGAGTGTGTCATATGTTTTATGTGAGGTTTACAATTACGTCGTTCTTCCATCCATATATTATGTATTTTCAGGGTAGGTGCTCCTATCGTGGTAGTCCAATTGCGGTCCTGAGCTGATCCGCAACATATATCCAACCTAATAGTGTTATACTCCATCCTTGAATAGCATGAGGCTTTGTGTAGCAAACAGATACTTCTACAGCCTCCCATTGAGTCAGCATGCTCTGTGTTGTTTACATTGTTACTTCCGGGTATGTCAGCTGACAGCCGGGAGTCACATGGTTGAGCATCATGGATGTGCTGGGCCAGTGTGATTGACTGTTTGATGTATGCTGCCGGAGCCAGGGGGCGGAGTATTCAGTTCATAGTGACTCAGAGTCCCAGAGTGAAGCATGCCGCTGACATCTATGCGTGCATGCTTCCGTGTTGTGCAGTAGAATACCTGCTGCTGAAGATATATCGCTGGCATCCTGGCCAGACTAATAGAGCCCTGATGATAAGTATAGAAACGCGTAGGGTCGGGTGAAGTGAGGGAATTTTGCGTAGGGGGCAGTGGCATTGTTGTGCATCTGTACATTGGGAGAATCTGGTGCGGTTAACGCAGGCTCCTGTGTGAACGAGGGTCCAAACCACTGCTTTACCAATGTTATACGCTGATTCCATATTTTGATATCTCTGTTTACATACCCAGTCACAAAGGGTTCGCAAACGAACTAGGACTGGGAGTATTGTGTTTAATACGTTTTTAAATACACGGTTGAGCTTTTCACAGTGGTGATTGTACCCCTGTTTTTAGATAGCTATGAAATAAAAATTATACATTTTACTCATTTACCATATTCTAAGAGCCAGAATTTTTTTATTTTTCAATCAATAAAGCCGTGCGAGGACTTATTTTTTGTGTAACGAACTGTAGTTTCGAACAGTACCATTTTTAGGTACATGCGACTTTTTGATCTCTTTTTATTCCATTTTTTGGGAGGTGAAGTGACCAAACATTTGTGATTGTGGTACGGTTTATTATTATTTTCTTTTACGGCGTTCACCGTGCGGGATAAATAACAAAATAATTTTGTAGTTCAGGCCGTTACGGACGCGGCGATACCAATTATGTATAGTTTATTTGTTTGTTTATATATTTTTATTAATAATAAATGACTGATAAGGGAAAAGGGGGGATTTTTACTTTTAATACTTTTAAAACATTTATTTTCTTATTTTTACACATCTTTTTTTAACTTTATTACTTTGTCCCACTAGGGGACTTGAGGCCAGGAGGCCCTGATCGCTATTCTAATACACTGCACTACATGCGTAGTGCAGTGTATTAGAACTGTCAGCTACTCACTGACAGCAAGCATAGTGGGTCCTGACGTTGTCAGGACCCACTAGGCTTCCGTCTATGGCATAGCTGGACGCCATTGTTTGGTGTCCGGTTGCCATAGTCACCATCGCCGGCCGCTATCCTGTAGCAGGCCGGCGATGGCAGCTTAACCCCTAAAAAGCCGTGATCTTTAAGGGGTTAATCAGCGGGGACACAGCGATCGGTCCCCGCTGTAGGAGCTGTGACAGCTGCTGTACGAGACAGTAGCTGTCACAGCTCCTGTATGTGTCGGGAGGACGGCCGGAACGGCCGTTACTCCCGAGACGTACTATTAGGTCATGGAGCGCGAACGATACAGCTGCCATGACCTAATAGTACGTCCAGGAGTGGGAAGGGGTTAATGTTCATGAATATGATACACCTGTATTGACATTTGTAATGTCATGATGTCACTTCCTCTATATAAACTGCACATTAGCACTTTGTTTACTGCTTAAAAATGACACTTACTGGGGTCGAAACGTCGCTTTTTATGGTGAAATAAAGACACCTCTTTTTTTACACCTGGATAACGTGTGTGCTGCGGTTTTTCTACCTTCTTGTATATTAGTAGTGACATAGGAGTAGAGATGTGTGTATATTGGTAGTGACATAGGAGTAGAGATGTGTATGTATATTAGTAGTGACCAGGGCCGGACTGGGACTTATAATCAGCCCTGGCATTTTTAAGCACACAGGCCCACCGCAGGCCATAGGTAGCCGCCAGTGTTGCGCTGGAGTACATGGGACCACCTTTCAGCTATACAAGACACAGGGAGATTTATTAAAACTGGTGTTAATAAAAAGAGGAATTGTTCCTGATAGCTCCAACTCCAATGAATCCACTGTGTTCCCATGAGAATAACCCCTTAAGGACACAGCCTGTTTTGGCCTTCAGGACACAGCCAATTTTTTAAAATCTGACATGTTTCACTTTATGTGGTAATAACTCCGGAATGCTTTTACCTATCCAAGCGATTCTGAGATTGTTTTCTCGTGACACATTGGACTTTATGTTACTGGAAAAATTTGCTCGATACATTAAGTATTTAATTGTGAAAAACACCAAAATGTAGTGAAAAATTGCAAAAATTAGCATTTTTCTAAATTTATATGTATCAGCTTGTAAGACTGATGGTAATACCACACAAAATTGTTGCTAATTAACATCACCCATATGTCTACTTTAGATTGGCATCGTTTTTTGAACATCCTTTTATTTTTCTATGACATCACAAGGCTTAGAACTTTAGCAGCAATTTCTCACATTTTCAAGAAAATTTCAAAAGGCTATTTTTACAGGGGCCAGTTCAGTTGTGAAGTGGATTTTAGGGCCTTATATATTAGAAACCCTCGATAAGTCACCCCATTTTAAAAACTTCACCCCTCAAAGTATTCAAAACAGCATTTAGAAACTTTCTTAACCCTTTAGATGTTTCACAGGAATTAAAACAAAGTAGATGTGAAATGTTCAAATTTCTCTTTTTTTTTGCAGAAATTCATTTTTCATCTATTTTTTTTGTAACACAGAAAGTTTTACCAGAGAAACGCAACTCAATATCTATTGCCCAGATTCTGCAGTTTTTAGAAATACCCCACATGTGGCCCTAGTGCACTTATTGACTGCAGCACCGGCCTCAGAAGCAAAGGACCACCTAGAGGATTTTGGTGCCTCCTTTTTATTAGAAAATATTTATTCTCCATGTCGGGTCTGAAAGGCTCTTGCGGCACCAAAACAGTGGAAATCCCCCAAAAGTGACACCATTTTGGAAACTATACCCCTTGAGGAAATTATCTAGGGGTATAGTGAGCATTTTGACCCCGCAGGTTTTTTGGAGAAATTATTGGAAGTAGGCCATGAAAATGAAAATCTACATTCTTTCAAAGAAAATGTAGGTTTAGCTAATTTTTTCTAATTTCCACAAGGACTAAAAGGAGAAAATGCACCACTACATTTGTAAAGCAATTTCTCCCGAGTAAAACAATACCCCGCATGTGGTCATAAACGGCTTTTTGGACACACGGCGGAGCTTAGAAGGGAAAGAGCGCCATTTGGCTTTTGGAGCTCAAATTTAGCAGGAATGGTTTGCGGAGACCACGTCGCATTTGCAAAGCCCCTAAGGGACCAAAACAGTGAAAACACCAAAAAAGTGACTCCATTTAGGAAACTACACCCCTTGAAGAATCCATCTAGGGGTGTAGTGAGCATTTTGAACCCACAGGGGTTTCATAGATTTTATTAGAATTGGGCAGTGAAGATAAAAAAAATCCTTTTTTTCCAATAAGATGTAGCTTTAGCTCAAAATTTTTCATTTTCTCAACAAATAAAGGAATAAAAGAACCCCAACATTTGTATAGCAACTTCTCTGGAGTACGGCAATACCCCATTTGTGGTTATAAACTGCTGTTTGGGCACACGGCAAGGATCTGAAGAGAAGGAGTGCCATTTGGCTTTTGGAGCACAGATTTTGCTGGATTGGTTTCTTGACACCATGTCACTTTTGCAAAGCTCCTAAGGTGTCAGTACAGTGGAAACTCCCCAAAAGTGATTCCATTCACAAAACTACACCCCTTGAGGAATTCATCTAGGGGTTTAGTGAGCATTTTGACCCCACAGGTGTTTCATAGATTTTATTAGAATTGCGCAGTGAAGATAAAAAAAATCCTTTTTTTCCAATAAGACGTAGCTTTAGCTCAAAATTTTTCATTTTCTCAACAAATAAAGGAATAAAAGAACCCCAACATTTGTAAAGCAACTTCTCTGGAGTACGGCAATACCCCATTTGTGGTTATAAACTGCTGTTTGGGCACACGGCAAGGATCTGAAGAGAAGGAGTGCCATTTGGCTTTTGGAGCACAGATTTTGCTGGATTGGTTTCTTGACACCATGTCACTTTTGCAAAGCTCCTAAGGTGTCAGTACAGTGGAAACTCCCCAAAAGTGATTCCATTCACAAAACTACACCCCTTGAGGAATTCATCTAGGGGTGTAGTGAGCATTTTGACCCCACAGGTGTTTCATAGATTTTATTAGAATTGGGCAGTGAAAATAAAAAAAATCCTTTTTCTTCAATAAGACGTAGTTTTAGCTGAAAATGTTTCATATTCTCAACAAATTAATGTAAAAGAGCACCACAACACTTGTAAAGCAACTTCTCCTGTGTACGGCAATACCACATATGTGGTCATAAACTGCTGTTTAGGCACAGAGTAGGGCACAGAAGGGAAGGAGCGCCATTTGGCTTTTGGAGTACAGATTTTGCTGGATTGGTTTCTGGGCGCTATGTCGCATTTGCAAAGTCCCTGTGGGACCAAAACAGTGGATCCCCCCCAGAAGTGACCCCATTTTGGAAACTACACCCCTCAAGGTATTCACCTAGGGGTGTAGTGAGCATATTAACCCCACAGGTGATTGGCAGAAATTGGTGTGCACGTGATGTTGCAGAGTGAAAATGGTTTTTCAAAAGATATGCCAATATGTGGCGCCCAACTTGTGCCACTGGGGAGACACCCCAAAAATTGTTAAAAGGGTTCTCCCGGGTATGGCGATGCCATATATGTGGAAGTAAACTGCTGTTTGGGCACACTGTAGGGTTCAGAAGGGAGGTAGAACCATTTGGCTTTTGGAGCGTGTATTTTGCTTGTAGTAGTTTTGTTTGGCGTCTTACTGGTGTTTCCGTTTATAATGTGCGGGTACATGTAAGGCGGGCGGAGTATATAAGGGGCATAGTCAGGTGGTATAGTGGGGTTAAAAAAAACAATAAAATAATCCATAGATGTGTGTTACGCTGTGATCGATCCTGTCTGCACAGGCCGGTGTCGCACTAATAAATGGTCTTTACTTATCCCCCTTTTGGTCCACACTCCGCACCTTTGCAGTTTGGGGAATTTTGCTGGGAAAGTGTTGTCCTGGTATAATACGGGCACCCTCACTTCCAGCAGATATGTTTGGGCCCTCCCCTTCCTGGATCCCTAATTTTAGGGGCCTTGATAATTCGCCACTTGAAACAGAAGAAATGTTCCCCTCGGGCCGGCACAACTGCATGTTTTTATTCCCTGGCTTATTGGTGCCTTGACTAATTTTATTTTTTCATAGACGTAGCGGTATGAGGGCTGTTTTTTTTTGTGCGACGAGCTGTAGTTTTTATTGGTACCATTTTGGGGTACACGCGACTTTTTGATCACTTGTTATCCTTTTTTTTTGGGAGGCAAGGTGACCAAAAAACAGCAATTCTGGCATATTTTTTTAGTTCTTTTTATACAGCGTTCACCACGCGTTATAAATGACATGTTACCTTTATTCTGCGGGTCAGTCCGATTCCGGTGATACCTAATTTATAGCACTTTTTTATGTTTTATAACTTATTGCACAATAAAATAACTTTTGTAAAGAGAATGGATTTTTTCTGTCGCCAAGTTGTGAGAGCCATAACGGTTTTAAATTTTTCGTCGACGGAGCTGTATGAGGGCGTGTTTTTAGTGAGACGAGTTATAGTTTTTATAGGTACCATTTTTAGGTACATGCGACTTTTTGATCACTTTTTATTTCATTTTTTGGAAGACAAAGTGACCAAAAAATAGCAATTATGTCAGTATTTTTTAGTTATTTTTTTTACGGCGTTCACTGCGCTGGATAAATAACATAATATTTTTATAGTTCAGGTCGTTACGGTCGCAGCGATACCAAATATGTATGGCTTTATTATTTTTTTCAATAATAAATGACTTGATAAGGGAAAAAGGGCGATTGTGTTTTGTGTTATTATTTGAAACTTTTATTGTATTTTTTACAACTTTTATTTTTACTTTTTTTACACTTATTTTTTACACTTTTCTTTAGTCCCACTAGGGGACTTGAAGGTCCAACAGTTTGTTTGATGTTCTAATACATTGCACTACCTATGTAGTGCAATGTATTAGAACTGTCAGTTGTTCACTGACAGCAAGCCGATCAGGCTCCGCCTCTGGGCGGGGCCTAATCAGCTTACATAATGGCAGACAGGAGTCCATTGTTAGGGCTCCTGTTGCCATGGTAGCAGTCGCCAGCCTTGCCATCGCGTGGCAAGGCTGCCGATTTGCTACAAACCTCTAGGATGCAGCGATCACAATGGATCGCTGCATCGAAGGGGTTAATGCCAGGAATCTGAGCTAGCTCCGGTTCCTGGCGATAGATCGGGGTGTCCGCTGTAACATACAGCGGACACCCACTGCTGATGACGCCGGCTCAGCTTCTGAGCCGGAAGCTGAGCCGGCGCCATCTTGCCGATGGTACCGGAAGCCTCCTGGGCCCCGCCGACGACGGGGCATAGGAGGATTCCGTTGCTGGCGGACCGGGAGGTAAGCATTAGCCCTCCGATCGCCTTTGCAGCCACCGGCAACCCAGCGATCACGTTGCTGGGGCGCCGATGGCTATAAACTCCTCACATGCTGCGATCGCTATTCAACGCAGCATGTGAGGGGTTAATCGGTCGGATCGGAGGCTAGCTCCGGTCCTGGCCGATACCTCAGGGTGCCAGCTGTAACATACAGCTGTCACCCAGCGGTGATGTTGCTGGCTCAGCTCCTGAGCCAGCTTCATCTCCATGACGTACAGTTACGTCGAGATGCGGGAACAGTCCATCTCCCATGACGTAACTGTACGTGATTTTGCGGGAAGGGGTTAATGAACATGCTCATTATTATAGAGCATTTTCTTTGCGGAACCCAAAAAAATTGAAGCAGACTTATTTCTGCTGCATGTGAATGGGGTATAAAATAGCCCATTCACTATTAATGGATGCTCGTGGATTTGAAAGGGATTTGGGTGTGAAATCACAGTCTTTGTCCTAATCAAATCCTAATTGCGTGATCATGGCCTAGTAATGACGTATAAAGATTGCAAATTATACCAGTATACAATGCTAAAGTATCACCATACTGTAACTAAATAGTATGATTTATATTTTATATTCAGCCATATGCACACACGCACACTCACATCCAGGAAACATGATGCACAGATGCAACCCAGAAGCTGGACACATGCGCATGCACACCACACACACCTAGGACACATGCGCACGCACACCACTAACACTTATGACTCATGCGCAGTGCATATATACACCAGAACCAAGCTCAGTGTAACAACCGTGGTCGTTTACCACGAACTCCTTCCATCCTGTGGACGCCCTTCTCTCAAGAGTTGTCTGCACATACGGCCGTCCTGCTCTACAGTGACCACCAGGGTGTGCTCACGAGCTCAGTCCAGACTTAAGAAACCAGAGTGCACGCATGTTTGAGAGTTAGCTCATTGCTCCCAGAGCACCCTGGGCTATAAGAAGGTCCCAGCTCCATCCTCCCACGCCTGAGCGTTGTTGTCGTATACCAAGTTTGTCTTGCAAATGGTCCCCTAGTGTTTTCTGCTCCCAGTGTTCCCTGTTCCTGTATCCTGTAACCTGTATCCTGATCTAGTGCCCTGCTGAGCTGTATCCGTGCTGTGCTGTATACCACGCCTGTCCTGCTTCTCCACGCCTGACGTCTACCTGCTGCCTAGTTCTAGCCAAGCCTGCCTTGCTACTGTCCTAGCTGCCACAGGTACCCTATATGAACTATAGACTCTGACCTGTGACCTGTTGGCCAGCTGCCATACCGCCAAGGCGGTATGGCCCAGTGGGTCCACGAACCCTACGTGACAGTACGCTCAGGCCATGGACCCCGCTGTTCGATCCAAGACCATGACGACGTCACAAGAGATGCGGGCGGATATGCTAGACCTCCGGTCTCGGCAGGACCAACTCCTCCAGGCCATGAGCTTTCGTTCCTCCTACTACACCTCCTGGCAGTGTTGACTCTCAGACTACACGACCTGCCAGTGTTGACCCGCGTTTTTCTTTGCCACTTCCGGACCGCTATGATGGAGACAGGTACCTGTCGTGGATTTTTGAACCAGTGCCAGATGAGGTGGATCCTGTATACTAGGACATTTTCGTCTGATGGCGCAAGGTTCGCTTTCATCATCTCTCTCCTCACTGGCAAGGCTCTTGCATGGGCGAACCCTATCTGGGAGAGACAAGGACCAGAGACCCGTGACTTCCAAGTCTTCCTCTGGACTTTTTGCATGGTGTTTGAGGAGCCTGGACGGGTCTCATCTGCAGCGGCTTCCTTGATTAACCTACGCCAAGGAGACACCTCCGTAAGCGAGTACGCCATCCACTTCCGCACCCTGGCGGGAGAACTGTTATGGAACAATGAGGCCCTGTTGGCTGCATTCTGGCATGGATTGTCTCCTAAAATTAAGGACGAACTTGCTGCTTGAGATCTGCCGTGTACCCTGGATGACCTCATCCTTCAGTCCGCCCGGATTTATATGTGGATCCGAGAACGCCTGCAAGAGGTTCGTCGGGAGGGAGGCCTTCCTAGTCTGGCACCTACTTTGCAGCAAACCCTGCTGTCCTCAGATGTCGATCCTCCTAAGGAGTCCGTGATGATGGACCAGTGTAAGCTATCCACCCAGGAGAGACAACGCAGACGCACTTCGGGACTCTGTCTATATTGCGGCCTCGGTGGCCATCTTGTGCGCCTGTGTCCCCAAAAATCCCAAAGCCTAGGGTTGGTAGGAAACACAACCTTGGGTAAGAAAGGACTTCTGTCTAAATTGTCCATACCAGTGACCATAGTGTCCGGCGAGAGAACGCATCAGGTCTCTGCGTATCTGGATGCGCTGCTAATTTCATCTGTAGAGACCTGGTGGATCTTCTTCAATTACCCACCACCCCCCTGGAGAGGCCGTTGATGGTTGCATCAGTGAATGGACTACCTCTGCCAGATCCAATTATAGCTGTAACCAAGCTGCTGAGGCTCCAAGTAGGGGCTCTCCACTCCGAACTCCTGTCGTTCTATGTCCTATCCAAAGCCGTTAACCCTGTGTTGCTGGGACTGCCTTGGCTCCGACTATATTCTCCAGTCCTGGACTGGAATTCTGGAGTGGTTCTCCAGTGGGGCCCTGACTGTCAAAGCCGATGCCTGGTGCAGAATCGTTCGGCTCAGCCTTTGCTGGGTCGGTCATTGGCAGGATTGCCGGATCATTATGCTGCATTTTCGGACGACTTCAGCAAAAGTGAGGCGGAGACACTGCCCTCACATCGGGCGTATGACTGCCCTATCGAGCTGATTCCTGGTGCATCCCTTCCCCGTGGTTGGGGATATCCTCTCTCCTTGCCAGAGACTCTGTTCATGTCCGCCTATGTGAAAGAGAACTTGGACAGGCGCTTCTTATGGAAGTCTTCCACCCCGGCAAGAGCCGGGTTCTTCTTTGTCAAAATGAAGGAGGATTCTCTTCGTCCTTGTATTGACAACCAGATCATGGTGAAGAATAAATATCCGTTGCCACTGATCTCAGAACTGTTTGATCGTATACGTGGTGCCAAGATTTTTTCAAAACTAGACCTGCGTGGGGCTTGCAACCTAGTCCGGATTCGCCAGGGTGATGAATGGAAGACTGCATTTAACACCCGTGATGGACACTATGAATAGCTAGTAATGCCCTTTGGCCTGTGTAATGGTCCCGCGGACTTCCAGGAGTTCGTTAATGACATTTTCTGTGACCTCCTCCTCTATATTTGTGTAGTAGTCTATCTTGACTATTTCTCCAGATCCTATGACGCATCAGAGACATGTCCACCAAGTTTTGCTGCAGTTAAGGGAGAATCGTTTGTACGCTAAGTTGGAGAAGTGCGTGTTTGAAAAAGATGCTCTACACTTCGTTCACTGTATCATCTCGAATCGAGGTCTTGAGATGGATCCTGAAAAGGTAAAGTCTGTCCTGGAATGGCCACGCCTTCAAGGCTTGAGGGCCATACAGCGCTTTCTGGGATTCACCAATATTTACTGACAATTTATTCCAAACTTCTCCTCACTGACTTCTCCTATCTCTAACCTCACTAAGAAGGGCATGAACGCCAAAGTGGTGGACTCCTAAAGCAGAGTCCGCATTCAATAGCCTGAAGAGTGCCTTCACGTCAGCCTCTATCCTCCATCATCCAGATGTTTCTCTACAGTTCTCGTTGGAGGTGGATACATCCTGTTGGTGCTGGTGCACTCCTGTTACAGAGAGGCTCCAAGGGAAGGTTAATGGTATGTGGTTATTTTTCTAAGCTCTTCTCTTCCGCAGAACGCAACTACTCGATTGGTGATCGGGAGTTACTGGCCATCAAATTGGCTCTGGAGGAGTGGAGACATCTACTAGAGGACGCAGCTCATCCCATCCTGATTTTTACGGACCATAAAAACCTCACCTATCTTCAGACGGCCCAACGGCTGAACCCTCGTCAGGCCAGGTGGTCGCTGTTCTTTACCAGATTCCAGTTTGAGCTCCATTATCGCCCGGCCGTCAAGAATGTGAGGGCCGATGCCTTGTCCAGGTCTTTCGAGACAGAAGACACCATGGAGATTGCCTCTCTCTGCCGGATGCAGTACTGTCTGGGTGGTGGGGGATCGATTTTCAAAGATGGCCCACTTCGTTCCTCTGACCGGTCTTCCTTCTGCTCCACTGCTGGCCAAGCTGTTCATCTGACACATCTTCCGCCTGCACGGCTTGCCGCAGCATATTGTGTCTGATCGGGGGGTTGAGTTCCCCTCGATGTTCTGGAGAGCCGTCTGCGTACTCCTTGGTATAAAGTTGGACTTTTCCTCTGCCTACCATCCTCAGTCCAATGGTTAGGTCGAGAGGATCAATCAGATCTTGGAGAACTACCTACGCCACTTCATCTCCAAGCAGCATGATGACTGGGTGCAGTTGCGTCCGTGGGCGGAGTTCTCTTACAATAAACACACCAGCGAGTCCACACAGAAGACACCGTTCTTTATTGTCTATGGCCAGCACCCACAAATTCCTCTCCTGGTCCCTGTTACGTCCGAGGTGCCAGCTGCTGACACGGCTTTTGGGGACTTTCTGCAGATCTGGCAGCAGACTCGATCCTCCATCCTGCTGGCTGTCGACCGCATGAAGCGGAAGGCAGACACAAGGAGAAGAGAACCTCCTCAGTTTCTTCCTCGCACGAAGGTCTGGCTGTCCTCCAGGAATATTTGATTGAGGGTGCTGTCGTACAAATTTGCTCCCAGGTTCCTCGGTCCCTCGAGATCATGCAGCGGATCAACCCTGTCACCTACAAGCTTTGGCTGCCTCCTGCCCTCAAAATCCCCAACTCCTTCCATTTTTCTCTCCTGAAACCAGTGGTTCTGAATTGCTTTACCAAGACTCCTAGCCCTGCAGTTGCTTCCAGCGGCCCTTCAGACACCTTCGAGGTTAAGGAGATCTTGGACACCAAGAGAGTGAGAGGAAAGACTTTTTATTTGGTGCACTGGAGGGGGTTTGGTCCAGAAGAGAGGTCCTGGGAGCCAGAGAAGAATCTCAATGCTCCTACCCTCATTAAGAGGTTTCTCTGTAGTTCTGGTCCCAAGAGGAGGGGGCATAAGAGGGGGGATACTGTAACGTCCGTGGTCGCTGACCATGAAGTCCTTCCATCCAGTCGACGCCCTTCTCTTAAGAGATGTTTGCACATATGGCCGTCCTGCTCCACAGTGACCACCAGGGTGCGGTCACGAGCTCAGTCCAGCCTTAAAGGGAATGTGTCGCTAGAATTTTTTTATTTTTTTTCAGTTAAACAATTATTATTTAAATCATTACACATTGTTTTACTTTGTGAAATTTTTTTCACAAGTCAGGAAATATTATAAATTAGATTCTAATTTATAACATTTCCAAGTGCTGGGCACTAGAGGGAGCAGTTCCCAAAATTGCAGCATGGTGAATGTGGTAAAGCAACCTCATTGATTTATGCTGCAAATTTGGGATGGGCACACACTCTCTAGTGTCCTCACACAATCCCCCCTCCCTTCTTCTGGCTAGTGCCAGGAAAAAGTAGGGTTTGAATATTCAAAACTTCTACACTGTGTGCCGCCATTTTCTGAGCGACTGCATAGTGTAGGAGGATTAGACACAGGGTCAGCATGCGCCATTCCCACACAGACAGCGTACGCTTCTGAAAATGGAATGGCTCCCGTGTATGTGCTGTATTCCATCTCTGTATGTGTCGTTAATCGACACATACAGAGATTTAAAAAAAATGACAGCCCCCATAGAGAAGTAAAAGTAAGAACAATGTAAAATGTAGAACATGAGAACACAAATAAATAACATTTATGTTAATATCATATTAAAAGCAATACGATAAAAAAATGTTTTATTTCATGACACCTTCCCTTTAAGAAGCCAGAGCGCACGCATGTTGGAGATTTAGCTTATTGCTCCCAGAGCACCCTGGGCTATAAGAAGGCCCCAGCCCCATCCTCCCACGCCCGAGCGTAGTTGTCGTATTCCAAGTTTGTCTTGCAAATGGTCCCCTAGTGTTTCCTGCTCACAGTGTTCCCTGTTCCTGTATCCTGATCTAGTGCGCCTGGCTGACCGTGGAAGAATCCTCCGCTGGGGACACTCCTCTAGAGTGGCAGGTCACGCGGGGATCCGTAAGACTCGGGATCTAATTTCTCGTCATTTCTGGTGGCCCACGCTGCCCAAGGACATTATGGACTTTGTTTCTTTCTGTTCAGTATGTGCAGCCAACAAAGTCGCTCACATGCTATATACCACGCCTGTCCTGCTTCTCCACACCTGACATCTACCTAATTCCAGCCAAGCCTGCCTTGCTACTGTCCTAGCTGCCACAGGTACCCTATATGAACTTTAGACTCTGACCTGACTCTGGCCCTGTGGGCCAGCTGCCATACTGCCAAGGCGGTACGTCCCAGTGGCTCCATGAACCCTATGTGACACTCAGTACACATATACAGCACGAGAACCAAGCTCAGTACATATATACAACACCAGAACAAAGCTCAGTACATAAATACAGCATCAGAACCAAGCTCAGCACATAAATACAGCACAATTTAGTGCAACCCCTGCCATATAGGTTTGTACGGCGTAAAACTACAGCTCCCAGACTGGACCGAACAATGGCTTCCGGGCCGAAACACGCGTCGGGGTGACGCCAGAGACGGTGACCTGTTTAAATGGGTATGAGCTCCGCTTCCAGCATATGTAATTTTTTCAGCAAAACGAGTCATCTATTTTAGATATTAACTATTGGGTAGTGGTTGTCTGCACTGTGGCTGATAACACAGCCACAGCCCTGATTCTGATTTGTGCTGATTTGTGCTTCTTTTCTTATGGGGTAAACTGAGCCATATATTTTGTGTGTATAGTACTATTATTGATCTCTTTATCTGGCTTCAGTCAGGGGTATTTACACTGCTGTACACGCTGTGACCACTAATACGCCTTTTTACGTGATTCACTAATGGGCTTTAGGCTAGGCTGACGCCTTTTCACGTCAGCCTAGTCTAAGTCCTGCACGGGTCTCCCGTGCAGGCAGGAGCCGGGGCTCTGCTGTCTGATGACAGCTGAGCTCCTGCTCCAACGTCCGCGATCGGAAGTTTACTTCGATCGCGGCCGTTTAACCCGTTAAATGCCGCCGTCAATAGCGACCGCGGCATTTAACTTTGTTTACAGAGGGAGTGCGCTCCCTCTGTCACCCATCGGCGGCCCGCGAATGCAATCGCGGGTCTCCGATGGGGTGTCATGGCAGCCGGGGGACTGATAAAAGCCCCCAGGTCTGCCCTGGACATATGCCTGTTAGGACGCGCCGGAGGCACGTCCTAACAGATTGCCTGTCAGATTTACACTGACAGGCAATAATGCTCTGGTATACGAAGTATACCAGAGCATTATAGCAGCGATCGGAACATCGCACAGTAAAGTCCCCTAGTGGGACTAATAAAATCAGTCATCAAAGTGAAATAAAGATTATTAATAAAAAGTACAGTAAAAAAATAAATAAAACCATTTTTTTTCCATAAAAAGTGGTTTTATTTAGTAAAAGTGTAAAAAAAAAAAAAAAAGTACACATATATGGTATCGCCGCGACCGTAATGACTCCATTAATAAAGTTAATATGTAATTTAAACCACAAAGTGAACACCGTAAAAAAAAAACGCAAAAAACTATGGCGAAATTGCAATTTTTTTCCATTGCCCCCCAAAAAAGTCATAATAAAAATGAATCAATAAGTCCCATGTACCCCAAAACAGTACCATTCAAAACTATGTCTTGTCCCGCAGAAAACAAGCCCAAAAAATCACTACATTGATGGAAAAATAAAAAAATTACGGCTCTTGGAAAGCGACGATGCAAAAACAAATAATTTTAGTTCAAAAGTGTTTTTATTGTGCAAAAGTCGTAAAACATAAAAAAACCTCCACATATGTGGTATCGCCGTAATCGTACCAACCCATAGAATAAAGGTAACATGTTATTTATGTCGCATAGTGAACAGCGTCAATTTAAAAACGCATAGAACAATGGCGGAATTTCAGTTTTTTTTTATAATCCCCCCCAAAAAGGTTAATAAAAGTTAATATCAAAATTATATGTACCCAAAAATGGTGCTATTAAAAAGCACAACTAATCCCGCAAAAAACAAGTCCTCATACAGCTATGTAGACGAAAAAATAAAAACGTTATAGCTCTTTGAATGCGACTATAGAAAAACGAATAAAATAGCTTGGTCATTAAGGCCTAAAATGGGCTGGTCACTAAGGGGTTAATTAATTTACACTTATATTTACTCAAATCCTACCTCCAATGTGAAAAATATGTGAAAAATATATAAAGATTTGTCCTGCTGCTGAATAGTTTCTCCTGCTGGTTTATGTAACAGAACATGCACATCATATAATTGTAATATACTGCTGATGTATTTTTGCATTTCTGCATTTAAACAGTGTCGCCCATCACCCATATATTTGGATATATCATATACTTGTAATCTGGTTGTCTTTCTGCACTGTGGAAATCATCTCTGTTTTAATTTATGTTACTTTTTAGATGTATTTAATAAAGAAACCTTTGTTTTAAATTATTTTGGTGTGTCAGACTCCGAACTTTAGGTCTTGCTAATGGTAAGGATATGCTGGGAGTTGCTGTTTCACAAAAAAACAAAACATACCACCCATCATCTTTCTGCAGATCATGCAGTGACTACAGTACTGATTAGAGGCAGAATATACATTTATATTAAGTGACTCACCAGTGACGATCTCAGATTCTAGAGAAAAATAGTACTATGCACACCAATATGGAGTTATTTATCCAAACAAATAATTTATTTATTTGTAGCCAGTGACAGTGCGACGTTTCGGTCAATACCATGACCTTCTTCAGGCACTATAGAATTAACAAAATGTATATAAGTATAGATTCCGTAATAAGTGGTAAAGAATGTCATCAGTAACAATAAAATCAATTATGTACAGATCACAGATGTATATAAATCTTCATATGAAGCAATATCGGTAGTAAGTGGGTACTGTAAGATCTATGTGACACAGGTTACTGCAGGTCAAACAAATAATGAAAAAAAGAAAGAAAGAATAAAAGAAAGTTTTCACTGAGTGAAACACACATATATAGTAGATATTCGGCTATGCATATAACAGTGCGTTTTGTACAGAAAAAATCGTAAATTGCAGGGAGAGCTTGCAGGTCATCAGATAAGTCATAAATGTTCAATAACAAAATGCTGGTGGAAAATGTGTAATAATTAACAATGTATAGTAATCATCTGAAAAGGTGGTAAAGGAAAATACAGGCAAACCAAGAGATATATATACACCAATATATATTGTTGACACGTAACAGTGGATGGATCTAGGAATAGAAAGTCTGGTCGATAGTATAGAGATGTAGAGATGTGTTATCAAATGAACCACATAATTATGTATAGGGAATTTACCTTTAGTCAATGCTTATCATGCGTGGATGGCACTGTAAGCTTGGCGGGTAACCGCTATAGTGTGGCGCTACAGGAAAGTCAGAAAACCCCTCTGTTATGTATCCAGCTGTGCAGTCACATGGCGTGCTTGGAACGCACATGTGAAACGCACCATGACCGGATGTTGTCATTTAGACCGGAAGTTGTCATAGGTATATGCAAGGTGCTGCTTGTAGCCTGTGTGTGTACACATGGCAAATTTGCATATTGCCGATGTTAGAACGGGGGAGAAGAAAACCACAGTGCTGGGAATATCAGCTGACTATAAGGCAAGACAAATTAATGTTTATTAATGTCAGTTGAAACATCTTGTTGCTAAATGTTTGTTTATGTAGTAGAGAGAATGGAGCAGGACTGAGTGCATGGAAGTATTAGATCTATTCAGAGATGATCGGAGGGATAGATAGAATCGGACTGTACATCATCTAGGAGGAACCATGTCAGGTTGAAAAGGATATATGGGTATGTAGTCTATTTTTCTTTGTTCCAGAGAAACCTTGAGAATTTCTTCCTATTTGAGGACACATATTACATTAAAAAACAGGGCACAGCAATGGGCTCCAACGTGGCACCCCCTTACGCCAACTGCTATATGACATATTTTGAGGAGCGTCACATATACACGAACAATCTATACAAAAACCATGCACTTGTCTGGAAGCGCTACATAGATGACATTTTCTGTTTATGGAATGGCACAGTAGAGACCCTACTAGAATTTTCCCTTTACATTATCTCGGTGGAGTCAGAGCTACAATTTACCCTGAACCACAGTCAGACTTCGATTAACTTCCTCTACACTAGGGTCCTCCTAAGTGAGGAAGGCACCTTGAGCACGGACCTCTTTGTTAAAGAAACAGACAGAAATAGCCTATTACATTTCTCAAGCTGCCACCCACAAACCAATAAAACTGCCCTTTCCGAAATCACAATTCGATAGGGTCGACAGAATAGTGGACAATATTAACAACAGACAAACAAGACGAGAGGAAATGGCTGATAAATTCAGAAATAGGGGCTACCCAGAAAGAGTGATACAACAGGCCGAAATTTCAAACAGACACAGAAAACCTGACACTAAAACCAAAAACATACCATTTGTTCATACAAAATACATCATATTATTCGGAAACACTGGTCTCTTCTCCAAGAAGCCTATCCCTCCATTGAAGAATTCAAATCCCCCTTTCTACCCTGCGTCAAGAAACCGCAAAACTTGAGGGACAAATTAGTAAGGGCAGACATAGGCTCCAGCAAAATAGTCTCAAGACAACAATTTCTTAGGACCCCCAAAAAGAACTTTCCCATACCTGTCATGCATGCAATGCTCAAATGGAATTAAAGGAGATAAAATCTACCATCCACACACAGGATGCGGAATCCAAATTGATGATTACTATACATGCAACAGTAACTATGTGGTGTACATCATCAGATGTCCCTGTGGCCTAGCCTATGTGGGAGAAACCACACAACGAATACGTGATCGCATTAAACAACACAAATCCACCATACGATGCGCAAATACACTCCTTCCCATTCCTGCTCACTTTATTGAACAGAAACACAACATATCACAACTACGTTTTCAAGTACTGGAATACATACCCATTCCCAGAAGAGGAGGAAATAGAATACTTACACTTAAACGGAGAGAGGCATACTGGATTCACACCCTACAAACACTGCACCCCAAGGGACTCAATAGGGAATATGAAATAAGCAGTTTTCTGTAATACACTTAAACTTCCACTCCTTGATAACATCACTATATAATGACGAGCTTCTAGCTATATTATCTATACTAACTACTACTAATTTTTTTGCAGACTTAAAATCATTGTTCAAGGTTTTTCTGGATCAAAGAAAAATAGACTACATACCCATGTATCCTTTTTAACCTGATGGTTCTTCCTAGATGATGTACAGTCCGATTCTATCTATCCCTCCGATCATCTCTGAATAGATCTAATACTTCCATGCACTCAGTGCTGCACCATTCTCTCTACTACATAAACAAACATTTAGCAACAAGATGTTTCAACTGACATTAATTTGCCACAATAAACATTAATTTGTCTTGCCTTATAGTCAGCTGATATTCCCAGCACTGTGGTTTTCTTCTCCCCCGTTCTAACATCGGCAATATGCAAATTTGCCATGTGTACACACACAGGCTACAAGCAGCACCTTGCATATACCTATGACAACTTCCGGTCTAAATGACAATATCCAGTCATGGTGCGTTCCAAGCACGCCATGTGACTGCACAGCTGGATACATAACAGAGGGGTTTTCTGACTTTCCTGTAGCGCCACACTATAGCGGTTACCCGCCAAGTTTACAGCGCCATCCACGCAGGATAAGCATTGACTAAAGGTAAATTCCCTATACATAATTATGTGGTTCATTTGATAACACATCTCTACATCTCTATACTATCGACCAGACTTCCTTTTCCTAGATCCATCCACTGTTACGTGTCAACAATATATATCTCTTGGTTTGCATGTATTTTCCTTTACCACCTTTTCAGATGATTACAATACATTGCTAATTATTACACATTTTCCACCAGCATTTTGTTATTGAACATTTATGTCTTATCTGATGACCTGCAAGCTCTCCCCGTAATTTACGATTTTTTTATGTACAAAACGCACTGTTATATGCATAGCCAAATAGCTACTATATATGTGTGTTTCACTCAGTGAAAACTTTCTTTTTTTCTTTCTTTCTTTTTTTCATTATTTGTTTGACTTGCAGTAACCTGTGTCACATAGATCTTACAGTACCCACTGACTACCGATATTGCTTCATATGAAGATTTTTATACATCTGTGATCTGTACATAATTGATTTTATTGTTACTGATGACATTCTGTACCACTTTTTACGGAATCTATACTTATATACATTTTGTTAATTCTATAGTGCCTGAGGAAGGTCATGGTATTGACCGAAACGTCGCACTGTCACTGGCTACAAATAAATAATTTATTTGTTTGGATAAATAACTCCATACTGGTGTGCATAGTACTTTTCTCTATTGGATCGATTTAGGCCCCTACTAATGCACCCACACCATTACCTAGTGCTATCCGAACCTTGTAACTAAGATCTCAGATTCCAGTTGTTCTTTTTCTCTTTTCTTCTCCATCCAGTCCGGACCTCTATGATGACTTCTTCCGGCCACGACCCATTTCTGCAGAGTTTGCCGCACAGATGTAATCAGCTACTCACTATTCAAACATTTCTGCACCTATAAACGAAGATAAAATTCTCATGATGACACACACTGTACCCCTAAATATAATAGCTCCATAGACTTCACTTCAAAATTATAATAGCACCATACACTGTGTCCCTAATTATAATAGCACCATACACTGTGTCCCTGATTATAATAGCACCATACACTGTGTCCCTGATTATAACGGCACCATACACTGTATCCCTGATTATAATAGCACCATACACTGTGTCCCACACACAGACTGCTCCCCGTAGGTAGGGCTCCATGTAGATAGTACCCCCATAGAGCCCCTTGTATATAGTGCCCCACATATAGCCACCCTTTAGATGTTGCCCCACATGACGTCATCGCGCTGCTATTATCGTTGAAAGGCACTGAGTGGCGGGGCAAGTCATTGTAAGGCAGGTACAATTAGTGCAGGAGGGGGTGGCGGCGGCAAGTTTCAGTGGCGCCTCCTGCGGCCTGAGGCGAAAACTGAAATGGGTCCCCCAGATCTTGATTGGAATCCCCCTGATTGTGCTACTTTACTACCAGCCTTCTCCATTGCCTTGTACTCCCCTGGCATGCACGGTGCAGTGATGAAGCTGGGCAGAGTAAACCTCACTGAACTAGGCATGCTCATGGAGTACAAGGCAATGGCACATCCAAGAAGGTTGGAGGAGACTGGTAGTTATGTATAACAGTCAGGGGGATGTCAACCAAGCATGAAAAGGTGGGTTTAAAAGTTGATTTTATGGATTTTATTGAATCTAAAACAAACATACAAGGGAATGTTTGGAAATATTGTCAGGTCATGTATTACGCATTGTGGCGGTTCAAAGGGTTAAAACTACCAGACAGGTTCCGATTAAACATACAATGAATTGCAACACTGCCATCTGCTCTGCAATTTTGTATTAGAAATATATCCTATATAATTACAGGACCAAAACCAAGCTCATACACACACACACACACACACACATACACACACACACACACACACACACACACACACACACACACACACACACACACACACACACACACATACACGAGAGCCAAGCTCACACATGTATACACACACACACACACACACCAGAACCAAGCTCATACATGTACACACACACACACACACACACACACACACACACACACACACACACACACACACACACACACACACACACACACACACACACACACACACACACACCAGAACCAAGCTCATACTTGTATGTATACACACACACACACACACACACACACACACACACACACACACACACACACACCAGAGCCAAGCTCATAGAGGTATATATATATTTTTTTTTTAAAGGACCATCTGGAGAGGTTGTGGATGGGGGTCTATATTTCCCAAGATTTCTGTCTTCTGCTATCTGAAAACAACCAGTGACTAAATTCAGCAGTGAATGTGGTTCTCCCTCTACAATAGGTTTTATCTAAAACCTGGAAAAGGGCCTAGTTGTTGGAGTGGGGAGAGATGGGTGGGTCCCGACTCCATCCACACAGTCCTGTTCTTGGGCTGTCTAGCTATTAATCAGGGGTCAGGTGTGATAGGCCTTTAAAAAGGCTGCAAATCAGTCACACCCTCTCTCAGCCTGGGGAGAGGAGCTTGATAGAGCAAATCGACTGCATTCATAACAGGTTGTATGGTCTGCATTTTTTATGGTGCCAGGGATTAGGCCTGCACTATATTAGTTAGGATACCTGACTGTATCGTTAGTGCCGGACAGGCATAGAGTTTTCTTTTATTTGTTTTCTTTTTATTCATGTACAACCTGTAAATAAAACTGAATGAGGCCAATAGTACCACATCTTTGCTGTGCGGACTGAAATTTACTGGCGTGTTTGATACAGAGTGCCCGTCTACCCCAGGGACGACTGTCCCGCTACCTAATCCCCTTACAATTGGTGGAGAATGCGGGCATCCTGGTTATCCAAGTCAAAGTATACCTTCTGTGGTTCCCCTGAAAGGAACTCCGCCACAAGTCCTGCCCACTGTTCCTTTTGCCAACTCTCTCGTTCAGCAGTTCTTTCAAAGGTTGTTAAGTAGGCTTCCACAACATCTGCTGCCGTCATCTTTTGCAAAAAATGGTTAGCTCTTATTGCTGTAGAACTGGCACCTGCTACACCTGGAACCCTTTTAACCACACAAGTTAGTTGCTGCACAACACCTTTTAAAGTATCCCTGTCTTTTCTTTGTTCTGCCTGTGTAGCCTCCAGTTGGACAGTCAGACATTGGGCAATTAGCAATCACGTGACCTGGCATATGACATCTAAAGCATCTTATTAAGTCTTTACTTGGTCGCTTATAAGCCACAGACTTCCCTGGCACAGTTTGCCAGTCTCTAGACCCTTCAGTCTCTCCAGAAGTAGGCACAATTCTATCAGATCTGCCAGCCTCCTTTTCCCTTAGAACAGTCTTACGGGACTCATTGGGGACATGGTGTAGGACCCTGTCTCTGCAGCTTCTCTTGTCACTGCACAAGATGACATATTGCAATTTAACAAAAAAATCGGAATTCAACAGTTCAAGCTTTAGAAAGGCCACATGATAGGGCTCAAATGTTGCATTGACATGGATGAATAAATCACCTCTTTGCTTGGAATACTTTGGAGTGCCGAGATTTCTTTATTTGCAATACATATATATATTTAGTTATACAGTATATCACGAGATCAAGCCTATAGGTTTATTATCATGCACGCTCCCTATGGAGTCGCAAGGCATGCTAGGAAGTGTGGGCACGGAAGTCCACGCTGTACTGTACTAACAGATTTGCATATCAGCGACATTCCCCCCTGTGGAGGGAATAGAAAAACGTGGGGCAACTGGAACAGGGGGAATAGGAGGTGAATACAAATTCTGAAGGCAGTGGAATGTCATAACATTAATGGGGACTGAGGAGCGTGATGATTTTCAACTTTTTGATGAAAACTCAGGTACACTATAAGTAAAAAAGTTCAAAAGTATGTTTTCGGATTTTGTTATTTGGGGAAAACATATTTCTTCTCCACAAGATGGCAGTATAATGCCTTCAATCAGTCAAACAAACGTGTAATTAGGAAGAATGGAAAAATCTACTGACTTATCATAGACCTAGCTTCAGATATATTGTGACTTTTTTTTATAATTATATATTTGTATAATTGTCTTGTTTTCAATATGCAATTCAACAAATTTGTAATGATCTCAATACAATCATAGACATGTTTGCTACCTTTACTAAGCATATTCATTGTCTATAATTATTTATATAGCTCAATCATATATTTTGAGGACTGACGGTTTTAGCGTCTGATGAGAAGCAGCAGCTAAGCATGGCTTTCTCTGTTGTGAAGTATTTGGAACATGCCATTTCACCTTTACCTCAGACTCAGTGAAAAGTTCTTAAAGAGAACCTGTCACTATGACAGACCATCTTGGATAAGAGCATCAGTATGAAGCCCAATAGAAATAAACTAACGAGTGTGAATGAGTCAATCAAAAAATCACTGGAGTATCCTGATGACGATCCACCACTACTAAATAACTTATCACTGACTTTCTTGTGGAAAAGCAATTCTAAGACTTTACTTTTATTTGATATACTGTACATTAAAATAAATGTATTGCACTAGGCTTTCCTTTCCACCTAAAAGACCGGTTTGAGACCAGGGCAATTTAAGCTGGTATATAGTTTATAACACCAGCATTAGCCCTAGTGTAGGAAACCAGTATCTCCACCCTTTTTCAGCAGAAACACCTCTAGTATTGTCCCTAATATTCCTACACTGAAACTGACATCCAGATGGCTGTATTATCATCTTGACGCTGTCACGGTCACAGGGTATGTGGACTCACTAGGCGGCTCCGCCGTAGCGGAGAGGCAGCTGACCAGGTCTCAGTCTATACAAAAGTATATAGCAGTTCATAACACTCGGGTACTTGAACTAGTCCAGACAGTGGCTGTGGCTTCAACACGGATGGAGGTCGGTGCAGCAGGTTGCGCCAGACCTAGCGGACAGTACAAGATGTGGCAGAAGACACTGGACGTGGCAGAAGACACTGGACGTGGAAAATGAACGACAGCAGGTGCAGTAGGACACGACTCCAACACTAGTAGGCACAGGAACAAGAACACAGCACGGGATACCGGAACAGGTAGCAGGGCACGGGTAACAACTGGAACGGGAAATACTAAGGGACCATTTGCAAGACAGAATTGGGATATACTAACAATGCTCAGGCAAGGATCAGAAGGGCTGGGGCCTTCTTATAGTCCAGGAAATCATGTGGGTTGATGATGATTGTTTACATGTGCACGCGCTGCCTCTTTAAGAGCATAGTGGACCGGAGCGGAAGTGAGCGCTGGCATCCCCAAGGAAGGAGATGGGGACCAGCGCTCACAGATCCATGGCTGCGGGTGTGGGGAGGTGAGTAAACCCGACGGCCCGCGGCCATGGTCGCTACAGATGCATTTCACTTGCAGTATAACCCACAGGCACCTCAGGAGACTGTTACCATTGTGAAACACAAACACAAAAGTGAGCGCCGAAATTATGATATTTAACCACGGCGGCTAGGATGCCGTGCATATAAAGGCTAAGCTCCACCCTCACTATGATGACGTGTCGGGACAGGGGGCCTAACTTTTATATGGGGGCACAAACTTGGGGCCTAACTTCTATATTTGGGCATAAACAGGGCCTAACTTCTATAAGGGTGCACAAACTTCAGTTTTACTGCTGCCATAAGTGAGTTCCCCCGCAAAGGGACCCACTAAGTCTGTCGCCCAAGGGCCCACATAAACCTGGAGCCGGCCCTGTATTGTATTCTGTTGGAATGTCACATTGTATTACAATTGACAAACCCAGGACTAAAGGCAATCCACTAGGCATACCCATTGGAGACAATTCAGTTGAAATTCCTTGTCGCATTCTTTAAGGCATGATATTCTATTCAGTTGAAATTCCTTATTGCATTCCATTCTATTAGACATGATGTTACATTGCCATTCAATTGGCTCAGTAATGTCCATACTGCATTCCTGCATATGAATTTAGCTAATCTTTTCCTACTTCCCAACGTTTTTATTTATTAATATCAGAGTGAGGGCTACAATGCGTATCCTTCTACAGATGCTACTCGGTACCCTCGAAGTGGGGACGAAACACCACTACATATAGGCTCACCCTCGAACACCATGATAGAATTAATGTCTACATTAGATGTCAAAAGAAGCCCCTTGGGGCAGAATACATATATTACATGAACCTGCCCAACTTAGCCATAACTCAATAGGATTCTATTCATAACTATAAAGGAGTATGGAAATGGAAGTAACATGAGGCATGAAATCTATTCTTCACAACCTAGTCACATAATCCTTTTCAGAGCTGGTGATTAACTGAGAGGAATCATGTGATACAGCATGTGTCTCCATAGAACCCAGGCTGGCTCACCTTTTAGCCACCCTTTTTGGCACATTGGTGGGCTGTTTAGTGGATGTAATTGTACTTGCTAATATAACTCTATTAGGGTGTCATACAGATGTCCTCTTTTTAATAAGTCTGCCATTGTGAAGGGGTATTCCTATCACAGACATTAATGGCATATCCACATACAGTATATGCTATAAATGTCCAATAGATGCGGGTCTCAACTCTGGGACCAGCACCTATCTCTAGACTGGGACCCCCTGACCTCTGTGCTTTCCCTGTCTGCTGCTGTCGCTAGGCTTCCGCCACTGGCCGACGAGCTAGTCAGGGTTTCCGGAAACAGCCGAGCATGTTTTTCTACACTGTTTCCGGGACTCCGATAGAAGTGAATGAAGGTCATGTAAACAGCGTAGCACAGCGAGCCATGCTGTTTCCATAGTTTCAGAAAGAGAAGAATTTATTATACGTTTTAAGGATTATGAGACCTTTTGCATGCTTATAACTTTATTGAACCTAAGTATACTAATAAAACAGCAACTTTCAATAAGATTTCTCAATTTGTTCAGTGCTTAAACATTTTCTTAACCTTCATTTCTCCTCAGTCTTGTTTTGTTGAGTCATTGGTTTTTGGATCTTTTTCAAACCTGAGGACACTAAAGAAACAATTGTAAGCATACTGATTTATAGTGTTTCCCATTTCTAGAAAATGCTTCTAGGTAGCTCTCGTGTTCCCTATAATACCAAAATATTTTTGCAAGTGCAGTTTTGTTCATCAGGAAGGCAACCCCCTAGCCCCAGCATGTGGGTAGAGTAGCACACACCTGGCGGTAGCTCTTTAGAATTATAGACATTCTTTCTCTTTTGGTCTCCAGTAATGTTTTATACATGTATTTTTTTTTGTGATGTCCATCTAGCTTTTTTAAAGGCTATGGACCACTTTAATATGGAAACAAGTATTTTTTACATATGCTAGTGGTTACCTGAGTTAAAAAAAAGTTGCATTAAGTTTCAGGCTGCAATCTCTATTCCTTTATTCATTTTCAAACCTCCTGCTATGCAGTTTGCAAGCTGCTCCTAGTTTTTATGTGGTATTGTTCTCCCAATAATACATACTGGATGTGAGTTCTATGTGTCCAGGATGCTGCTGCCTTCACTGTTGCTCATGTATCAACACAGCTTAGTTCCTGTACTGCGGTCTCCTTCTACAGCCTATGAGGTTGCTTTTCTACCTTGTGCTGACAGACACTGATGTTGAGGAATGTGCGATTTTCCCTTCTCTCCCCCTGCTGTGGATGCTCTACTCTCTTTTTACAGAGATACACCTCTTGTGTGATTTACCCCTGCCCCTATGTGCTTTCATCCCTATCTACATTCTAATGCAATAAAAATAAGTATATGTATAAGTTCATAGATACTAATGTATTACCTAGTATAGATGTTAGGGATCTGCCAGGTACTACGTCTAGGTATACTCCTGGGATTAATCAATCCACACCTGAGGCCAGACCTGTTCGACTGAGACCATCTCCCACCAACCAGGGTGGCAGGCTCAGGAGTGGGAGAGCCTATCGCGGCCTGGTCAGTCGGAGTTAGCTCCGCCCCCTGTCCTTTATTACCTGCCGTGTTCTCCTCCTCAGTGCTTGTAATTCTTCTGGATTCCTGGCCCCACTGCTGTTTGCTCCAGCCTGCTTCTGCCGTGCTTCTGCCTTGCTGCAGTTCCGCTTAACCTGCTTTGCTTTGCCCCTGGCTTGCTTCCTTCTCCGTGCTCACTTTGGTATACTCCACTTCATCCTGGTCCTGACTACTCATTCACCGCTCCGTTTCCTCACGGCGTTCCGTGGCTACTGCCCCTTCCCTTGCGTGTTCCCTGTTTGTTCTCCCGTGCACTTAGACAGCGTAGGGACCGCCGCCCAGTTGTACCCCGTCGCCTAGGGCAGGTCGTTGCAAGTAGGCAGGGACAGGGCGGTGTGTAGATTAGGGCTCACTTTCCCTTCACCTCCTTCCTGCCATTACATAATTACAAGCCCCTACCTAGTCTACCATTTCTCCTACGCTGACGCTATCATGGACCCCCTTGAGACCCTGACCCAGCAGATGCAGGGCCTCTCCCTACAGGTCCAGGCCCTGGCCCAGAGGGTCAACCAGGGTGACGCTGCCTTAGTAGTACCCCTCACCTCACCTCTAGAACCCGACCTCAAGTTACCTGACCGGTTCTCAGGGGACCGTAAGACGTTTCTCTCCTTCCGGGAGAGTTGCAGACTGTATTTCCGCCTAAAACCCCACTCCTCAGGTTCCGAGAACCAGCGGGTGGGTATCATCATATCCCGACTCCAGGAAGGGCCCCAAGAGTGGGCCTTCTCCTTGGCTCCTGACGCCCCTGAACTTTCCTCTGTTGATCGTTTTTTCTCTGCCCTCAGACTCATTTACGACGAGACTGACAGGACTGCTTTAGCCGAGAGTCAGCTGGTGACCTTACGTCAGGGTAGGAGACCGGTTGAGGAATACTGTTCTGATTTTAGAAAGTGGTGCGTAGCTTCTCGGTGGAACAATCCGGCCCTAAGGTGCCAGTTTAGGTTAGGATTATCTGACGCCCTGAAGGATCTGCTGGTTAGCTACCCCTCTTCTGACTCCCTTGACCAGGTTATGGCCCTGGCAGTACGACTTGACCGACGTCTCAGGGAACGTCAGCTTGAACGCTTCAATGTGCTCCCCTCTGACTTTTCTGCGATCCCCCCCGAGGTCCCGTCTCCTCGCCCCTCCACGGAGGACTCGGAGGTACCTATGCAACTCGGGGCCTCCATGTCCCCTCGACAATGTAGGGAGTTTCGCAGAATGAATGGTCTCTGCTTCTACTGTGGGGACGACAAGCATCTACTGAACACCTGTCCCAGGCGCAAGAATAAGAAGCCGGAAAACTTCCGCGCCTAAGTGATCATCGGGGAGGTCACTTGGGCGCACAGGTATTTCCCGTTAATGTGAAACGCAATAAAATCTTGCTTCCCTTTCAGGTCTCGTTTGCTGGCCGGTCTGCCACGGGCAGTGCTTTCGTGGATTCTGGCTCATCTGCTAATATCATGTCTGTGGAATTTGCTATGTCTCTAACGATGCCTTTTATTAATTTACCTTATCCTATCCCTGTAGTAGGTATCGACTCAACTCCCCTTGCTAATGGTTATTTTACTCAGCATACTCCTGTTTTTGAACTCCTGGTTGGCTCCATGCATTTGGAGCAGTGCTCTGTACTGGTGATGCAGGGATTATCGTCTGATCTGGTATTAGGTCTTCCCTGGTTGCAGTTGCATAATCCCACGTTTGATTGGAATACTGGGGAGCTTACCAAATGGGGTAATGAATGTCTTATGTCATGTCTTTCTGTTAACTCTATTTTTCCCCGGGAGGAGGTAAACACGCTTCCTGAGTTTGTTCAGGACTTCGCCGATGTGTTTTCTAAGGAGGCCTCTGAGGTGTTGCCCCCCCCATAGAGATTACGATTGCGCCATCGATTTGGTGCCTGGTGCCAAGCTTCCTAAGGGTAGGATATTTAATCTTTCATGTCCTGAACGTGAAGCTATGAGGGTGTATATCCAAGAATACCTGGCCAAGGGTTTCATTCGCCCCTCGACTTCTCCTGTAGGTGCTGGCTTCTTCTTCGTGGGGAAGAAGGATGGTGGTCTTAGGCCGTGCATTGATTATCGTAACCTGAATAAGGTCACCGTAAGGAACCAGTACCCACTTCCTTTGATTCCGGATCTTTTTAATCAGGTTCAGGGAGCCCAATGGTTTTCTAAGTTCGATCTACGGGGGGCATATAACCTTATCCGCATCAAAGAGGGGGATGAGTGGAAGACTGCGTTCAACACACCCGAGGGTCATTTCGAATACCTGGTCATGCCCTTTGGGTTGTGTAATGCCCCTGCTGTCTTCCAGAATTTTATTAATGAAATCCTGAGAGATTACCTGGGTAATTTTCTTGTTGTGTAACTTGATGACATACTGGTGTTTTCCAAGGACTGGTCCTCCCACGTGGAGCATGTCAGGAAGGTGCTCCAGGTCCTTCGGGAGAATAATCTGTTTGCTAAGACTGAAAAATGTGTCTTTGGGGTACAGGAGATACCATTTTTAGGGCAAATCCTCACTCCTCATGAATTCCGCATGGACCCTGCCAAGGTTCAGGCTGTGGCGGAATGGGTCCAACCTGCCTCCCTTAAGGCGTTACAGTGTTTTTTAGGGTTCGCCAACTATTACAGGAGATTTATTGCCAACTTCTCGGTCGTCGCTAAGCCTCTTACGGACCTTACTCGCAAGGGTGCTGATGTCCTCCATTGGCCCCCTGAGGCCGTCCAGGCCTTTGAGACCCTCAAGAAGTGCTTTATCTCGGCCCCCGTGCTGATTCAGCCCAACCAAGAGGAGCCATTTATTGTGGAGGTTGACGCATCCGAGGTGGGAGTGGGGGCCGTCTTGTCCCAGGGTACCAGCTCCCTCACCCATCTCCGCCCCTGTGCTTACTTCTCTAGGAAGTTTTCGCCCACGGAGAGTAACTATGATATTGGCAACCGCGAACTTCTAGCCATTAAATGGGCTTTTGAAGAGTGGCGGCACTTCCTGGAGGGGGCCAGACACCAGGTAACGGTCCTTACGGATCACAAGAATCTGGTTTTCCTAGAATCGGCCCGGAGGCTTAATCCTAGACAAGCTCGGTGGGCACTATTCTTTACCAGATTTAATTTCTTGGTTACCTATAGGGCTGGGTCCAAGAATATTAAGGCTGATGCTCTGTCACGTAGTTTCATGGCCAATCCTCCTTCCGAGAAGGATCCTGCTTGTATTTTACCCCTGGTATAATCGTTTCTGCCACGGATTCTGATTTAGCTTCTGATATCGCGGCTGATCAGGGTGCAGCTCCCGGGAACGTCCCTGGGGACAAACTGTTTGTTCCCCTGCAATACCGGCTAAGGGTACTTAGGGAAAACCATGACTCCGCTCTATCTGGTCATCCTGGCATCTTGGGCACCAAACACCTCATTACCAGAAACTATTGGTGGCCTGGGTTGCCTAAAGACGTTAGGGCTTACGTCGCCGCTTGTGAGGTTTGCGCTAGGTCCAAAACCCCTAGGTCCCGACCTGCGGGCCTACTACGTTCCTTGCCTATTCCCCAGAGACCTTGGACCCATATCTCCATGGATTTTATCACCGATTTGCCTCCATCTCAGGGCAAGTTGGTGGTGTGGGTGGTAGTAGACCGCTTCAGCAAGATGTGCCACTTTGTGCCCCTTAAGAAGCTACCTAACGCCAAGACGTTAGCTTCTTTGTTTGTGAAACACATCCTGCGTCTCCATGGGGCCCCAGTCAATATCGTTTCTGACAGAGGGGTACAATTTGTTTCCTTATTTTGGAGAGCTTTTTGTAAAAAGTTGGAGATTGATCTGTCCTTCTCCTCCGCCTTCCATCCCGAAACTAATGGCCAAACGGAAAGGACTAACCAATCCCTGGAACAATATTTAAGGTGTTTCATCTCTGACTGTCAATTCGATTGGGTCTCATTCCTTCCCCTTGCTGAATTTTCCCTGAATAACCGGGTCAGTAACTCGTCAGGGGTCTCCCCATTTTTCTGTAATTTCGGGTTTAACCCAAGGTTCTCCTCCGTTTCCCCTGGTTGTTCCAATAATCCTGAGGTAGAGGATGTTCATCGGGAACTGTGCACTGTCTGGGCCCAGGTTCAGAAGAACCTAGAGGCGTCCCAGAGCGCACAAAAGATTCAGGCGGATAGTAGACGTTCTGCTAACCCCCGGTTTGTCGTCGGGGATTTGGTCTGGTTGTCGTCCAGGAACTTTCGCCTTAAGGTCCCGTCCAGGAAGTTTGCTCCCCGATTTATTGGACCTTATAAGATCATTGAAGTCCTCAACCCTGTATCCTTCCGTCTGGAGCTGCCCCCATCCTTTCGCATACATGACGTCTTCCATGCCTCCCTCCTTAAACGCTGCTCCCCGTCCTGGTCCCCCTCGAGGAAACCTCCTGTTCCCGTTCTCACCCCTGAGGGGGTGGAATTCGAGGTGGCCAAGATTATGGACAGTAGGATGGTCCAGGGCTCCCTCCAGTACCTGGTCCATTGGAGAGGATACGGGCCGGAGGAGAGGACTTGGGTACCTGCCCGTGATGTTCATGCTGGGGTATTGATCAGGAGGTTCCACCTTCTCTTCCCTACTAAACCGGGTCCTCTTAGTAAGGGTCCGGTGGCCCCTCATAAAAGGGGGAGTACTGTTAGGGATCTGCCAGGTACTACGTCTAGGTATACTCCTGGGATTAATCAATCCACACCTGAGGCCAGACCTGTTCGACTGACACAATCTCCCACCAACCAGGGTGGCAGGCTCAGGAGTGGGAGAGCCTATCGCGGCCTGGTCAGTCGGAGTTAGCTCCGCCCCCTGTCCTTTATTACCTGCCGTGTTCTCCTCCTCAGTGCTTGTAATTCTTCTGGATTCCTGGCCCCACTGCTGCTTGCTCCAGCCTGCTTCTGCCGTGCTTCTGCCTTGCTGCAGTTCCGCTTAACCTGCTTTGCCCCTGGCTTGCTTCCTTCTCCGTGCTCACTTTGGTATACTCCACTTCATCCTGGTCCTGACTACTCATTCACCGCTCCGTTTCCTCGCGGCGTTCCGTGGCTACTGCCCCTTCCCTTGCGTGTTCCCTGTTTGTTCTCCCGTGCACTTAGACAGCGTAGGGACCGCCGCCCAGTTGTACCCCGTCGCCTAGGGCGGGTCGTTGCAAGTAGGCAGGGACAGGGCGGTGTGTAGATTAGGGCTCACTTTCCCTTCACCTCCTTCCTGCCATTACAATAGAGTTTTCTGACATGTTTTAAAAAATCTAAAAACATATTTTTTCGGGCTCTTTCATCCCCATTTGTATAGCAATGCACTTTACTCTCCTCTCTATCTCAGTGGGTGTGATATGAGACCTCAGGCCTGCAAGCACTGCCTGGTGCAATCAGAAGATAACTGCAAGGGGGGGGTGTAAAGGGGGATGATTAGTGGCTTTACATGTCAATGGATGAGCAATAGCAGCTTTTCCTTAGGTTGGGTTCTCACGACGCAGTAGAAATGCGTAGGTAGCCACGAATTGCAGCAAATGAACACCATGTTGCCGCAATTTTTGTAAAATTACTGCAAATTGACATGATTTTGTCTCGATTCGCACCAAAAAACACATTTTGACTGCTATTTGAGAACCCAGCCTAAGTAAAAGCATCTACAGCTGACTCTGTAGATGACAGTGATGATAATCTCATCACTAACAAAGGGGAGTAGGGAGAGGGTGAGTAGCTGTACCAGCCAGGGGCTGTGTACATAGCATGAATGCTATCTAAAGATTAGAGTGTCTGAAAAAGGAGAAGCTAGTTTATTTAGTGAAGCTTAATTATCTGGATGATGCTGCTGTGGGGCTGCAGTACATTACACTTAGGATGTGGATGCTGGCAATGCTTTGCACTAAGGAGCACGCACAACTAGAGATGGACAAGACCTAGCAACAGGCAGTTGACACCAATTTATCAGGAAATGAGACTCCACATGACTTTTGGAACTTTTAATTGGGGTAAGAAGGCATTAAAAAAAAACTATGTACGTGATACAATTGCTCTATATTGCATGGGCTGTCTAAATGAAAGAAGTTGTTGCAAAGTGCAGTGACCAATTAATTTAGCACTTAAAAAGCAAATGAAAATGAAAAAAAAAACATTTCAGTGCAAACGTGCCAATAGCCTGTAACAGGGGTGAGGAACGTCTCGCCCGGCCTCACTCGGACCACGCTGCCGCTGTGTCATTTAAGACATGGCTCCGTCAGAGGCAGTTTGAGTGAGGTTGGTGTATGCCGGCTCAAGCGTGGATCAGTCCGGTCAGCTGACCTGAGTCTGTGATGTGAGGTCAGGTGACTGGACTGTGCCGGCCCAAGAGTGGACCAGTCCGGTCACCTGACCTGAGTCAGGGGCATGAGGTTACGTGACTGGACTGGTCCACTCCTGGGTCAGCACAGTCCAGTCATCTGACGTCACGTCATCTGACGTCACGTCAGGTGACTGGACTGATCCATTCCTGGCACAGCACACCCCGACCTCGGTCTGAATGCCGCTGCCGCTGTGTCACTCCCTCCTTGGCGCCGTCTGCCCCACTCACTCACATTTAGGAGCAGGAGAAGGGCGGACAGAGCCAAGTATGGAGGCGGCGGTCTGAGTGTGGTTGGTGCGTGCCGGCCCAAGAATGGACCAGTCCGGTCTCCTGACCTGAGTCAGTGGCATGAAGTCAGGTGACTGGACTCGTCCACTCCCGTCACAGCATGCCCCGACCTCACTCTGTCGTCGTGTCATTCTCTCCTTGGCCCTGTCCGCACCCCCTACTGAAAGTGAGGTCCAAGTGACTTAAAGGTTTTTTTTTTCATCAAGGGCATTTATGATATCTCCACAGGATATTAAGCCAAAACTAAAGAGAATGAAGCAGCACAAGTCCCGAGTTTCTGGAGCGTTGCATGCTGTCAGGCCAGGCAAGCCCACTCTGGCATAATGTAATTTCCAAGAAAACTAGTAGGACAACAGCACACGTCTCCAAGTCTTCAAAAAAGGTAAGTTATATTGTCAAAACATCTACGGTAAACAGGCAACGTTTCGACCCATAGTGAGTTAAGGGTCTTTCTCAAGTCTAACATATCTAAAAAACATCACCTTAAATAGGTAGGTATAAGTCGTCACGCGATACAATCCAACCTGTGAAAATCATGATCAGTGTCGCCCAGGTGAATTATACATTTATTTGATTAACATCGGTAATATTATTATATATCAGTAAAACGTGTAAAAAAAATGACACACAATATATATATTCAGTAGAACAGTTGATATATATATATATATATATATATATCAATCATTATTTCGCCAAATGAAAAAGGAGAAGAGAAGTTCACCACACTACAGCTCCAAGCGCCGATCTCAGGATTCTATTGCGCATGCTTCACAGTCCAAGAATTGCCGAGATATAATAGAGCGAGTCAAAAACTCATCTATCTCAAACTGAAAAGATCGGTAAAATCATCTCTCCAGGTACATATCAAATTCACATATATTTAACCCCTTCCAGCACCTTGCCGTTAATGCACGTCAATGTGTGCAGAAACTGCGCACCTTGACGTGCAGTTGCGTCTGTGCTTTGACAGTTAACCGACGGTTAACTGTGCAGGGTGTCTGCCCTGCAGTCCCTGTTGCCGATCAGCGGCCCATCGCCGCTGATTTAGGCAGTTAACCCCTTAAATGCGGCGTACGATTGCAATCGCCGCATTTAAGGTGTTTAGCACAGATCGTCCGCCCCCACGTGAAATCACGGGGGCTGGTGATGGTACCCATGGCAACCAGACGCCAGACAATGGCTTCCGGTCTGCCATGTACAGAAGCCTCTGCTGGTCCTCCTAGGCTTCCTGTCAGAGTGACTGTCATGTCACAATGACAGTTAGGGTATGTGCACACAAGAACTTTGTTTTACGTCTGAAAAGACAGACTGTTTTCAGGAGAAAACAGCTGCATCGTTTCAGACGTAAAAGCTCCTCCTCGCATTATGCGAGGCGTCTTTGACATCCGTAATCTTGAGCTGTTCTTCATTGACTTCAATGAAGAACGGCTCAAATTACGTTGCAAAGAAGTGTCCTGCACTTCTTTGCCGAGGCAGTCAATTTACGTGTCGTCGTTTGACAGCTGTCAAACGACGACGCATAAATGACAGGTCGTCGGCACAGTACGTCGGCAAACCCATTCAAATGAATGGGCAGATGTTTGCCGACGTATTGTAGCCGTATTTTCAGACATAAAACGAGGCATAATACGCCTCGTTTACGTCTGAAAATAGGTTGTGTGAACCCAGCCTTAGAATACATTACACTACGTAGGCAGTGTAATGTACTCTAGCAGCGATCAAAGCTGCAAGTCTAAGGGTCCCCTAGTGGGACAAGTAAAAAAAGTTAAAAAAATTTTTTTTTTTTTTAAAAAGAGTGTCAAAATACAAGTTATAAGGGACATAAACAAGAAATGTTTTTTTCATATAAGTCTTTTATTATAGGAAAAAAATGAACACGTAAAAAAAAAGTACACATATTTTGTATCACCACGTTCGTAACGACCCCAACTATAAAACTATAATATTATTTTTCCCACACGGTGAACACCGCAAATAAAATAAATTAAAAACTATGCCAGAATCACTATAATAATGTAACGAAAACTATATACATATGGTATCGCCGTAATCGTACCGACCCGCAGAATAAAGTAAAACATTCATTTATAGCCCAGGGTGAACGCCATAAAAAAAACAAAAAAAAAAACATTGTCAGAATTGATGGTTTTTGGTCACCTTGCTTGCCAAAAAATGGAATAAAAAGTGATCAAAAAAATCGCATGTACCCCAAAATGGTACCAATGAAAACTACAGATTGTCCCGCAAAGAATAAGCCCTCACCCAGCTCCGGTGGTGAAAAAAAGAAAAAAGTTCTGGCTCCCAGAATATAGCGATGCAAAATGTGCAGTGTTCCAAAAGCGGATAAGATTGGGCGCCATTTATAAGTGCGACACTGGCCACATATCTGCGGATTATTATTTATTTACCCCATTATTATACCCTCTTATTATGTCCCTGATGTACCCTGCCCAGCCTACATATGCCCCCACATTATAAACTGAAATACCAGCAAAACGCCAGAGCTACTACCAAGCAAAATCTACGCTCCCTAAAGCCAAATGCTGTCCCCTCCCTTCTGAGGTCTACAGCATGCCCAAACAGCAGTTTACGTCACCGATATGGCATCGCCATACCCGGGACAACCCGGTTAATATTTTATATGGTATTTGTGGCACAAACAGGGCACAACATATAGTGCACTAAAATGGCACATAAGTGGAAAATTTTAATTTTCACTCTTCACCATCCACTGCGCATTAAACCGTTCACGCACCACGACTTAATAGCATGTCGTGGTGTGGGGAGGGGATGTATGGAGCGGGCTCACGCGCTGAGCCTGTGCAATACGCTGCGGGTGTCAGCTGTGTATTAGAGCTGACACCCGGGACTAACGGACAGGAACTGCGAGCGCGCTGTTACAGGACCGCTGACTCAAATCTCCTATGGGGACTAATAAAATGTGTAAAAACAAAAGTAAATAGTTATTATTAGTGGAAAAAATTAAATAAATATTTAAAGTCCAATATTTTCACATTTTTTCTCTAAAGTAATGTAAAAAAATACACAAAATTGGTATCGCTGTGTCCGTAAAAGTCCAAACTATTACAATATACCATTATTTAACTCGCACGGTGAACGCTGTGGAAAATAAAGAATTTAAAACTGCAAAATCGCTGTTTTTTGGTCACCTTGGCTCTACCAAAAAATGGAATAAAAAGTGCTCAAAAAGTTGTATGTACCAAAAAATTGTACCAATAAAATAAGCCCTCACACCACTCTATTGACGGAAAAATAAAAAACTTATGGCTCTTGGAATGCGGGGAGGGAAAAACGAAATAGAAAAAGCAAAACATGGATCAGTCCGGAAAGGATTAACTACTTTCTAATGAAAAAACATTTATGACCACGTGTGGGGTCTAGCCGTACTCGGGAGAAATTACTTTACAAATGTTGGGGTGCTTTTTCCTCCTTTATCCTTTGTGAAATTGAAAAAATTCAACATTTTAGTGGAAATAATGTTGATATTAATTTTCACGGCCTAATTCTAATAAATTCTGCAAAAGACCTGTGGGGTCTAAATGCTCACTCTACCCCTAGATAGATTCCTTAACACCTTCCTGACCGCCCACTGTCATTTGACGTCAGGCGGTGCAGGTCCCGAGCCTACAACGACGTCTTTTGGCGTCGCTGTAGGAGAGGCTCATGAGCGCTCCTGTAACTTACAGCTCCTGATCTTAGAGCAGCCTCCTGAACACAGCTGGGGTCAGAAAACATTCAGACCCCAGCTGTTTAACCCTTTGATTACCGCGGTCCGTGACCGCGGCATGACCAAAGGGAATTCCACTCTTTGATTGCATCCCCGGGATTCCGGTGATGCGATCAAACAATGGGGAATCCCTCTGCAGTCAGCCCTGGGGACCTACAAAGGACCCCAGGGCTGTCTGTTCCATTTGCCTGCTGTTCGGGCACACTATGTGCTGCCCGATCAGCAGCCTGTGTCATAGTGACACAGTGTAATGTATTAGCATACAGGAGTATGCTAATACATTACAAGTAAAAAAAAAAAGGTACAAATAAAGTTATCCCTTGATGGGATTAAAAAAAAAAGTAGCACAAAAAATAAATAAATAAAAAAAGTCCCAAAAAGAGTCTTTATTTTGCATAAAATACATTTTATTGCCCCTACACTAAATAAAAACAAAAAACCTACACATATTAGGTATCTACACGACCGTAATATCCTGAAGAATTAATTTAATGGGTTATTTAGCGTGAAACGTGAACGGGATAAAAAAGAAAAAAAGAAACAAGAAAAACTATGCAGAGAATCGCTTTTTCCTATATTCACGCCGTAAAAAAAATTTTTTTTACCCCCAAACTGGGAAAAAAAATACTATTTCTCTCGCACAAAACAAGGCCTCATACAGCCACGTCAATGAAAAATTTAAAAAGTTAGGGCTGCTGAAAGGCAGGGAGGCAAAAACAGAAAAATTGAGCTGGTCATTAAGGTCTTTTCAGGCCCGGTCATTAAGGGGTTAAGTGGTGTAGTTTACAAAATGGGGTCACATTTGGAGGGCTTCAACTGTTTTGGTCCCTCGGGGGCTTTGCAAATTTGACATGACACCCGAAAACCATTTCAGCTAAATTTGAGCTCCAAAAGCCAAATAGCGCTTCTTCTCTTCTAAGCCCCGCTGTGGGTCCAAACAGCACTTTATTACCACATATGGCATATTTACGTAATCGGGAGAAATTGTTTTACAAATGTTGTGGTGCTTTTTCTCCTTTATTCCTTGTAAACATTAAAAATGTCTACGTTTTTTCAGAAAAAAAGTAGATTTTTACCTTTATAGACTAATTCCAATGAATTCAGCAAAACAACTGTGGAGTCAAAATGCTAACTTTACCCCTAGATAAATTCCTTGAGGGGTGTAGTTTCCAAAATGGGGTCACTTTTGGGGGTCTTTACTGTTTTGGCACCACAAGACCTATTCAAACGTGACATGGTGCCTAAAATATATTCTAAAAAAAGGAGGCCCCAAAATCCACGAGGTGCTCCGTTGCTTCTGAGGCTTGTGTTTCAGTCCATTACCAAACTAGGGCCACATGTGGGATATTTCTAAAAACTGGGCAATAAATATTGAGTTGCATTTCTCGGGTAAAACCTTCTGTGGTACAGAAAAAAATGTATTACAACTGAATTTTGGCAAAAAAAAAGAAATTTGTACATTTCACCTATACTTTGCTTTAATTCCCATGAAATGCCTAAACGGTTAAAACACTTTTTGAATGCTGTTTTGAATACTTTGAGGGGTGCAGTTTTCAAAATGGCATGATTTATGGGGACATTCTAATATATAAGGCCCTCAAAGCCACTTCAGAACTGAATTGGTCCCTGAAAAAATAGGCTTTTGAAATTTTCTTGAAAATATGAGAAATTGGCTGCTAAAATTCGAAGCCTTGTAACGTCCTAGAAAAATAAAAGGACGTAGAAAAAACGATGTAAACATAAAGCAGACATATGGGAAATATAAACTAGTAAGTATTTTGTGTGGTATTACTATCTGTTTTACAAGTAGATACATTTAAATTTAGAAAAATGGAAATTTTTGCTAATTTTCTCTAAATCTTGTTGTTTTTCACAATAAATATTGAATTTAGACCGGAAGCTATCTTAGATAACGAACAGGAGAAAGGAAAAATATTCAATTTATAGGATCATCTTAAATGGAGTCTTCATCCTGGTCGTGTGCTTGCTGGTGTATGGTGAACGGACCTCCATGATAGACAATCTCCCACTGTAAGGATAAAAATAATACGAGTAAATATATAAAAAAGTAAACCAATAATCACCAAAAACAATGTGCAAAATATTATATATAGATAGCTCACGGTCTCATTATGTTTTTATAACAATTTATGTCATGATATGGGTTTAAAGGGAGTTGTTATAAGAGCCTACTGGCTGTTAACAAGTCATTCGGTTAATACGCTGTACGTCTGTCTGATTATCGTATCAGACATATGTTACGAGCGTTCCCTTTAATAATATTATAATCACTTTTGTCATTTAGAACATGTAGGGCATTTAACATAGGGTATGTCTTGATTATTGATAATACTAACATATGCAAGGTTTTACACTATACCATACATTGAGATATGGAGTGTCTCTCTCTCCCGTCAGCCCATTGGACATTCGTAAACATGTGACTCTGGATCTTAATGTAAATAATGAACTAGAGCTACACGCTTTGGGATTGTTTAAATATATGTGAATTTGAGAGATGATTTTACCGATCTTTTTAGTTTGAGATAGATGAGTTTTTGACTCGCTCTATTATATCTTGGCAATTTTTGGACTGTGAAGCATGCGCAATAGAATCCTGAGATCGGTGCTTGGAGCTGCAGTGTGGTGAACTTCTCTTTTCCTTTATCGTTTTGCGAAATAATGATTGATATATATCCATCAATTGTTCTACTGAATGTATATTGTATGTCATTTTTTCACACGTTTTATTGATATATAATAAGATTACCGATGTTAATCAAATAAATGTAAAATTCACCTGGGCGACACTGATCACGATTTTCACAAGTTGGAATGTATCACCTGACAACTTATACTTACCAATTTAAGGTGATGTTTTTAGATATGATGTTAGGCTTGAGAAAGACCCTTAACTCACTATGGGTCGAAACGTTGCCTGTTTACCGTAGATGTTTTGACAATAAAACGTACCTTTTTTGAAGACTTGGAGACGTGTGCTGTTGTCCTACTACTTTCCTCGGAAATCTCCACAGGATATGTCATAAATGTCCAATAGATGCGGGTCCCACCTCTGGGACCTGCACCTATCTCTAGAATGGGGCCCCTAAGCGCTGTTCTTCCTCTTTGTGTTGTGCTGAAGCTTAGGATTTCCGATCATAAAGAAGAAAACAGCGTAGCTTGCTGAGCTAAGCTGTTTCCGTAAGTCCCATAGATCTGAACAGCAGTTACAGAAACAGCGTAACTCGCATGCTGTGCTGCTTCCATAACTGCAATTCACTACTATGGGAGTTACGGAAACAGCGCAGCTCAGTAAACTACGCTGTTTTTTTCTTCATAGTCAGAAATCAGCAGGAACACAGACAGGTAGAATGGGGTTTAGGGGTTCTAGAGATAGGTGCGGGTCTCAGAGGTGATATGTCATAAATGTCCCTGATGGGAAAACCCCTTTAAGTAAGTCGAAAACAACTTACTGCTGCGAGCAGTTCTTTTCAAAACTTACCAAAGAGACGACTGCACTCCAGACTGACTGACACATCATCAGCAATACCGGTTAACATCACACGCCTCATCAAAGAGAAGCAGTTCCAGCCATCACATTATGGGTGAGTTAATTAAAGAGGCTCTGTCACCAGTTTATAACTGCCCTATCTTCTACCTAATCTAATATGCGCTTTAATGTAGATAAGTAATGTGTAGTTTTTTTTTTTTATATAAATGTTTATTTGTGACAAAGTTCTGAGCATTTTATGTGTTATGCAAATTTATTCTTAATGCCTAAGTGGGCGTTTTTTTTACTCTTGACCAAGTGGGCATAGTAAAGAGAAGTGTATGACGCTGACCACTCAGCATAATACACTTCTCTTCATTCATTTCCAGCTTAACCACAGCACAGCGTGATCTCGCGAGATCACGCTGTGCTGTCATTTACTCCCGTAGTTCCTTCACACAAGCGACGGGAGAATGACCAGACATCGTCTCCAGCCTGTGGGCTTGTTTGTTGCAGGACAATCTGTAGTTTTCATTGGTATCATTTTGGGGTACATGCGATTTTTGCATCACTTTTTATTAAATTTTTTGGCAAGCAACGTGACCAAAAACCATAAATTCTGACCCTGGGCTATAAATGACAATTTTACTTTATTCTGCGGTTGATACGATTACGGTGATAACATATGCATATATTTTTTTTTTATGTTTTGCAGCGTTTGCCCAATAAAATCACTTTCTTATGAAATTATTTATTTTATGTGTCCCCATATTAGTCCAAAAAGCTTTGTAAGGGCTTTTTTTTTTATGCAGGACGGGTTGTAGCTTTTATTGGTACTAATTTGGAGTCCATGCGAGTTTTTTAATCACTTTTTATTCTATGTTTTGTGAGGGATGGTGACAAAAAAATAGTGATTCTGCCATGGTTTTTTACCTATTTTTTTGCTGTATTTACCGTGTGGGAAAAATAATATCATAGTTTTATAGTTTGCGTCGTTACGGACGCGGGCATACCAAATATGTGTACTTTTTTTTTTAACGTGTTCATTTTTTTCCTATAATAAAGGACTTATAATCTAAAAAGCTTTTTTTGGTTTTGTAACATAACTTTTATTTTAACACTTTTATAAAACATTTTTATTACTTTTTTTTTTACTTATTTTTTTTTTGTCCCACTAGGGCAGGGGTCAGGAACCTTTTTGGCTAAGAGAGCCGTAAACGCCACATATTTTGAAATATAATTCCGCGAGAGCCGTACAATATGTTTAAAGGGCCATTGACAGATCAATCGCTCCAATGTTCACTTAGTACAGCAAGGAATGCTCCTCCCTGCTGTATAAAGCCACAACTGGACTGAAACAATGGTAATTAGCAGTAAAAAAATTAAATAAATAACTTACATTGTGAGCTTGCGATGCATGACATCAGTCCAGCAGTCTGGCTTCTTCTTTTTCCTGCGCATGACTGGAAGCTGGCATTCTTCCCACCTGATGTTGAGAGAATGCCAGCTTTGAGGCATTCGCAGAAGAAAGAATGCCGCTTCACTAGGGGACGCAGGTGCGTGCTTGCAGACGGCGCGGCTATGCAGGGAGTTATGGGAAATGTAGTCCATGCTCCCTGCCGCTCACCACTGCCGCCAATGCTTATCAGGCCATCAAAGAACTACCAATATCAGCGTGCACCGCGGCCTGATGGAGCGCGGTGCACGGGCTGATGGAGCGCGGTGCATGCATCCTTCCCATAGACAGGTAGGAGCAGTGGCGGATTAAGTAGACCATGGGCCCTGGGCTGTTACCCAAACTTGGGCCCCCCTTCCTCACCGTAACTATTTTTAACACTACCTTTTTGGGCAAGAATTAACAGTGTTACGATTCCCCTTGTCACAGCGCGGTGTCCCTACATACTGACAGGATCACACTGTGCAGGGACACAACCTCCTGACAAGGGGAATTGTCTATCAGTCCTGGACCGCAGAAAGACTTTTTGTGAAATACAAGGATTTCCTATAATAAACATGCCAGGAGAGGTGACAGATTCTCTATAAATCTAGTGACTCACAGGTGACGACGTCTCAGATTCTAGTAGTTTTTTTCCTCTTTTCTTCTCCATCCGGTCCAGCGCTCATGACGACTTCTCCCGGCCATGACTCATTTCTGCAGAATTTGCCACTTAGACGTCTCCTCACTTTTCCAACATTTCCACACCTATAAACGAAAATAAAGTTATCATGGTGCCACATAGTGTACCCCTAAATATAATAGCACCAAACACTGCGCGCCTGAATATAATACCACACACTGTAAAACACCATACACACAGCCCCCTGTACATAGTGCCACACACAGCCCCTGTAGATATTACACACCCCCATAGATATCGCCATACACAGCCCCCTCTATATATCACACATCCCCCTCGTAGAGAGCGTTACACACAGCCCCCTATAGATAGTGCCATACAGCCCCCCTGTAGAGAGCGCCACACAGCCCTCCCCCTCTTGTAAATAGCACCAAAAAGCCCCCCCTATAAAGAGCGCCACACACATACCACGGTGGATAGCACTACACAGCCCCCCCTTGCCTCACAGCGCTCCCCCTTGTATATAGTGCCTCACAGCGCTCCCCCTTGTATATAGTGCCTCACAGCGCTCCCCCTTGTATATAGTGCCTCACAGCGCTCCCCCTTGTATATAGTGCCTCACAGCGCTCCCCCTTGTATATAGTGCCTCACAGCGCTCCCCCTTGTATATAGTGCCTCACAGCGCTCACCCTTGTATATAGTGCCTCACAGCGCTCCCCCTTGTATATAGTGCCTCACAGCGCTCCCCCTTGTATATAGTGTCACACAGCGCTCCCCCTTGTATATAGTGCCACACAGAGCTCCCCCTTGTATATAGTGCCACACAGCGCTCCCCCTTGTATTTTTTTTGGGTAATAACATTGTTTTACCCTAAAATAGACCTTTTATTTGTGATCGTCATTGTCTACCGTAAATTTTAATATATTACATGTCTATATTAGGGTAATTGGGTCAGCGCTAGCGTTACAACAATGATTGGCGGGGGGAACGTTTTTTTTGGGGTGGGTATTTTATGTGTATTTATTATTATATTTTTTTTTTGCACTTTACTATTTTTTATTACTATGTTCTGATCCTCAAAGGTCAAAAAAGACCTTTGGGGAACTTTATATCTACTTTCTCTTTGTTTTACACCATGTTTTTCCACTGTAACTGGAGCTGCACAGCAGCCCCAGTTACAGGGGAAATCAGCCCTCTCACAGTGACGATTGTCACTAATAGGGCTGTGCTGGGTCTAGTAAGACCCAGCAACAGTCTGCCACTAACGGCACCCGGCGATCATGTGACCTGTCACATGATCACCGGGAGGAATAGAGACAGCGCCGCTGCTGCTGTCTCTATTCCTGTACACAGCGTTCATTGAACGCTGTGTAAGAAGACATCGGAGAAGAAAGAAGCAGCGAAAGCTGCTTCTGTCTTCTCCTCAGGGTCCCCGGCAGTCACTGACAGCCGGAGACCCGACATTCAGCTGCCCGATCGCGCGGGCAGCAAGTTAAAACCCGAGCCGTAGAAAGTCTATGGCTCGGGTTTTAAGCACCCGTCCCTGACCGCTGGCCGTAAAAATACAGCCAGCGGTCGGGAACCAGTTGGGCAGGAGGATAATCCTGTACTGACCTCAGCGCCGGTGACCGCCCGCCGGCTCTTCTCTTGCTGCTTTGGAGTAACAGAACAGCCGTCCGTCACTGTTCTGTTACTCAATGGCGGCGGCCCGCACTGTCAGGGAGGCGTGTCCTACCCCTGGATACCGGCGAATTCCCTGCTCCTCCCCATCTTCGGCCGTTAGCAGCGCTAGCGCGCTGAATAGATTTAGGAGATAATGTGCGTTTCGGGCTGCCATGGGCCCCCTGGGAGCCTCGGGCGGCCGCCCGAAACGCCCATATGATAATCCGCCACTGGGTAGGAGCCCTGTCTGCGAGCCAGATACGGCCATCAAAAGAGCCATATCTGGCTCGCGAGCCATAGGTTCCCGACCCCTGCACTAGGGGATGAAGACTTGCAGCTCTAATTGCTGCTGGAATACATTACACTACCTAAGTAGTGTAATGTATTCCAACTGTCATTGTTACGTGACAGTCACTCTGACAGGAAACCTATGAGGACCATCCTCTAGCTGGCCTCCGGTTGCTATGACAACTATCGACAGCCCCTGCGATTGCATGTGGGGGCTGCCGATCTGCTCTAAACCCCTTAAATGTGGCAATTGCAATCGACTGCCGCATCTAAGGGGTTAATTGCCGAAATCAGCAGCGATGGGCCGCTGATCGGGAACAGGGAGAGCAGGGCAGAAGCAATGCACAGTTAACCGCCTCTGCGGTGTAGTGTCGAACGGCGGTTAACTGTTAGAAGTCCAGACGTAACTGCATGTCAAGGTGCGCGAAGTTATTGCTCACCTTGACTTGCAGTTACGTTAAGGTGCGGGAAGGGGTTAAACCATACCTCCCAACTTTTGAATTCGGAAAAGTGGGGCATTTTAAGCCACGCCCTAACCACGCCCAATATCCCGCATCAACACATCAAATCACGGCCAGATCCTTCTGCAAATAACAAGCGCACATTCTCACTGTGGATCTCTAGACTGTCTGGATATCACAGATATTATGGATACGGTTATATCGTCTTTATGTTACTTTTCCTATCTTGGGTATAACATTTGCTCATCACGGCGGCAGCAGCTGCTGCAGGACAAACCAAAAGGCTGAGAACAATGAAAGTCAAGATGGAGACCCTGTGGTTGATGACTTTTCAATTGACAGGTAGCAGAGTTACATGATGGGTACAGCCCACTGTACATAGCGCCAGACACAGCCCCGCTGTAGATAGCTCCAGATACAGCCCCCCTGTAGATAGCTCCACACACAGCCCCCTGTAGATAGCTCCACACACAGCCCCCTGTAGATAGCTCCACACACAGCCCCCTGTAGATAGCTCCACACACAGCCCCCTGTAGATAGCTCCACACACAGCCCCCTGTAGATAGCGCCACACACAGCCCCCCTGTAGATAGCTCGATACAGCCCCCTGTAGATTGCTCCACACAGCCCCCCCTGTACATAACGCCAGACACAGCCCCCTGTAGATAGCTCCAGATACAGTCCCCCTGTACATAGCGCCAGCCACAGCCCCCCTGTAGATAGCTCCACACACAGCCCCCTGTACATAGCGCCACACACAGCCCCCCTGTAGATAGCGCCACATACAGCCCCCCTGTAGATAGCACCACACACAGCCCCCCCATGTAGGTAGCGACACACACAGCCCCACTGTACATAGCGCCAGACACAGCCCCCCTGTAGATAGCTCCAGATACAGCCCCCCTGTACATAGCTCTAGATACAGCCCCCTTGTAGATAGCTCCACACACAGCCCCCCTGTAGATTGCTCCACACACAGCCCCCTGTAGATAGCTCCACACACAGCCCCCTGTAGATAGCGCCACACACAGCCCCCCTATAGATAGCTCTAGATACAGCCCCCTGTAGATTTCTCCAAACAGCCCCCCTGTACATAGCGCCAGACACAGCCCCCCTGTAGATAGCTCCAGATACAGTCCCCCTGTACATAGCGCCAGACACAGCCCCCCTGTAGATAGCTCCACACACAGCCCCCTGTACATAGCTCCACACACAGCACCCCTGTAGATAGCGCCACACACAGCCCCCCTGTAGATAGCGCCACACACAGCCCCCCCTGTAGATAGGGCCACACACAACCCCCCTGTCCATAGCGCCAGAAACAGCCCACCTGTAGATAGCTCCACACACTGCCCCCTGTAGATAACTCCACACACAACCCCCCTGTAGATAGCGCCACACACAGCCCCCTGTAGATAGCTCCACACACAGCCCCCCTGTAGATAGCGCCACTCACAGCCCCCTGTAGATAGTGCCACACACAGCCCCCATGTACATAGCACCAGACACAGCCCCCCCTGTAGATTGCTCCACACAGCCCCCCTGTACATAGCGCCAGACACAGCCCCCCTGTAGATAGCTCCAGATACAGCCCCCTGTAGATAGCTCCACACATAGCCCCCCTGTAGATAGCTCCAGATACAGCCCCCCTGTAGATTGCTCCACACAGCCCCCTTTACATAGCGCCAGACACAGCCACCCTATAGATAGCTCCAGATACAGCCCCCCTGTACATAGCACTAGACACAGCCCCCTGTAGATAGCTCCAGATACAGCCCCCCTGTAGATAGCTCCACACATAGCCCCCCTGTAGATAGCTCCAGATACAGCTCCCCTGTAGATTGCTCCACAGAGCCCCCCAGTACATGGCGCCAGACACAGCCCCCCTGTAGATAGCTCCCTGTAGGTAGCGCAACACAACCCCCTTATAAGAGGTAGCTGGCCCTACTGCTGCCACTCTCCACTCTGCTTTCACTCACCGTCAGAAAAAGGCAGGAGTCTTGCGGCGGCGTTCTCACTGGTGTCGATGCCGGCCCGGAAGTGGACCAGTCCAGTCACCTGACCTGTCACCTGACCGGTGAGGTCAGATGACAGGTCAGGTGACTGGACTGGTCCACTTACGTGCCGGCATCGATCCCTGTGAGAACACCGCCGTAAGACTCCTGCCTTCTTCTGATCGCTGCTGCAGACGTCCGGCATGCAGGGCGCCTGTCAGCAGCGATCAGCTGTTTTGATACAGCTGCAGCGCCCAGCGGGACTTTTTGCAGACCGCCCGGGACGCGGTGAGAAACCGGGACTGTCCAGCCAGTTTCGGGACGGTTTGGAGGTATGGTTAAACTCATCTGTAAACAAATCCATAGGTTTTCAATCAGTCTTCCATTATGGTTAAAAGTGTCCGTTGGTGTCCGTTTTTACAAGTTTCCATCCGAGGTCAACTTTAGTTATCAACCAAGTATGTAAAGCTAAGTGAACCATCCTACAAGCTGCCACCCAGTTGAATTATTACATTTCGTGTCCTCATATGCATTAACCCAGTGACTACCAGTCTCTACATTCCAAACAGCTTCCATCTCTCTCTCTCTCTCTCTCTCTACTAAAACCTCTGGTTCGGAACATGTCTTCCAAATCTCCCAAAACTTCCAGACCATCGGACATTATCTGGTCTTCCGAGTTTTAGGAAAATCATGTCCTTGACTCCCAGGTTTGTTTCGAGGCAATCTCTACTACTTAAAGGGAATGCATCACCTATATATTTTTTTCTAATTAAAACAAGGTACTGAAACATATTCTTTTTTTCTAATCTATTTTTTTTTTATTGTAGATTTTTTTTAAATTATCTTTTGTTTACCTGATTATGGAAGCAGCCAAATTGCCTGACCTGCTAACAGCATTTAGGGATATGCTTTACAGCAGCCACATGGACCTGAGGGACCTGTGACAGTGGGGACCCATTCACTTTTATGGGAGAGTTTCCTAGGCATGCTATGTGACTTGTGCAGAGGTCATTGTGAAGGAGGGGAGCTGTGTCCATAATGTATTGTCAATGGTAGAGAAGTAATCTCACCAAAATGTTTCCAAAAATATGTTTAACAAAAAACTTAATCAAACAATAGGTCATTTTCTGACTACACATTTTCTCTAAATGCTTGAAAGAGAGGTTGTGGGTACCAGAAAGAGATGTCCAAGTTCCTTGTCTGATTAAGGACTACTTTAGGAGACATAAGGAATGTATTGAGAGGGGCCATAACGGGGGTGTACTGTTATTTAATTCTCCTTACTCCAGCTCCTCTGCTCTGTGTCTCGATGACATGTGCATCACTTTACCTTGGCAAGCGGGTGTTTGGCGATGATGCCACGCGTTGCCAACTGGACGCAAACCATTCCTGGTTTCCTGGATGCTTGCCTCTAGGCTTCAAACTTTGCCTCTGATCTTGCCCCTTGGATTCCTCGTCTTCTGTTTGTCTCTCTGATTTGACCTTTGTCCTGGATTTGATGGTGGGATGCTAGTATGCATGTATGGGATGGTCATCACTCCCACATATATATCCAGGAAGATAGCAAAGGCGACAGTAATCTTTTTAGAATTTCGCTTTTATTGCACCCAATGGGGCCTGAATAGCACAACATTCCTGTAAAAAAAAAAATTTCATCTAAAACATAGAAGTCTTCTGTGTTTTGGATTTATGGAAATCAAATAAAATGCATCCTTTAGATCTATTTTTATTAGGAATTTATTTGTTTCTATTAAATATCTTACATCATTTATCTTCTCTAAATAAAACCTTTTTGTTTCTGAACATTCAAAATAGTTGTTATGGACCTAGCTTTTTTTGTTATGGGAAAAAAAATGGTTTTTCAATGTTGATGATGGAGATATTTTTCCAGGTTTTAATGCTCTGTCTAGTAACTGATCTAGGTATTTGTTTGTATGGAAAAGGAAGGATCTGTTTTGAATTTGGAATTTTATTAGAGGTAGTGTTAACCCATCACTCACTGTTGTTATCGATTTTCATGTCTTTTTAAAGCATTTGGGTAGAATATCTGTTTGAATTAATTTCCGTGATTTTACCTGTTTGAGGCTTCGTTTTGAAGTATCCTATCCACTTCAATTTGCTCTGTATGAAAAATTTATTGTCACTAGTTTTGGATATGTTTTTTTGAACTGTCCCTCATGAAATTCCCTAGTTGGCCCTTGGGAACTGTAATCTTGAGCCTCTATGCATAAGGGCTTCTTTCCAATGAATTAACCCCTTAAGGACACGGCCAATTTTGGCCTTGAGGACAGAACAATTTTGTTATATTTCTCTCTTTGCATCCCGATGCTCATAACTTTTTTATTTTTTGTACGACGTAGTTGTATGAGAGTTTTTTGCTGGACGAGTTGTACTTTATGTAGGTACCATTTTTTGGTACAAATACATTATCGTTTAACTTATATAAATTTTTATTTTGGTGAAAATGCAGAAAAAAAGCAGTTCCGCTGCAGTTGTAATATTTTTTTTTACACCATACACCGATCATCATAAATAATGTTATACATTTGTTGTACACTGTCGTGGCGATACCAAATATGTCTCTATTATTTCATATTTTGGGACTTATATTTTAAAAAGTTTATTTATTATAAAAAAAATGTGTTTCTGTGTATTTTTTTTACTTTTTATTTATTTATTTATCATAATTTTTTTTTACATTGATTTAACTTTTTTTTCTAATCCCATAAAGGGATTTTTCATTTTTATTTTTTAACTGTAAAGTACTGGCATTGATCTACATGCCAGTACATTAGCCTGTGTACTGATTGTACACAGACAGTTGTTAGGACATACACTACCGTTCAAAAGTTTGGGGTCACCCAAACAATTTTGTGTTTTCCATGAAAACTCACACTTATATTTATCAAATGAGTTGCAAAATGACTAGAAAATATAGTCAAGACATTGACAAGGTTAGAAATAATGATTTTTATTTGAAATAATAATTTTCTCCTTCAAACTTTGCTTTCGTCAAAGAATGCTCCATTTGCAGCAATTACAGCATTGCAGACCTTTGGCATTCTAGCTGTTAATTTGCTGAGGTGATCAGGAGAAATTTCACCCCATGCTTCCAGAAGCCCCTCCCACAAGTTGGATTGGCTTGATGGGCACTTCTTGCGTACCATACGGTCAAGCTGCTCTCACAACAGCTCTATGGGGTTGAGATCTGGTGACTGCGCTGGCCACTCCATTACAGATAGAATACCAGCTGCCTGCTTCTTCCCTAAATAGTTCTTGCATAATTTGGAGGTGTGCTTTGGGTCATTGTCCAGTTGTAGGATGAAATTGGCTCCAATCAAGCGCTGTCCACAGGGTATGGCATGGCGTTGCAAAATGGAGTGATAGCCTTCCTTATTCAAAATCCCTGTTACCTTGTACAAATCTCCCACTTTACCAGCACCAAAGCAACCCCAGACCATCACATTACCTCCACCATGCTTGACAGATGGCATCAGGCACTCTTCCAGCATCTTTTCAGTTGTTCTGCGTCTCACAAATGTTCTTCTGTGTGATCCAAACACCTCAAACTTCGATTCCTCTGTCCATAACACTTTTTTCCAATCTTCCTCTGTCCAATGTCTGTGTGCTTTTACCCATATTAATCTTTTCCTTTTATTAGCCAATCTCAGATATGGCTTTTTCTTTGCCACTCTGCCCTGAAGGCCAGCATCCCGGAGTCGCCTCTTCACTGTAGACGTTGACACTGGCATTTTGCGGGTACTATTTAATGAAGCTGCCAGTTGAGGACCTGTGAGGCATCTAGTTCTCAAACTAGAGACTCTAATGTACTTGTCTTGTTGCTCAGTTGTGCAGCGGTGCCTCCCACTTCTCTTTCTACTCTGGTTAGAGCCTGTTTGTGCTGTCCTCTGAAGGGAGTAGTACACACCGTTGTAGGAAATCTTCAGTTTCTTGGCAATTTCTCGCATGGAATAGCCTTCATTTCTAAGAACAAGAATAGACTGTCGAGTTTCACATGAAAGCTCTCTTTTTCTAGCCATTTTGAGAGTTTAATCGAACCCACAAATGTAATGCTCCAGATTCTCAACTAGCTCAAAGGAAGGTCAGTTTTATAGCTCCTCTAAACAGCAAAACTGTTTACAGCGGTGATAACATAATTTCACAAGGGTTTTCAAGTGTTTTCTAATCATCCATTAGCCTTCTAACACAGTTAGCAAACACAATGTACCATTAGAACACTGGAGTGATGGTTGCTGGAAATGAGCCTCTATACACCTATGTAGATATTGCATTAAAAACCAGACGTTTTCAGCTAGAATAGTCATTTAGCACATTAACAATGTATAGAGTGTATTTCTGATTAATTGAATGTTATCTTCATTGAAAAAAAGTGTGCTTTTTCTTTCAAAAATAAGGAAATTTCTAAGTGACCCTAAACTTTTGAACGGTAGTGTACAAGTTATGGGCTTTGATCGCGTCACAGTTATTTTCTGTTACGCGATCAAAGTGCAGCCGCCCCTCCTTGAACGCCACGATCAGCTTTTATCCCGGCATTCAAGGGGTTAAGGTTTCTCTTCTCTCCGCTGTTAGAGCGGGGCCATGGCTGTATATTACAGCCATTGCCCAGCTCTTGATCGCGCACAGATACGGCTGTCACACAGGACGAGAATGCTCTTCCTAATGCGCGAAGTACCCGCCGCTCAGGACGAGCACTCCTCCTGTGTCGGCAACCAGTTAAAGCACACCTAACCTATCAGAAGACTTTGGAATAAGCTTTCATATGTATGTACATGAGGAATAACACTGTTTCTAGCCATTATATAACTTGTATTCTGCATGTTATGGCAGTTTTCCCCTGTGCAGGTTCTATTTCTAATTCTCAGTTTTTTCTGAGATAGTGGGTGGAGTCTAACACCTATCATGTCGGTCAGGGTAAGGCAGTATGACTTATTTAGCAGACGTGCGGCACAATATTAAAAAAACAGACATAAGAAAACAACATATTTTATTGAAATTAAGACACCCTTAAGCTCCCCTCTTTCACCATTTTATTTTAAAAAAACGCAGATCATCGAAGTAGTCCAACGAATCTACGACTTATTCCAAACAGTCCAGTGGAACCTACCAAAAAAAGAAAAGTTAGCAGTTTGAAATATTTTTTTTTTACATCGTTTAAATTTTTTTTTTTCAAAAAGAAAAGAACAAACATACAGAGATAGTAACATAACTGCGCCCATGTGTAACATGGGTTTAAAACATACATGGAGGCCATTAGCTTTGAATATACGTACATCATCAAGAAAAAACAAGCATTTCAGGTACATAGAGATACAGTTACATAGTTAGATAAGCCATGGCACAATGGGGAAGGAGAAAACTAAGGGAAGAGGGGGGAGGTGGGTAACAAGATTATGTAACCTACAGTTATTTGTCAGACATCACCTATCAGTCTCATTGCATTGAAAAGTATATAGTAGTCTCTGCATCTCATAAGCAAGTTTATGCATATTCAATGTACATCAGTTCTATAGTGTAGCCACGGTCTCCAAGTGTTTAAGAATTGTGTATGAGTGTGATCTTGCCAACTGGTCAACTCCTCCAAAGTACAAATCTGATGAACCTTATCCAACCATTGTGTTTTGGATGGGGGAGCAGTCTGAAGCCAGCCAAGGGGGATTAAGTATTTGGCTGCAGCTATCAGGTGTGTTGCTAGATGCGCTTTAGAGGGTTTAAATGACTTTGAGGGCAATGCCAGTGCTATCAATTCCATGGAGAGGTGTATATCAGAACCACAGATTTTATCAATCTCCGTAGATACCTCTTTCCAGAAGTTTGTGACCAGCGGGCAATACCACCAGATCTAGGACAATGTTCCTACAGCTCCCTGACAACGCCAGCACAACCTGGAGACCGATAAACCCAAGTGGTACATGCGCTCCGGCGTCTTGTACCACCTTGTGAGCAATTTATAATGGCTCTCCTGAAGCTTGACACACCTAGAAAATCCGTGGGAGTGTCTCAAGATCCATTTCTGTTCCTGATCTGTGAACTTCTTATTTAATTCCATTTCCCATGACACTAGAAAAGTTGGGGTCCCAGGTGTGCCTAAGCTCAGTAGCATAGGATATAGTCTAGATAATTTGCATTTAGTCACCGACTTGGCGAGGAGCATTTTCTCTAAGTCGCCTAGGTCCCTATTGCCTTTTTTAGAAGAAAGGAAGGTCGCGCAAACATGTTGCACATGGTTCATTTGAAGGAAATTGAGGGAGCCCGGTGAGACCAGTGATCTAATTTTAGCTGGAGAGGGAACCGTATTAGCTTCTAGTAAGTCCGAAATGGTCATATGACAGAACAAATCCCATATATCGTCTGGTGGGGGGTCTTTATGCGCCACATTGTAAGGCAACAGGGAGGCAGGCATAATCGGCGAGGACGTTAAGGGAGGCACACTCATGACTTTGTGAGATCTCCACACCGAGAGTGTTCCCTTCAGAAGAGGATTTGTAATGGATTTTAGGTCTCCCTGGTCGGGTAGCTACAACATTCTCAAAGATTCCCTACCCAAGGGTGCTGTCTCTGGTGCTATACACCAGTCCATTAACCCCGGCAATATCAAATCCAACCATCTCTGTAGATGAATTGCCCTATAATACACCTCCACGTCCGGTAGCCCCAAACCTCCTTTATCCCGTTTTTGCGATAATAATTTATAAGACAAACGGGGCCTGCGCTGATTCCACAAGAAGGCGGAAAACAGATGCCGCACAAGTGTAAAGAAGGTCTTTGGTAGGTATATAGGGACCATATTCATAACATATAGTAGTATCGGCAATATGTATGTCTGTAAAAGATTTTTACGACCCATCCAGGACATGAAGGGTATGTGATAAGAGGTGAGTTGTGTCGACAATTTCTTTAATAGTGGTTGGTAGTTAAGCTTATATAGATCTTGTAATTGACCTGGTATTTGCACGCCTAGGTATGTAATAAAGTGGGAGGGCCATGAAAAGAGTGAGTCTCGTTGTAGTTCTTGTGCCAGAGAGGGGGGAAGGGAAATGTTAAGTATTTCGGATTTGCTATAATTGATCTTGAAGTTGGAGACCCCTCCATACTCAGCAAAAATATGTTGGAGCTGTGGCAGCGCTTGTTGCGTGTTAGTAACCATGAGGAGTATGTCATCTGCAAAAGCCGCCACTAGATGTGTATGCTCTCCTATCTGTAGCCCTCTTATCAGAGAGTCTGATCTAATTTTTTGCAGAAGGGTCTCCAAAGTCAGAATAAAGAGGGTGGGGGACAGTGGGCATCCCTGTCTAGTACCGTTCGTGATATTGAAGGACGGGGATAGGACCCCATTAACCCGTATCCGCGCATGCGGTTCTGTATAAAGTGAGAAAATTGCCGTTATAAATTGAGGCGGGAATAGAAATTTAGCTAACACGTGTTTCATGAAATCCCAGGCCACTCTATCGAACGCTTTCTCAGCATCTGTGCCCATTAGTATCAAAGGTAATTTAGAGTGTTTAGCGTAGTGAATAGAGTTTATCAGTCTTCTCGCGTTATGTTTGCCCTCCCTTCCTAGTACAAACCCCATCTGATCCGGGTTTACCAGTTTAGGCAATAAGGTCCCAATTCTCATTGCCAAAAGTTTGGCCCATATCTTCAAGTCGATATTCAATAAGGATATCGGCCTGTAGCTAGTACAGAGGGAGGCATCTTTCCCCTCCTTCGGTATTATGGTGATGTATGCTTCTAAGGATTGTTTCGAGAAGGGGGTACCTTCTAAAAACGCGTTACACATGTGAGTTAGGGGTGGCAACAAAAAGTCTAGAAATTTTCTATAGTAGGTGAGGGAGAAGCCATCCGGACCTGGGCTTTTACCAGGTGGGAAGGAGGAGACGACACTCTTCACTTCTTCTACTGTAATGGGACGCATGAGAGTGTCCGCCTCTTCTGAGGAGAGGGTAGGTAATTGTAGTGACTCTAAAAACTCAAATACTCGTGTGTCCCTCTGATCAGACTGAGTTCTAGTTTCGTCCTCCTTGATGTTATAAAGGGAGGAATAGAATGACATGAATTCTTTAGCTATATCGGACGTGGAGGTGCGTATTATTCCATCAGCTCCCCTAATTTTTGAAATAAAAGATTTTTCTTTTTGTTTTTTAATAAGGGCCGTCATGAGTCTGTCCCCCTTGTCCCCATGTGCATATATCTTCTGTCTATAGTACATCAGATTTTTGGCCATTTTCAAGTTCAATAAATCCTTTAGTTGCACTCTCAGGGTACCAAGTTCATCCTGAGCGTCCTGTGCTGCTGAGTTTTTATGAACCTTTTCTAGGGCAGCAATTCGGGTCAGTAGGGAATTAATTTGTTTAGATTTTTCTTTTTTGACCTTAGACCCCAGGGAGATCAATAGGCCCCTCATATAGACCTTATGTGCTTCCCATATACACGTGGCCGATACTTCCGAAGAGGTGTTAGTGTCAAAATAAAACTTCAGCTGTTCAGTTAGATAGTTTATATGTGATTCTCCATCCAAGAGAGTATCATTAAGTCGCCATGACCACTCTCGGATGGGCAACCCCATCAAAGGTAAAGTAATGCTAACAGGTGAGTGGTCCGAGACAGTCATTGGACCTATCTGAGCTGACTTTAGGGCTGGACGGAAACTCTCATTAATAAAGAGATAATCCAATCTCTGATGTGACCTATGTGCTAGGGAGTAGAATGTAAAATCTCGAGTCGAGGGATGTAGCGCCCTCCAGGCATCTATTAGTTGTAGGCCCTGGAATTTCCGTTTGATTTTCCCCAGAGCAGCGAAGGATAATGCGGATCTGCTAGTGGAGGAATCCTAGAGAGGGTTCAACGTGACATTGAAATCACCCCCCAAAATTATAGGCCCTTCCGCAAATACAGTTAGTGTGTCTAAAATCTTATCAAACCATCTCGTCTGTGATTTATTTGGAGCATATAGATTTGCAAATGTGTAGATGGAGTTACCAATGTGTCCTTTCAAGAACAGTGCTCTGCCATCGGCTATATTATGCTGTGCTACAAGATTAAAAGGAAGGTCTTTATGAAACGCAATAGACACCCCTCTCGCTGCTGAGCTAGTTGATCCAGAGTGGTACCACTTATTGAAATAATGGGTAGGGAATTTAGGTATCTTTCCCTCTTTAAAATGCGTTTCCTGTAGGAATACTATAGACGCTTTCTCCCGTTTGAGCAGCATCAAGACCTGTCTCCTTTTATTCGGGGAGTTCAAACCCTTAACATTGTATGTGAGTATATTAGTTAACGCCATGAGGTGTCAGAGTATCTTTGCATCATAATGAACTGTAGCAATATCACATCTATCTTGTAAGGACCGGAGTGAAAGGTAGAGGTAACATAGGAGACATACAAAAGGGGGAAACATTGAGTGAACAATGAAAATGAATGCAGCCAGGGATCAAGGATCAGTCCCCCCTGGGGGAGCTCATGACCCTTAGGCCCTGGGGCATCCAAGTATGCATAGCTCAAAGAAGGCACAGCACCTAGTATCATAATGAAACACAAACCACGTATAACATTAGAGGCGCCGTATCTCATCTTAGAGTGTGGGGTACAGAGAAACATCAACCCTGAGCCGATACTTGATCCCGGATCACTATGGCAATATACATATTCTTATTATTTTTAAGGAACTATTCGATACTAGTAAAAAGCATCAGTGGGGGACATGAAGGGAACTCAGCAAACCTGCCATAACATACTCACTGTTCCCATGCATAGTATACAGAAGGCAAATATGTCATACGAACCCCATGTGGGGTTACTGATGGAAGTCCATATTCAGGTAAGATCTCCATCTTCCTTTCTCTCTTGACCTTTCTTGGACCTGGGGGATCTCGTCCGTCCCGCTGTCGCCCATGGTGTGAGCTGTGGTAGATTCGGCAGATGTAAGTCCGTATGAGCCGGCATCCAGGAAGGGATTTCCATAGGAGCGATTCCTAGCTTTTTTCCCAGGTGTCTTGTAAATCCTCTGGAGTGTGAATGATAAGGCGTTTACCATTTTTCAATATGGCCAGGCCAAAGGGATACATCCAGTTGTATGTGAGCCGCATGTCCTGTAATTTAAGAAGAAGAGGCCGCATCTGTAATGGCGGGGGGTAGGGAGACGGACAAGTGAGCCCTAATCTACCCGCCACTCTGTCCCTGCCTACTTGCAACGACCCGCCCTAGGCGACGGGGTACAACTGGGCGGCGGTCCCTGCGCTCAGTAAGTGCACGACAAACACGACAAACATACAAAGGAACACAAGCAAGGAAAAGGGGCAGTTGCCCACGGCAACACCGTGAGCAACCAGAGTGGTGAACGAGCCGAGTCAAACCAGGAGTGTGCGAGGTACAAAACGAAGAGCAGAAGAGTAGTCGGTAAGCCAGGGTCTGTATGGAGCAGGATCAAAAATAGCAGGAGCTGTAGCTGGGCCAGGAAACCACAAGAAAAGAATCACAAGCAGAGAGGGACAGGAAGGGCAGGCTTAAATAGACCGAGGGCGGGAGCTAGCTGAGTCTGGCCAGGTTACGATAGGCTCTCCCACTCCTAAGCCTGCCAGCCACAGTGGTGGAAGCAGGAGTCAGTCTCAGGGATGTAGCCTCAGGTGCTGACTGATTAATTCTGGGAGTTAACCCCGAAGCTGTGCCTGGCAGATCCTTTACAGTACCCCCCCTTTTATGAGGGGCCACCGGACCCTTTCTAAGTGGACCTGGCTTACTGGGGAAACGCAGGTGGAACCTCCTGACCAATACCCCAGCGTGAACATCCCGGGCGGGTACCCAAGTCCTCTCCTCGGGCCCGTATCCTCTCCAATGGACCAGGTACTGGAGGGAGCCATGGACCATCTTGCTGTCCACAATCCTGGCCACCTCGAATTCCACCCCCTCAGGGGTGAGGACGGGAACAGGAGGTCTCCTCGAGGGAGCCAAGGACGGGGAACAGCATTTGAGGAGGGAGGCATGAAACACGTCGTGTATACGAAAAGACGGGGGTAACTCCAGCCGGAAGGAGACAGGATTGAGGACCTCAATGACCTTATACGGCCCAATAAACCGGGGAGCAAACTTCTTGGACGGAACCTTGAGACGCAAGTTCCTAGACGACAACCACACCAGATCCCCGACCATAAACAGGGGGTTAGCAGAACGTTTTTCATCAGCCTGAGTTTTTTGTACGCTCTGGGACACCTCTAGGTTTTTCTGAACCTGGGCCCAGACTGTGCACAGTTCCCGATAAACGACCTCTACCTCGGGATTGTTGGAACTACCAAGAGAAACGGAGGAGAACCGTGGATTAAACCCAAAATTACAAATAAAGGGAGAGACCCCTGACGAGTTACTGACCCGGTTATTAAGGGAAAATTCGGCGAGGGGAATGAAAGAGACCCAATCAAATTGACAGTCAGAGACAAAACACCTTAAGTATTGTTCTAGAGATTGATTAGTCCTCTCCGTTTGGCCATTGGTTTCAGGATGGAAGGCAGAGGAGAAGGACAGATCAATCCCCAACTTCATACAGAAGGCTCTCCAAAACAATGAAACAAATTGTACCCCTCTGTCCGAAACAATATTGACAGGGACCCCATGGAGACGCAGGATGTGTTTGACAAACAAGGTAGCCAACGTCTTGGCGTTGGGTAGTTTCTTGAGGGGCACAAAGTGGCACATCTTACTGAAGCGGTCCACCACCACCCACACCACCGACTTGCCTTGGGATGGAGGCAAATCGGTGATAAAATCCATGGAGATATGTGTCCAAGGTCTCTGGGGAATGGGCAACGAACGCAGTAAGCCCGCTGGTCGGGACCTGGGAGTCTTGGACCTAGCACAAACCTCACAAGCGGCGACGTAGGCCTTAACGTCTTTAGGCAACCCAGGCCACCAATAATTTCTGGTAATGAGGTGTTTGGTACCCAGGATGCCTGGATGGTCAGATAGTGCGGAGTCATGATTTTCCCTAAGTACCCTTAGCCCGAATTGCAGGGGAACAAACAGCTTGTTCTCAGGAAGGTTCCCGGAAGCTGAACCTTGATCAGCCGCAATATCAGAGACTAAATCAGAATCGATCGAGGAAATGATTATACCTGGAGGCAAAATACAAGCAGGATCTTCCTCCGAAGGAGGGCTGGCCATGAAGCTACGCGACAGTGCATCAGCCTTAATATTTTTAGACCCAGCCCTATAGGTAACCAAAAAATTGAATCTGGTAAAAAATAACGCCCATCGAGCTTGTCTCGGGTTTAGCCTCCGTGCAGATTCTAGGAAAACCAGATTCTTGTGGTCGGTAAGGACCGTTACCTGGTGCCTAGCCCCCTCCAGGAAGTGGCGCCACTCTTCAAATGCCCATTTAATGGCTAAGAGTTCGCGGTTGCCAATATCATAGTTACTTTCAGATGGCAAAAACTTCCTGGAGAAGTAGGCACAGGGGCGGAGATGGATGAGGGACCTGGTACCCTGGGACAAGACAGCCCCCACTCCCACCTCAGATGCGTCAACTTCCACGATAAATGGCTCCATTTGGTTGGGCTGAACCAGCACCGGGGCCGAGATAAAGCACTTCTTAAGGACCTCAAAAGCCTGGACAGCCTCAGGAGGCCAGTGGAGGAGATCAGCACCTTTGCGAGTGAGGTCCGTAAGGGGCTTAGCGATGACTGAGAAGTTAGCAATAAATCTCCTGTAATAATTAGCGAACCCCAAAAAACACTGTAACGCCTTCAGGGAGGCAGGTTGGACCCATTCCGCCACAGCATGAACCTTGGCGGGGTCCATGCGGAATTCATGAGGAGTGCGGATTTGACCCAAAAATGGAATCTCCTGTACCCCAAACACACATTTTTCGGTTTTGGCAAACAGTTTGTTTTCCCGAAGGACCTGGAGCACCTTCCTGACATGCTCAATGTGGGAGGACCAGTCCTTGGAAAACACCAGTATGTCATCAAGGTACACTACCAGAAATATCCCCAGGTAATTTCTCAAAATCTCATTTATGAAATTCTGGAAGACCGCAGGGGCATTACACAACCCAAAGGGCATGACGAGGTATTCGAAATGGCCTTCGGGCATGTTAAACGCAGTCTTCCACTCATCCCCCTCTTTGATGCGAATAAGGTTATACGCCCCCCGTAGATCCAATTTAGAAAACCATTGGGCCCCTGGACCTGATTAAAGAGATCAGGATTCAAAGGAAGGGGATACTGGTTCCTTACCGTGACCTTATTCAGGCCACGGTAGTCAATGCATGGCCTAAGACCACCATCCTTCTTCCCTATGAAGAAGAAGCCAGCACCTACCGGAGAAGAAGAGGGACGAATGTAACCCTTGGCCAGGGATTCCTGGATATACACTCTCATGGCTTCATGTTCGGGACAAGAAAGATTAAATATCCTGCCCTTAGGAAGCTTAGCTCCTGGTACCAATTCGATAGCGCAATCGTATTCTCTATGAGGAGGTAACACTTCGGAGGCCTCCTTAGAGAAAACATCAGCGAAGTCCTGAACAAACTCGGGTAGCGTATTCGCCTCCTTAGGGGGAGAAATAGAATTAACAGAAAAACATGACGTACAACATTCATTACCCCATTTGGTTAGCTCCCCAGTATTCCAGTCAAACGTGGGATTATGCAACTGCAACCAGGGAAGACCTAGAACCAAATCGTACGATAATCCCTGCATCAACAGTACAGAGCATTGCTCCAAATGCATGGAGCTAACATGGAGTTCAAAAACAGGGGTATGCTGTGTAAAATAACCATTAGCAAGAGGAGTGGAGTCGATACCCACTACCGGGACAGGTTTAGGCAAATCAATCAGAGGCATAGCAAGAGACATAGCAAATTCCACAGACATGATATTAGTAGAGGACCCTGAATCCACGAAGGCACTGCCGGTAGCAGACCTACCACCAAAAGAGACCTGAAAGGGAAGCAAGATCTTAGTACGTTTCCTATTTACGGGAAATACCTGTGCGCCCAAGTGACCTCCCCGATGATCACTTAGACGCGGAAGTTCTCTGGCTGCAATCTTACGCTTAGGACAGTTGTTCACTTGATGCTTGTCGTCCCCACAGTAGAAGCAGAGACCATTCTTCCTGCAGAATTCTCTACGTTGTTGGGGGGACACGGAGGCCCCGAGTTGCATAGGTATCTCTGAATCTTTCGGGGAGGAACGAAGCAACGGAGCTTCAGGAGGCATCATGGGGGAGTCGGAGGAGAAAACACATAAACGTTCACGTTGTCGTTCCCTGAGACGTCGGTCAAGTCGTACCGCTAAAGCCATAACCCGGTCTAGGGAGTCAGAAGAGGGATAGCTAACTAGCAGGTCTTTCAGGGCATGCGACAGACCCAACCTAAACTGGCACCTTAAAGCAGGGTCATTCCACCGAGAAGCTACGCACCACTTCCGAAAGTCAGAGCAATACTCCTCAACAGGTCTCTTACCCTGACTTAAGGTCACCAGCTGACTCTCGGCAAAGGCAGTCCTGTCAGCCTCGTCATAAATAAGTCAGAGAGCAGAAAAAAAACAATCAACGGAGGAAAGTTCAGGGGCGTCAGGAGCCAAGGAGAAGGCCCACTCTTGGGGCCCTTCCTGGAGCCGGGACATAATTATACCCACCCGCTGGCTCTCAGAACCTGAGGAATGAGGCTTTAAACGAAAGTAAAGCCTACAACTCTCCCGAAAGGAGAGAAAAGCCCTCCGGTCCCCTGAGAACCGGTCGATCAACTTGAGGTGGGGTTCAAGAGGTGCGGTGAGGGGAACTACCAAGGTAGCATCAGGCTGGTTGACCCTCTGAGCCAGGGCCTGGACTTGTAGGGAGAGACCCTGCATTTGCTGAGCCAGGGTCTCACGGGGATCCATAGTGGTGTCAGGGACCAGGGTAGACTAGGTATGGGCTTGTGATTATGTAATGGCGGGGGGTAGGGAGACGGACAAGTGAGCCCTAATCTACCCGCCACTCTGTCCCTGCCTACTTGCAACGACCCGCCCTAGGCGACGGGGTACAACTGGGCGGCGGTCCCTGCGCTCAGTAAGTGCACGACAAACACGACAAACATACAAAGGAACACAAGCAAGGAAAAGGGGCAGTTGCCCACGGCAACACCGTGAGCAACCAGAGTGGTGAACGAGCCGAGTCAAACCAGGAGTGTGCGAGGTACAAAACGAAGAGCAGAAGAGTAGTCGGTAAGCCAGGGTCTGTATGGAGCAGCATCAAAAATAGCAGGAGCTGTAGCTGGGCCAGGAAACCACAAGAAAAGAATCTCAAGCAGAGAGGGACAGGAAGGGCAGGTTTTAATAGACCGAGGGCGGGAGCTAGCTGAGTCTGGCCAGGTTACGATAGGCTCTCCCACTCCTAAGCCTGCCAGCCACAGTGGTGGAAGCAGGAGTTAGTCTCAGGGATGTAGCCTCACGTGCTGACTGATTAATTCTGGGAGTTAACCCCGAAGCTGTGCCTGGCAGATCCTTTACAGCATCATTCTGCGTTTTGCTAGTGTGGAGGCTGCTATATCTTGGAAGAGCTGAATTTTCGCGCCATCCAGCACGATATCCGCACGTGCTCTGTTTGCTTGTAGGATAGCCGAGGTATCTACGAAGCTGAGTAAGCCACATACCAGATATCTTGGGGGTTCCGACACCCTCGGTGCCGGGCGTAATGCCCTGTGGATCCGCTCGATCACAATTGTGGAAGCACGTTCTTGTCCCAGCATATCAGCAAATATTTTCCTGGACACTGCTTGTAATGCCTCTGATGTCACGGATTCAGGTATGCCTTTAAATCTTACGTTCTTCCTCCTGCTCCTATTTTCTTGATCCTCCAGGAGTGTCATTACTTTATTAAATTGGGCCTCTTGCTGCTGCACTTTGTGGCCCAATGAGTCACAGTAATTGACCGAGTCAGTGACCACAGATTCCAGGTGCTCCACGCGGTTTCCAATATGGCGGACATCCGCCTTGATATCTACAAGTTCCTTCATCATTGGCGTTAGAGCCTGTACTATGGTTTTCTTTAGGTATGCTTGGGAGATTGGAGCTTTCTCCTGGCGTGAGGATGTAGAGGCAGCGACGGACTCCTGATCGCTATCCTCATCTGAGTCATCTTCCTGTGTTGGTTCTATATTCGCGGGCGGCGCCATTTTGGCTTTCTGGGACGGCTTCATTTTTAAGAATTTATCCAGGTCTGCCTGACCTTTGTGGGTTTTTGGCGTCCCTGAATGTTCCCTAGTATCAGGCTTACCGATCTTCACCATTCTCGAGTTCGTGCCTTGCTATTTTAGTGATCCCGGATCATGTGTGTGAGGAGCCGAGAGACTAAGCTGCCATCACTCTCCGCGGTCAGGCTCCGCCCCCACATCGTTTTAATTTTTGAATAAAGTGTGAATGATCCAATAGAGGTTGGTCACTTGGATTTCTTATTTCTGATTTTTTTTGCAAATGGGAGGGGGGGGGGGGGCACCATTTAAATTTTTGCCTCAGGCAACAGAAAAGCTAAAATCTGCCCTGCATAGAGTGGTGCTAGAAAGCTTGTGAACGCTTCAGAATTTTCTATATTTCGGAATAAATTTGACCTAAAACGACATCAGATTTTCACCCAAGTCCTACATGTAGATAAAGAGATCCAAATCAAACAAATGAGTCCAAAATATTAGATTTGGTATTTTATTTATTGAGAAAAATTATCCAAAGTTACATATCTGTAAGTGGCAAAAGTATGTGAACCTTTAAGCTTAGCAGATAATTTGAAGGTGAAATTAGAGTCAGGTGTTTTCACTCAATAGGGTGACAATCAGGTGTGAGTGGGCGACCTGTTCAATCCTGGGATCTATCAAAGTCTGATCTTTACAACACATGTTTGTGGAAGTGTATCATGGCACGGACAAAGGAGATTTCAGAGGACCTCAGAAGAAGATTTGTTAAAAGACATATGTCCATCACATTCAACCAAGGGATGGGAAAAAGGGAGGGGATGAAATAAAAATTCTGCACATTCACATAGGAGCTGATATTTTTTTGTTCTAGGAAATTATCTAACCATTTTTTAAAGCCATCTACTGTCCCTGCTGTGACCAGCTCCTGCGGTAGGCTATTCCATAAATTCACAGTTCTCACAGTAAAGAAGGCCTGTCGCCTCTGCAGAATGAACCTTTTTTTTCTCCAGACGGAGGGCGTGCCCCCTTGTTTTTTGAGGGGGTTTTACATGAAACAGGATTTCACTATATTTTTTGTATGTGCCATTCATATATTTATATAAGTTAATCATGTCCCCCCTTAGTCGTCTCTTTTCAAGGCTAAATAGGTTTAATTATTTTAATCTTTCCTCATAACTTATATTCTCCATGCCGCTTATTAGCTTCGTTGCTCTTCTTTGTATTGTTTCCAACTCCAGGGCATCCTTTCTATGAACTGTAGCCCAGAACTGAACTGCATATTCTAGATGAGGCTGCTACTAATGTTTTGTACAGTGGTAATATTATATCCCTGTCCCGCAAGTTCTTGCCTTTTTTAATACACGACAATATCTTGCTGGCCTTAGAAGCAGCTGATTGACAATGCATGCTGTTATTTAGTTTATGATCTACAAGTACACCCAGATCCTTCTCAACAAGTGACTCCCCCAGTGTAGCTCCCCCTAGGACATATGATTGACATCAGTGGCGTAGCTATAGGGGTCGCAGCGGTCGCAATTGCGACCGGGCCCCTAAGCCAGGGGGGCCCTCAGACCCCCCTCGCCACGCTTAGACTGACCGTATAATTATTTTTTACATTACACCTTCCTTACACAGCGCATGTGCAGCAGCGTGTGCATCGAGAATCCTCCCGTCTCCTCCCCTCTTGTGCTCTGAGGCACTGGATTGGAGGAGACACTCGCTGACGCAGGCCGAGTAAGCAAGGAGCTGGTTCTGCATTATCACAGATTATTTCCACCAACACCTACGTGAGTACAGGACAGGCCTCTCATGCACTGACATTGTTTTTTTTCTTTCACTTTCTTTACATAACGTTTGCTGTTTCTCTCTTTACATTCTATCCTACAATTATCTCCTGGTTCTGTCACTCGTATATAAGGGACAGAATGGGAGGATTCAGCTGTAAAAGCAGCGCAGACAGGACACTGATAAAAGGTGTTACTGAGTGTCGTAATTCACCACAGGACAGCTCCAGCCAAGTTACGGAGAAAACACTGATAAGGGGGCTGTAGGTTACTGTGGGTCATGATTTCACATTACTGGAGGTCTGGAGCTGTGCTGTAATGTGAAGCACACAGCTCTGCTATGCCAGTGTCCATTGGTAAACTATAGATTATAAAGAGGCTGCACCTAAAGGTTTATTAGACAATATATAGTAACAGGCATTTTCTTAAAGGTTTTTTTGCTTTCCAGTTTCCTAAATTATCAGCTATTCTTAGAATAGATAATTTTCTGATCGCTGGGACTCTCACCGATCATGAGAACAGGGTTTCCCCCATTCCTCCTCACTGTGAGCAGCACATTGAGTGGAGCGGCGGTGGAGTGTGCCGCTCCATTCAGCGTCTATGGGAAAGACAGATACAGCCGAGTACAGCGCTTGGCTGTTTCCATCGTGGTCATAGACAGTGAATAGAGGCGCATGCTCAACCGCTGCTCCATTCAAGCTCCTCCACACTGCAGGGGTGCAGTGAGGAGGATCTGGGGGTTCGGGACCCCTGTTCTCACGATCGGTGTGGCCCCCAGCGATCAGAAAATTATCACCTATCCTGTGGAAAGGATAATTCCTGTGAAGTGATCATTTATTATTCTGGGAAAACTTGTGGTGGGGGCAATATTACTTTGTATGGCACAAAAGGGGAACTAGTACTGTCTGAGAAACAAAGGGGGCACTATTAGGGCATGACCACACGTGGCGGATTTCCTCCGCAACTGTCCGCATCAATGCCGCACAGAATCTGCGTCGCAGATTCTGCTGCGGATCTGCACAAAATGTGCAGAAAATTGATGCGGACTAGCTGCTGCGGACTGCGGGAAAAGTGCTTCCCTTCTCCCTATCAGTGCAGGATAGAGAGAAGGGACAGCACTTTCCCTAGTGAAAGTAAAAGAATTTCATACTTACCGGCCGTTGTCTTGGTGACGCGTCCCTCTTTCGGCATCCAGCCCGACCTCCCTGGATGACGCGCCAGTCCATGTGACCGCTGCAGCCTGTGCTTGGCCTGTGATTGGCTGCAGCCGTCACTTACACTGAAACGTCATCCTGGGAGGCCGGACTGGAGACAGACGCAGGGAGTTCTCGGTAAGTATGAACTTATATGTTTTTTTACAGATACATGTATATTGAGATCGGTAGTCACTGTCCCGGGTGCAGAAACAGTTACTGCCGATCGCTTAACTCTTTCAGCACCCTGGACAGTGACTATTTACAGACGTCTCTAGCAACGCTCCCGTCATTACGGGAGCCCCATTGACTTCCTCAGTCTGGCTGTAGACCTAGAAATACATAGGTCCAGCCAGAATGAAGAAATGTCATGGTAGTAAAAACAATACGCTCCGCAGCACACATAAGATCTGCGGACTTCATTGCGGAATTTTGACTCTCCATTGAAGTCAATGGAGAAATTCCGCCATGAGTCCGCCACTGCTCCGCAACAGACAGAGCATGCTGCGGACACCAAATTCCGCTCCGCAGCCTATGCTCCGCAGCGGAATTTTACGCCTCGTCTAAACGAACACTGCTAAATTAAAGTGTAAGTCAATGGACAAACGGCACCGCTGCGGATTAACGCTGCGGAGTGTCCGCAGCGGAATTTAAGTGAAATTCCGCCACGTGTGAACCCAGCCTTACTGTCTGGGGAACAAATACAGCCACTATTACTGTATAGGGGCACTAAGAGTGCCATTGGGGGTAGCAGCATAAGGCTGGATTCACACAAGCATGTGCTTTTTGCGCACGCAAAAAACGCGGTGTTTTGCCTGCGCAAAAGGCACTTAGCAGCTCCGTGTGTCAGCCCCGTATTATGCGTGGCTGCGTGGTTTTCGCATTTGGATGTTTGTAAACAGAAAAGCACGTGGTGCTTTTCTGTTTTCATTCATCCTTTTCACAGCTGTTGCGCGAATCACACTTGTCCCACGGAAGTGCTTCTGTGGGGCATGCGTGGTTTTCACGCACCCATTGACTTCAATGGGTGCGTGATGCGCGAAAAACGCTCAAAGAACGGACATGTCGTGACTTTTACGCAGCGGACTAACGCTGCGTAAAAATAACGCACATGTCTGCACTGCCCCATAGACTAATATAGGTCCGTGCGACGTGCGTGAAAATCACGCGCGTTGCACGGACGTATATCCCGTTCGTCTGAATAAGCCCTAATGCGCAGTTTGTGTGCAGAGACAAGTCGTGGCAGGAAGAAGTCATCATGGGGGTCTGGATCTGAATAGAGAAGAAAAGGGAAAGCGGACGACTACAATAGGAGCAGACGTCACCTGTGAGTCACTGGATATAACTGTTATAGTGTTTTCACTTTTCACTGTGTAGAATGGGTATATGCCCATTATTTGGTGAATACATTATTTAGGTATACTATCATACATTGAGCTGCACCGCTCTATCGTAGCCTGCCTTGTTATAAAAGTATACTTTTGTATATTTTTGTTTTGAGGGGGGAAAAACATATGAGTTGGAACTTGCGCCAAGACTCTAACAACATCTTTGGCTGCTAGTGCTGCATCGATTGGTTACTTTAGAGATACAGCAATGCAGCTGAAAGTTAAAAATGTGTTGCAATCGGCATCTGTAAAGAGAATATGCGTGCGGGGGGGCCCAAGCTGAACTTTTGCACCTGGGCCCATGAGCCTTTAGCTACGCCCCTGATTGACATATGATTGTTGGTACCCAGATGCATAACTTTACATTTATCTACATAAAAGCTCATTTGCCAAGTGGACGCCCAAACACTCAGTTTGTTTAAATCCGCTTGCAATTCACGAACATCTTCCATAGACTGAACTATATTACATAGCTTGGTGTCATCTGCAAAAATAGAAATAGTGCTATTAATCCCATCCTCTATATCATTAATAAATAAGTTGAATAATAGTGGTCCCAGCACTGAACCCTGGGGTACACCACTTATAACCGGTGACCATTTAGAGTAGGAATCATTGACCATAACTCTCTGGATACGGTCCTTGAGCAAATGTTAAATCCAATTAGAAACTATACTTTCTAAACCTATAGTTCTTAATTTACCCATTAGGCGTCTATGAGGGACAGTGTTAAATCCCTTTGCAAAGTCCAAAAACGCTATATCCACAGTGGCCCCTCGGTCTAGTGTTCTACTCACCTCTTCATAAAAACAAATCAGGTTGGTTTGACAGCTTCTGTCCTTAGTAAAACCGTGCTGGCTGTCACTTATAATACTATTTTTTGTCACATAATCCTGTATATAGTCCCTCAATAGCCCCTCAAACATTTTTCCCATGATGGATGTTAAGCTTACTGGTCTATAATTACCCGGGGAAGACCTAGAGCCCTTTTAGAAAACAGGCACCACATTTTCCCTGTGCCAGTCACTTGGCACTATACCAGTCACTAGAGAATCTCTAAATATTATGAAGAGGGGGCAGAAATAACTGAACTAAGCTCTTTAAGAACTCTAGGGTGTAGCCCATTTGAACCCAGAGCCTTGTGCACATTTACTTTATTTAACTTAGCTTGGACCATATCTATATTCAGCCAATTCAGTATATCAACTGATATATTAACAGCACTGGCACCGACTATATCAGCTGCTCTTTCTTCTGTTGTATATAAAGAGCTAAAGAACCCATTTAGTAACTCTGCCTTCTCTTGATCCCCTGTGATCAACTCCCCATTACCATTATCTAGGGGTCCTACATGTTCAGACCTTGGCTTTTTAGCATTTATATACTTGAAGAATTTTTGGGGGATTTGTTTTACTATCCTTGGCCATCTGCCTTTTATTTGTATTTTTGCTGATTTTATAATTTTTTTGCAGATTTTATTAAGCTCTTTGTAATTTACAAAGGCTAGAGTTGTACCCACAGATTTGTATTTTTCAAATGCCCTTTTTTTGTCATATATTGCCCTATTTACAGAAGGTGTAAGCCATGTCGGGTTCAATTTAAGTAGTTTATACTTGTTGCCTATAGGAATACATTTTGCACTATAATTATACAAAGTAGATTGTAAGATCTCCCATTTATCATTTGTCCCATTATTCTACATTAGTTCTTCCCAGTCTATATCCTGAATTGCATCCCTCATCCTGCGGAAATTGGCTTTCTTAAAATTAAGTGTTTTTGCCCTCCCAGCCTGTGTTTGTTTTTTACAGTATAGGTAAAATGTAACTGTATTGTGGTCACTGTTACCAAGGTTTTCACGAACAATGACTGTTAGGGATCTGCCAGGTACTTCATCTAGCTATACTCCTGGGATTAATCAATCCACACCTGAGGCCAGACCTGTTCGACTGACACCATCTCCCACCAACCAGGGTGGCAGGCTCAGGAGTGGGAGAGCCTATCGCGGCCTGGTCTCTCGGAGTTAGCTCCGCCCCCTGCCCTTTATTACCTGCCCTGTGCTCTCCCTCAGTGCTTGTAATTCTTTTGGATTCCTGGCCCCACTGCTGCTTGCTCCAGCCTGCTTCTGCCGTGCTTCTGCCTTGCTGCAGTTCTGCTTGACCTGCTTTGCTTGCCCTGGCTTGCTTCTGTCTCCGTGCCCGCTCGGGTGTACTCACTTCGTCCTGGTCCTGACTGTTCGTTCGCCGCCCCGTTTCCTCGTGGCGTTCCGTGGCTACTGCCCCTTCCCTTGCGTGTTCCCTGTTTGTCTTCCTGTGCACTTAGCCAGCGTAGGGACCGCCGCCCAGTTGTACCTCGTCGCCTAGGGCGGGTCGTTGCAAGTAGGCAGGGACAGGGCGGTGGGTAGATTAGGGCTCACTTTCCCTTCACCTCCTTCCTGCCATTACAATGACATTCCCAACAAGCTCTGTATTATTAGAAATGACCAGATCCAACAGAGGTTCACCTCTAGTCGGGCCTTCCACAAACTGGGCTATAAAATTTTCCTGCAACAGGTTGAGGACATTTCTCCCCTTTGCAATTGTAGCCGAACCATGACACCAATTAATATTCCGGTAATTAAAATCTCTTATTATTACTACGGTACCAGCCTGTGAAGCCCGCTCCATCTGTTAATATAGCTGACGTTCCGTCTCCTCAGTTATATTGGGGTGTCTATAGATTACACCAAAAATAATTGTTTGTGTTTACCTTCCTTTGTAATATAACCCACAAGGTTTCAACCTCCTCACAATCTTCACCCACTATTGCCTCTTTTACACTTGCCTTCATATCACTTCTCAAATACAGACATACACCACCGCCTTTCCTATTTGCCCTGTCTTTTCGAAACAATGTAAAACCCTGTAGATTTACAGCCCAGTCATAAGAAGAGTCTAGCCATGTTTCAGCAACACCAACTCTATCAGTATGTTCCTCCAGTACCAAGGCCTCAAGCTCTCCCATTTTGCTTGCTAGACTTCTGGCATTTGTGAACATAGACTTTAACTTACATTTCAAATTGTCACGTTCGGTATCAGAAATGTGATTATTAGACATTATTTGGTCATTTTTATTTTCATTGCTTTTTTGTAACAAAAGGATCTCCTTATCCTGTTGCCTAGTTCTCTCCCCACAGTCTATTTTCTCCCCCCACCGATATAGTCTGACCCCTCTCTAACCTAACTACCCCTTTATTTTCTACATTGACCTCCCTCCTCAGCCCTAGTTTAAATACTCTGCCACCCCAGCTAGAATTCTCTCCCCCAGCACAGTGGACCCCCTTCCATTTAGTTAGCACAGTGCTCTAGTAACCCAAAGCCTTCTCCTCTACACCAAGATTTAAGCCATGACCTGCCTAAGTAGAGTCGTGTGTTAGTGCACCTTCACTTATCCCTTCCTATCCCTCCACCCCCACCTTTTAGAAAAGACACGTGACACCGAGGTTGGATGTGAAATGGCCACAGCAGCCGTTTATTAATTTCACAGTTTTATAAAATGCAATTTAAATCCGAAACATTCGGATAACTAATTAGGAATCCAACCAGAGAATTCCTCCTAATAATTCACATGACCCAACATGGGTCAGAATCATAAATAACAATTTAACGTTAACATTAATCCGAGCAGGGGAAGTCCTTGAAGCCATTTTAGATATTCCTTTTAAACACCCGAGTTAGCCATCTGCAACCACCACCAACCAATTACCTCCAGCCGTAAACCAGCTCGGAGGCACCGCTCACCTCTGCAGATGGCTCCAACCACCAGAAGACCACTTCAAAGGGATAACACCCGATGAAGTCTTCAACCATGTACCTTTTTTGGGGGACGCATACCCCCGATGCGACCCCCCCACCATTTTGTACTGACCGACCTCAAGGACTCCCCCCGCCAGCTGCTATGACACCTGGACCTGCTCCGAATGAAAATAAAACAAAATGTTAGATAAGCACTCAGTAAAAGCAAAACACTCATAGACGGACTCACATAAAGACCTCAAGAGATCAACGAACAAAGGGCGGGAGGGTGGGAGCTTATACTGATATGTGTTACTCCTCCCGCTGCTTCCGGCTCAATGCCAAAAGCAGCGGGAAGCCTGGTAACGGCCCCTAACTCCTCCCTGCCTCTCATCCACCTCCCCCTACCTCTCCCTCATAATTAACCCTTTCCCTACTAGGTCCCGTCATGGAGGCTTCCCTCCTAAGCCCTGCAGGCTGCGTCCAGCCTCTTCTTGCATTTAACTCCCTGAGCTCCCGCTGTCTTTCCTGTGATGCACATGGCACAGGCAGCATTCCTGAGAATACTTACTTGGAGGTCCTTCCCTTTAGCTTGTTGCCTAGTTCTTTAAAACTATTCTTAAGGCTCCTCCACCTACCATGTATTCTGTCGTTGGTACACACATGGACCACGACAGCTGTATCATCACCAGCCCCTCCCAGTAATTTATCCACCCGTTCCACCACATGCCGAACCCTGGCACCAGGGAGACAGCAAACCATTCAATTGAGGCGGTCTTGGTGACAAATTATTCTATCCGTCTTCCTGATTATAGAATCCCCTACAACTCATAATTGTCTTGCCTTGCCGGCATTACCATCCCTCCGACTACTAGCTTCGCTGTTCTCCCAGTTGTTAGGGAGTTCAGTATCCATTAGGGCTGCCATTTCTGCGACTGACACCCTCGCATCATCACCCAGGCTGGAAAAGGTTACAAAAACATCTAAAGAGTTTGGACTCAAACAATCCACAGTCAGACAGACTGTGTACAAATGGAGGAAATTCGAAACCATTATTACCTTTCCCAGGAGTGGTGGACCAACAAAGTACAAGGCGTATAATAGTCTGCGATGTTACAAAAGAACCCAAGGTAACCTCTAAGCAACTAGGGCCTTTCTCACAATAGCTAATGTTAATGTTTATGAGTCCGCCATCAGGAAGACATTGAACAACAATGGTGTGTATGGCAGGAGTGCAAGCAGAAAGCCCCTGCTCTCCAAAAAGTACATTGCTGCCCATCTACAGTTTGCTAAAGATCAACTGGACAAGTCAGAAGGCTATTATAACAAAGTTTTGTGGATGGATGAGACCAAAATAGAGTTTTTTGGTTTAAATGAGAAGTGTTATGTTTGGAGAAAGGAAAACACTGCATTCCAACATAAAAACTTCATACCATATGTGAAACTCGGTGGTGATAGTATCATGGTTTGGGCCTGTTTTACTGCATCTGGGCCAGGACGGCTTGCCATGATTGATGGAGCAATGAATTCTGAATTATACCAGTAAATTCTAAAGGAAAATGTCAGGACATCTGTTTGTGAGCTGAGTCTCAAAAGTACATGGGTCATGCAGCAAGACAACGACCCTAAGCACACAAGTCGTTCTACCATAAAATAATTAGAAAATAATAGAGTTAGAGTTTTAGAATGGCCATGTCAAAGTCCTGGCCTTAATCCAATAAAAATGTTGTGGAAGGACCTGAAGAGAGTAGTTCATGGGAGGAAATCCACCAGCATAACAGAATTGAAGCTGTATTGTACGGAGAATTTGGATAAAATGCCTCCAAGCCAAAGTGCAGGACTAATCAACAATTACCGGAAACGTTAAGATGGACTTATTGATTTGTGATGTTGGAACATTTTTCTCAATAAATAAATAAATGACTAAGTCTAATATTTTTAACTCATTTGTTTGAATTGGTTCTCATTATCTACTTTTAGGACTTGTTTGAAAATCTGATATAGTTTTAGGTCAAATTTATGCAGAAATATAGAAAATTTTGAATGGTTCACAAACTTTTAAATCCGCGGTATATATATTAGCGGCAGCAGCATGGAGGAGATTATACAGCAGTAATGAGCAGTGTAGCTGTGAAACCAATACTGGTGTGAAATATAACACTTACTAGAAGCTGCAGCAGCATTTGTGCCTCTCTCTCTGCTTCTGCTCCATTCTTCCCCTCCTCTCTTAATAGACTTCTATGGGCAACTGTAACCTGATCGTCCATCTCATTTTTGGGAGGCGGAAAAAGCAGTAAGTTCAGTGTGAGTGAACAGTTTGTTATGTTCGCTTGTGCTAGTGTTTTATGCAATGTTTAAATATTAGTAACGATTTATGATTTTGTTTGATTCCGCAAATTATTTTCTTTGTCTGTTCTTTTGTTCCTGATAGATTTCAAAGCCAAAGAGGTGTGAGATTTTTTTATTGTTTATGTGCAAGCTTGCTTATACCAGCTAATCTGAGCTATCTTGCTCTCCTGATGTTTGTCAGTGGCATAAATACCGCTGTAGCAGCCATAGTGGCTGCTATGGGGCAGGCGGCATGTGGGGGCACTATATACAAAGGGGGGCTGTGTGGCACTATACTAAGGGGGGCTGTATGGCACTATTTACAAGGGGAGGAGGGCTGTGTGGCGCAATCTACAGGGGACTGTGTGTGGCGCTATCTTCAGGGGGCTGTGTGTGTCGCTATCTACAGGGAGCTGTGGAGCACTATATACAAGGGTGGGCTGTGCGGCACTATCTACAAGGGAGGGGGCAGTGTGGCACTATATACAAGACAGGGGGGCTGTGTGGCACAGTATACAAGGGGGAGCTGTGTGACACTTTATACAAGGGGGCTGTGTGGCACTGTCTACTATGGGGGGAACTACTATGGGGGGCTGTGTGGCACTATATACAAGGGAGGTGGGGGCACAATCTACAGGGGGGAACTATCTACAGTGGGCATTATCTACAAGGGGCTATGTGTGTGGCACCGAGGGGTTGGGGGCCCAGTCAAAAGTTTACTACGGGGCCCAGCCTTTACTAGTTACGTGCCAGAAGGGACCAGCAGCATCGGTTAATTTATTTTGAAAGTTTTTTTGTATAATATATTCATCATAAGTACAACATTACACTGTACAATAGACCTAGTAATCACAGATCTTGATGTTTTATTACAGACTTCAAAAGAACAGTAAGTGTATGTGGATAATCAGCAGGCATTTTCAGCCATACTAACTATGTATTTCCAACCTGAATCTCTGAGCTCAATTTATATAGAACGTTTTTAAATGTATAATTTACAATCCAATTTTTAGCTGATATCTCAGTGATAGAAATTGCGCAAATTGTCATACATCTGACTACTTTAAAATAGTCCATTTTTGTGAAAATAATTTTGATGTAGGAGTTTATCCCACCAAGTTAAAGGCTATGAACACCTTTGAGTAGAGTTCAAGAAAAAAGGAAATCCCACTTATCGGTGCTGTTCCTCCCTAGTGATGAATACTTGGCAAGATACACCGGTGAACAGTTACTGGCAGTGATCCATATAAACTCAGGTATGACCCAAAATGGATATATTGTCTGTTTACTGTTGTGTTTTTTTTAATAAGTTAAGATATAGGAGGCTACGCGTTTTGAGACCGGACCGGTCTCTTCATCAGGCTAAAAACAACACACAATGAACACCTTTGAGGGCATTTTTTTTTAAATAAATAGATTAGTGTTTAGTGTAACTTTGTAATTAGTCTTTATTAAAAAATAGTTTTACTTTTGGAGATACAGCTGTTCTCAATTCTCTCTACAGAGCAGCTGTATCGCTCATTTTACACTGATTCTGTAAGTCCTGCGGACCTGACGGGTTTAGTGTCGGCGGGTCCTCACTAATATCTTACCACCATGTCTGGGGACCAATCCACCTCATAATAATGTGTCTGTGGTGACTGATAATGGAACCCCTCAGGAGAGGCAAATGCGTCATTATTACGTGTTTGTGTTTGTGAATTGTCACTTAAATGAGACAAGTCTGAGGCTGAATGTGATGAAGGTGCCGAAAAAAAAACACCTTTGGGGCAACTTAAGACGTGGCGGATTTGCTGCCGAATTCCGCTGTGAACAGTCCACAGTGGAAATGCATAACAGACTTTTTATTTTTTTGGTTTTTATTGCTTTTTAGGTATTGCAGACATTGCCGAAAATAACATTGCAGACACTAGCTTGCAGTGTGGGATTTACATTCCACAGCATGCACATTCTGTTATGGAGAAGCAGCAGACTTTCACTGTGGATTTTAGCCTGATTGGTTGCAGCAGCGGTCTCATAGGATGTAACGTCATCCCAGAAGGCTGGCCTTTGATGTCCTCCCGGCCGGCCATATTTTTTACATCTGCAGCAGAATTTTTTAAAAAACGCTGGTAAATCTGTGACAGATAACCACACAAAATAGTGCGTTTTTGCTGTGCATATTGCTGCAGAAATGCTGCCTTTTTCCGCAGCGGTTTTACCTGCAGATTTAGTGTTGAACATTGATTATAGCAAAGTATATGTTTCATTACATTGATATAAGTTTTTGTTTTTTTTGTACAGTACATGTTAATATTAAATAGCATATACATTTTGTAATAAAATAGCAAAATACTGTGCGAAAGCTATCTCTCTTTTCATTTATTTGATGTATCAATAAAAAGTTTTCCAAAATAATTCTGAAGGACCATAAAATAAACCCATAAAATGTAAGAAACAACATAAATAAAACAAGGATCCTCTGATGTTCAACTGACAGACAAAGCCAAAGGCAGATTTGTTGTAGCAAAGGTAAAGTGAATTTTTATTTAGGTTTGTAATAATTTCATTTAGAACTTTTTATTTTCATTACAGACATAAATTATCAGATTTACAAAACATACTCCTGAATCCAATGGAATTCATCTGAAACATTTCAAAAACATACATATTTTTTCAATTGCATAACGTGGACACGCAAAGTGAAATACCAGTCTGCCATATTTTACTTCACATTTTTGAATTTTTCAAATAAAAAAATTAAATGATTCTATAGTGTTTCATATAATTATTTGACTATGTTTTAAACCAGGTTAATAACAAGTATAGAATATGTTCTAGGCCAGGGTTTTTTTTTCTTTTTACAAAATTCCAAACTGTTTTATGGAATAATATGTTATCATGAAACTATCACAGATTACCATTTTTTTTTCTTTTATTATTTATTCTAATTATTGTAATTTATTCTTCAATATGGTATAGTACATACCATCCATAACTAATATTTGTTGAAAATAAGACCCAGGACAGGAAGACCTATAGCAATTATTCAAGCACTGTACCTAAGGTACCACACATGGAGTGGAAGGAGCATAGGGAAAGGGAAAGGAATCGAACGTGTGGTAAAAAGGAAGAAAGAAAGAGCATGTATGAAAATATCAGGCCACCCCGAAGCACCAATCCTCTATTGAAACAGGTGAAATCTACTTTTGGGCTTACACCCAATGTTTAAGCTGCTGGAGTTTAAACTCAAAGTTGAACCTGTGTGATGTAGTGTGGTACTTTTGGTAATTTTGCCTGGGGACTAATCAAGAATTTTTAGGGAGGAAAAGGACAGAGCTATTCACTAGTATATTCACCCATAAAAATCTGTTTTGGTATTTAGTTTAAGACCAAAAAAAAGATTACAGGATCTGTATACGTAATGTTACAGCAAGCAAAAGACCCCCAGTAATGCTCTCATTTTATAGAGTGCACCTTTCAAACCGCATGGGGGGTGCTTGGGCCTTATGTTGTAGGTCAGAGTGCGTGATGGGAAATTGCTTGCGAATGTGTTAGAGGATCCGCTGGGAGTTTGACTCGATATTCATCAAATCAGTCACATATTTAAATGAAAATGAGGTGCAGAGGGACTGTATCATCCTCCAAGGTTTGGACAAATCAATCTTAAATTTGAAAGAAGGCGTGGAAAGTGATAAAGATAAAGACGTCATGCACATATCCAGCAATTTTAAGGCACAGATTTCTGAAATATTGGCATTTTTGCACACCAAAGTTTCCAACGTCGATATAAAAATTAGTGGGGGAAAAGGGCATCTCTGGCCAGGCCTATTAGAGAAAGGAATGTGATAGGAAATGACACCAATGAGCTTTGCTGAGGCTGTGGAGTAGAAGTAGGTATGCATTAATTTCCCCAAGCTTCTGTTACCATTTATTTTTATGGTGGCAGTGAGTCAGCTAACGACTAAAATCTCACATTGCAAGCATTTGCAAAATTTATTTGTCTTGCACCTTACAGAGAAATATCTACGCCTCAACCTCGGATGGAGGACATTTTCTCATGACTGGAAGCTCTATACGGAGATATAACCCCAGTAATAGAACTAAGAAAACAATGCTAGGAACAATACTAGGAACCAATGTGTTTGTGATTCCTTACATCAGTTTTCGGTAGGACTGCAAACATTGTGGAATTGTCTTGGAAGGAAAGATCCAGTTGGGTGATCTGCTTTACCAGACATAGATAAAGTAATTAGGGATTAGTTTATTGCTGGCTTGATGGATCGTTCTTTACACCGGGCACTGAGAGATTATTTGTGAGCCAAAGTAGGGGCTACATTGTTGGTAAACCTGAGAGAGGCCATCGACCAACAGAGGGAAAAGGCGAAGAATGCTACAGTTACTGCAGTAGGGGTACTGGCTGTGCAGATAGCCAAGACAAGAGTGGAAGGCAGTACAGCGCCATTCCACCGTTTTGTTAAAGAAATGAAGGATGCTAAGCAAGAAATTCAACAGAAAGTAGCTCAACTCTGGTCTGCAGGCCAGACACTAAAGAGATGGTCCTGGGTCAAGAGACCGCCTGTAACCTTTAGTTATTATCTGCCTGGACAACTAGCTAGGTATTGCCCCCTTAATGAGCCACCCTTAAACTAGAGAAGCCCGCTGCTAAGGGACAAGCCATGGGGTTTTTTACACTACAGCTCTCATCGGATTAGGGGCCGCTGGCCAGTCATTGCCCCGTAGAACCAATGGTGTTTTACGGAGTGACTGTGAGTTGTTTGGTGGATACCAGGTTAGAAGCGACCATCAGCTCGGCTTTTATGTCCGTGGCTGCTGACCGCCAGCATCCCCCTCTTACAGGCAGCCACGACCGCATGACTGTCCATCTTCGCTTGCGTCTCCCTTCCCAGGGATGCCGGCACGCTCTGCTCTCTCCTCCTCCGGTCTGTGCTCATAGTGTGCTTGCTCGTCCCAGTTCTTAAAGGGCCAGCACGTGCCCCAGCAAACCTAGCCCCAGCCTGTCCCTGCACACCCTGGCCCTTATGGGTGACCCTGCCCCTTTCCACAGTGCCAGAGTGGAGTTAGACAAACCTACAGATGTAGCCATCTTTATCTTGACTCTGATAATTTGCTGCACCGTGATATCACACCACAAAAGTCATTGAAAAGTCATTGAAAAAGTCAAGATAAAGGATCTTTCCACTGTGTATTTAATGCACTAAAAATCAAGATAAAGACGGCTACATCTGTAGTGTTATCCTGTGAAGGTTCCGTATACTGTATCCTGAGTCTGTTACCTATTCGTATCCTGTGTCCTGAGTCTGTTGCCTATTGGTATCCTGTATGCCCTCTGGGTGCTTCCAGCAATCCGACACCAGCCTGCATCAAATATGCTGGAGAGAAGATATCCTGCCTGAAATACCATGGGCATAGCCAATGCCAGACTTACTGATTACAAACTACATCTGGTGAGCGCAGAGGACTGCATTCCTCAACAGCTGGATGAGATGTAGGAGGGACTGGACAAACTTAATTCTCTTCCATAGTTTGCTTTATTGTTGTCCCTTGTGTGGGTGTTTGTTATCCCGTTTGTGACGTCTGTCTGCCTTCCCTGTGATATGATCTGTAGTGGTTCAACAATGGTGTTAAAGAGGCTCTGTCACCAGATTTTGCAACCCCTATCTGCTATTGCAGCAGATAGGCGCTGCAATGTAGATTACAGTAACGTTTTTATTTTTAAAAAACGAGCGTTTTTGGCCAAGTTATGACCATTTTCGTATTTATGCAAATGAGGCTTGCAAAAGTACAACTGGGCATGTTGAAAAGTAAAAGTACAACTGGGCGTGTATTATGTGCGTACATCGGGGCGTGTTTACTACTTTTACTAGCTGGGCATTCTGACGAGAAGTATCATCCACTTCTCTACAGAACGCCCAGCTTCTGGCAGTGATGATCTGTGACGTCACTCACAGGTCCTGCATCGTGTCGGCACCAGAGGCTACAGTTGATTCTGCAGCAGCATCAGCATTTGCAGGTAAGTAGCTACATCGACTTACCTGCAAACGCCGATGCTGCTGCAGAATCATCTGTAGCCTCTGGTGCCGATGTGTCCTCGCTCGTCTGACACGATGCAGGACCTGTGAGTGACGACACAGCGTGATCTCTGGAGAACACGCTGTGTGTCTGCACTGCCAGAAGCTGGGCGTTCTGAAGAGAAGTGGATGATACTTCTCGTCAGAATGCCCAGCTAGTAAAAGTAGTAAACACGCCCCGATGTACGCACATAATACAGGCCCACTTGGACTTTTACTTTTAAACACACCCACTTGAACTTTTGCAAGCCTCATTTGCATAAATACAAAAATGGTCATAACTTGGCCAAAAATGCTCGTTTTTTAAAAATAAAAAAGTTACTGTAATCTACATTGCAGCGCCTATCTGCTGCAATAGCAGATAGGGGTTGCAAAATCTGGTGACAGAGCCTCTTTAAGGCTTGTGCCCACCACCATTAAAGATGGTTAGGATCGGGTAGAGGAGCCTCTCCGCAGATGGAGGAAGTCCCAGGTTGCTAGGAAGCGGCTCACATTGCTGTGCAGCCAGTGGTGGATTAAAGAGACCATGGACCCTGGACTGTTACCCAAACTTGGGCCCCCCTTCTGCACCGCCGCGCCGTAACTATTTTTAACACTACCTTTTTAGGCAAGCATTAACAAATGGGTGTTACGATTCCCCTTGTCACAAGGGAAATTGTCTATCAGTCCTGGACTGCAGAAAGACTTTTTGTGAAATACAAGGATTTCCTATAATAAACATGTCAGGAGAGGTGACAGATTCTCTATAAATCTAGTGATTCACAGATGACAACGTCTCAGATTTTAGTAGTTTTTTTTCCTCTTTTCTTCTCCATCCGGTCCAGAGCTCATGATGACTTCTCCCGGCCATGACTCCCGGCCATGGCTCATTTCTGCAGAATTTGTCACTCAGATGTCTTCGGCTCCTCACTTTTCCAACATTTCCACACCTATAAACGAAAATAAAGTTATCATGGTGCCACATACTGTGCCCCTAAATATAATAGCACCAAACACTGCGAGCCTGAATATAATAATACCATACACTGTAAAACACCACATACACACAGCCCCCTGTACATAGTGCCACACACAGCCCCCTGTACATAGTGGCACACACAGCCCCTGTAGATATTACACACCCCCATAAGATAGCGCCACACACAGCCCCCTGTAGATATCACACATCCCCCCGTAGAGAGCGTTACATACAGCCCCCCTGTAGAGAGCGCCACACAGCCCTCCCCATTTTGTAAAGAGCGCCAAAAAGCCCCCCTATAAAGGGCGCCACACACATACCGCTGCATAGTGCTACACAGCGCTCCCCCTTTGTATATAGTGTCACACAACACTCCCCCCTTGTATATAATGTCACAGAGCACTCCCCCCTTTGTATACAGGCCCACACAGCGCTAGCCTCCTCCTTGTATATAGGGCCACCCAGCACTCCCCCTTGTATATAGTGTAACGGAGCATTCACCCCATCCTTGAATATATACACAGCGATAGTCCCCTCTAGAGATGAGCGAACTTATGAAAAGTTCGGTTCGGCTGGTTCGCCGAATTTCATGAAAAAGTTAGATTCGGACCGAACTAGTTCTGACCGAACCTGTAATACAAGAAAGCCCCTAAAAATCGTGTATAACACTGTTTAAAAGCCCTAGAAGCCCTGTATAACACTCTTAGGTCACCCATGAGTGTATCCAAGTACTTTTGAGCTGTCTTTAAGGCAAAGTTAGTGTCAAAGTTACGCCAACATGTATGGCTATAGGAAAACAGATGGGACACGGTGATAACTAACAGAAACCACTGCACTTGTGCATGTTGTATGCTTAATGCATTGTTAAAAAAGGTACAAAAATAAACCATTTTTGGCGGCAGATACCTGCCAGGGTTCATACATATAAGGTGGTAAAAGAAGAAGCAATGGCTTTTGACAAGCCCTCAAAAAATGTACCCTTTATGGTGGCAGATGCCTGCCGGGGTTCATCCATACATGGATGTAAAAGCAACAAGCAATGGCTTTTCACAAGCCCTCCAAAAATGTACCCTTTTTATTGGCAGATGCCTGCCGGGGTTCATCCATACATGGATGTAAAAGCAACAAGCAATGGCTTTTGACAAGCCCTCAAAAAATGTACCCTTTATGGTGGCAGATGCCTGCCGGGGTTCATCCATACATGGATGTAAAAGCAACAAGCAATGGCTTTTCACAAGTCCTCCAAAAATGTACCCTTTTTATTGGCAGATGCCTGCCGGGGTTCATCCATACATGGATGTAAAAGCAACAAGCAATGGCTTTTCACAAGCCCCCCAGGCCTGCTTGTAGCAGACAGCAGTGGAGGTGTATTGGTGGTAGTAGAGGTAGCCAACGGACAGCAAGGGTGGTAGTAGTAGTAGTAGTAGCAGCACATTAAAAGAGACTGGACAGTCACAGGACAAAGCCCTGTGGTGGGGCAGGCCTGCTTGTAGCAGACGGCAGTGGAGGTGTATTGGTGGTAGTAGAGGTAGCCAACGGACAGCACGGGTGGTGGTAGTAGTAGTAGTAGCAGCACATTAAAACAGACTGGACAGTCACAGACAAAGCCCTGTGGTGGGGCAGGCCTGCTTGTAGCAGACGGCAGTGGAGGTGTATTGGTGGTAGTAGAGGTAGCCAACGGACAGCAAGGGTGGTAGTAGTAGTAGTAGCAGCACATTAAAAGAGACTGGACAGTCACAGGACAAAGCCCTGTGGTGGGGCAGGCCTCAGGCCTGCTTGTAGCAGAAGGCAGTGGAGGTGTATTGGTGGTAGTAGAGGTAGCCAACAGACAGCAAGGGTGGTAGTAGTAGTAGCAGCACATTAAAAGAGACTGGACAGTCACAGGACAAAGCCCTGTGGTGGGGCAGGCCTGCTTGTAGCAGACGGCAGTGGAGGTGTATTGGTGGTAGTAGAGGTAGCCAACAGACAGCACGGGTGGTGGTGGTAGTAGTAGTAGTAGCAGCACATTAAAACAGACTGGACAGTCACAGACAAAGCCCTGTGGTGGGGTAGGCCTGCTTGTAGCAGACGGCAGTGGAGGTGTATTGGTGGTAGTAGAGGTAGCCAACGGACAGCAAGGGTGGTAGTAGTAGTAGTATTAGTAGCAGCACATTAAAAGAGACTGGACAGTCACAGGACAAAGCCCTGTGGTGGAGCAGGCCTCAGGCCTGCTTGTAGCAGACGGCAGTGGAGGTGTATTGGTGGTAGTAGAGTTAGGCAATAGACAGCAAGGGTGGTAGTAGTAGTAGTAGCAGCACATTAAAAGAGACTGGACAGTCACAGGACAAATCCCTGTGGTGGGGCAGGCCTGCTTGTAGCAGACGGCAGTGGAGGTGTATTGGTGGTAGTAGAGGTAGCCAACAGACAGCAAGGGTGTTAGTAGTAGTAGCAGCACTTTAAAAGAGACTGGACAGTCACAGGACAAAGCCCTGTGGTGGGGCAGGCCTGCTTGTAGCAGACGGCAGTGGAGGTGTATTGGTGGTAGTAGAGGTAGCCAACAGACAGCACGGGTGGTGGTAGTAGTAGCAGCACATTAAAAGAGACTGGACAGTCACAGGACAAAGCCCTGTGGTGGGGCTGGCCTCAGGCCTGCTTGTAGCAGACGGCAGTGGAGGTGTATTGGTGGTAGTAGAGGTAGCCAACGGACAGCAAGGGTGGTGGTAGTAGTAGTAGTAGCAGCAGCACATTAAAAGAGACTGGACAGTCACAGGACAAAGCCCTGTGGTGGGGCAGGCCTGCTTGTAGCAGACGGCACTGGGGGTGGATTGGTGGTAGAAGTAGTAGCAGCACCAACAGCGGCACATTAAAAAAAGAGTGGACAGGACAGAATCCCGTAGTAGCAGGCGGCAGTAGCAGGAGGCAGCGGCAGGAGCAATGTCAGATCTAATCAGTGGCATCAGGCACAGGGGTTTTAAAATCCTCACCGATCCACGCTTGATTCATTTTCAGAAATGTGAGATTTTCCAAGCTGTTGGCGGACAATCTTGTTCGCTTAGGGGTGACGAAGCCCCCTGCCGCGCTGAATACCCTCTCTGACGCTACACTGGAGGGTGGACAAGACAGTACACCCATGGCAAACTGGGCCAGTGCTTGCCAATGATCCAATCTGCTGACCCAGAAGTCCATGGGGTCTGGGATCAGGATTTCTGACGGAGAAAGGGCACAGTCCAGGTACGAGTGAACCTGGTTGTTTAGGTGCTGGACCTGGTGATGGTGAACATCTCTTTGGTGACTACAATGTGTGTCAGGTCGGGGTATTGGATGTATAAATGTTGTCATCATATTTTCCAAACGGAATTGGCTGTTGCTGCTGCTGCTGCTGCCGCTGCAGCCGCCTATTGCAGAGGTAGCTCTGCCAGAGGCGGTGGAACGATGAGACAGTGGGGAGCGGAGAGTGGCCCCCCGGTCAGACATGCTTGCAGCAGGTGTTTGCCGTTTGAAAGCCGTGACAAGCTGGCTGCATAGCTTCTCTCAATAATAAGCCAATTTTGCCTCCCTCTCGGAAGGAGCAAAAAACTCCCCCATTCTGGCTTTATACCGAGGGTCTAAAAGTGTGGCTATCCAGTACTCATCTATTTGCTTCATGCTAACAATACGACAGTCAGCGCGCAAGTAACGAAGCATACAGCTCGCCATCCTGACCAGCGTTTCAGAGGGCCCGGTTGGTTCCATCTCCGTCCCATACTGCCATGGTTGTCCATCATCAAGGTCGTCGTCAGACTCGTCATCACCATCACTGTTATGTTGTGCGGCTGCCTCGTCCCCTATCCCTTCCTGTGATTCCATCTCCAAATCCAGCTCCTGTTCAGGTCCTGTTTCCTCATCCTCATCCTCCTCCTCCTCAACATCCATAGCCAGATGTGAGCCTTCCTCCATCCTTTGCTGAATCATCGCTGTGAGCGTTTGCTCCATAATGAATATCAGCGGCATAACATTGGTCATTCCGCTAGCGTCACGGCTCACAAATCGTGTGGCCTCTTCAAAGGGCTTCAAAACGCGACATGCGTCTCTAACCAGCTGCCAGTGCCTGAGCTCGAAATTACACTGGCTCCAAACGCTGCCCGTCTGCTGCATCAGGAAATCATTCACGGCTTTCCGCTGTTCGTACAGACGGTCCAACATGTGCAGGGTGGAATTCCAGCGTGTTGGCACGTCGCAAATCAGGCTGTGTTCTGGGAGATTGTTTTGACGCTGCAAGTCCAGGAGGGCGTGCTTAAATGCATACGAACGTCTAAAGCGAACGCAAACCCTCCTGGACATGGCCAGCACACCCTTCTAACCAACATATGACTTTAAGAAGCGTGTTATGACCAGATTGATCACATGTGCCATGCAAGGAGCGTGTGTCAGGTGACCTAGACGCAGTGCAGCCACAACGTTCTTCCCGTTATCAGAGACAACATTGCCCAGTGTGAGTTTCAGAGGAGACAGCCAGCGTGCGATTTCCTCCTTGATGCACAGCAGCAGCTCCTGCCCTGTGTGGCTTTTCTCGCCCAGGCTCAGTAGGTGTAAGACAGCGTTGTGGCGCTTCACCTTGCACCTATGAAAAGAGGAGGGAGGAGGAGTGGAAGATACGCTGTGTCCTTTCGGGGACGGGAAGACCTCCATTGAGGAGGGCAAGGAGGAGGAGGAGTAGGAGGAGGAGGATGGTAGGCGCCTGGTGTCCGGAGTTGAACCAGAAAGATACAAGCGTGGAGGTGGTAATGCCTGGCATTGCTGCGGTGGTGCATCGGACTGCAAAATATTGACCCAGTGGGCCGTGAAAGACATGTACTGTCCCTGCCCATAGTTGCTGCTCCACGTGTCGACGGTGGCATGTACCCTGCTGCACACGGATAATTGCAAGGACTGGCCCACCTTTTCCTCCACGTGCTTGTGCAAGGCAGGGACAGCTGTTTTGGAGAGGTAATGTCGGCTAGGTATTCGCCACCTAGGCTGATCTCATGCCATCAATTGCTTGAAGCCGGCGGAGTCGACAAGGTGGTACGGCAGCGACTTCACCACCAACAACTTAGCCAGGTGTGAATTAAGCCACACGACAAGTGGATGACTGGGTATATATTGTTGCTTATTGGACAACGATTCCGTAATGGATAACTGACCGGACGTAGGAGGAGCACTAGATGACAGTGATGATGATGATGACAACGACATGGTGGATAAGGCCTGGCTACTACTTGGATGACAGGGACTCGGAGCAGCAGCAGCAGCAGCGGCAGAGGGGTCTTCATTAGATGTACATGATGGTGGGGCATGTCGATTGTCCCACATGGCCTTGTGATGCCGCTCCATGTGTTTACGTAGAGCGGTAGTTCCTACATTGCTGCCCTGCCCACGCCTTACTTTCTGCTTGCAGATACGGCACTGTGCCATGTTTTCGTCCTCCGGGAAGGTACAGAAAAATTGCCACACGGCAGAGTACCACGTCCACCACCACCACCGCCACCACCCGAGCTTGCCCCTTGTCTGGCAGGCTTTTTTCGGGAGCCTACGCCAGTAGCATCAGTGTCGCCGTCACCGGCTCCTGAGCTGACCCTACCGCTGCAACGTTTTGCAGATTGACTTCTGCCCCTACCTCGGCTTGGCTGTTTATCACTGCCAGTGCCGCCACTACTACCCTCCTCCTCTGACGCCGTCATCACCTCGTGACCTGGTTCCCACGTCCTGTCTAAAACAATATCATCTTAGCCCTCCTCATCATCGCTGCCACTTCTGTCACTGTGTTGTGAATGTGATGTGACATCATGGCGGGCTCCATGCACCCCCTCATTACTGCGTCTGCCACCACGGCTACCACAAACACCCCCACTACCACAGCTATGCGTCTCGGACAACGCTTCCACCTCCACCACCGCCGCAACACACTCCGTTGGCTGACTCGCGGAAAACAAATCATCATCACTATGTTGTTCAGTATCTTCCTTCGCACCCGAGGAGATGTCTCTTAGGACTCTCAGGAAAGATGGCTTCCCGCTAGGAAGGGGGAGTGAAGACATAGATGATGGAATGGAAACGCTAGAAATACCCATATTACTACTGTCACTGTGCCAAGGAACTGTAGAGGATCTGGAATCCAACGAAACCTGGCTTGAAGCCAGATCTTCAGAGTCTTCCTGGTAAGATGACCGCGAGCCAGCCAACCAGTCCACAATGGCCGTATTGTCTAAAGTAACCTGCCCACCGGAGGAGATGGACAAGTCTGGCTTGCTGATACTGCTACTACTACCAGCAGGCACATGGCTGCTGCTACTAGTGGAACTGGGCACATGTCTTGTGCCACAAATGCTGGTACTGGGTCTGGCACCAACAGATCCAACATTTGGACTGGAAGAGGACACGGCATGGGTGTTTTTTCCTCTACCCCGTCTTTCACAACCTTTTTTTTTACCAGACATTTCACTGCTGGAGTGCAACAAGTTGAATCAAAACCCCGGGGATGAGCCTCTTCTTAAAGCTTATTCACACACTGGCTTGGCAAATGGCAATGAATGAGAATTTCTATCAGCCACTGTGTAATGACTCAGGGAACGCGGGCCCTGTGCGTTGTAGTACTACAAAGGCTGCCTCAGCTGCCTATATTGCAAGTTGGATGCAACGGCCCGGATGTTGGATGTTGGATTGTTATGTTAACGGCCGGGGATGAGCCCCTTCTAAAAGCTTATTCACACACTGGCTTGGCAAATGGCAATGAATGAGAATTTCTATCAGCCACGCCGCGGTGCACTCAGGGAATGCTGGGCGTTGTAGTACTACAAAGGCTGCCTGTATTGCAAGTTGGATTGTTATGTTAACGGCCGGGGATGAGCCCCTTCTAAAAGCGTATTCACACACTGGCTTGGCAAATGGCAATGAATGAGAATTTCTATCAGCCACTGCACTGACTCAGGGAATGCTGGGCGTTGTAGTACTACAAAGGCTGCCTCAGCTGCCTGTATTGCAAGTTGGATGCAACGGCCCGGGATGAGCCCCTTCTAAAAGCGTATTCACACACTGGCTTGGCAAATGGCAATGAATGAGAATTTCTATCAGCCATTGCACTGACTCAGGGAATGCTGGGCGTTGTAGTACTACAAAGGCTGCCTCAGCTGCCTGTATTGCAAGTTGGATGCAACGGGGATGAGCCCCTTCTAAAAGCGTATTCACACACTGGCTTGGCAAATGGCAATTAATGAGAATTTCTATCAGCCACTGCACTGACTCAAGGAATGCTGGGCGTTGTAGTACTACAAAGGCTGCCTGTATTGCAAGTTGGATTGTTATGTTAACGGGGATGAGCCCCTTCTAAAAGCGTATTCACACACTGGCTTGGCAAATGGCAATGAATGAGAATTTCTATCAGCCACTGTGCACTCAGGGAATGCTGGGCGTTGTAGTACTACAAAGGCTGCCTGTATTGCAAGTTTGGATTGTTAGGTTAACCCATGCAACGGGGATGAGCCCCTTCTAAAAGCTTATTCACACACTGGCTTGGCAAATGGAGAATTTGTATTGCAATTTGGATGTTGAGAGTAGACTCCCGCTGTAGTGGATGAGCCCCTTCGATTGCTAGATTCCTGGCTTTTAGATTCCTAAAGCTTTCCCTTACTGCACAGAGATGCTATCCCTACAGCTCCTGTCTGTAAAATGGCCGCTGAGCTCCGTGCATAGACTTTTATTGCAGGCTTGAGCCCGCCCCTATGCTGCCTCCCGATTGGCTGGGAGAGACGTTTGCAAGGCATTATGGGGTAGCCTGATGTCAGGTGATATTGTGAAATCCTCCATTTTAAATCTAACATGTGGCAGGCGCCAAAATGTAGCCGGGTTCGGTCAAAACGAGTTCGGCCGAACCCGGTGAAGTTCGGATTCGCTGCAAACCGAACTTTTCCCGATGTTCAGACCGAAACTGGGTTCGGTTGTCCCGGTTCGCTCATCTCTAGTCCCCACCTAAAAAAATATATACAGTTTACTTACCTTACCCCGTGGCGGCCGCTCCAGCTGGACAAGTGTGAATCCTCTGGACTAGACTTATGCGCAGACCGGCGTGATGCAGTACCTCATCACGCCGGCCTGTGCAGGGAGTCTTCCTAGCACCTTAAAGGCTGCAGGTCGTATGTGACCTGTAGCTTATAGTATTCATTTGTATCTGAGTCCTGAGGACTCAGATATAAATGAATGTGGCTGCCGCTAGCACCGGGGCACCCTCCGGTGCTAGCGACGCCACCAGGCATGATGGGGCCCGTGCGATCATGCGCGGTTCGGCCGGCCATGGGCCCCCCGGGGAGCCTTGGGCCCCGGGCGGCCGCCCGAACCGCCCTAATGATAATCCGCTATTGTGTGCACCTAAGAGGAGGGATGTCGTTATGACTCAGTTGGCGGGCCAACTGGTAGTCGACGGCGTCACTGAGGAGGAACAGCAATGCTGGACAGGTTACAGTTAAGCAGATGCTGAAAGGCTTGAGTCAGTGGTGGGCACGAAGAGAGAGAGAGCGAGAGAAAGGTAGAAGTTGGCGCCAGTGGGTAGGAGAGAGTGAGGTGGCCAGCCAAGAGTGATTGATCGTGCTGTGCAGAAGAGCTGAAAGTGTATCTAGCCTGCCAGAGGAGCATAGCGATGATATAGCCCAGGCCCCTGAATGTGGAAGTATCACAGTACTCCTCCTCCTGTGCCCTAGATAAAGGTTACACGCTGCTACTGGCGCCGTCACAGACCGTGACCTCCACTTACCAGCCCATGCGTCCGCTCTGTCCTGTAGTGCTCACTATAGGGCCCGCTGGTTCCTGGCCTTAAAGGGCCAGCGCACGCATATGGAAATAATTAATTAATTATTCCCAGATCACCCTGAACTATAAAAAGGGCGCTGCCCTTCTGATCCTTGCCTAAGCGTTTTTTGTAATACCCATGTTTGCCTTAGCAAATGGTCCCTTAGTGTTATCCTGTTCCCGTGTCCTGCTACCTGTATCCTGTTTCCCGTGCTGTGTTATTGTTCCTGAGCCTGTTTAGTGATTTGGAGTCGTGTCCTAATACACCCATTGCCCTCAGCCATGTCTGGCGCAATCTACTGCACCTGCTGTCATCCGCCATGTCTGGCACAATCTGCTGCACCTACTACCATCCATGCCAGAGCCCCTGCCACCATCTGGACTATTTCAGGTACCCTTGCGCTACGTACTTGTATAGATTTTTGCACAGACTGTGACTTGCCCAGCTGCCTTTCCGCTACGGCGGAGAGGCCTAGTGGGTTCACATACCCCTAGTTCGTGACAGTACGCTCAGGATATGGAACCCGCTGGCCTGCCCAAGACCGCACTTTAAAGGATACAGACGGAGATGCATGACCTACGGACACATCAGGATCAACTCCTTGAGGCTGTAAATTCCATCATGGCCCGTCTGGATCAACTCACTGTTCCACCTCCAGGTTTTTCCTCCAGAGACTGTTGCTGTTCCACTGCCCGTTGCTCCTCCTGTTTGTTCCGGATCCACAGTTTCACTGCCTCTTCCTTCTCACTATGACGGTGATCCCAGAGCCTGTAGAGGGTTCATCAACCAATGCATGGTTCATTTTAGGCTACAAGCTCATTTCTTTCCCTCTAAGGAGGCCAAAGTAACGTTTATTATCTCACTCCTCGCAGGCAAGGCCCTCGCAGGGGTGAATACCATCTTGGAACAACAGGGACCTGAATCTTGGAAACTAGCCTTCTTCCTGCAGTCTTTTCGTACCGTGTTTGAGGAACCGGGCCGAACATCTTCTGCTGCAGCCATTCTGCTAACCCTTAAGCAAGGGAAACCACAGTAGGAGAGTATGCTATCTCCTTCCGTACCCTGGCAGCAGAGTTGGCATGGAATAATGAAGCATTGGTGGCGACCTTTTGGCAGGGACTGTCCTCACACATCAAGGACAAGCTTGCAGCCCGCGACCTTCCTTCTACCTTGGATGACACCATCCTGTTGGCCACTCGGGTAGACATGAGGATCCGGGAGCGCACTCAGGAGGTACGACAGGAAAGCCGGTTTCAAAGACTAGCACCCTCGGTCCAGAGATCAATATTGCCTTCCCCTAGTGCGCTACCTGAAGAACCTGCGCAGGTAGACAGAGTCTGGCTGTCCAAACAGGAGAAAACGTGCAGAAGCTCTTCTGGTTTATGTCTGTATTGTGACCTTAAGGGTCATTTTGTGCACCAATGTCCACAGAAGCCGGGAAACTCCAGCACCTAGGGTTCGTTGGAGAGGCAACTCTGGGGGGATGTCTCCTAATGTCAAAACCTCTTCCAAACTATCCATTCGTGTGACCATCATATCCGGAGAGACATCACATTCCTCCTCTGCCTACCTTGATTCTGGAGCAGCTGCTAATTTCATCCAGCAGGATCTAGTGGATCGTTTACATCTAACCACAGTTCCTCTGGAGAGACCTCTGGCTGTTGCCTCTGTGAATGGTCTACCATTGCCCGATCCAATTGTGTTCATCACGGAACCATTGACACTACAAGTCGGAGATCTTCATTCAGAACCGATCGCCTTCCTTGTATTACCTATAGCTAACAACCCTATTCTGCTGAGCCTGTCATGGCTTCGTCTACATGCTCCAGTTCTCGACTGAAGATCCGGAGAAGTCCTCCAATGGGGCACCAAATGCCTTAACCGCTGCCTGCTACAAGTTCGTCCAGTTTTGCCTCCACTGCCTCAGTCACTCTCCGATCTACCCTCACACTATGCCAGTTTTGCGAATGTTTTCAGCAAAAAGGAGGCAGAGACTCTTCCTCCCCTTTCGCAGCTATGATTGCCCAGTTGAGTTACTTACTGATGCCTCACCACCCCATGGGCGAGTCTATCCCCTCTCTCTGCCAGAGACACTAGCCATGTCTGCCTACGTTAAGGAGAATCTGGAGAGAGGGTTCAGCCAGAAGTCTTCCTCCCCGGCCGGAGTCGGATTCTTATTTGTTAAAAAGAAGGATGGATCTCTTCATCCTTGTATCGATTACTGTGGCTTGAACCAAATCACGGTCAAGAATAAGTACCCCTTGCCACTCATTTCAGAATTCTTCGATAGAATTCGTGGGGCCAAGGTGTTCACGAAGCTAGATCTACACGGGGCCTATAACTTGATCCGTATCCGCAAAGGTGACGAGTCGAAAACCGCATTCAACACCCGAGATGGTCACTACAAATATCTTGTAATGTCCTTTGGACTGTGTAACGCTCCAGCTGTGTTCCAGGTGTTCGTGAATGAGATCTTCCAGGATCTGCTGTATGTCTGTGTGGTAGTTTATCTGGTCGACATCCCGATCTACTCACCTGATATGACGACACACCGAAGACACTTGCCGGAGGGTGCAGTTCACCCTATTACCATTTATACAGATCACAAGAACTTCATGTACCTACAGTCAGCGTAGCAACTGAATCCTCGCCAAGCCAGGTGGTCGTTGTTCTTTGCCCCATTTCTATTCCTGCTTCTCTTCCATCCTGCTAATAAGAATGTGAAGGCTGATGCCCTGTCCCGATCATTTGAGACTAGTGACTCTGAGGAGATTCCTCAATATATTATAGATCCTTTTAGGATTATTACCGCTAACACTCTGCAAGTTAGATACATTTTGCCCGGAAAAACTTTTGTTCGACTTGCAGACAGGAGGAGAAATCTCCGCTGGGGATACAGCTCCAAACTGGCGGGGCACTGTGTTGTTCGAAAGACTCAGGACTTGGTAGCTCATCATTACTGGTGGCCCACGCTGCCTAGAGATGTTGCGGATTACGTCTCTTCATATACAAACTGTGTCTCAAACAAGTCCACCCTCTCCAAACCCGCTGGTCTGCTCCTATCCCTGCCTGTCCCTGATGCCCCTTGGCAGCATATCACTATGGAATTTATTACAGACCTTCCCCCCTCAGCTGGATTTACTGTGGTCTGGGTAGTAGTGGATCGTGTCTCTAAAATGGCACATTTTATTCCGTTGACTGGTCTTCCGTCTGCTCCTCGCCTGGCAAACCTATTTATTCTCCACATTTTCCGTCTACACTGACTTTTTCTGCACATTGTCTCGGATCGGGGTGTACTGTTCATGTTCAAGTTCTGGAGGGCCCTGTGCAACCTGCTAGATGTTAAGCTGGACTTCTCCTCCGCCTACCACCCACAGTCCAATGGTCAGGTGGAGAGCACCAATCAAATTTTTTTTTTTGGAGAACTATCTTCGTCATTTTGTTTCCGCCCAACATGATAATTGGGTAGAACTTCTGCCTTGGGCAGAATTCTCATAGAACAATCACACTAGTGAGTCTATTAGTTTGTCTCCCTTCTACATTGTGTACAGTCAGCATCCTCGAGTTCCACTTCCTGTGGCAGCCATGACTCAAGTACTGGCAGCTAACTCTTCATTTGGGACTTTTGTTCACATCTGGCAGCAGACGAAGGCTGCCATTCTCCATTCTCCAATCTGAGGCCCGCATGAAAAAGCAGGTCGACAAAAAAAGAAAAGTTCCACCTCAATTCTCTCTTGGAGTCAAAGTCTGACTGTCCTCTCGAAACATTAGACTCAAGATGCCTTCTCACAAATTCTCTCCCAGGTTCTTCAGTCCTTTTCGAAATCCTGCAAAGGATAAACCCTGTATCCTATGAACTTCGGTTGCCTACTACGCTAAAAATTCCCAACTCTTTCCACATGTTCCTCCTTAAACCTGTGGCCCTGAACCGCTACAGTAAAACTCCTGGTCCTGTGGTTGCTCTCAGCGGTTCATCTGGAAGTGTTTGAGGTGAAAGAGATCCTGGACTGCAAAAGGGTAGGAGGAAGGACTTTCTATTTGGTGGACTGGAGAGGTTTTGGTCCTGAGGAGTGATCCTGGGAGCCAGATGAGAACCTCAATGCCCCTACCCTCATTAAAAAATTCCTCTCTCGCTCTGGACCCAAGAAGAGAGGGCGTAAGGGAGGGTACTGTTACGGCTGTGGTCACGGACCGCGACCTCCACTTACTTGCTTCTCGCAGATCTTCCCTCCCCGAAAACGCCGGCACATGCGTCCGATCTGTCCCGTAGTGCTCACTAGAGGGCTTGTGCACATATGTAAAGAATTTATTAATTATTTCCAGATCACCCTGAACTATGAAAAGGGTCCTGCTCTTCTGATCCTTGCCTGAGCATTGTTTGTAATAACCATGTTAGTCTTAGCAAATGGTCCCTTAGTGTTATCCTGTTCCCGTTGTTCCAGTGCCCTGCTACCTGTATTCTGTATCCCGTGCTGTGTTATTGTTCCTGAGCCTGTTTAGTGATTTGAAGTCGTGTCCTACTACACCCGTTGCCCTCCGCCACATTTTGTGCAACCTACTGCACCTGCTGTCATCCGCCAAGTCTGGAGCAACCTGCTACACCTACTACCATCGGTGCCAGAGCCCATGCCACCATCTGGACTATTTCAGGTACCCTTGCGCTACGAATTTGTATAGACTTTTGCATAGACTGAGACTTGGCCAGCTGCCTCTCCACTACGGCGGAGTGGCCTAGTGGGTCCACATACCGCTAGATCGTGACACACGCAAAGTAAGAAGAATCATAACGTAGTGCCTGTGTTCAGTTCTGCAGTTCAGACAAAGTATTGTATCGTTTTATATAAATTGTGATCTATTCTAAGGGGTCATAAAACGGGACGGCTGTTTATAAATGGACTGTGAACTGTGAAGTATTGTTGGACACCGATCCCATGCACGTATTTAGGCCGTTGACACCACTTGTTGACAACTGCTTGGGTGTGCATCGGGATACTGTAAAGAGTAGCGGTCGACCACCACTGTAACCCACAGTGGCACACTAAGCGAGAGTTGCTAACTTTGTTGCACAACCAAGGCAGATGACCCCTCTCTTATCCTTTTAGAGACACACAGAGGTGCAGTCGGGACACCGGCTGTCCCGTCGAGCACGAAGTTAGGCACACTGGTATTCGTTGGACTCCTAGGTTCAGTTGAGGTCTCCACAACAAGTTGACCACTCATTGCATTTCCACTGTTCACTCAAGTATAAAGTTTGCGAGGAATAAAGCTTGTGAATAAATAAACTGCCTCATCCATTGTCTACCATTATATAATATCTTTGCTTATATGTGGAATAAATCTTTTGTGTGATTGATATGTTAGTTTAAACTTGTTTATTTATGGTCATGTTACATATCTATCTATCTATCTATCTATCTATCTATCTATCTATCTATCTATCTATCTATCTATCTATCTATCTATCTATCTATCTATCTATCTATCTATCTATCTATCTATCTATCTATCTATCTATTTATCTATCTATCTAGGTGTGTATGTTTATATATATATATATATATATATATATATATATACCCAACGTGAAAACTGCAGATCACCACGTACCATTGATGTGAGAGGTGAACGTCAGCTACGAAGGTGCGCGAGGGCCGAATGACACGCTACAATGGAGCAGATCAACCAGAGAGCTACCAGACGTGTATCTAAAACAACAGTTCAGCGAAACCTACTGCGTATGAGGCTCGGAGGCAGACAGATGGTCACTGCTCCTATGCTAGCAAAGGTGCATCGGAATAAAAGGCTTCAATTTGCACAGCAGTATCGGAATTGGACCACCGATGATTGGCAAAGGGTTGCCTTCTCCGATGAGTCACGTCTTCTGCTTCATCGTAAGGATGGACATTGGCGTGTCAGGCTAGAAACATCAGAGAACAAACATCCCTCATCTACTGCTGGAGGAACACAAGCTGGTGGCGGCAGCGCTATGGCCTGGGGAATTTTTTCATGGCATTCTCTGGGCCCACTCTTCCATGTGGAAGGCACTCTGAACTGATTTGGGTATGAATCCATCGTTACAGATCACGTCCACACATACATGCTGTTTGTCTTCCCTGGGGCAGATGGAATCTTCCAGCAAGATAATGCATTAATGTCACATGGCTAGAAATGTCCCACAGAGGTTGGAAGAGCAGGACCAAGACGTCCAAGTACTTCCCTAGCCCCCTAATTCGCCAGACTTGAACCCAATTGAGCATCTGTGGGACCACCTCAATCGTTTTGTTTGCTCTATGGATCCTCCCCCACACACCCTCCAGCAAATGTGGGATGCACTGCAGTCAGCATGGCTCCAGATACATGAGACAACCAACCAGCACCTTATTGAGTCACTACCAGCCCGTCTAGCTGCTGCCGTGCTGCGCACAGCAGTTACTCTGGATATTAATATATATATATATATATATATATATATATATATATCCCAAAAGTAAATCCAGCAGCACTCCGATGTTCAAAGTGAAGAAAAGTGGTTTATTATGCCGACATGGCAGGTACAATGCTTGAAAAAGGTCCCAAGGTGGGACGGAAACGTTGCATTGTACCTGCCATGTTGGCATAATAAACCACTTTTCTTCACTTTGAACATCGGAGTGCTGCTGGATTTACTTTTGGGATATCTATATGGTCTTTGATCAGGACTATCAGCTGGCACCCGTCTATTACTGGATAACTTCTGTTTGGAACCTGAGTGCTGCTGTTCCTTTCTCCTGGTATATATATATATATATATATATATATATATATATATACTACCGTTCAAAAGTTTAGGGTCACTTAGAAATTTCCTTATTTTTGAAAGAAAAGCACAGTTTTTTTCAATGAAGATAACATTAAATGAATCAGAAATACACTCTATACATTTTTAATGTGCTAAATGACTATTCTAGCTGCAAACGGCTGGTTTTTAATGCAATATCTACATAGGTGTATAGAGGCCCATTTCCAGCAACCATCACTCCAGTGTTCTAATGGTACATTGTGTTTGCTAACTGTGTTAGAAGGCTAATGGATGATTAGAAAACACTTGAAAACCCTCGTGCAATTATGTTAGCACCGCTGTAAACAGTTTTGCTGTTTAGAGGAGCTATAAAACTGACCTTCCTTTGAGCTAGTTGAGAATCTGGAGCATTACATTTGTGGGTTCGATTAAACTCTCAAAATGGCTAGAAAAAGAGAGCTTTCATGTGAAACTCGACAGTCTATTCTTGTTCTTAGAAATGAAGGCTATTCCATGCGAGAAATTGCCAAGAAACTGAAGATTTCCTACAACGGTGTGTACTACTCCCTTTAGAGGACAGCACACACAGGCTCTAACCAGAGTAGAAAGAGAAGTGGGAGGCCCCGCTGCACAACTGAGCAACAAGACAAGTACATTAGAGTCTCTAGTTTGAGAATTCGACGCCTCACAGGTCCTCAACTGGCAGTTTCATTAAATAGTACCCGCAAAATGCCTGTGTCAACGTCTACAGTAAAGAGGCGACTTCGGGATGCTGGCCTTCAGGGCAGAGTGGCAAAGAAAAAGCCATATCTGAGACTGGCTAATAAAAGGAAAAGATTAATATGGGCAAAAGCCCACAGACATTGGACAGAGGAAAATTGGAAAAAAGTGTTATGGACAGATGAATCGAAGTTTGAGGTGTTTGGATCACACAGAAGAACATTTGTGAGACGCAGAACAACTGAAAAGATGCTGGAAGAGTGCCTGACGCCATCTGTCAAGCATGGTGGAGGTAATGTGATGGTCTGGGGTTGCTTTGGTGCTGGTAAAGTGGGAGATTTGTACAAGGTAAAAGGGATTTTGAATAAGGAAGGCTATCACTCCATTTTGCAACGCCATGCCATACCCTGTGGACAGCGCTTGATTGGAGCCAATTTCATCCTACAACAGGACAATGACCCAAAGCGCACCTCCAAATTATGCAAGAACTATTTAGGGAAGAAGCAGGCAGCTGGTATTGTATCTGTAATAGAGTGGCCAGCGCAGTCACCAGATCTCAACCCCATACAGCTGTTGTGGGAGCAGCTTGACCGTATGGTACGCAAGAAGTGCCCATCAAGCCAATCCAACTTGTGGGAGGGCCTTCTGGAAGCATGGGGTGAAATTTCTCCCGATTACCTCAGCAAATTAACAGCTAGAATGCCAAAGGTCTGCAATGCTGTAATTGCTGCAAATGGAGCATTCTTTGACGTAAGCAGAGTTTGAAGGAGAAAATGATTATTTAAAATAAAAATTATTATTTCTAACCTTGTCAATGTCTTGACTATATTTTCTAGTTATTTTGCAACTCATTTGATAAATATAAGTGTGAGTTTTCATGGAAAACACAAAATTGTCTGGGTGACCCCAAACTTTTGAACGGTAGTGTATATTCCAAGAATCAGGCAGCACTCCAGAGATGTAGCAAAAATAGAAAAATGTGCTTTATTCCATCAGTCAAAACAGCAACGTTTCAGTTCTACCATAGAGCCTTTCTCAAGCTGGTGGCACTATATACAAGGGGGGGGGGATCAGGGTGGCACTATATACAAAGGGGTGAGCAGGGTGGCACTATATACAAGGGGGGAGCAGAGTGGCATTATATACAGTGGGAGCAGGGTGGCACTATATACAAGGGGGGAGCAGAGTGGCACTAAATACAAGGGGGGGGAGCAGGGTGGCACTGTACACAAGGGGGAGCTGTGTGGCACTATCTACTAGGGGGGCTGTATGGCACTATTTACAATGGGGGAGGTCTATGTGGTGCAATCTACAGGGGGCTGTGTCTGGCGCTATCTACAAGGGAGGGCTGTGTGGCACTATCTACAAGGGAGGTGGCTGTGTGGCACTATCTTCAAGGAAGGCTGTATGGCACTATATACAAAAGGGGGCTGTGTGGCACTATATACAAGTGGGGGCTGTGTGGCATTATATACAAGAGGGGCTGTATGGCACTATACGGGCGGCTGTGTAGCATTATGCACAAGGAGGAGCTGTGTGGCACTATCTACTAGGTGTGACAGAATCAACAGGGATCTGTGTATGGAGCTATCTACAGGAGGTTGTGTGGCACTATCTACTAAGGGGAGGGGCTGTGTGGCACTATATACAAGGGCGGAGGGCTGTATGCGACTATCAACAAGGGGAGGTGGGGGCGCTATCTACAAGTGGGTAGTGACACTGTCTACAGGGGGTCTGTATAGCACTGTCTTAGAGGGGGCTGTATCTACACGGGGCACTATTTATAAGGGGGGCTACGTGTGGCACCTAGGAGGGGGTCCAGTCAAAAGCTTGTTATGGGGCCCAGTCTTTCCCAGTTATACCCCTGGTTGAGCACATTATTGGTATATATTGGGGTGTCACTCAATTAAGAGATGGATATTGTGGAATTATTTTTTCGATATATTAGGATAGTTGAGCAAATATGTATGAAATTAGTTCTTTGGGTTGGAAAACAATATTCATGGAAGTATAGCAAATTATGGCTTAGGATATCATTTATTGCATTTATTACTTAGCTACCGTGGATTCTGAATTGATCGCAACAGTGAGGACTGTGAATATAAAAAAAACAAAAAAACAATGGTGTAAGTTGGTTCACATAAAGTGTGAACAGGACTCTATTATTGTGTTCAGTGTCTTGCTACTACTTCTTATATGCTTATTAATTTGCCATGTTTTATGGGGTTTAGCAAAGTGTCATTACAAAGAATAAATTGATTGCAATAGGGCGGACTGCTGATATGAATTTCTTTTCCCAGAATCATATGAATCTATAATCAGTCTGCAGTAGAGTAAGTGTGAATGAACAATGCCTTACTGCAGTGGAGTTTTTCTGCTATATACTCAGTTTATTTATTTTTTTCTCAGATGTCACAATATAATCTGTTATTAATGAAAAGAGTGGAGGAAATAATTAGCATTTTTAAACCCTAGCCGCACCACTCAGTAACTATACGTTGTCACGGGAGGTTACTTCCCGCACGAGGATGTATAGTTACTGAGTCGTTCCTGGTGCACACTGTCGGCGACAGGGTGCATCGGGAACCGGGGGGTCAGCTGTACTTGACAGCTTAAACTCCACTGTTGCCGACCAGCAGTCCTTTGCCGCTGATTTCGGCAATTAACCCCTTAGATGCGGCGATCGGTGGTGATCGCCGCGTTTTAGCGGTTTGTAGCATATCGGCAGCCCCCACACTTAAATTGCAGGGTTTGCCGATGGTTGGTCCTGATAGGCTTTCTGTCATAGTCACAGGAAGTCACTGAGTCGTGCACCAGGAACCCAGCTGTCCCTGGCAGCTGACACTCCACTGTTGCCGATCAGCGGTTCATCGCCACTGATTTAGGCAATTAAGCCGTTAAATGCGGCGATCAATTGCGATCACCGCATTTAAGGTGTTTAGCGCAGATCGTCCGCCCCCACGTGAAATCACGGTGGCTGGTGATGGCAATTAAGGGGTTTGTAGCACGTCGGAGGCCCCATGCAATCGTGCAAACTGTGGCGTCACACTGACAGTTGGAATACATTACACTACGAAGGTAGTGTAATGTATTCTAGCAGCAATCAGTGCTGCAGGTCAAAGAAAAAAAAGTGTGACAAGCAATAAAAAGTTAATTAAAAAGGTTTTATAAAAGTGTAAAATCAAAAAATAAGTTAAAAACTGCTTTTATCCCTATAATACGGCTTTTATGAAAAAATGAAAACATTATAAAAACGACCACAATGCCAGAATCGCTATTTTTTGGTCACCAACCCTCACAAAATATAGAATAAAAAGTGATTAAAAAGTCCCCAAAATAGTACCTATAAAAACTACAAGCTGTCTCGCAACAGAGATTTTTGACTGAAAAATAAAAAAGTTATGGCTCTAAGAATATGGTGACACAAAAAAATGAATTATTTTATATAAAAAAGTGATTTTATTGTGCAAACGCTGCAAAACATAAAAAAAAACTATATACATATGGTATCACTGTAATCAAATTGACACACAGAATGTAGTAAAATGTAATTTATAGCCCACGGTGAACGACATATGAAATAAAGAATTTAAAATACCCAAATCGCTATTTTTTGGTCACCGTAGCTCTAAAAAAATATTGTAATAAAAAGTGAGCAAAAAGTTCTATGTACCAAAAAATTAACCAGTCGAACCTTCAGCTCGTCCCGCCGAAAATAAGCCCTCACACCGTTCAATCGACTAAAAAATATTAGTTATGTCTAAGTTAAGTTATTTTTTTATAAAAAATTGTTTTTTGTTTGTAAAAGTAGTAAAATATAAAAAAAACTAGAGAAATTTGGTATCACTGTAATCGTATTGAGCCGCAGAATAATGTTAAGTTGACGTTTTTACTGCACAGTGAAAGCCGTAAAAACTAAACCCAAAAAGGAATCGCAGTTTTTTCCAATTTCAGCCGCAAAGATTTTTATTTTCAGTTTCCCAGTATGTTATATGGTACTTTATCGTGTCAATACAAACTACAACTCCTCCCACAAAAATAAGCCCTCACACCACTCTATGGACAGAAAAATAAAAAAGTTATGGCTCTTGGAAGGTGGGGAGTGAAAAACGAAAGTAAAAACGAAGATAATGGATCAGTCCTGAAAGGGTTAATTCATTTCTAATAAAAAACATTTATTACCACATGTGGGGTATTGCAGTACTTGGGAGAAATTGATTTACAAATGTTGGGGTACTTTTTCTCCTTTATCCCTTGTGAAAATGAAAAAACGAAACATTTTAGTGGACAAAAATGTTGATATTCATTTTACGGCCTAATTCCACTAGGTTCTGCAAAAAACCTGTGGGGTCAAAATGCTAACTATACCCCTAGAAAAATTCCCCTCTATTGTGTTTTATTTTCTGTGAAACGCCTAACCGGATGAGAAACCTTGTGAATGCTGTTTTGGACACTTTGAGGGGTGCAGTTTTTTAAAATGGGTTGATTTATGGGGACTTTCTAATATACACAGTGTTCCAAATTATTATGCACATTATTATGGATTTAACCCCTTAAGGACGCAGCCTTGTTTTGGCCTTAAAGGGAATGTGTTGCCAGAAAAACTTGTTTTGTTTTTTTTTAATTAAACATTTAGTGTGTAGGTGATTAAACATTGTTCAAATTTTTTTTATTTTTTTCACGAGTCAGGAAATATTATAAATTAGATTCTAATTTATAATATTTCCCATTGCTGGTCACTAGATGGAGCTATTCCCAAAATTGCAGCATTGCAAAATTGGGTAAAAAGCCCTCGCTCTAGTGAGCTCTCAGCATCCCCCCCTCCTTTATCCTGACTAGTGCCGGGATAAACGAGGGGTTTGAACGGTCTAACCTCCTACACTGTGTGTCGCCATTTTTTGAGCTAACACACAGTGTAGAAGGTTAACATACAATAGTAAACGTACACAAACACAAACATACATTGAAATCTCTTACCTGCTCCTGCCGCCGCGGCTCCCTCCGGCCCGTCCGCTCCGTCTGCTGCCGCTGGTCCAAGTGCACAAGTCCGGAAGCCACGACCGGAAGTAGTAATCTTACTGTCCGGCCGCGACCTCCGGTCCACAGGAAAATGGCGCCGGACGGCGCCAATTTCAAATTGGACTGTGTGGGAGCGGCGCATGCGCAGTTCCCACACAGACGGCGTACACAGAAGTGGATGGGACGGGAGCCGTTCGCAGTCCCTATGGGACTGTGGCTGCCGTATTCCATGTCTGTATGTGTCGTTAATCGACACATACAGAAATGGAACAAAAAATGGCAGCCCCCATAGGGAAGAAAAAGTGTAAAAATAAGAAAAAGTAAAACACAAACACACAAATAAATATAAACGTTTTTAATAAAGCACTAACATCTTTAACATATGAAAAATAAATTTGTGATGACACTGTTCCTTTAAGGCTCAGAGTCCATTTTTCAAATCTGACATATTTCACTTTATGTGGTAATAACGTCGGAATGCTTAAACCTATACAAGCGATTCTGAGATTGTTTTCTCGTGACACATTGGGCTTTATGTTAGTGGTAAAATTTGGACGATATATTTAGTGTTTATTGGTGAAAAATTGCAAAATTTAGAGAAAATTTATATAAAATAGCATTTGTCAGAATTGAAATGCATCTGCTTGTAAAACAGACGGTTATACCACCCAAAATTGTTACTAGTTCACATTTCCCATATGTCTACTTTAGATTGGCATAGTTTTTTGAACATTCTTTTATTTTTCTTGGACGTTACAAGGCTTAGAACATAAACACCAATTTCTCATATTTTTAAGAACATTTCAAAAGCCTTTTTTTTAAGGTTCCTGTTCAGTTCCGAAGAGGCTTTGAGTGGCCTATGTATTAGAAACCCCCACAAAACAACCCATTTTGAAAACTAGACCCCTCAAAGTATTCAAAACAGCATTTAGAAAGTTTATTTAACCCTTCAGACATTTCACAGAAATTAAAGCAAAGTAGAGGTGAAATTTGCAAATTTCATTTTTCTTGCTGAATTTCAATTGTATTCAATTTTTTTCTGTAACACAGAAGGTTTTACCAGAGAAACACTACTAAATATGTATTGTCCAGATTCTGCAGTTTTTAGAAATGTCCCAGATGTGTCTCTAGTGTGCTCGTGGACTAAAACACAAGCCCCAGAAGCAAAGAAGGACCTAGTGCATTTTGAGGCCTCTTTTTTATTAGAATATATTTTAGGCAGCATGCCAGATTTGAAGAGGTGTTGAGGTGCCAAAACAGTAGGAATCCCAAAAAAGTGACCCCATTTCAGAAACTACACCCCTCAAGGAATTCATTTATGGTTGTTGTTACAATTTTGACCCCACAGTTTCTACACAGCACGTATTTGAATTGGGTTGTGAAATTAAAAAAATTAAATTTTTTCCAATACGATGTCATTTTTGATAAAAAATTCTTATTTTCACAGGGAACAAAATACCCCATTTTGTTGCCCAATTTCTCCTGAGTGCAGCAATACCCCATTTGTGGCGATAAACTGCCGTTTGGTCCCATGGGTGGCCTCAGAAGTGAAGGAGCGCTGTGTGTTCTTTGGAGTGCAGATTTTGCTGGATTGGTTTTTGGGTGCCATGTCGCATTTGCAGAGCCCCAGAGGTATCAAAGCAATGGAAACCCACCAGAAGTGACCCCATTTTGGAAACTACACCCCTCAAGGAATTCATTTATGGTTGTTGTTGTTACCACTTTGACCGCACAGTGTTTTCACAGCACATATTTGAATTGGGCTGGGAATAGAAAAAAATATATTTTTTTCCAATAATATGTAGTTTTTGCTCAAAATTTCTTATTTTCACAAGAAATAAAATACTAAATTTTGTTGCCCAATTTGTCCTGAGTGCAGCAATACCCCATTTGTGGTGATAAACTGACGTTTGGGCCCATGGGAGGGCTCAGAAGGAAAGGACCACCATTTGGCCTACTGGGGATTTTCTGATGCAAAGTCATGTATGCAGAAGCCCCTGAGGTACCAGTACAGTTGAAACCCCCAAGAAGTGACCCCGCTTTAAAAACTTCACCCCTTAAGGCATTCATTTAGAGGTGTAGTGAGCAGTTTTACCGGAGACATACACCCCATAAACTAATGTGGGTTCTCACGGGTATGGCAATACCCTCAATGTGGCTGTTATCAGCTGCCTGGGCACACAGCAGGGCTCAGAAGGGAAATATGAGGGGGATAAGATGTGTGGAGTGCATCAGGGTAAGTAAAACTGGGGTAGATTAAAAATCTAGGGATGTATGATACATTTTGAAGCACTCTTTCATACGGAGCCTTAGTTTTTCGGGACACATGTCACATTGATATATTGTGTCCTTCCTTATCCCCCTCTTATAGCAGACTTTGTACCTCTTTTGACGTTTTCCTTTCTTGCCAGTTTGCGGAACTTCTCCTGGAAAGTGTTGCCCTGGTACGATGCGTGTGACCCCGCTTCCAGGACTCATCAATAGAAATACACTTCTCGGGGGTGTATGCTTGGGAAAACCGGGCACTGGAAACGGTCTAATAGGGGTCTCCGTTTATACAAATGGTCAAAACTGGGGTCGTCTTGTAGTAGGCAATGCTCATTAGGAGAAGCGAAGTATTGCCTCATTTTTTTTTTTTTTTAGGTTCCAGTTAAGTTCTGAAGTTGCTTTGAGGGGCCTAAATATTAGACACCCCCATCAAACACCCTATCTTAGAAACTAAACCCCTCAAAGTATTCACAACAGCATTTAGAAGTTTATGAACTCTTTAGGTGTTTTACAGGAATTTAGAGCAAAGTAGAGGTGAAAATTACATATTTATTTTTGTCAGAAAAACCTTTTTTTACAATTTTTTTCTATAACACAAAAGCCAGAGAAAACGCAACTTAATACTTATTGCCCAGATTCTGCAGTGTTGAGAAATATCCCACATGTGGCCCTAGTGCGGTAATGGACTGAAGCACCGGCCTCCGAAGCAAAGGAGCACCTAGTGGATTTTGAGGCCTCTTTTTTTATTAGGCACCATGTCCGGTTTGAAGAGGTCTTGTGGTGCCAAAACAGTGGAGAACCCCCCAAAAGTGACCCCATTTTGGAAACTAGACCCCTTGAGGAATTCATTGTAGTTTTCTTGGGGTGCATGCGGTTTTTTGATCAGTTTTTATTCTATTTTTAGGTGGCGTGGTGACTAAAAAACAGCAATTCTACTATTGTTTTTTTATTGTATTTTTTTTACAGCGTTCACCGTGCGCTATAAATGACATATTCACTTTATTCTGTGGGGCGATACGATTACGGCGATACCAGATGTTTATAGTTTTTTTTATGTCTTATGGCGTTTGCACAATAAAATAAGTTTTGTAAAAAATCATTCATTTTTTGTGTTACCATATTCTAAGAGCCAGAACTTTTTTATTTTTCCATCAATAAAGCCGTGCGAGGAGTTATTTTTTGCGTAACGAACTGTAGTTTCTATCATTACCATTTTTAGGTACATGCGACTTTTTGATCTCTTTTTTATTCCATTTTTTGAGAGGTGAAGTGACCAAACAATTGTGATTGTGGTACGGTTTATTATTATTTTCTTTTACGGCGTTCACCGTGCGGGATAAATAACAAAATAGTTTTGTAGTTCAGGCCGTTACGGACGCGGCAATACCAATTATGTATAGTTTATATGTTTATTTATCTATTTTTATTAATAATAAATGACTGATAAGGGAAAAAGGGGGATTTTTACTTTTATTACTTTTAAAACTTTTATTTTCTTATTTTTACACATCTTTTTTTAACTTTTTTTTTAACTTTTTTACTTTGTCCCACTAGGGGACTTGAGGGCAGGAGGCCCTGATCGCTATTCTAATACACTGCACTACATGCGTAGTGCAGTGTATTAGAGCTGTCAGCTACTCACTGACAGCAAGTATAGTGGGTCCTGACTTTGTCAGGACCCACTAGGCTTCCGTCGATGGCATAGCCGGACGCCATTGTTTGGTGTCCGGTTGCCATAGTCACCATCGCCGGCCGCTATCGTGTAGCAGGCCAGCGATTGTAGCTTAACCCCTAAAAAGCCGCGATCTCTAATGAACGCGGCTTTTAAGGGGTTAATCAGCGGGGACACAGCGATCGGTCCTCGCTGTAGGAGCTGCGGCAGCTACTGTACGAGACAGCAGCTGTCACAGCTCCTGTATGTGTCGGGAGGACGGCCGTTACTCCCGAGACGTACTATTAGGTCATGGAGCGCAAATGATACAGCTACCATGACCTAATAGTACGTCCAGGAGCGGGAAGGGGTTAAGTGTCATAAACATAAAATTATTAGTTTTTCAATTAAACTCATGGATGGTATTGTGTCTTAGGGCTCTTTGGATCATTGTAATCAATCTCAGACACCTGTGATAATTAGTTTGCTAGGTGTGCACAATCAAAGGAAAACTACTTAAGAAGGACGTTCCACATTATTAAGGAGGTCACAGGTTTCAAGCAATATGGGAAAGAAAAAGGATCTCTCTGCTGACGAAAAGCGTGAAATAGTGCAATACCTTGGACAAGGTATGAAAACATTGGATATTTCAAGAAAACGTAAGCATGATCATCGTACTGTGAAAAGATTTGTGGCTGATTCAGAGCACAGATGGGTTCGTTCAGATAAAAGCATAATGAGGAAGGTTTCTGCCAGACAAATTAATAGGATTAGGATAGCAGCTGCTAAAATGCCATTGCAAAGCAGCAAACAGGTATTTGAAGCCGCTGGTGCCTCTGGAGTCCCGTGAAACTCAAGGTGTAGGATCCTCCAGAGGTTTGCAAGTGTTCATTTAGCTATTATTCGGCCACCCCTAAACAATGCTCACAAGCAGAAATGGTTGCAGTGGGCTCAGAAATACATGAAGACTAATTTTAAAACCGTGTTGTTTACTGATGAGTGCCGTGCAACCCTGGATGGTCCAGATGGATGGAGTAGTGGATGGTTGGTGAATGGCCACCATGTCCCAACAAGGCTGCGACATCAGCAAGGAGGTGGCGGAGTCATGTTTTGGGCTGGAATCATAGGGAGAGAGCTGGTAGGCCCCTTTAGGTTCCCTATCGGTGTGAAAATGACCTCTGCAAAGTACGTAGAATTTATGACTGACCACTTTCTTCCTTGGTACAAAAAGAAGAACCGTGCCTTCCGTAGCAAAATTATCTTCATGCATGACAATGCACCATCTCATGCTGCAAAGAATACATCTGTGTCATTGGCTGCTATGGGCATAAAAGGAGAGAAACTCATCGTGTGGCCCCCATGTTCCCCTGACCTCAACCCTCTTGAGAACCTTTGGAGCATCCTCAAGAAAAATATCTATGAGGGTGGGAGGCAGTTCACATCAAAACAGAAGCTCTGGGAGGCTATTCTGACATCCTGCAAAGATATTCAAGCAGAAACTGTCCAAATACTCACAAATTCAATGGATGCAAGAATTGTGAAGGTGATATCAAAGAAGGGGTCCTATGTTAACATGTAACCTGGCCTGCTAAGTTTTGTTTTATTGAAAGAGCTTTTGATTTCTGTAAATATGACCTCCTGATGCTGCAAATTCAACAAATGACCATTTTAGTTCTCTTTACAACCTTTAAAATGTTTTGATCTCTGTTGTGCATAATAATTTGAAACAGTGCATTTTGAGTTTTTTACTTCTACAAAAAATCTGTTATCATTAGGAGATTTGTTCAATAAAATTTGCATTATACTCCAACGGTTGATGGCTTGAAGATTATACTGACGGTCATTTGCATCGACTATTTAGGAAAATCAGCGAAAAATAACATTTGCATAATAATTTGGAATGCGGTGTATAAGGCCCTCAAAACCACTTCAGAACTGAATTGGTCCATGAAAAAATGGCCTTTTGAAATTTTATTGAAAATGTGAGATATTGGTGCTAAAGCCTTGTAACGTCCTAGAAAAATAAAAAGACGTTCAAAAAATGAAGCAAACATAAAGTAGACATATGGGGGATGTTAACTAGTAACTATGTTGTGTAGTATTACTATCTGTCTTACAAGCAGATACATTTAAATTGAGAAAAATGCTAATTTTTACAAATTTTCTCTAAATTTTGGTGTTTTTCACAAATAAATATTGAATTTATCGACCACATTTTTTCATTATCATAAAGTACAATTGTCACGAGAAAACAGTCTCAGAATCACTTGGATAGGTAAATGCATTCCGAAGTTATTATCACATAAATTAATACATGTCCACAAGGCCAAAACTGGCTGGGTTAATGTAAAACATGCTGATTATTTAAGAATAGGTATGGAGATTGTAACTGTAACAATTGGTGGAGGAGGGATAAAAAAATATGGGGTGTTTTTTTCAGGTTTTGGCCTAAAACCCTTTGTTCCGATGAAGGGAAATCTTAATGCTTCAGTATACTATAATATTTTGCACAATTGTATGCTTCCAACTGGGTTTGGGGAAGGCCCTTTTCTTTTCTAGCATGACTGTGCCCCAGTGCACAAATGAAGGTCCATAAAGGCATGGTCGGCTGAGTTTGGTGAGAAAGAACTTGACTAGCCCACACATAGCTCTGACCTCAACCCCATCGAACACTTTTTGGGTTGTACTAGTACAAAGATTGCAACCTTGGAAGCTGTTTTTGCTGCAAAAGGAGGGGACCAACTCCATATTAATGCCTATGGATTTAGACTGCGATGTCATAACAGCTCCTGTAGGTGTAATGTGTAGTTGTCCAAATACTTTTGTCAATATACGTAGAGTATCTAATGAGGACAGCTTCATTTTGGTTATTTCTGTTTCAGGTGAAAGGTTAGACTTGATTTAGCCAAGTGTTCACCAGTTTGGTCTCCTAACTGTGCCTGATAATCTGAAACGTTTTTGCGATCTTTAAAGCATCGTTAATAAAAAGCCTGAGAAGATACTCTGAACTCCATTTTTATTACTACATTATTACATTTGAAGATCTTATCTAGGTCTCACATAAGCTTTGTTTTCTTTACCCTAAACTCTTCACTTTAATCTTGTACTTTTTGTTAGGCTTTATTCAGACGAACGTAAAATACGCGCGTGCAACGCGCGTGATTTTCACGTGCGTTGCCCGTAGCTATATTAGTCAATGGGGCCGTGCAGACATGGCAGCGTTTTTTGCGTAGCGTTGCTCCGTTGCAAAAACTCACGACATGTCCGTTGATTCAGCATTTTCAACGCATCACGCACCCATTGAAGTCAATGGGTGCGTGAAAACAACGCAGGGCACACGGAAGCACCTCCGTACGCACAGCGTTTTTCACGCAACACTTGTTAAGTCTATGTAAATGAGTTGAGCAGACTAGACAAAACAACTACAAACCAGGAAGTGGCTTTTCACTTTCTGAGCACATGCGCACAGTTTAAACTGACATCTGCAGCAATAGTAGTTTTTTAACCTGTAAAACCACCCAAAAACAACAAACACGGGCCAAAGTGTGAGGTAACGTGAAATCTTAATGCGAACATGTGCTCACAGCAAGCAGGTGTTGGAGAGGGTGTCTTTTTGTAGGCTGGCCTCTCCATTACTCCACCCTCCGTTGTTTGGACGCGCGTAAAAAACGCATGCCATACGCGCGTTAAATACGCTATCACGCTGGCCAAACGGATGCCACACGCAACTACAACGCAAACAAAACGTCGCGTTTTTCACGCGCGCACAAACGCCACGTTCGTCTGAATACAGCCTTAGAATGATCTTTTTGTCTTTCTTGACAGTTGACAGTTGATTCTTCTGCAAATCTTGAATACTTGGTCAACCTCCTTTACATCTTCTTTTATTAATATGATCAGTATGTTTTTTATGACTTTTATTGTTTGGTGTAGACGTTCCGTAGAGATATGCTCATATACACCATTTTTCTGTAGACATTCCATAGTTTAAAATTATTGTACTGTATTTTTCGGACTACAAGACGCGCTTTTTAGCAAGAATAAATCTTGCTGAAAAGTCCCTGCGTCTTATAGTCGGCAGTCAAGTGGCCCGGCTGCGCCAGACCCCATGACCGCTTCCTTAACCCCTTCCTGACCTGTGACGTCATGACGGCATGCCATTAAGCAGGGGGAGGTTGTTTGGAGCGGGCTCACGCACTGAGCCCGCTCGATGCACTGCAGGTTTCAGCTGTGTTTTACAGCTGACATGCTGCTCTAATGGCCAGGAACAGCGATCGCGCTGTTCCTGGCCGTTTAACTATTTAATTTCCGTGGTCAATAGCGACCGCTGCATTTAAAGGGATTTTTCCATGAAGGACATTTATGACGTATCCACAGGATACGTCATAAACATCAGATAGATGCGCGTCCCACTTCTAAATAGTAGTTACGGAAACGGCGTAGCTCGCATTCTACACTGCTTCCATAACTGCCATTCACTACTATGGGAGTTACGGAAACAGCGTAGTTCAGCGAGTTATGCTGTTTCCGTAACTCCCAACCAAGTAGTCAGGAAGTGGTCGGGAGTCAGCGTGAGCACAAAAAGCTAGAAAGGGGATTAGAGGTCCCCGTTTTAGAGATAGGTCGGACCCGCATCTATCTGACATTTATGACATATCCTGTGGATATGTCATAAATGACCTTCATGGGAAAACCAGAGGAAGACGGCCCCCCCGCAACACGATCGGGGGGCGCCAATGGTTGTCATGGAAGCGCGGGGGCCTAATGAAGGCCCCCAGGTCTGCCTTCTGTCTGCCTCTGCTAAGTCATGCCTCCGGTAGGGTTAGCAGAAGCCTGTATAACTGACAATATACTGCAATACATTTGTATCGCTGGTTCAAGTCCCCTAAGGGAACTACTAAAATGTGTAAAAAAAAGTCAGATACATTTTGAGGATTCTAAAAAAAAAAAAAAAAATATTAAAAGTTAAAAAAACCCTTTCCCATTTTTCCCCAGAGCACAATGTAAAAAACATATTTAAAAAAAAAGAAATAATTGGTATCACTGCATCCGTAGAAGTCTGAACTATTACAATATACCATTATTGAACTCGCACGATGAAAGGCGTAAAAAAATAAATCAAAATTAAGTCACCAGAATCTTTGTTTTTTGGTCACCTTAGCGTTAAAATAAAATAAAATAAAAAGTAATAAAAAAATCGTATGTACCAAAAAATGGTGCCAATTAAAACTACAGCTTGTCCTGCAAAAAAAAAAAAGCCCTCACACCGCTCAATAGATGAAAAAAAATAAAAGTTATGGCTCTCAAAATGTGGTGAAACAGATCAATTTTTGTTTAACAAATAGTTTTTTCTTTATGAAAGTAGTAAAATATTAAATATTTTTTTCCTATTTTCTGTTGTCTAAAACCTGGGTACGTTGTATAGTCGGGTGCTTTTTACAGTCCGAAAAATACTGTATATGCATATAATGATACCTCTATTAATGAAATTGGATTGAATGGTCTATAGCAGAATTTGCTGGCATTTGATATTATGTAAACTTTATGTGAATATACACAGTGGCATACTCAACATAGAGGCAGGGCCGGTTTTAGGAGGGGCAAACTGGACATTTGCCCAGGGCCCCCATCCTCTTAGGGCCCCCTACCCATGGCTGCTATGGGGCCTGAGGAATGAGGGGGCCCGCGCTGCCCGGTCCATAGCATTTATGGGCCGGGCAGCATGGGCTCCCTCGTGCTCGATGGTGTCGCTAGAACCGGAGGGGGCCCCGGTGCTAGCGACAGCCACATTCACTTATACCTGCGTCCTCAGGATGCAGATACAAATGAATACTAAAGGCTGCAGGCCATGATAGGCCTGCAGCCAATAAAGCACTGGGAAGACTACCTGTGCAGGCCGGCGTGTTGACATTACTGCATCACACTGGTCTGTGCACGAGTCCCGACGGGAGCCTGTGCAGCGCTCTGTCCATCACGGGAATGGGGAAAGGTAAGTAGGATATTATTATTTTTTGGGGGGGCTGTGTGGCACTATATACAAGGGGGGCTGTGTGGCAATATACGGGAGGGGATTGCTGTGTAGCACTATATACAAGAGGGGCTCTGTGGCACTATATACAAGGGGGGCTGTTTGGCACTATATACAAGGGGGGCTGTGTGGCACTATATACAAGGGGGGGCTGTTTGGCACTATATACAAGGTGGGCTGTGTGGCACTATATACAAGGCTGGGCTGTGTGGCACTATATACAAGGGGGGCTGTGTGGCACTACACTAATTAGGGGGCCTGTGTGGCACTATACTAAGTGGGGGGGCTGTGTGACACTATTTACTAGGGGGTCTGTATGGCACTATTTACAAGGGGGAGGGCTCTGTGGTGCTATCTACAGGGGGACTTGTGTGACACTATCTACAGGGGGCTGTGTGTGGTGCTACCTACAGGGGGCACAAAGGGGGCATAATTACTTTGGGGACACAAAGGGGACACGGTTATTGATGGGGCACTTTTAATGTGTCAAGCACTGAGGGATCATTCTTACCATCTGGGACACTGTGGATTACGAGTTTGTTTAGAGGATGGAGTATAGGGGGAGGGTGCTGGAAAAGCGAGAAACCAACATGACTGTGTGTCAAATTCTGCAGAGACGAGTCGTGGCTGGAATAAGTCGTCACAGTGGTTTGGGGCCAGATTGTGAAAAAAAGGCAAAGTGAACAACGAATCAGAGAAAACATGACCAGTGAGTTACTAGATATAAATGTGCTGTAATCACTCATATGGTCTGCAGAGCGTGTGTGTATAACTGGAATCTACCACTATATGGTCACTATATTGTGGTAATATTGGTATTGGTCTAGTGGTTTTTATTCAGTAACAGTATGGGGGTATTATTCAGTCACTATGTTGTTATGGTGTGGAGGTATTATTGGACCTTATAATGTATTATTAGTGTTATTATTGTGAGTGAGTGAGTTGTGTTCAGTATCAGTATGGGGGTATTATTTAGTCTCTATGTGGTTATGGTGTGGCGGTATTATTCAGTAACAGTATGGGGGTATTATTCAGTCACTATGTTGTTATGGTGTGACGGTACTATTCAGTAACAGTATGGGGGTAGTTTTCAGTTACTATGTGGTTATGATGTAGCGGTATTATTCAGTAATGGTATGGGGGTATTATTCAGTCACTATGTGGTTAAGGTGTGACTGTAATATTCAGTAACAGTATGGGGTATTATTCAGTCACTATGTGGTTATGGTTTGGAGGTATTATTCAGTAACAGTATGGCAGTATGGTGGTATTATTCAGTCACTATGTGATTATGGTGTGGCAGTAATATTCAGTATCAGTATGGGGGTATTATTCAGTAACAGTATGGGGGTATTATTCAGTCACTATGTGGTTATCATGTGGCAGTATTATTCAGTAACAGTATGGGAGTATTATTCAGTCACTATGTGATTATGGTGTGGCGGTATTATTCAGTATCAGTATCGGGTATTATTCAGTAACAGTATGGGGGTATTATTCAGTTACTATGTGGTTATGATGTGACAGTATTATTCAGTCACTATGTGGTTATGATGTGGTGGTATTATTCAGTAACAGTATGGGTGTATTTTTCAGTCACTATATGGTTGTGGTGTGGCGGTATTATTTGGACCTTATATTGTGTTATTATTGGTAATGTTGGCCTTATAATAGTGAGTTGTGTTCAGTAAGAGTTTGCAGGTAATATTCAATCTGGTATAGTGGTATGATATAATAACTGTATATGTATATAGATAAGTTTTTTTTGTGTGAGAGGGGGCACATGTTTTGGGTTTTGCAACACTCCTGGACAAACTAGAAATCAGTGATACAGTTCTCTGCACACCGCTTTCTGAATTGACTGCATTATTGATACAGGAAGGGTGTGTTCACATCAGCATTTGGTTTCCATTGATGGGTGTGTCAGACCTTTCCGTCGGAGGAACCCATCAATGGAAAGACAAATGGAAATCATAGCTTTCCGAATGGCATTACCACTGACTTGAACTGTAATGCTTCCATTGCAAATGGTTTCCGTTTGTTTCCGTTCCGTAAGGTTTCCGTTTTTTTGTCGGAATCAATAGAGCAATCGACCGCGCTATTGTTTCTGTGAGAAAAAACAGAAACCTTACGGAACGTAGACAGCCGGAAACCATTTGTAACGGAAACATTACCATTCAAATCAGTGGTAATGCCATTTGAAAAGCTATGGCTTCAGTTTGGTTTTCCTTCATGGTTTCCCCTAACGGAAAGGTATGATGGAAGCCATCAACGGAACCTCGACGTAGATGTGAACAAGCTCTAATTCAGCATTTGGGGCACCACTTTTAACTTTTCTCAGGGTCACAATTTGTCTAAAACCGGCCCTGCATAGAGGCTGACCATGCTGTTGCTATGGGGCCATAGTTAGAAGAGGGCCTGGCTCTGAACTCCTTCTTCTTCCAAACATACAGCCATACAAATTTCCTGCAGATTTCTACATCTTTAATTCACTACAATGGTACAGTCACTCTATTAATTCATCTGCAGTGAGCGCCCCCACCCTGCAGGCAGACAGATTTTTTTATGTACTGTGTAGAGGGAAGCAGTACATGATAACATTTAGAGCTGAGTGGGTGAGATTTATGTATTTCTGAAAGTTATCTGGTGTAAATATATTAAAAATATGTGGTTCAGACTGTGCACTAAACAATAACTTAAAAATAATAAACTTTATTCATATAGCTCCAACATATTCTGCAGAATTTTACAATGAAAAAAAATAGAAAATTTGTCGAAGCTTTTAGTCAGGGTGGCTCTATGGGGCCCTATAACTTCTGTGTATGCCCCTGTATATACATGTTTAGATCAAGCATTGCAGTTCTCCCTGAGAGGCTTTGACTCACTAGGTCTATCCCATGGATAAGGGGTGAATAGTTTGCATGGAGTATACAAAGAATATTATATATTTAATACTGAAATACATAGGTAATACCATTACACTTTGAATTAGATTATTTTAGTGAACAACACGATTTGTAAGTGATGGCATATCCTAGTGATATGCCATCACTTACTGTCACAGAGAAGCAGCTGGTCATATAATAGTCAATAACAGTCACTCGGACAAGAGTACCTGGGAGGGTGTTCAGGCAGATGCTTGGAGTAGCAGACATGTGGCACATGTTATGCTTGGTGTGGCAGATGACACAGGACATGGCGGATGGCACCATGCATGGCAGATGATAGCAGACGTGGCAGATGATACCAGACCTGACAGATGATACCACACGTAGCAGATGATACTAGACGTGGCAGATGATAGTAGACGTGGCAGGTGAGGCACACAAACTCCAACAATAGGCTTAGAAACAGGAACAAAACACAGCAACAGGATACAGGATACGGGAAGCAAGAAACGGGAACACTGTGAGCAGGATACAATTAAGGTGCCATTTGCATAGACGTGTATAGGAAGGCAAGAAAAAATGCAGTCTAATGACGGGCATCGGCGCCAGGCTAAAGAGGATAAGGAACGGAGTCAGGTAAGTATGATCAAGGAGATCTTTAATTCAGAGGACGACGTGTTTCTGGACCGGACTGGTCCCTTCGTCAGGTCAGTACCTGATGAAGGGACCAGTCCAGTCCAAAAACACAGTCCAGAAGCCCCCCTGGTAGGGAATGCCACCCAGCCCCCTGGTAGGTAGTGACACACAGCCCACAGCCCCCTTGTTGGTAGTGTCACACAGTCCCCTTGTAGGTAGTGCCACACAGCCCACAGCCCCCTTGTAGATAGCAACTCCCCCTTCCTGTAGATAGCACCACTGTAGCTCCCTGAAGGAGTGGAATCCCCGTGCGGCCGGGGATTCCACTCCTGGAGCGCTCCTTGAAGTCTCTGTCAATATATGGACAGTGACATCAGGGGAAACTCCTGAACCGGATCCCCGTACACAGCGTTGCCGACGCTGTGACTAGGGATTCCACTCCAGTAGAAGCTCTTGTCATCTGGGTCCATATATGGACAGTGACGTCATTGGCTTCTCGTGGAGTGGAATCCCCGGTCACAGCATCTGCAATGCTGTGGACGGGGATTCCGCTTCAGGAGTTTCCCCTGATGTCACTGTCCATATATGGACATAGACATCAAGGAGCTCTCCAGGACCGGAATCCCCAGCCACACGGGGATTCTGCTCCTTCAGGGAGCTACAGTGGTACTAGTAGATAGCAGAGCAGGGAGATACCTCCCTGCTTTGCTATAGTGACATCACTAACGCTTTAGCAGCCGCAGCGGCTGCTAGCGGTGGCACCGCCCTTATGCCCAGTGTTGCCACTATCAGCCGCTATGGCTGCTACAGCGGTAGCGACGGCCACTGAGTGAAGAAGCGCCCGGGCGGAAAGGTGACTGCCGAGTCGCCGGGCACGTGCACTTCTGAAACAAGCAGGGGAAGGGAGCCAGCGCAGCGCCCCCTTCCACCTGCTGGAGTGACGCGCCCTGTGCAAAGGCACAGGTCGCACACCCCTAAGGCCGGCCATGACTGGAAGACTAACAACGCTCAGTTAAGGAGAGGAAGGGCAGAGCCCTTTTTAAAGTTCAGGGTGTCACTGGGTTGGTTGGGAATCTTTAGACAGGAGTGCAGGCACCTGTCTTTAATAAAAACTAATTTAAAAGTTGCACCAAACACACTGACTGACATTTTTATTTAAGAAAAAAAAAAACACTTTCAAAGGTTTACATAGCCTGTAGCCTTTTACAAAATTTTTCATGCATATGAGTGTCAGGTTTCAATGTTTCCACATCAAGGTAACTTGTGAAAATAATGGTAAAGTGCTTGGTTGTGAAGTGGCTAAATGAGAAAAAATGTAGATTTAATACTATTGTGTAATAGAGATGAGGGAATCAATTCCACAAGATCAAATTTGTTACGAATCTCCCCAAAAGTTTTGGAATTTAGCAAATCTGAAATTTTGGGGAGGACAGGACCTGGGAACCGGATCAGGGTGACAAGGAGGTCCTGTCCAACACACAATAATCATCATCTTCACCACCACTTTTCTCAGACTGTGATATGTTGTGGGCATCTTGCTCCCACCTCTATATTTGCCCCGAGTGCCACTACCACCTTAGCTATCAGTGCTCCTACTACCACCACCATAGCTACAAGTGCCCCTACTACCACCACCAACAGTTGCTAGTGGTGCAGTTGCTGTCGTACCACTTAGTGAATTCCACTGCCTTTAGGCAACTGAGTGCTTGCACTCAATCTCAATGCAAGATACCTAACAAACAGGCCCTTCGAAAAAAAACAAAAAACATATTTGTAAGTAGGGACAACAGCGGCATCAACTATTTCATCCCCCTGATATTTATATTGGAGCAAACGCTCACACTGATGCAACAAGGGATGGAGAAAGAACAGCTTAAAAATCTTGCTTGCCGCGCCACACGCACAGACTATTTAGAGTGGAGGAGAATGAGGAGCTAGGAATTGAGGAGGATGTGGATGAGAAGGAGTTAGTGGTGGAGGTTGACGTGGAGTTTTCACAGGCACAACTAGGAGACGAGGCTGATACTCATGATGATGATGACGCTGGCCATGACCAACCATCGTGGTGCGGGGTGGAGAACTAAACAACTGGGTCTTTGGACACGCTGGCATGCATGGCAAGCTCCATTCTTGGTTGCTTACGTGCTGACAAGCGTATCGTTAGCATCAGGCAAAGGGATGATTATTGGAAAGCCATGATATTACAGCCTAGCTATAAAAACAAAATGGGGTATATCGAGAACACAGAAAGAAGAGAGCTTATAGCCAGGGGAATATATTAAACATACAAAATGTATTAGTAACATATACAGAAATACAATTATAAAAAATATATGTATATGATACAATATATTAGAAGGACAAGACTCTAGAAAAAAGTTTCATGGAGCAGGTATCGGTAATCTCAATATGCAGATTGGGTTAGCTATATTGTCAAAGAGGCAAAATCTCTCAAATATATTTGGGTAAATCCCTTTTCTAAGACGTGGTCAGACTCACAAAGTCCCAGTATAGAAAGACATGATTTATATAGATCTAGATACTAAGTATAGCATCCAAGTTACCAATGTCTAGCTAAAGTAGTGACTAGGAGAGAGAGTGCATTGGACAAGGCTTACCCATATTAGATTGCAGTAATAGTCCGATATGTGCTCCAGCACAAAAGCTGGAGCACATATCGGACTATTACTGCAATCTAATATGGGTAAGCCTTGTCCAATGCACTCTCTCTCCTAGTCACTACTTTAGCTAGACATTGGTAACTTGGATGCTATACTTAGTATCTAGATCTATATAAATCATGTCTTTCTATACTGGGACTTTGTGAGTCTGACCACGTCTTAGAAACGGGATTTACCCAAATATATTTGAGAGATTTTGCCTCTTTGACAATATAGCTAACCCAATCTGCATATTGAGATTACCGATACCTGCTCCATGAAACTTTTTTCTAGAGTCTTGTCCTTCCAATATATTGTATCATATACATATATTTTTTATAATTGTATTTCTGTATATGTTACTAATACATTTTGTATGTTTAATATATTCCCCTGGCTATAAGCTCTCTTCTTTCTGTGTTCTCGATATACCTAAATAGAGTTGCCTATCTTGATTACACATGGGAGGTCGGTCTTTGACTTAGACCTAGCCCATAGTACTAATGCGTTTTGGAGTGCATATATTGATTAAAAACAAAATGGGGGTATTTTTTTACTGTTTCTGAAAGGAAGGCAAAGTTGGCGTATTACTAGGATATGCTCTGTACCCAGCCTGACGCAGCTTTGACAAGCAGTTGCCAGCCGGCCGCTCCACCACCTCTGCCAATGATACTGCTACATCAAGTAAGAGAAGCAGCAGCACCAGCAGCATTTTGGTAAATTTGCTCATCTCTGTAAGCTATGTATTATACTGTAAATTCAAATTAAAAAAGGTTCATGTTATATTTCGTGATATGTTGCCTAAAAGTGATCATCTACTATTTTTTGCTAACTTTTTTATTTTTATTACTTTGTCTTTTTTAAGAACATTCCCCTTTCACTTGACGGACATTTGTAATTCTCTTTTGGCATAACACTTAGAAAAAAGCTTCAAATTACATGATGAATATTCATTAATATTCATGAATTCCAGTGACACTTAATAGAAGTGGGATGCATGTTTTAGAGTCTAGATCTCTACTGATTACCATATGAAAACCTCCCATACTTGAAACGAATTTCTTTCATATTGAACATTACCATTTTGCACTGTTACTCTTTCCTGAACACGATGTATCTGATTTTATGTTCTGGCAAGGATTTCTGTAGAAAAAAGTCCTTAAGATTTCCTTAAAATTATATTTTGCAATCAATCTTAAAAGTGACATTGTCATCAAAGTTAAAAACTAGAATATTCTGGATGAATTTTTATTTTCTGACCAGAACAGAATACCTATCTACATTCATGTGAAAAGGTGGGGTGTAATCTTTACACCCGACTTAAAGATTAACATTATTTAAAATAAATAAATAAAATTATGAAAAAGGAAACAATGCATGTAAACATACTCTACAAGATGGGCTAGGAGAGAGATGGCTTGAACAAATGCAGGGAAGGAAGTGGGTGGGTGGGGGGAGCACATGGGAGCCTGAAGCAAAGGCCAGTGCCCCATGGAGTCTCCAGGGAAGGGAGGAATCACAGGTGCCTGCTGGTGATTGGGATGAAGGGATAGAGAAGATCCAGTTACCCAGTAATTCTCAGCTCTAACTGGTGGATGGGATCTCTTTCCTGCTTGGAGGAGGCCCCCTCCCTTCATGTTGCTGGAGTTGCTTTACAGAAGAGGTGCAGATAGGCCATCAAGATCCCCTGGGACATGGTGGCAAGCTCCTGGCTCCAAAGAGCTCTCTGAGACCTATAGAAAAAATCTTATAGATGCCTATAAGTCTGGAAATGGAATCAAAAGGATCACCAAACAATTGGAAAGCAATCATTCTACTGTCTAGAAGTTAATCGACAACTTAGATTTCTAACAACTACTAACTTGCCCAGGCCAGGCCATCCCAGCAAGTTTAGGCTGATAGCAGAACCCAAGATACTGAAAAAAAACCATCATTTTATTATGGGAGCTACAGAATAAATCACAAGAAGTGCCCTGATTGCCCTGAAAACTTGTGTCTGACTCTCTGAGGCCCCCTTCACATCCCAATATTGCCTCCTGTCAAAGGTGTACGTCACCTGAATCTCTGGTGTGTGGTGGCAGGAGCAGGGAGGATGGCAGAGGAGGTGGATCAGCTCCTGGGCAATAAGATGTCTCATCTGTGCAAGGTTTACAGGAGCTTCCCCTGCCTTCTTCACACAACAGACTTGGTGTGAAGTGTGGTGCCCGATCCCTTGAGGCGGATGTGTGGGGACAGTTACGTCAGGAGGTTCCTCATGTCAGGAAACTACCAATGCTCTGCCCAGGGTCTTCAGCCCTGGGGGCGCTCCTGACATAACTGTTATGTCAGAAGCTTCCCCAGGGCCAGAGTCCCCAGGCTTATCATCAGGATTCAGAGAGGGAAATTTCTCTGAAACCCGATGCGGGACTCTAGCTGCTATAGTTCTCAACACCCCAACTGGTTGTGTACATGCTGTTGGGGCAACGGTCAGGCTGAGTGGAGAGTGTTCAAACAACGTATTCCCCTGTATGTTTTCATCTGAAGTATACTTAGGGAGTTCTCCTGGCATATACCTCTGACAGAAGGCAATAACATGATTTTACGGGGGCCCTTAAATGGCAGACAGGGATGCTAATTAGATAATGATGTCAGACGGATGATTGTAACAAATGGATGATGGGTGATGATAACAGTCGGATGATGGTAACAAATAGATGATGGGTAATAATAACAATAGGATGATGGTACCACAGACGATGGGTGATGATAAGTCAGATGATGGTGACAAACTGATTATAGGTGATAACAAGCTGACCTTTACTCTAACTAACCCTATATCTATCCCTGAACACTAACCCTGATCTCACTGTCCCAAACACTGTTCCTGATGGAGTCCCTAATCTGCACACACTGTCCCTAACACAACACCAGGAAAACACTAGGAACCAGAAACAAAACTGAACATCTAAAGAAAATCAAACACTGAAGCAAACAAAAAGGACTGAGGAAATACAAGACAGAGCTGGAAAAACACAAAACTAGGTTGGTAACACACTATCTGCACAGAGCCACAAAGCAAACACACATAACATACACTTTCACCGACACCATACTACTGAAGCTATGGATTCTTAGGCTACATGCACACGTTGCGTAACTTGATGTGAAAAATCTGCAGGTGTACGAACGTAATTCTGCAGCCAAAACCGCACATAATTTTTTAATGCGCCTTTATGTGAGGTATTTACATTTTGATGTGGAAATAGGTGTGATTTTATGTTGCATATTTTAGTGCGTTTTTCTTTAAAACTAGTCAGATACAATTCACAAGAGGACACGCAGAATAAATTGACATGCTGCAGATTTTTAAATATGCACTGCAGGTCAATTTATGTGCAGAAAAATCTGCACCTTCAGATGAACATGTAATACGTTCGTGTGACGGCCGTTGAAACAACCGACGTCACATGGACCTATATAATTCAATGTGGCCGTTCACACGGCCGTTGTTTCAACGGACCGCGTGAAGGGTCCGTGAGAAAATAGGACATGTCCTATTTTTTCATGTTTCACACATCCCCCCAAAGACTCTAGTCTATCTGAACACAAAACACAAACGGGTATGTATGTATGGCAAGAAAAATACCATGAAATAACTATGTATATTACAAATATACGTTTTTATTACAAGTAAATACACCACATGAAAAAGTAAAGCATCAACATGCTATGTAAAGTCTCTGGGGGGAAGCCTGATAAGTGGCAGACAATACCACCTAGTCCCCTTGATATGGAATCCTAATATATCCGCATGCAAATGTTGCATCAAACCAACATATTTACGTGATATGTCAAAAGGGAAGAAGGGGACTGAATGCCCCATGCGTATCGCCACAATGTGGCTTCCTCAGAGGTTATTTTAGTAAAGGGGTGTAACCTTACTTATATAGGCCTTTAATGACTTGTAATAATTTGTACAATAGTGTGCACCCTTTGGCGCATTTACCTCTCTCCGGTGGTCACCATGTGGATCCCAGGTCAGCGACCGCTCGGGTGCAGTGCGCACGCAACAGGGCCCAGACCACGGATACGTGATACGGCCCCCAGCGCACTAGCAGTGCCCCAAGTGGAAGCCAATGTAACCACTATGTAGAGCGGCATCTGTCCGCTGAAGGTGCGCATGCGCCGAGCTGTCCCCATGGTAACATGGGGTAGCTGCCCGCGCATGCGCCACTGAGAGCGGCAGTGACAGGAGCCAAACGGTTGAGGCCGACCTGCCATGCGCATGCGCCACAAACTTTCGCGCATGCGCCTGACGGCGGCCAGACCATGGTTTTAAATAGCCGTCATGAAGTGAACATATGGTGAGTAGAACATGCATGACACGGATGTCTCATGCATGTAAGAAGGAAATACATGCTTAAATAGAAAGAATAATAACCATTTATGTGGAACGAAAAGGCATACCCCTGATCATAAATTTTATAGGAGCTATATGCACAAAAAATATATAGGACAACACATTAAATGCTATAGGTCTGATGGTGAGATGTTGGTACCAACTAAAAGAATAAGTTATGACGCAATTAAAGCTGTGTCATTCATCATCATTGTTGTGAGGAAACAATAAACAACGACATTCAAAGAATATCCCTGTATATAGTCCTGCATGATGTATGAGATCTAGATTAATGATGCACTAAGACACTCTAATATATGATAAAATTGAAAGCATGAGCCACAAATTGTTTCCTCATAAACCCAATGTACTTCATGACCAAAATAACACAGTGCCCACCGGGAGAGAGAGAGAGCCAATGAAAGAGCGATTATGACAAGAATAATTGAGTACAATTTATATACAGTAGAATAATGCGTGTGGAATAAAAACAGATACATGTTTATGCTATTTTCTTTGATAGTTTCTTCATCGTCCTGACTGACGAATCTTTATATATTCAGGAAGAACATAAAACCGACATGTATGGACGTATTAGTGTCACCTAAGAGAATAAATGTCACCTAAGAAAATAAATGAATAATTTTAGTTTTTCAAAGAAATAATTTAGTTTAAGTGAAAGAGTGTACCCCAAAGAAAAAAAAAAAAAAGGTTTTTTTTTCTAAAAACAAAAAGAAATATATATAATGTGTAATGCGTAAAGGCTATTATAGCCTGACATGTGAAAAATAGATTAGTCCATATAATGTGTGTTAAATGGGTGCAACTAAAGTAAATATACACTGTAAAGTAATCTATAAGTGTATAAATAAAAGATGTGTGACAAACAGTGTGAAACTAAGTTTCTTTTATGAAAAATATATATAAATTATGAATTATGTTTTATAGAACCCTTGTGTATAACAATTGTTCATTCATACCCCTAGGAGACATGCACCCAACATTATAAATCCATCTGGATTCATGTTGTAAAAGTTTGGGGGTGATATTACACCCACAAATATTGATTTGTATATGTTCAAGACCAGTTATTTGGAAATTAGAAGTCTTACCTTTATGTTTCTGCAGGAAGTGTGAAGCCACCGAAGTCAGGATCTTGTTTTGCTTGAAATCTCTGTCTGCTAGAGTAATGGTCGATATATGTTGTTGAATTCTCTTACGCAGCTCTTGGCTTGTTTTCCAATATAGACCATTGGACAGAAACAGGTAAGTGCATACACAACATTTTTAGTCCGGCAATTGATGTAAGACTTAAGTTGATAGCGTCTATGGTTGACTGGATCTATGAAAACATCAGTGGGGTTGACAAATTGACAGATGTTACAATCCCCACAGGCATATGAGCCTTTGAACTTCACTCCTCTCCCCAAATGCCTTTGGTCTTGAAAAGTGGCTTCGTGTTATACGATCTCTCAGATTGCGAGCCCTTCGAGCTGTTAAAAGGGGTCTCTCTGTGATATGCGGGTGAGCTTGGGTTCACATAGTAGGACATTCCAGTTTTTGTCCAAAACCTTAATCACATCTTTCCATTGACTGTTATAGGTCGTAATGATTTGACAGAAGATTCTTCTGATAAGAAAAAATTCCCCTGCAAAATACCTTCTCAAAAGACTCCGTCGTTCAAATTATGTCCATCTATTCAAACTTTCTTTGAATTAGTCTCTAGAGACATTCAAAAACTGAAGATACATAAACACCAACAGGATAATCTGACCAAAGCTGAGTGACTAGCCCTGTCTTCTCTAAGTCAGAACGACACGCTTATCATCAAGGAGGCGGATAAGGGAGGTAATATTGTACTATGGGGTATTGAACAGTATAGCAGGGAGGCAAAACGACAACTGATAAACATATCTCTTTACCAGGTCTTACCATCGGACCCTACAGATACCTTCAAGAAGCAGCGGAAGCAAGACTTGACTTTCACAGCGGGTGGCACTGTGGATGCAGCGGAAGACACAACATGACTTTATCAGCAGGTGACACCGTGGATGCAGCGGAAGACATGACTTGACTTTATTAGCAGGTACGATAGCACGGGATACAGGGTACAGGCAGCAGGAACGGGTAACACTGGGAACTAGGAAACACTGGGAGACCATTTGCAAGACAAATTTAGGTAGACAACAATGCTCAAACGAGGAACAAGTGGGCAGAGCCCCTTTTTATAGTCCAGCAGCCATTTGGGCTAATTATTGATGGGTGACAGCTGGACGCGTACTGGCCCTTTAAGGCCGTGCACGCATGGTCGCGCGCACCCTGCGGGAAACAGTCCAAGGACCCGGAAGTGAGTGTCGGCGTCTCCCTGGAGGGAGCTGACACTGCGAAGACAGATGTCCATGGCCGGGGCCGACAGAGGAAGTCTGAACAACGGCCCCCGGCCATAGATGTTACAGTATCCCCCCTCTTACGCCCCCTCCTCTTGGGACCAGAGCGGTAAATAAATTTCTTCACAAGGACAGGGGCATCGATGTTCTCCTCTGGCTCCCAAGACCTCTCCTCTGGACCAAATCCCCTCCAATACACCAAATAAAACGCCTTTCCTCCCATTTTCTTGGTGGCCAGGATCTCCCTCACTTCGAAAGTTCCGGATGAACCACCAGGAGCCACTGCGGAACTAGGAGTCCTGGAGTAGCGGTTCAGAACCACGGGTTTCAGCAAGGAGACATGGAAGTAGTTAGGGTTCTTGAGGGTAGGAGGCAGTCAAAGCTTGGATTGATCTGTAGCAGAATCTCGAAGGGTCCAAGGAACCTGGGGGCAAACTTGCAAGATGGCACCATCAGCCGGATATTCCTGGAAGACAGCTGGACCTTAATACCTGGAAGAAACTGGGGAGGTTCTCGTCTTCTAGTGTCTGCCTTTCTCTTCATGCGGTCCACTGCCAGCAGTATAGAAGATCGTGTTTGCTGCCATATCTGCAGAAAGTCCCTGAAGGTAGAGTCGGCTGCAGGCACCTGAGACATAGTAGAGCCGGGCAGGGGTATTTGAGGATGTTGGCCGTAGACTATGAAGAATGGACTGGAGGTGGTGGACTCACTGGTATGGTTATTATAAGAGAACTCCGCCCATGGGAGCAGCTGCACCCAGTCATCATGTCATCTGGAGACAAAGTGCCGCAGATAGTTCTCCATAATTTGGTTAACCCTTTAGACTGAGGAGAAGTCCAATTTTACACCGAGCAGGCCGCAGAGTGCTCTCCAGAACTTTGAGGTGAAATGGACCCCTTGATCCGAGACAATATGCAGGGGCAAGCCGTGCAGACGGAAGATGTGTTGTATGAAGAGGTCAGCCAGTCGAGCAGCAGAAGGCAGGCCAGTCAGGGGAACAAAATTAGCCATATTAGAGAATCGATCCACCACCACCCAGATCACACTGCAATCTGCAGAGATGGGAAGGTCCGTGACAAAGTCCATTGCAATATGCCAACAGGGGGCATCAGGCACAGGCAGTGGTTGGAGCAGACTGGCTGGTCTGGAGGGGGCAACTTTGTTTGCTTCACACACTGTACAAGAGGAGACAAAGTCCATGATGTCTTTGGGCAGCATCGGCCACCAGAACTGACGGGCAATTAGGTCTCGGGTCTTACGGGCACCCGCGTGACCTGCCAGCTTGGAACTGTAACCCCAGCGAAGGATTCTTCCTCGGTCAGCCAGACGTACAATAGTTCTTTCCGGAGGAATGTCTCTAACCTGCAGAGGGTTAACAGAGTAGATGTGTAATGTCGGGGTAGGGAAACAGACAAGTGAGCCCTAATCTACCCGCCACTCAGTCCCTGCCTACTTGCAACGACCCGCCCTAGGCGACGAGGTACAACTGGGCGACGGTCCCTACACTCAATAGGTGCACGACAGACAAACAGACAAGGGTACAAAGAAGCCAGGGAAATGGGGAAGTTGCCCACGGGGACACCGTGAGCAACAAGCGAAGTGAACGAGCCGAGTCAAAGCAGGAGATGAGCGAGGTACAAAAACGCAGAGCAGAAGAGTGGTCAGTAAAGCCAAGGTCAATCACAAGCAGAGGATCAGTAGTTCAAGAAGCTGCAGCAGGGCCAGGAAACCAACAGAGAAGAATCACAAGCAAAGGAGGAACAGGAAAGGCAGGTATAAATAGACAGTGGGCGGGAGCTAGCTCAGTCTGGCAAGGCTGTGATAGGCTCTCCCACTCCTAAGCCTGCCATCCTGGGTGGTGGAAGATGGAGTCAGTCTCAAAGACATAGAAGCAGGTGCAGACTGATTACCTATGGGCATCGACACAGAAGTTGTGTCTGGCAGATCCTTTACAAGATGCAGGAAGGATCAAAAATATTCTGTGGGGACTCCACAGTGTCCTTTGTCTCAAATGACCTAGACAATGCATCGGCCCTCACATTCTAGTCGGCAGGTCGGTATTGGAGTTCAAACCGCAACCGTGCAAAAAACAATGACCACCTGGCTTGACGAGGGTTCAGCCGCTAAGCCGTCTGTAGGTAGGTCAAGTTCTTGTGGTCGGTGAAGACCAGGATAGGATGAGCTGCGCCTTCCAGTAGGTGTCTCCACTCCTGCAGGGCCAGCTTGATGGCCAGTAACTCCCGATCTCCAATCGAGTAGTTTCGCTCTGCGGGAGAAAGCAGCTTGGAGTAGTAACCACATACCACAGTCTTGCCTTTCGAACCTCTCTGGAACAAAAGTGCACCATAACCAACAGAGGAGGCATCCACCTCTAACGAAAACTGTAGGGATACATCAGGATGATGAAGAATAGAGGCTGACGTGAAGGCCTTTTTTAAGGTTTTAAATGCGACTTCCACCTCTGGGGTCCATACCTTGGCATTCATACCCTTTTTAGTGAGGGTGGAGATGGGGGCTGTCAAAGAAGAGAAGTTGGGAATCAACAGCCTGTAGAAGTTGGCGAATCCCAGGAAGCGTTGTATGGCCCTTCAGCCTTAGGGACGTGGCCACTCCAGGACAGCCTTGACCTTTTCAGGGTCCATCTTGAGACCCTGATCAGAGATGATATAGCCCAGAAAGGGTAGAGACTTCTCTTTGAACACGCACTTCTCCAACTTGGTGTAAAGATGATTCTCCCTTAATCAAAGCAAGACCTGGCGGACATGGCCCTGATGAGTCCCAAGATCTGGGGGAAAAAAAATCAAGATATCATCGAGATACACCACAACACAAACATGAAGGAGATCACGAAAAATGTCATTGACAAATTCTTGAAATACTGCGGGGGCGTTACACAGGCCGAAGGGCATGACCAAATATTTGTAGTGTCCATCACGTGTGTTAAATGCTGTCTTCCACTCGCCACGCTGACGGATCCGGATTAGATTGTAAGCCCCCCCAGGTCTAGCTTGGAAATCTTTTTCGCCCCCCGTATGCGATCAAAGAGTTCCGAAATCAGCGGCAATGGGTACCTGTTGTTCACCGTGATCTAGTTGAGGCCTCGGTAGTCAATGCAGGGTAGAAGGGATCCATCCTTCTTTTTGACAAAGAAAAACCCGGCTCCGACCGGGGTTGAAGACTTTTGTATGAAGCCCATCTCCAGATTCTCCTTAATGTAGGCCCACATAGACTGGGTCTCTGGCAAGGAGAGAGGGTATACTCTACCGCGAGGAGGGGACGAATCAGGAACCAGGTCGATAGGACAATCGTATGCTTGATGTGGTGGCAATGTCTCTGCTTCCTTTTTGTTGAATACATCAGCGAACTGAGAGTAACAAGGGGGCAACCCTGCCAATGACTGATGCAGAGAAGGCTGGGACAGATGGACATGCACCAGACAGTCATCGAGACACTTGGGACCCCACAAGAGAACCTCTCCGGAGTTCCAATCCAGGACTGGGGCGTGTAGACGGAGCCAAGGCAAATCCAGCAGCACAGGGTTGACGGCCTTGGACAGGACATACAGGGAAATGAGCTCAGAATGAAGAGCTCCCTCTTGAAGTCTTAATGGCTTGGTCACAGACAATACTGGGTCAGGCAAAGGCAGTCCATCTACCGAGGCAACGATCAACGGTCTCTCCAGCAAAACAGTGGGTAATTGAATAAGATTTACAAGGTCTTGGCAGATGAAATTGGCTGCAGAGCCGGAGTCCAAGTAGGCCGAGACTGGATGAGGTCTCTCGCCAGCGACGATGGTCACAGGAATGAACAGTTTGGAAGAGAGTTTTCTATTAAACGCCGTAGCGCCCAGTTTTGTCTCTCCAACCAATCCCAGGCGTTTGGGTTTCTTTGGCCTCTGGGAACACAGACGCACGACATGGCCAGTGAGGCAGCAATATAGACAGAGACCAGAGGTGTGCCTTCGCTGTTTTTCTTGAATGGACAGTTTAAGCTGATCCATCTGCATCGGAACCTCGGGCGCAGTGGAAGAACAAGGCAAGAGGGGTAGCTGGAAGTTGGGCGCCAGTCTAGGAAGCCGTCTCTCCTGTAGAATCTCTTGTGATCTCTCCCTGAGCCTTATATCCACATGGGTAGCCAGTAGAATTAGGTCGTCCAAGGCAGCTGGGAGATCTCGAGCAGCAAGTTCGTCCTTAATCTCGGGCGATAGGCCATGCCAGAAGGATGCTACCAAGGCCTCATTATTCCAGGACAATTCTCCTGGCAGAGTCCGGAACTGAATGGTGTATTCGCCCACAGAGGCGTCCTCCTGACGCAGGTCAAAGGTAGCAGTGGCTGCCGACGAGACTCGTCCAGGCTCCTCAAATACGGAACAAAAGAACCGCACGAACTCCTGGAAGTCTTGGGTCTAAGGTCCCTGTCGTTCCCAGATTGGATTCGCCCATGACAGAGTCTTGCCGGCAAGTAGAGATATAATGAAGGTGATCCTGACTCCGGCCAAAGGAAATGCTTGGGAGTGCAGAGTGAAGTGGATTTGGCACTGATTCAGAAACCCCCTCCATGAACTTGCGTCTTCATGGAACCGAGGTGGCAATGGCAGCGAGAACCGAGGGTCCGAACTGGGACTGCTAGGATGTGTAGCAGGAGGGTCAATCGGAGGAGCTTGAATAGGAGCGGTGAAGGAAGTAGCTAGCTGCTGTGCCATGGAGTCTACTGCCACAAAGAGTTGATCCTGTCGTGCTTGCAGATCATGCAAGTCCGCCTGCATGGCTTGGGAGGATGACAGGCCCTTGACTTGGCCACCGGGGTCCATGGCCTGAGCGTTCTGTCACGGCGCGGGGTGTGGACCCACTGGGCCATACCGCGTAGACAATGTAGACAGTAACAGAAGCACTACTTGACTTTATCAGCAGGTACGATAGCACGGGATACAGGGTACAAGCAGCAGGACGGGTAACACTGGGAACTAGGAAACACTGGGAGACCATTTGCAAGACATACTTAGGTAAACAACAATGCTCAAGCGAGGAACAAGTGGGCAGAGCGCCTTTTTATAGTCCAGCAGCCATTTGGGCTAATTATTGATGGGTGACAGCAGGACGCGTACTGGCCCTTTAAGGCCGCGCACGCACGGGCGCGTGCCCTGCGGAAAACAGTCCGAGGACCTGGAAGTGAGTGCCGGCGTCTCCCTGGAGGGAGCTGACGCTGCGAAGACAGATGTCCATGGCCGGGGCCATCAGAGGGTAAGACTGAACAACGGTCCCCGGGCATAGAGGTTACACTGTTTTTATTCCACACGCATTAGTCTATATAAATTGTACTCAATTATTCTTGTCATAATCGCTCTTTCATTGGCTCTCTCTCTCTCCCGGTGGGCACTGTGTTATTTTGGTCATGAAGTACATTGGGTTTATGAGGAAACAATTCGTGGCTCATGCTTTCAATTTTATCATGTATTAGAGTGTCTTAGTGCATCATTAATCTAGATCTCATACATCATGCAGGACTATATACAGGGATATTCTCTGAGTGTCATTGTTTATTGTTTCCTCATAACAATGATGATGAATGACACAGCTTTAGTTGCGTCATAACTTATCATTCTTTTAGTTGGTACCAACATCTCACCATCAGACCTATAGCATTTAATGTGTTGTCCTATATATTTTTTGTGCATATAGCTCCTATAAAATTTATGATCAGGGGTATGCTTTTTTGTTCCACATAAATGGTTATTATTCTTTCTATTTAAGCATGTATTTCCTTCTTAGGGTATGTGCACACGTAGTGACCAAAAACGTCTGAAAATACGGAGCTGTTTTCAAGGGAAAACAGCCCCTGTTTTTCAGACGTTTTTTGAGCAACTCGCGTTTTTCGTGGCGTTTTTTACGTCCGTTTTTGGAGCTGTTTTCATTGGAGTCTATGAGAAAACGGCTCCAAAAACGTCCAAAGAAGTGTCCTGCACTTCTTTGACGAGGCAGTCATTTTACGCGTCGTCGTATGACAGCTGTCAAACGACGACGCGTAAATTACAGGTTGTCTGCACAGTACGTCGGCAAACCCATTCAAATGAATGGGCAGATGTTTGCCGACGTATTGTAGCCCTATTTTCAGACGTAAAACGAGGCATAATACGCCTCGTTTACGTCTGAAAATAGGTCGTGTGAACCCAGCCTTACATGCATGAGACATCCGTGTCATACATGTTTTAATCACCATATGTTCACTTCATGACGGCTATTTAAAACCACGATCTGGCCGTCGTCAGGCGCATGCGCAAAAATTTGTGGCACATGCGCATGGCAGGTCGGCCTCAGCCGTTTGGCTCCTGTCACTGCCGCTCTCAGTGGCGCATGCACGGGCAGCTGCACCATGTTACCATGGGGACGGCCGGGCGCATGCACACCTTAAGCGGACAGATGCCGCTCTACATTGGCTTCCACTTGGGGCTCTGCTAGTGCGCTGAGGGCCGTATCATGTATCCGTGGTCTCGGCCCTGGCGCGTGCGCACTGCGCCTAAGCGGTCGCCGACCTGGGATCCACATGGTGACCACCGGAGAGAGGTAAATGCGCCAAAGGGTGCACACTATTGTAAAAATTATTACAAGTCATTAAAGGCCTATATAAGTAAGGTTACACCCCTTTACTAAAATAATCTTTGAGGAAGCCACATTGTGGCGATACTCGTGGGGCATTCAGTCCCCTTCTCCCCTCTTGACATATCACGTAAATATGTTGGTTTGATGCAACATTTGCATTCGCATATATTAGGATTGCATATCTAGGGGACTAGGTGCTATTGTGGGGGTCTGCATTGTCTGCCACTTATCAGGGTGGCTAACCCCAGTGACTTTATGTAGCATGTTGATGCTATTTTAAATGTTTTTAATTTTTTCATGTGGTGTATTTACTTCTAATAAAAACGTATATTTGTAATATACATAGTTATTTCATGGTATTTTTCTTGCCATACATAAATACAGTTTGTGTTTTGTGTTCAGATTGTGCTTTTTAGGGTATGTGGCAATATTTATGCAGTGCCCGTCGGTGATTTAAATTAGACTCTAGTCTATGGGGCGATGCGAGATATCGCATCCCACAGCGCAGAGCACGGATGCACCCCGGATGTGAAAAACTGCAGTTTTTCATGTCCGAGATGTGCAACGCCCGTGTGAATCTAGCCTTAAGGAAAGGCACTGATGTGAGCCTCAGTGGCTCACATCAGTGTGATCATCTGACAGGCGTTGATAAATCAGTGTGCAGTAGTTGTATTTAGCAGCTGCCCCAGCTTCTGATTAATACCTAGATGATGAACCTGCAGGAACTGACCTGCTGCTGGTAACACTTTATATACATTTATGTCACATTTTGATTATTATGAGTCATTGATTTCAATTTTCGTAGTTGTTCATTAACCTAACTACATTTCTAACATTTGATATCACAGTAACTATTATTAAATAGAAGAAATATTCTCCTATTCATTAACGTGAATATACTCTGTTTCTCTGAATTTGCAGAAATCTATCCATGTACAGTATATAATGTGCATTTATAACACAAAGGCACTTTTTGGAAAAATAATGCACATATGCATTGTCCTTCAAGCATATGTCCACTTTTGAACAACAATGTACAGGTTATATTTAGAATTAATCTACATTAAACGTTGAGCAACTTTATAAATACATTACTAATTTTGTACAGATATTGAGTTACAGTCTGTATTATACTCCAGAGCTGTATTCAGAGTTTCAGACATGGGATCTCCAAGGTTTCCTTTCTGGCGCAATGTCTGCATAGAGCTTGAATTGGTGATTTGGATTCTGGGATGTAGTCTTTTCCAGACACTGTACTATAATCTGTTGTAGGAATAACTAACTGTCTCACTTCATTAGTGTAAGTCCACATGTAGCTGACTTTTTCAGACGCAGATTTCGATACATATCCACAGCGGGTCTGTTGCAGTCTGGATGTGTTATATGCAGATTTTGCCAAGGATTTCTCTTGGATTTTACTATATGTGTTGCATTGCGTCTAATCCGCAATGAAAATGTACAACAAAACTGCAACAGAATTGACATGCTGCTGATTTAATAACCTGCAGCATGCCCTCAATTCCGCATGGATTCTTTCCGCTGCATGTGGATGGAGTTTTGAAAATCACATCCATTTGCATTGTACTATAAATTGATGCAAGAAGTCCATTATGTGTGAATTCACCATTATAGAAGCTCAGCTAATCTGTGTCTGACAACAAGCTTGTTGACTGTTTCCAATAACGACTAATAGAATTATAAATGTAGCTCTGGACTATAATACATATTGTTACTCAGGATCTGTACAAGAGAAGTAATGCAATGTGTTTACAAAGTTTCTCAACTTTTTATGTAGATTATTATTATATATAAACTTTAACATGGTGTAAAATAACATTAAACATATACGTTAACACAACCGCTGTGACAGAAACAATACGTATTGATAGCAAATCTTGAATTTTAACATATCTGGAAAAGTGTTTTTTATTCACCAGTTGTAGTATGCCTGGTATGAAGATCAATGGCTCCTCAGTGAAGTCTGACAACAGTATTCTGCTAACAGTTGTGCATATAAAGGCCATTTTATATATATATATATATATATATATATATATATATATATATATATATATATATATAATAAGGAATCTATAAAGTACATAAGGTTAATTATCTAGGGAACGGACATTTTTACAACCTAAATTTGCTTAGTGACTCTCAAACAACTGGCAAGTTTTACACTTAGATGGGTTGGCCCGGGGGGGGGGGGGGGGGGGGGGAGGGGGGGGTTGGCGGGAAGAGCTATGTTAAAAATCTTTCTCTATAAAATTTAGTGAATTCTCTGGGGTCTGAATTTCAATTAGTTAAGGAGCAAAGTTTCCTTCATGCAGTTAAACCTACAGAAGTAAAATATACTATATTAATAAATATACATGCGCCAGACTCAGAATTTCGCTGATTGAGTGATGCAAGCCACCAACATTCATTCTCTTTGAGATACCATAAGTAGAATAACAGATATACACATGTACATAATAGACTCTATCTTCAGTATAACAATTAAATGGAGTTAAGGTTACATTTACTATGAGAGAATATATATATATTTTTACAAAGGTACAAAATCCAAATACATTGCCTTATAAAATAGGTGGACGCAGAGCTCAAGAACAAGCACCACTAGCAGGGGGCAGGTATTGTTTAGGACCAGCTGGTGTATGAGATACTTATATGATATTTTTTACCTCAGCCAATCAGCTATAGTTTTCAGTTTTCTATATCATTTGTTGTATTTCATCCGTTCTGATATATACTATTTATCCCAGCATGCCCAATGTTGCTGTATAAAAGGCCTTCTATAGTCTCCTGACAATTTTTGCAGGGCAAGTGCAGGCAACTGAATGTGACCTACAGCTTTGCAGGTTATTCTCAGATCACTCAGGTTGTTAAAAATAATGTTTTAGGGTTACTTGTCTACCTTTAAGTTGTTCCTCCAGAACAACACCTTCATTATAAACTATTAACAGCGCAAGAAGAAGTTCCTCACATTTAATTGTGGTGTGTGGCCGCCATTAGGGGCAGCTCACAACATACATATTTATCCAATATTAATACATATGCAGCAAGCTCCCTCTAGTGGCAGTTGCCAGCAGCCTCCTGGGCAATCCGGGAAAGTAGACAAGTATGGTTCTATGATGGTTGCCATTAATATAATTCCCAACTATACATGCAATCATTAAATTGTCTTTAAAACCTTATATGACTGTTGTTCAGTTTTCACACAGTTTTTCTTTAAAAGATGGGAATCAGAGTCTTAACTAATACTATATATGAATCTATAGAATATCAAACATCTATTTTCATCAGAGCCTGAGTACATGTACTGTACAACTCAGAGATCTACCCTAGAAGGCACAACATGGCTTCATTTTATCATATGAGGATCGAAAATATTTCAACAAATAAACTTGTACAGTTTTTTGATTTGCTCTTTGTGATTTGCGTTGCTATAGAAACCGCTTACACTGCATTATGTCCAGCATAGGCAATTTAAATGGCAGCTGTGGTGAGAAATGAATCACAAAATTCAGTATATGCATCATTCAGAAGCATCATGGGAGTAAGTTCAGTATATCTGACTGATGACGTGCATGATGAAACTTACGTGGTAAAACTCTGTTAAACAGCATTATATGGGTTGATGTATTTAGCAGTTTTTCCACATCCTTTGGGCACTATTGGTATAAAGTTACTGTTATAACTATAAAAGTTTTTCTATAAGATTTCTACAAATTTAGTGGATCTTACCCATTTGTATGTAAATACTTAGCTGATTCATCTGAAAATTTACATTTAAATGAAACATATGGGAGCTCATTTATCAAAACTGTCTAAGAGAAAAACTGGCCTTGTTGCCCATAGCAACCAATCACAACTCCACTGTCTTCTATTAAAAGGCTCTTAAAAAATTAAAGCTGTACTTTGATTGGTTACTATGGGCAACAAGGCCAGTGTTTTGATAAATGAGGCCAATTACAGGGGTTGGCCACCTTAAATATAATGTCTTCTAGATAATGGGTAGGGGAGATATATGCCACTTACTAATAAACAGTGTTCATAACTTCAGTGCCGTTTTATTGCATTTTGAAGCACTGCCTCCTGGTTATACAGGTCTTCTCCCTGGGCAGCCCCTCCGCTCTCATCCTGTAAATTAACGCTGATGGAGAGGCACTTGACATGCCACCGCCAATCAGCGTCTCCCATTGTAATGCACCGTACCCGCGCTAGCTTCCTAGTGTGCAAGCACAGATGAAAGCCTTGGAAAATACTTCCATTATTGACAGCCTCATTGCTAAATCAAATGGACTTGTGAAGCCTGACTAGTTCTGCAGGCCTCATATACTTTCTCTTTTTGTGCTAATTTTGCGATATAATTTTATATGGAGATTGACATCTTGACTATTATTTGAGATGTTAGCAGCAGATCTTTTAAGTCCTATAAATTGCGAGGTGGGGCCTCCATGGATTAGACTTGTTTTTCCAACACATTCCACAGATGCTCGGTCAGATTAAGATCATTCCTGAACAAGTTTTGTAGTGGGGCAGGAGGCATTATCCTGCTGAAAGACGCCACTGCTATTAGAGAATACCCCTGCCATGGAGTGGTGTACTTGGTCTGTAACAATGTTCAGGTAGGTTGGCACTGTTAAGGATCGTAGACGCAGTGGTCAGCCAAGGAAACTTAATTCAGCAGATCAAAGACACATCATGCTTACTTTCCTTCGATATCAGAAGATGTCCAGCAGTGCCATCAGCTCAGAACTGGCAGAAACTAGGTATACCCATCTACTGTTTGGAGAAGTCTGGCCAGAAGTGGTTGTCATGGAAGAATTGCGGCCAAAAAGCAATACCTTCAATCAGGGGCGTAGCTAGGGGGGGGGGGCTTTATCTACACGCGGGGGGCTTTATCTACGGGGGGGGGGGGGTGTCTATCTACAGAAGGGGATATATGTTGGGGTGGGCTATCTATGGAGCACCATATACAGGGGTGGCCTATAACTACAGGGGGGCTATATACAGGGGTGGGCGATCTATGGAGCACTATATACAGGGGTGGGCTATATCTACAGGGGGGCTATATAGTATATAGCTCCCCTGTAGATATAGCCCACCCCTGTATATAGTGCTCCATAGATCGCCCATCCCTGTATATAGCCCCCCTGTACATATAATCCACCCCTGTATATAGTGCTCCACAGATAGCCCACCCCTGTATATAGTATATACAGGGGTGGGCTATCTGTGGAGCACTATATACAGGGGTGGACTATCTAGTGGAGCACTATATACAGGGGTGGACTATATGTACAGGGGGGCTATATACAGGGCGGGCTATCTGTGAAACACTATATACAGGGGTGGACTATATGTGGAGCACTATATACAGGGGTGGGCTATATCTACAGGGGGGCTATATACAGGGGTGGGCTTTCTGTGGAGCACTATAGGGGGAGCTATTTGTGGGATACTATATACAGGGGTGGGCTACATCTACAGGGGGGCTATATACAGGGGTGGGCGATCTATGGAGCACTATTTACAAGGGTGGGCTATATCTACAGGGGGGCTATATACAGGGGTGGACTATATGTGGAGCACTATATACAGGGGTGGACTATATGTGGAGCACTATATACAGGGGTCGGCTATATCTACAGGGGGCTATATACAGGGGTGGGCTATCTGTGGAGCACTATATACAGGGGTGGGTTATATCTACAGGGGGCTATATACAGGGTTGGGCTATATCTACAGGGGTGCTATATACAGGGGTGGGCGATCTATGGAGAACTATATACAGGGGTGAGCTATATATACAGGGGGGCTATATACAGGGGTGGAGTATATGTGGAGCACTATATACAAAGGTGGACTATATGTGGAGCACTATATACAGGGGTGGGCTATATCTACAGGGGGGCTATATACAGGGGTGGGCTTTCTGTGGAGCACTATAGGGGGAGCTATTTGTGGTATACTATATACAGGGGTGGGCTATATCTACAGGGGGGCTATATACAGGGGTGGACTATATGTGGAGCACTATATACAGGGGTGGGCTATATCTACAGGGGGGCTATATACAGGGGTGGGCTATCTGTGGAGCACTATATACAGGGGTGGGCTATATCTACAGGGGGCTATATACAGGGGTGGGCTATCTGTAGAGCACAATAGGGGAAGTTATTTGTGGGACACTGTATACAGGGGTGGGCTATATTGGGGCACTATCTACAGGGGGCTCTATGGCAGACACTAGCTACAGGGAGCACAGTGTGTGTGTGTGGGACACGGTGTATGGTGCTATTATAATTAGAGGTGCAGTGTATGGCGCTATTATATTTAGGGGCGTAGTGTGTGGTATAATGATAACTTTATCTTTGTTTATAGGTGTAAAAATGTTGGAAAAGTGAGAAGCTGAAGACATCTGAGCGGCAAACTGCAAAAATGGGCTGTGACCGGGAGAAGTCATCATAGAGGTCGGGACCGGATGGAGAAAAAGAACTAGAATCTAAGACGTCACCGGTGAGTCACTTAATGTAAATGTCCATTCTGCCTCTAATCAGCACTGTAGTCACTGTATGATCTGCATCGAGATGATGGGTGATATGATTATGATATGATTTATTTTTTTGTGAAACAGCAACTCCCAGCATATCCTTATCATTGTTTGGACCATGCTGGGAGCTGTAGTTTTACGCCGTACAAACCTGTACAGCAGGGGTTGCACTAAATTGAGCTGTATTTGTGCTGGTGCTGTATATATGTAATGAGCTAGGTTCTGGGGCTGTATTTATGTACTGAGCTTGGTTCTGGTTTTGTGTATAAAACTATATTGCTTGTAAAATGTACAAATGTTTTTATACTCGAGTTACATAAAAAGAAATGTGGAAAAGAAATGACACGTCATTGATTGGTAGAGAAAACAAATACGGCGAGGGGGAAGGAGATGTCGGGAAAGAGGTTGGGGGGGGGGCGCCAAACTGAATCTTTGCCCCGGGTGCTGGAGAACCTAGCTACGCCTCTGCCTTCAATGGGGAAACAAGGCCAAGCGACTCAACTATGCACGAAAACATAGGAACTGGGGAACAGAAGAATGGCAGCAGGTGCTCTGGACTGATGATTTTAAATATTTGGCTGTAACAGAAGGCAGTTTGTTCGCCGAAGGGCTGGAAAGCGGTACAATAATATGTGTCTGCAGGCAACAGTGAAGCATGGAGGAGGTTCCTTGCAAGTCTAAGGCCTCATTTACACGAGCGTAATATACGCGCGTGCGACGCGCGTGCTTTTCACGCGTGTCGTACGCACCTATATTACTCTATGGGGGCATGCAGACAGTCCGTGAGTTTTGCTCAGCGTGAGTGCGCTGAAAAAAACTCACGACATGTTCTATAAATCTGCGTTTTTCGCGCATCACGCACCCATTGAAGTCAATGGGTGCGTGAAAACCACGAAGGCCGCACGGAAGCACTTCCGTGCGAACTGCGTGATTCACGCAAGAGCTGTCAAACTGAATGTAAACAGAAAAGCACCACGTGCTTTTCTGTTTACAAACATCCGAACTGAGTGTCTTACAGATGACCGAACCGAACTTTACCGGGTTCGGCCGAACTCGTTTTGACCGAACCCGGCAGGAGACAGTCACTGTGCAGGGTGCTGAAAGAGTTAAACTGGTTCAGCACCCTGGACAGTGACGACCGATTCCAATATACGTGAACGTGTAAAAAAAAAAAAAGTTCTGACTTACCGATAACTCCCGGCTTCTTCCTCCAGTCTGACCTCCCGGGATGACAATTCAGTCCAAGTGACAGCTGCAGCCAATCACAAGCCAAGCACAGGCTGCAGCGGTCACATGGACTGCCGCGTCATCAGGGGAGGTGGGGCCAGATGTCAAGAGAGGCGCGTCACCAAGGACGCGTCACCAAGGCAACGGCCGGGAAGTTCTCGGTAAGTATGAACCTCTTTTTTTTTAAACAGGTTACTCGATATGGTGATTGGAATGCACTGTCGAGGGTGCTGAAAGATTTACTGCCGATCAGTTAACGCTTTCAGCACCATGGACAGTGACTGACGTCGGCTAGCCTCATCTCTATGATGGCGGCTGCGCGAAAATCACGCAGCCGCGCATCATACACGGATGACACACGGAGCTGTCAAGTGCCTTTTGCGCACGCAAAATGCTGCGTTTTTTGCGCGCGCAAAACGCACACGCTCGTGTAAATGAGGCCTAAGGCTGCATTTCAGCAAATGGAGTTGGGGATTTGGTCAGGCTGAATGGTGTCCTCAATGCTGAGAAATACAGTCAGATACTTATCCATCATTCAATACTATCAGGGAGGCGTCTGATTGGCTCCAAATTTATTCTGCAGCAGGACAACGACCCCAAACATACAGCCAATGTCATTAAGAACTATCTTCAGCGTGAAGAAGAACAGTAGCCCTGGAAGTGATGATATGGCCCCCACAGAGCCATGATCTCAACATCATCAAGTCTGTCTGAGATTACATGAAACGACAGAAGGATTTAAGGAAGCGACATCCACAGAAGATCTGTGGTAAGTTCTACAAGATTTTTGGAACAACCTCCCTGCTGAATTCCCTCAAAAATTGTGTGTAAGTGTACCTAGAAGAATTAATGCAGTTTTCATGGCAAAGGATCCTCACAACAAATATTGATTTGATTTAGATTTCTGTTCTGTTCATACCCTTTGTAATTTGTTAATTGATGAAAAAACGAACACTTCCATTTTTTTTTTAAAGCATTCCTACTTTGCAGCATTTTTACACAACTGCCTAAAACATTTGCACAGTACTGTACATAAATATATATATATATATATATATATATATATATATATACACTTGTCTATTGATGTTTATTAGTGTTTGGAGCTGTATAATTAATATTTATTTTTGTATTAGGTGTACATGCCATACCATATATAACATGCTGTCTCATGGTTGGTTAGGTGCTTTAACTGTATTCCAATGTATGTACTTTGTGCGCTTAGACATTTATAGTACAGAGTGTGTATTATGTTTAGACTGATATCGTTAAGTGTATAGTTTTTTTGTATATTTTCTGTCTTTGGATTGTAGTATCTGTTTATTTAGGGGAACTTCTTTATACTGTACAATTGTTATATTCTCTAACACTACCAACCAAACTATTTTGAAGTGTTGAACCATAAGTTGCAGTTTGTGTGAATAAACCCTACAAGGCATCCCTGGATATGTCATTTGACGCTCGGGAACTAGTAAATAAAAATCAATTTAGAAGTAATAGGTATAAACTTTATCTTGATTAATAATATCCAAACAGTAGTGAAATGTCACCATGCTAAACTTGTGAAGCAAAAATATGTACACCATATGTTGTTAGACATTGTTCCAGTTTAATGCAAATTCTCCCCTTATATGTAATGTTCGTAGCAGCATCTTTGTGACAGTATATAAAATAATCTTTCTTACATTGCACTTCACTGTTAACAAGCTGTCTGGATTATGGTTATAGAGAATTGTTGCTCCCTTGACTGTCTTATCCAATAACGATCTGAGAAATTTCCAATGCACGATAAGAATGGCATAAAAAATCTGAACGTGCAGCGTGTAATGTGTCAAGCATTAAAAATGCACATTGGATATCTACACTTATTACAGTATTTGTAGGGTGGCAGAAAAAAACCCTATATTTCCTATAAAAAAACAAACATACAATAAATTATACTGCAATTCAGTTTGTATTTTATCAATAGCAGACACAGCACACAGTCACTTAGATGTGAAAGAGCACTTTGGGTATTGAACTCTCAAAGAATACATATAGGTTCCATAATGAAGTTCCAAATGTGTACTTGTTCTCTTAGCAAGCTCTATGTTCCTGTTCTTATAATGTATTCTTCACTTTCTGCAAATATTATGGCTTTGAGACCACGCTGAGCCCCAAGTTAGATTGTCTCACACAGTTCCTACAGATACAAATTGCCCTGTTCCACTGCTGCACAATCCTTTTTTTCTTTTTAAGTACAGTAATTTTAGTGTCTTCTCATGAAAAATGACACAAATGGTTGCCAAGAGACTGAAATATTGCCTGAAGTGTTTTGGATATGGTGCTCCAAGAAGTTGCTCAGCAAATCTTACAGAAAGGAATACGATAGTTTCACCGTTCCATTTTAACAGATTTTTTTTTTAATGTTCTTTCCTGCTTTAGACTTCTCATCATTGAATGCTGTGATCTGTTCCTATGCCAGCTAGAGCTAGCAATAGGGAATGTTATTAATTAAGGGAGAATAATCAATATTGACACGTTGCTTTTATTGCCAAATAGTTTGCTGTCTCAATGTGTCTTTATTTTATTGATTCTGTATTTTCATTAAATTCACTGGAGTCATTTTAATTGTAACTTTGGGAGATTAATCCAATGAATCCTTTATTTCAGGAATCGTATTTAGAGATTTTTTTAAGGCAATTAAAGTAATGCTAACATAATTAAGGCAAATTATTGCGTTATATATACTTAATTTTTCATCATTAACCATTTTACTGTCAGAGGTTTCTGGACCACTGATTGACACTTCAGACATATACAAATTAAATCTAAATTAGAAAACCCCAAAAATAAATTTTTCCCTTTTTACCCATATATTTTTTGAAAGTAGAGGAGTCAAAGATGTCTATGCACCAAAGTCTGTAGCTAGAAGAAGCCTTCATAATGGCCTGGGTCAGATGGAGAAGAAAAGGAAATAGAATAATTTCAGTAAGAAAAGACTGGGCTTCCTAGACAAGTAGCTTGTGAGTAATTGGAGTTAAAAAAAACAGAGTTATGAGAAGTCCCTGGAAGTACTCTCCTTTTATTTTCTTTTGTAACAAAGATAATAGCAAGATTGGAGGTTTCCTTCAGTGAACCGTTTGCAATATCTATGTACGACTGGAGCAGGAGTTCCTGGGTAAACATCTCAGTAGCAAATGTGAGCATGTGAACATCTAGAAGCTCGAATTAAAGATCTGGAGAACCAAAATGCAACTCTGAAGGCAATCTCGAACGGAGCATGCTCGCTGAGCAAGCAGTTAGTGGGGTAGATTTGGAGGATGAATATATGGGTCAGGAGGACCAGACAAGTAGCTGGGTTATTGCAGTTAGGGAGAGTAGAAATAGGTCCCAGAAAACAAAGTCCAGTCCTAGTTCTGTTATTCCAAGCAAAATTGTTAAGTTGGGTGTTGGGGTGTGGGTGTTCTTGCCGTCATAAACAGTCCTCACTCAGGATTTGGAAAACAACGCTCGTATTTATTTTGACCAAACACAAAATAACAAAAAAAACAAACAGATACATTAGGGGTTGAATTGCAGCTGCCTTCATATCGAGCAGCACCCCAATCCTCAGCTCATATGCTCTGAACTTAACCTGTCCCACCCTCCTCTGGGTGCATTTAAATACACAATATTCTATTTCCCAGAATTCTACACTCTTAAAGGGACACACACATTTGTGTTTACATTTCAAAACACATACATATTATACATAAACCACATATTATACATATTCCATACTTCATGTCTCCTTTTAAAAAGAAGAGGAGCTTACAATCTCTATACACATAACCAAATCATACAAAAGAAAAATACATATAGGGTATGTTCACACGGCGGGGGTCCGTAACGGCTGAAATTACGGGGATGTTTCAGCCTGAAAACATCCCTGTAATTTCAGCCGTACCGGCATGTGCAGGCGCTTGAACGCCGCGTCAATTACGGCCGTAATTAGCGCTGCTATTCATTGGAGTCAATGAATAGCGGCTCCAATTACGGCCAAAGAAGTGACAGGTCACTTCTTCTACGCGGGCGTCAATTTACGCGCCGTCATTTGACAGCGGCGCGTAAATATACGCCTCGTGTGAACAGACAAACGTCTGCCCATTGCTTTCAATGGGCAGATGTTTGTCAGCGCTATTGAGGCGCTATTTTCAGACGTAATTCGGGGCAAAAACGCCCGAATTACGTCCGTAAATAGGCCGTGTGAACATACCCATACTTTGTGTGTCTGCAGCTCTGCCTCACCTGGCCTTAATCAAGTGCCTCCTATATAAACCCACCACACCTTCCATTCAGGTTTGGTCACATGCAGGTAAGATGGGGGTAATGCTGTGTGTTATTGGGGAATGCTGAATCAGTTTGTCTGTAGAAACAATAGTGGACAGAGAAAGGTTTGCTGGCCAGCAGGTGAAAGAGAGAGATTTACAGATACACATACACATACACAGACAAGCTAATTCACTATTCACCCCCTCAACATACCCCACAGCTCAAGTGGAAGCTTGTCCTTCCACAAAAAAAGCTTTCTTGAACTTGGGTACCAAATCGGGATAGGAGGTCAGCATTCTTATGTTGACTTCCCGGTTTGTACTGCACGAAGAATCTGTAAGGCTGTAAACTTAAAGGACCAGTGTCACGAAAAAAATATTTTTTATATCAATTTGGTTTTAGTGTTTTATTAATTTTTTATTTTATTTATTTGTGTGTTTGTGTTTTACTTTGTTTTATTTTTTCACTTTTTCTTGTCCATGGGGGCTGCCATTTTTTTTTTCCATCTCTGTATGTGTCGTTTAACGACACATACAGACATGGAATACGGCACATACAGTCCCATAGTGAATGCGAAAGGGGCCCGTTCCATCCACTATGCTGTACGCCGTCTGTGTGGGAACGGCGCATGCGCAGCTCCCACACAGTCCAAATTGAACTGTGCGATGTCCGGCGCCATTTTCTTGTGGACCGGAAGTCGCGGCCGGACAGTAAGATTACTACTTCCTGTCGCGGCTTCCGGACTTGTGCACTTGGAGCTGAGGTAGCAGACGGAGCGGACGGACCGGAGGGAGCGCGCGGCGGCAGGAGCAGGTAAGTTAGGTCTGTGTATGCACGTGTTTTACTGTGTGTTTACTACTGTATGCTAACCTACTACACTGTGTGTTAGCTCAAAAAATGGCGACACACAGTGTAGGAGGTTTGACCGTTCAATCCCCTCGTTTCTCCCGGCACTAGCCAGGATAAAGGAGGGGGGATTCTAAGAGCTCACTAGAGCGAGTGAGTTTTCTCAAATTTTGCAGCATAAAGCAATGTGGTTGCTTTACCACATGCAATGCTGCAATTTTGGGAATTGCTCCATCTAGTGACCAGCGCTGGGAAATATTATAAATTAGAATCTAATTTATAATATTTCCTGACTCGTTAAATTAAAAAAATTAGAACAATGTTTAATCACCTATACACTAACTGTTTAAATAAAAAAAATTTCTAGCGACACATTCCCTTTAAGTACCACCTTGTTAGATGGGCATGGTCGTTCAACCAAAATAAAGGATGATGGTCAGAAATTAACACAAATTCTTTGCCCAGTAAATAATAACGCAAACTCTCTATGACCCACTATCCTTCACCCCTCAACATTGGGTGAGGATGCAATGGTGTCAGTCTCAGAAATGGGAGACCTAGTGGATAACGCTTTCCCTAACAGCTGGTAAAACAGCCCAGCTAGAAATTAGTAAAATTGTAAAGTAGGATAAAGAAACACAGTTAGTAGTTATAGGGGATTCTATAATCAGGAAGATGGATTAAATAATTTGTCGCCAAAACCACCTCAATCGAATGGTCTGATGGGTTGCAGTCACAGGCGTTCTTGCACCTGTATACACGTTTTGTTTCATTTTGTTGGAATGTGCTGTTCAAAGTTTTGTGTTGTTTATGTGATTCATATATGTGGGGTAGTGACTGCCTCCTTTTTTTTAATCCCATTCTGCCCTGGGTGATTTTAATTTGTTTGTTGCTGGTTCCTACCATCCCCATATATATGTAGGCTTAGTCCCTGTTCTGGGTGTATGTCTCTACCTGGTACCAGGGTTCAGCATGTGGTGGAAGACTAAATAAATTACTGGGAGGGACGGGTGATTATCCAGCTATCGTGGTCCATGTGGGAACCAATTACGGAATGCATAGTAGGTGCAGGAGCCATAAGAACAATTTGAAAAAACTAGGCTACAAGCTGACTGGAATACTGCCTGTGCCATGCACAACACAGGAAAGATAGAAAGTGCCCAAGGAGTAAAATGCATTGCTTAAGTTTTGGTGTAGGGGAGAAGGGGTTGGGTTCCTAGAGCACTAGGCTGACATTTCATTGGGATGCAAACTGTATTCATGTCATGGGGCACGTAGGATAATCTATCACTGTGCAAGCGGAGAATGGTGTGTACTCCCTTTTTCACCAAAGCATTTTACGTAGGGCTAAACCTGGGAGCCTAGTCTAAGGGAACCCCTGGTATTCACCTTTTAACCCCTATAGAGGGATCTGCAAGGGAACCTGAAGTCGCTACCCCCAGAGTAATCTCCCTTGGTTCTAACCAAACTAACAGGTGAAGTGCAAGCTCAAGTACAGTAAGCGGTGTCAGGTTTAGCAAAAGGTCAAGGCATTGCGGCAAGTCTGACACCGGTCACTAGCCAGAGGTCAGTGCAGGCGACAGAGGTTTGTCAGAAGTCATTAGGAAGAGGTCAGTGCGGGCAGTAGGCAAGGATGGTGAAAAGGTACATGCAGAGGTTCAACACAGGAAATCCAATAAACGACACAGCAGATATTTACAAGACAAGCTTGGATGATTAAAATTGCTCTGGCAATGAGCACAAGAAAGGATGACCCTTTATACCCAGTTAAAGCTGGGGGAATAATTTGGTGCATCTTGGCACTATAAGAGGGTCAGCAAGTGCACACATTAGGACCCAGAGCAAAGCGTCAGTGGCATGGGTGGCCGCCAGACACTGACCTCGTAGAAGAGGAGCATCGCTTGCCAGGAGGGAGAAGATGCAGAGACAAGGCAAGTAAATGGCACCGTTGACATGGAGCGAAAGGCATTACAATTCTGCAGATTATTTTCACCTAAATGAAAGGGGGTCTGCTGCGCTGGAGGAGAGATTTTTAGCAGATGCAGCGTGGTATTTAAGCTAGGGATGAGCAGGAAGGTCATTGTAGAAAATAATTGATGGGTGGAGAAGTGAACTGTGGGTGGAGGACGAAGCGACAGGATAAGAAGATCCATTTGTTTCAAAACAATATTAAAGATAGATATGCCCACAAAATTAGAAAAAATCCTATTCATGAAACAGAATGTGAAGAATTGGAAAGCAACTTCAAGTGTATGTTCACAAAAGCCAAATGTCGAGGAAGCAAAATCGGGAAGCTTCAAACCTCGATGCAGGAGGAACATATCGATATACAGTAGTTGACATTGCTGAAACATGGCTAGACTCTTCACTAGAGATGAGCGAACTTATGAAAAGTTCGGTTCGGCAGGTTCGCCGAATTTCATGAAAAAGTTCGATTCGGACCGAACTAGTTCTGACCGAACCTGTAATGCAAGAAAGCCCCTAAAAATCGTGTATAACACTGTTTAAAAGCCCTAGAAGCCCTGTATAACATTCTTAGGTCACCCATGAGTGTATCCAAGTACTTTTGAGCTGTCTTTAAGGCAAAGTTAGTGTCAAAGTTCCACCAACATGTATGGCTATAGGAAAATGGATGGGACACGGTGATAACTAACAGAAACCACTGCACTTGTGCATGTTGTATGCTTAATGCATTGTTAAAAAAGGTACAGAAATTAACCATTTTTGGCGACAGTTGCGTGCCAGGGTTCATACATATAAGGTGGTAAAAGAAGAAGCAATGGATTTTGACAAGCCCTCAAAAAATGTACCCTTTATGGTGGCAGATGCCTGCCGGGGTTCATCCATACATGGATGTAAAAGCAACAAGCAATGGCTTTTCACAAGCCCTCCAAAAATTGACCCTTTTTATTGGCAGATGCCTGCCGGGGTTCTTCCATACATGGATGTAAAAGCAACAAGCAATAGCTTTTCACAAGCCCTCCAAAAATTGACCCTTTTTACTGGCAGATGCCTGCCGGGGTTCTTCCATACATGGATGTAAAAGCAACAAGCAATGGCTTTTCACAAGCCCTCCAAAAATTGACCCTTTTTATTGGCAGATGCCTGCCGGGGTTCTACCATACATGGATGTAAAAGCAACAAGCAATGGCTTTTCACAAGCCCTCCAAAAATTGACCCTTTTTACTGGCAGATGCCTGCCGGGGTTCTACCATACATGGATGTAAAAGCAACAAGCAATGGCTTTTGACAAGCCCTCCAAAAATTGACCCTTTTTTTTGGCAGATGCCTGCCGGGGTTCTTCCATACATGGATGTAAAAGCAACAAGCAATGGCTTTTCACAAGCCCTCCAAAAATTGACCCTTTTTATTGGCAGATGCCTGCCGGGGTTCTTCCATACATGGATGTAAAAGCAACAAGCAATGGCTTTTCACAAGCCCTCCAAAAATTGACCCTTTTTACTGGCAGATGCCTGCCGGGGTTCTACCATACATGGATGTAAAAGCAACAAGCAATGGCTTTTGGCAAGCCCTCCAAAAATTGACCCTTTTTTTTGGCAGATGCCTGCCGGGGTTGTTCCATACATGGATGTAAAAGCAACAAGCAATGGCTTTTCACAAGCCCTCCAAAAATTGACCCTTTTTATTGGCAGATGCCTGCCGGGGTTCTTCCATACATGGATGTAAAAGCAACAAGCAATGGCTTTTCACAAGCCCTCCAAAAATTGACCCTTTTTATTGGCAGATGCCTGCCGGGGTTCTTCCATACATGGATGTAAAAGCAACAAGCAATGGCTTTTCACAAGCCCTCCAAAAATTGACTCTTTTTATTGGCCGATGCCTGCCGGGGTTCTTCCATACATGGATGTAAAAGCAACAAGCAATGGCTGTTCACAAGCCCTCCAAAAATTGACCCTTTTTATTGGCAGATGCCTGCCGTGGTTCTACCATATATGGATGTAAAAGCAACAAGCAATGGCTTTTCACAAGCCCTCCAAAAATTGACCCTTTTTATTGACAAGGGTGAGTAGTAGCAGCACATTAAAAGACACTGGACGACAGTCACAGGACAAAGCCCTGTGGTGGGGCAGGCCTGCTTGTAGCAGACGGGCGGCAGTGGATGTGTATTGGTGGTAGTAGAGGTAGCCAACACAGACAGCAAGGGTGGTAGACTGGTAGTAGCAGCAGAACATTAAAAAAAGAGACTGGACGACAGTCACAGGACAAAGCCCTGTGGTGGGGCAGGCCTCAGGCCTGCTTGTAGCAGACGGGTGGCAGTGGAGGTGTATTGGTGGTAGTAGAGGTAGCCAACGGACAGCAAGGGTGGTAGACTGGTAGTAGCAGTAGCACATTAAAAAAAGAGACTGGACGACAGTCACAGGACAAAGCCCTGTGGTGGGGCAGGCCTCAGGCCTGCTTGTAGCAGACGGGTGGCAGTGGAGGTGTATTGGTGGTAGTAGAGGTAGCCAACGGACAGCAAGGGTGGTAGTAGTAGTAGTAGTAGTAGCAGTAGCAGCACATTAAAAAAAGAGACTGGACAGTCACAGGACAAAGCCCTGTGGTGGGGCAGGCCTCAGGCCTGCTTGTATCAGACGGCAGTGGAGGTGTATTGGTGGTAGAGGTAGCCAACACAGACAGCAAGGGTGGTAGTAGTAGTAGTAGCAGCACATTAAAAAAAGAGACTGGACGACAGTCACAGGACAAAGCCCTGTGGTGGGGCAGGCCTGCTTGTAGCAGACGGGTGGCAGTGGAGGTGTATTGGTGGTAGTAGAGGTAGCCAACGGACAGCAAGGGTGGTAGTAGTAGTAGCAGTAGCAGCACATTAAAAATAGAGACTGGACAGTCACAGGACAAAGCCCTGTGGTGGGGCAGGCTTCAGGCCTGCTTGTAGCAGACGGCAGTGGAGGTGTATTGGTGGTAGAGGTAGCCAACACAGACAGCAAGGGTGGTAGTAGTAGTAGCAGCACATTAAAAAAAGAGACTGGACAGTCACAGGACAAAGCCCTGTGGTGGGGCAGGCCTCAGGCCTGCTTGTAGCAGACGGACGGCAGTGGAGGTGTATTGGTGGTAGTAGAGGTAGCCAACGGACAGCAAGGGTGGTAGTAGTAGTAGTAGCAGCACATTAAAAAAAGAGACTGGACAATCACAGGACAAAGCCCTGTGGTGGGGCAGGCCTGCTTGTAGAAGACGGCACTGGGGTGGATTGGTGGTAGAAGTAGTAGCAGCACCAACAGCGGCACATTAAAAAAAGAGTGGACAGGACAGAATCCCGTAGTAGCAGGCGGCAGTAGCAGGCGGCAGCAGCAGCGGCAGCAGCAGCAGCAATGTCAGATCTAATCAGTGGCATCAGGCACAGGGGTTTTAAAATCCTCACCGATCCACGCTTGATTCATTTTCAGAAACGTGAGATTTTCCAAGCTGTTGGCGGACAATCTTGTTCGCTTAGGGGTGACGAAGCCCCCTGCTGCGCTGAATACCCTCTCTGACGCTACACTGGAGGGTGGACAAGACAGTACACCCATGGCAAACTGGGCCAGTTCTTGCCAATGATCCAATCTGCTGACCCAGAAGTCCATGGGGTCTGGGATCAGCATTTCTGACGGAGAAAGGGCACAGTCCAGGTACGAGTGAACCTGGTTGTTTAGGTGCTGCACCTGGTGATGGTGAACATCCCTTTGGTGACTACGATGTGTGTCAGGTCGGGGTATTGGATGTAAAAATGTTGTCATCATATTTTCCAAACTGAATTGGCTGCTGCTACTGCTGCTGCCGCGGCTGCCGCCTATTGCAGAGGTAGCTCTGCCAGAGGCGGTGGAACGATGAGACAGTGGGGAGCGGAGAGTGGCCCCCCGGTCAGACATGCTTGCAGCAGGTGTTTGCCGCTTGAAAGCCGTGACAAGCTGGCTGCATAGCTTCTCTCGATAATAAGCCAATTTTGCCTCCCTCTCGGAAGGCGCAAAAAACTCCCCCATTCTGGCTTTATACCGAGGGTCTAAAAGTGTGGCTATCCAGTACTCATCTCTTTGCTTCATGCTAACAATACGACAGTCAGCGCGCAAGTAACGAAGCATACAGCTCGCCATCCTGGCCAGCGTTTCAGAGGGCCCGGTTGGTTCCATCTCCGCCCCATACTGCCATGGTTGTCCATCATCAAGGTCGTCGTCAGACTCGTCATCACCACCATCACTGTCATGTTGTGCGGCTGCCTCGTCCCCTATCCCTTCCTGTGATTCCATCTCCAAATTCAGCTCCTCTTCAGGTCCTGTTTCCTCATCCTCATCCTCCTCCTCCTCCTCAACATCCAAAGGCAGATGTGATCCTTCCGCCATCCTTTGCTGAATCATCGCTGTGAGTGTTTGCTCCATAATGAATATCAGCGGCATAACATCGTTCATTACGCTAGCGTCACGGCTCACAAATCGTGTGGCCTCTTCAAAGGGCATCAAAACGCGACATGCGTCTCTAACCAGCTGCCAGTGCCTGAGCTCGAAATTACACTGGCTCCAAACGCTGCCCGTCTGCTGCATCAGGAAATCATTCACGTCTTTCCGCTGTTCGTACAGACGGTCCAACATGTGCAGGGTGGAATTCCAGCGTGTTGGAACGTCGCAAATCAGGCTGTGTTCTGGGAGATTGTTTTGACGCTGCAAGTCCAGGAGGGCGTGCTTAAATGCATACGAACGTCTAAAGCGAACGCAAACCCTCCTGGACATGGCCAGAACACCCTTCAAACCAACATATGACTTTAAGAAGCGTGTTATGACCAGATTGATCACATGTGCCATGCAAGGAGCGTGTGTCAGGTGACCTAGACGCAGTGCAGCCACAACGTTCTTGCCGTTATCAGAGACAACATTGCCCAGTGTGAGTTTCAGAGGAGACAGCCAGCGTGCGATTTCCTCCTTGATTCACAGCAGCAGCTCCTGCCCTGTGTGGCTTTTCTCGCCCAGGCTCAGCAGGTGTAAGACAGCGTTGTGGCGCTTCACCTTGCACCTATGAAAAGAGGAGGGAGGAGGAGTGGAAGATACGCTGTGTCCTGTCGGGGACGGGAAGACCTCCAAGGAGGAAGGCAAGGAGGAGGAGGAGGAGTAGGAGGAGGAGGATGGTAGGCGCCTGGTGTCCGGAGTTGAACCAGAAAGATACAAGCGTGGAGGCGGTAATGCCTGGCATTGCTGCGGTGGTGCATCGGACTGAAAAATATTGACCCAGTGGGCCGTGAAAGACATGTACTGTCCCTGCCCATAGTTGCTGCTCCACGTGTTGACGGTGGCATGTACCCTGCTGCACACGGATAATTGCAAGGACTGGCACACCTTTTCCTCCACATGCTTGTGCAAGGCAGGGACAGCTGTTTTGGAGAAGTAATGTCGGCTAGGTATTCGCCACCAAGGCTGAGCGCACGCCATCAATTGCTTGAAGCCGGCGGAGTCGACCAGGTGGTACGGCAGCGACTGCACCACCAACAACTTAGCCAGGTGTGAATTAAGCCGCACGACAAGTGGATGACTGGGTATATATTGTTGCTTATTGGACAACGATTCCGTAATGGATAACTGACAGGACGTAGGAGGAGCACTAGATGACAGTGATGATGATGATGACAACGACATGGTGGATAAGGCCTGGCTACTACTTAGATGACAGGGACTCGGAGCAGCAGCAGCAGCGGAAGAGGGGTCTTCATTAGATGTACATGATGGTGGGGCATGTTGATTGTCCCACATGGCCTTGTGATGTTGTTCCATGTGTTTACGTAGAGCAGTAGTTCCTACATTGCTGCCCTGCCCACGCCTTACTTTGTGCTTGCAGATACGGCACTGTGCCATGTTTTCGTCCTCCGGGAAGGTACAGAAAAATTGCCACACGGCAGAGTACCGTAAAGAGGTAGTACCACGTCCACCACCACCACCACCACAACCACCCGAGCTTGCCCCTTGTCTGGCAGGCTTTTTTCGGGAGCCTACACCAGCATCTGTGTCGCCGTCACCGGCTCCTGAGCTGACCCTACCGCTGCAACGTTTTGCACATTAACTTCTGCCCCTACCTCGGCTTGGCTGTTTATCACGTCCAGTGCCGCCACTACTACCCTCCTCCTCTGACGCCGTCATCACCTCGTCACCTGGTTCCCACGTCCTGTCTAAAACAACATCATCATCATAGCCTTCCTCATCATCCCCGCCACTTCTGTCACTGTGTTGTGAATGTGATGTGACATCATGGCGGGCTCCATGCCCCCCCTCATTACTGCGTCTGCCACCACGGCTACCACCACCAACACCCCCACTACCGCAGGTATGCGTCTCGGTCACCGCTTCCACCTCCACCACCGCCGCAACACACTCCGTTGGCTGACTCGCGGAAAACAAATCATCATCATCATCACTATGTTGTTCAGTATCTTCCTTCGCACCCGAGGAGATGTCTCTTAGGACTCTCAGGAAAGATGGCTTCCCGCTAGGAAGGGGGAGCGAAGACATAGATGATGAAATGGAAACGCTAGAAATACCTATATTACTACTGTCACCGTGCCAAGGAACTGTAGAGGATCTGGAATCCAACAAAACCTGGCTTGAAGCCAGATCGTCAGAGTCTTCCTGCTGAGATGACCGCGAGCCAGCCAACCAGTCCACAATGGTCGTATTGTCTAAAGTAACCCGCCCACCGGAGGAGATGGACAAGTCTGGCTTGCTGATACTACTACCAGCAGGCACATGGAAGCTGCTACTAGTGGAACTGGGCACATGTCTTGTTCCACAAATGCTGGTACTGGGTCTGGCACCAACAGATCCAACATTTGGACTGGAAGAGGAGACGGCATGGGTGTTTTTTCCTCTACCCCGTCCTCTCACAACCTTTTTTTTCCCAGACATTTCAGAGCCCCTTCTAAGCGTATTTACACACTGACACTGGCTTGGCAAATGGCAATGAATAAGAATTTCAATCAGCCTCGCTGCAGTGCACTCAGGGAATGCTGGGCCTTGTAGTACTACTAGGCTGCCTGTATCGCAAGTTGGATTGTTATTCCTGTTAACGGCAAGGGATGAGCCCCTTCTAAAAGCGTATTCACACACTGACACTGGCTTGGCAAATGGCAATGAATGAGAATTTCAATCAGCCTCGCTGCAGTGCACTCAGGGAATGCTGGGCCTTGTAGTACTACTAGGCTGCCTGTATCGCAAGTTGGATTGTTATTCCTGTTAACGGCCAGGGATGAGCCCCTTCTAAAAGCGTATTCGCACACTGACACTGCCTTGGCAAATGGCAATGAATGAGAATTTCAATCAGCCTCGCTGCAGTGCACTCAGGGAATGCTGGGCCTTGTAGTACTACTAGGCTGCCTGTATCGCAAGTTGGATTGTTATTCCTGTTAACGGCCAGGGATGAGCCCCTTCTAAAAGCGTATTCACACACTGACACTGGCTTGGCAAATGGCAATGAATGAGAATTTCAATCAGCCTCGCTGCAGTGCACTCAGGGAATGCTGGGCCTTGTAGTACTATTACTACCACTACTACAAAGGCTGCCTGTATTGCAAGTTGGATGCAACGGGGATGAGCCCCTTATAAAAGCGTATTCACACACTGGCTGAGTAGTGAGTAGTGGATGAGCCCCTTCGATTTCTGGTTTCCTGCCTTTTAGATTCCTAAAGCTTTCCCTTACTGCACAGAGATGCTATCCCTACAGCTCCTGTCTGTAAAATGGCCGCTGAGCTCCGTGCATAGACTTTTATTGCAGGCTTGAGCCCGCCCCTATGCTGCCTCCCGATTGGCTGGGAGAGCCGTTTGCAAGGCATTATGGGGTAGCCTGATGTCAGGTGATCTTGTGAAATCCTCCATTTTAGATGTAACACGTGGCAGGCGCCAAAAATGTAGCCGGGTTCGGTCAAAACGGGTTCGGCCGAACCCGGTGAAGTTCGGATTCGCTGCGAACCGAACTTTTCCTGAAGTTCGGACCGAAACCGGGTTCGGTTGTCCCGGTTCGCTCATCTCTACTCTTCACATGATTGTTCTGTAAATCCACAAGATCACTGAAAAAGACAATACTCACTCATTCAAGGTCATGTTATACACCAGTTCCCAGCAAGATACAGACAAACGACAATGCTACATAGAGGGAGATTGCTCAGGTGCAAAATGTTAATAAACATCCACTCTCACACCTACTATTCATGAGGGAGGTGGCTGCTTAGAATTATCATTGCACACAGATATAGCTTCTATAAGTGTGCCAGTCACACGGTTACATGTAGTGCACCATGCTGGCAAACAGCCTATTAGTTACGCCCATACTATTAGATCAGGCGGGTTGCCCAGCACCTTCTAAGTGTACCACACAGTGCTAACACACTATTCTCCCCAAATATTACAAGGCCTGGCTGCACTGGCGTAGCTATAGGGGTCGCAGCGGTCGCAATTGCGACCGGGCCCCGAAGCCCACGGCCCCCCGCACCACATCAATAAAAAGTTACTATAGTAACTCGGGCCGCAGGCCCCTGTTACTATAGTAACATACTTTACTTACCTTCCTGGTTCCGGATCGCAGCGGAGGTCCTGACGTCAAGCGCTGTGCGCAGCGCATGACGTCACAGCGCTATGCGCCGCGCACAGCATCGAGACGACAGAACTCCCGCCGCGGCCGAAGAGGAAGGTAAGGTTAGCCCTGACTGGCGGGGTCCGATTCCCGGGACCCGCCAATCAGCTGTTTTGAAAGGGCCGCAGCACTCGTACGAGAGCTGCTCACCTTCATTCCTGTCACTTCATTCCGGTCACACTGTGAATCCGTGTCGGCGATTCACAGTGTGGGTGAGTAGTGAAATGAAGGGGAAGCAGCTCTCGTACGAGTGCTGCGGCCCCTTCAAAACAGCTGATTTGCGGGTCCCAGGCGACACATCAGCTATTGATGGCCTATCCTGTGGATAGGCCATCAATGTTTAGGGACTGCACAACCCCTAAGCCTACGATGTATCAGGCTTAGGGGGCCCATGAGACAGGATCACAGATTGTGTGATCCTGTCTGCTGGGCCCTGTATCTAAGCCAATCACATGGTAGGCTTAGATACATAGCCCATGCGTGATCCTGTCTGCTGGGCCCTGTAGCTAAGCCAATCACATGGTAGGCTTAGATACATGGCCCATGCGTGATCCTGTCTGCTGGGCCCTGTATCTAAGCCAATCACATGGTAGGCTTAGACACATGGCCCATGTGTGATCCTGTCTGCTGGGCCCTGTATCTAAGCCAATCACATGGTAGGCTTAGATACATGGCCCATGCGTGATCCTGTCTGCTGGGCCCTGTATCTAAGCCTACCACACTGTAGGTTTAGATACAGGGCCCCAGCACACAGTAATCTTATACTGTATAAGATTACTGTCTGCTGGACCCTGTATCTAAGCCTACGTTGTGGTAGGCTTAGATACAGGGTCCCACAGACAGTATCACACATGGGCCCTGTATCTAAGCCTAACACATGTGTTACTAATAGTTTTTCTTGTGTTTTCTTACAGGTTCGGTCGTTGGACTACGTCGGATTCCAGGACTACTTCGATGACAGCTTTTTTTTTATTATCAATAAAATGGTTAATGAGGGCTGTGTGTTTTTTTTTTAAATTTCAATAAAATATTTTTTCTATGTCTTTGTGGGTTTTTTTAAACTATATTACTACCACCTTAGTAATGGCCGCCGGCTGATTGACGACGTCCATTGCTAAGGCGGGGCATAGTGTTAGCCGGTGCAGAGGCGAACACTAACCCCCTTTATTACCCCGGTACCCACCGCCACCAGGGGTGCTGGGAAGAGCCGGGTACCATCCAGTACTCGACCATCTGTAGTGATGGTCGGCCACTGGGGTGGCCGCAGGCTGGTATTATCAGGAGGGGAAAGGCCAAAAACAGTGGCCCTTCCCACCCTGGTGATGCTAGGCTGCTGCTGCTTTATTGTATCTGGCTGGTTATGAAAAATGGGGGGGAACGCACGTCATTTTAAAAAAAATAAAAAATAATTGGAAAAAACGATGTGGGGTCCCCCCCAATTTTCATAACCAGCCAGATGCAACACAGCAGCAGCAGGCAGCATTACAAGGGTGGGAAGGGCCACTGTTTTTGGCCTTCCCCAGCCTAATACTACCAGCCTGCGGCCACCCCGGTGCCTGCCCGTCACTACAGATGGTCGGGTACTGGTTCGTACCCGGCTCTTCCCAGTACCACTGGTGGCGGTGGGTACCGGGGTAGTAATGGGGGTTAGTGTAGCCTCTGCACCGGCTAACATTAAGCCTCGCCTTAGTAATGGAGGTTGTCAATCAGCCAGCAGCCATTACTAAGGCGGTGATAATAAAGTTTAAAAAGATACAAGCACATAGAAAAAATATTTTATTGAAATAAAAAAACACAACCCTCATTAACCATTTTATTGAGAATAAAAAAAACGCCGTAATTGAAGTCCTCGAATCCGAAGTCCAACAACCGAACCTGTAAAAAAAACACAAACACACAAAAATAATCAGTAACACATAAAGAAGCAAAATTATTATTCTTACCTTTCCTGGGTCCAGCGCTGGAGCCGCAATGTCAGCGATCTGGGCCCTGTATCTAATCCAATCATGTGTGATACTGTCTGCTGAGCTGTGTATCTAATCCAATCATGTGTGATACTGTCTGCTGGGCCCTATATCTAATCTGATCATGTGTGATACTGTCTGCTGAGCCACTGTATCTAATCCTATCATGTGTGATACTGCCTTCTGAGCCACTGTATCTAATCCAATCATGTATGGTACTGTCTGCTGAGCCACTGTATCTAATCCTATCATGTGTGATACTGTCTGCTGGGCCACTGTATCTAATCCTATCATGTGTGATACTGCCTTCTGAGCCACTGTATCTAATCCTATCATGTGTGATACTGTCTGCTGAGCCACTGTATCTAATCCTATCCATAGTTTATAGGGTCGTAGTGCTATAGATATGCTATGCTGTCTCATATACACACTTTTTTTTGTGCGGACACATATGTATTGGGGCTATTTCCCCTGACATTTTTACGCCTGAGGGTATGTTCACACGGCAGCGTCTGTTACGGCCGAAATTACGGTGCTGTTTTCAGGAGAAAACAGCACCGTAATGGCATGTGTAGGCGTCTTTCGCTGCGTCCATTACGGACGTAATTGGAGCTGTTTTTCCATGGAAGTCCATGGAAAACGGCTCCATTTACGTCTGAAGAAGTGACAGGCACTTCTTTGACGCGGGCGTCTTTTTTACGCGCCGCCTTTTGACAGCGGCGCGTAAAAAAAAATGACCGTCGGCACAGAACATCGTAAGACCCATTCAAATGAATGGGCAGATGTTTGCCAACGCTTTTGAGACGCATTTTCGGACGTAATTCAATGCTAAAACGCCCGAATTACGTCCGGAAATAGGGTGTGTGAACCCAGCCTTAGTGACGCCCCCGGCTGCTAGTGCTGCATTGTTGGGTCACTTAGGAGACCCAGCGATGCAGCTGAAAGCTGCGGACCATCGGCCATGAGAAGTTTGCGGAGGGGGGGGCCCAGTAAGAATTTTTGCATGAGCCTTTAGCTACGCCCCTGCCTGGCTGCATCCTGAAAAGATATCCATGATAATTGATAAATATCCATGATAAACATGAGGTATTAGTTGAAATTTTGGCCAAAATACGCAAGCTCGTAGCCCGGGTCGAGGGTCCTCATCGGGCCTTTTTCAGTGATTTAAGATTAATGTGGTTCTTTTTTCTGTGATTTGCTTGTAAAACTTTACTACACTGTTTCAGAAAGACAGGGCAAATAGGAAAGGCGGTGGAGTATGTCTGTGTGTAAGAAGCGATATGAAACCGAGTGTGAAAGAGGCAATAGTTAGTGAAGATTGGGAGAATGTTGAAACATTGTGAGTGGAATTACAAAGGGAGGTAAACACTGACAACATTTATTTTGTTGTAATCCATAGATCCCAAGCGATGGAATGTCAGCTATATAAACAAATTGAGCGGGCTGCACAGGCCTGTACTGTAGTAATAATGGGAGATTGATTGGGGTCATAGTTCGGCTTCAATTGCAAAGGGTAGAAAATTCTTGTTGCAGGATCATTTTATGGGCCAGTTTGTGGAAGATCCGACTAAAGATGAAGTTCTGTTGGATCTAGTAATTTCTAATAATTCAGAGCTTGTTGGGAACGTCAATGTTCGTGAAAGCCTTGATAACAGTGACCACAATATAATTTGATTTTAACTGAACTGTAATAAACAAACAAACACTGGCTTGGAGGACAAAAACATTTAACTTTAAGGGTATGTTCACACGGCCAAATTTCAGACGTATACGAGGCGTATTATGCCTCGTTTTACGTCTGAAAATACGGCTCCAATACGTCGGCAAACATCTGCCCATTCATTTGAATGGGTTTGCCGACGTACTGTGCAGACGACCTGTTATTTACGCATCGTCGTTTGACAGCTGTCAAATGACGACGCGTAAAAATACAGCCTCGTCAGAAGTGCAGGACACTTCTTTGGACGTTTTTGGAGCTGTTTTCTCATAGACTCCAATGAAAACAGCTCCAAAAACGGACGTAAAAAACGCCGCGAAAACGGCGTGAAAACGCCGCGGAAAATGCGAGTTGGTAAAAAAACGTCTGAAAAGCAGGGTCTGTTTTCCCTTGAAAACAGCTCTGGATTTTCAGACGTTTTTGTTGACTACGTGTGAACATACCCTTAGAAGGACAATTTTCGAAGGCTGCGGAGTGCACTTCAGAACATAGACTGGAAGCAACTAATGTCAACTAAAAATACAAATGCTAAATAGGAGTGCTTGAAATCTACTTGGTAATTATACTACAAGATTTATTACTATAGGTAACAAGTATAAGCCACTAAAATTAACCCCTTCCCTCTTTAGCCACTTTTGACCTTCCTGACAGAGCCTCATTTTTCAAATCTGACATGTGTCACTTTATGTGGTAATAACTCCGGAATGCTTTCACCTATCCAAGCGATTCTGAGATTGTTTTCTCGTGACACATTGGACTTTATGTTACTGCCAAAATTTGCTCGATATGTTCAGTATTTAATTGTGAAAAACACCAAAAATTAGCGAAAAATTGCAAAAATTAGCATTTTTCTCAATTTAAATGTATCTGCTTGTAAGACAGGCAGTTATACCACACAAAATTTTTGCTAATTAACATCACCCATATGTCTACTTTAGATTGGCATCGTTTTTTGAACATCCTTTTATTTTTCTATGACCTCACAAGGCTTAGAACTTTAGCAGCAATTTATCAAATTTTCAAGAAAATTTCAAAAGGCTATTTTTACAGGGGCCAGTTCAGTTGTGAAGTGGTTTTGAGGGCCTTATATATTAGAAACCCCAAAAAAGTCACCCCATTTTAAAAACTTCACCCCTCAAAGTATTCAAAACGGCATTTAGAAAATGTCTTAACCCTTTACACATGTCACAGGAATTAAAGCAAAGTAGAGGTGAAATTTACAAATTTCATATTTTTCTGCAGAAATACATTTTGAATACAATTTTTTTTATAACACAGAAGGTTTTACCAGAGAAATGCAACTCAATATTTGTTGCCCAGTTTCTGCAGTTTTATGAAATATCCCACATGTGGCCGTAGCGTGCTACTGGACTGAAGCACCGGCCTCAGAAGCAAAGGAGCACCTAGTGGATTTTGGGGCCTTATTTTTGTTAGAATATATTTTAGGCACCATGTCAGGTTTGAAGGGCTCTTGCGGTGCCAAAACAGTCAAAATCCCCCAAAAGTGACCCCATCTGGGAAACTAGACACCTCAAGGAAATTATCTAGGGGTGTAGTGAGCATTTTGACCACACAGGTTTTTTACAGAAATTATTGGAAGTAGGCCGTGAAAATTAAAATCAACATTTCTTCAAAGAAAATGTAGGTTTAGCGATTTTTTTTCTCATTTCCACAAGGACTAAAGGAGAAAAAGCACCACAAAATTTGTAAAGCAATTTCTCCCGAGTAAAACAATACCTCACATGTGGTAATAAACGGTTGTTTGGAGACACGGCGTGGCTGAGAAGGGAAAGAGCGCTATTTGGCTTTTGGAGTTCACATTTAGCAGGAATGGTTTGCGGAGGCCATGTCACATTTACAAAGCCCCTGAGGTGACAAAACAGTGGAAACCCCAAACAAGTGACCCCATTTTGGAAACTATACCCCTTGAGGAAATTATCTAGGGGTATAGTGAGCATTTTGACCCGACAGGTTTTTTGCAGAAATTTTTGCAAGTAGGCTGTGAAAATGAAAATCTACATTTTTTCAAATAAAATGTAGGTTTAGCTAATTTTTTTTCATTTCCACAAGGACTAAAGGAGAAAAAGCACCATAAAATTTGTAAAGAAATTTCTCCCGAGTAAAACAATACCCCACATGTGGTAATAAACAGCTGTTTGGACACACGGCGAGGCTGAGAAGGGAAAGAGCGCCATTTGGCTTTTGGAACTCAAATTTAGCAGGAATGGTTTGCGGAGGCCATGTCACATTTACAAAGCCCCTGAGGGGATAAAACAGTGGAAACCCCCCACAAGTGACCCCATTTTGGAAACTACACCCATTGAGGAAATTATCTAGTGGTATAGTGAACGATTTGACACCACAGTTTTTTTGCAGAAATTATTGGAAGTAGGCCCTGAAAATAATAATCTACATTTTTTCAAAGAAAATGTAGGTTTAGCTAATTTTTTCTCATTTCCAGAAGGACTGAAGGAGAAAAAGCACCACAAAATTTGTAAAGCAATTTCTCCCGAGTAAAACAATACCCCACATGTGGTAATAAACGGCTGTTTGGACACACGGCAGGGCTTAGAAGGGAAAGAGCGCTATTTGGCTTTTTGAGATCACATTAAGCAGGAATGATTTGCGGAGGCCAGGTCACATTTGCAAAGCCCCTGAGGGGACAAAACAATGAAAACGCCCAAAAAGGGACTCCATTTAGGAAACTACACCTCTTGAGGAATGCATCTAGGGGTGTAGTGAGCATTTTGACCCCACAGATGTTTCATAGAATTTATTAGAATTAGGCAGTGAAAATAAAAAGTCCTTTTTCTTCAATAAGACGTAGCTTTAGCGCAAATTTTTTCATTTTCTCAACAAATAAAGGAAAAAAAGAACCCAACATTTGTAAAGCTATTTCTCCCGAGTACGGCAATACCCCATATGTGGTCATAAACTGCTGTTTGGGCAAACCGCAGGGCTCAGATGGGAAGGACCGCCATTTGGAGTGCAGATGTTGCTGGATTGGTTTCTGGGCACCTGTGGGCCCAAAACAGTGGAAACCCCCCAGAAGTGACCCCATTTTGGAAACTACACCCCTCAATGCATTTACCAAGGGGTGTAGTAAGCATTTTAACCCTGCAGGTGTTTTGTAGAAATTAGTGTGCGCTCAATGTTGCAGAGTGAAAATGGGATTTTTTTCCATAGATATGCCAATATGTGGTGCCCGGCTTGTGCCACCATAACAAGACAGCTCTCTAATTATTATGCGGTGTGTCCCGGTTTTAGAAACACCCTACATGTGGCCCTAATCTTTTGTCTGGACATATGACAGGGCTCAGAAGTGAAGAGTACCATGCGGAGTGGAGGCCTAATTTGGCGATTTACAAAGTATTGGTTCACAACTGCAGAGGCTCAGATGTGAAATAATAAAAAGAAACCCCTGATAAGTGACCCCCACTATGGAACTGCACCCCTCAAGGCATTAATTAAGGGGTGTAGTGAGCATTTTCACCCCACAGGTCTTTTCCATAAATGAATGCGCTGCGGATGGTGCAAATTAAAAATTTATATTTTTCCCTAGATATGCCATTCAGTGGCAAATATGTCATGCCAAGCTTATGACGCTGGAGACACACACCCCAAAAATTGTTAAAAGGGTTCTCCCGGGTATGACGATGCCATATATGTTGAAGGAAACTGCTGTTTGGGGACGCTGTAGGGTTCAGGGCCGAGGGAGCACCATTTGGCTTTTGGAGAGCGGATTTTGCTTGGTACTATATTTGTTTGAGTATTGCTGGTGTTTTATAATGTGGGGGTACATGTAAGCGGGGCGGAGTATATAAGGGGCATAGTCAGGTGGTATAAAAAAATAAAAATAATCCATAGATGTGTGTTACGCTGTGAAGCAGTCCTTTCTGCACAGGCCGGTGTCGCACTGATAAATGGTGTCATTTCTTATCCCCCTTTTGGTCCACACTCCGCGCCTTTGTAGTTTGGGGAATTTTGCTGGGAAGTGTTGTCCTAATATAATACGGGCACCGTCGCTTCCAGCGGATATGTTTGGGCCCTCCCCTTCCTGGTTCCCTAATTTTAGGTCCTTGATAAATCGCCTCTTGAAACAGAAGAAATGTTCCCCTCGGGCACAACTGAATATTTTTTTATTTCCTGACTTATTGGAGCCATAACTAATTTTATTTTTCATAGACGTAGCGGTATGAGGGCTGGTATGTTGTGGGACGAGCTGTAGTTATTATTGGTACCATTTTGGGGTACATGCAACTTTTTGATCACCTTTTATCCTATTTTTTGGGATGCCAGGTAAACAAAAAAACGCAATTCTGGCACATTTTTTTTTGGGTTTTTTTTATACAGCGTTCACCACGCATTATAAACTACATGTTAACTTTATTCTGTGGGTCCGTACGATTCCGGCGATACCTAATATATAGCACTTTTTTATGTTTTACAACTTTTTGCACAATAAAATTACTTTTGTAAAAAGAATGTATTTTTTCTGTCGCCAAGTTGTGAGAACCATAACTTTTTAATTTTTTTGTCGACGGAGTTGTATGAGGGCTTGTTTTTTGCGGGACGAGCTATAGTTTTTATAGGTATCATTTTTGGATACGTGCGACTTTTTGATCACTTTTTATTGTAATATTTGTAGGGCAAAGTGACCAAAAAACAGAAACTCTGGTAAAGTTTTTTACGGGTTTTTTTTACGCTGTTCACCGCGTGCAATAAATAATATAATATTTTGATACCTCCGGGCGTTACGGTCGTGGCGATACCAAATACATATGGTTTATTATTATTTTTCAATAATAAAGGACTTGATAAGAGTAAAAGGGGGATTGTGTTTTATTTGATTACTTGAAACTTTTATTGTTTTCAAACTTTTATTTTTTGCACTTTTTTTTACACTTTTTTATACTTTTTTTACACTTTTTCTCAAGTCCCACTAGGGGACTTGAAGGTCCAACGGTCAGATTTTTTTTTTTCTAATACATTGCACTACCTATGTAGTGCAATGTATTAGATCTGTCAGTCATTCACTGACAGCAAGCCGTTTAGGCTTCGCCTCCCGGCGGGGCCTAAATCGGCTTCCGTAATGGCAGAGCAGGAGACCATTGTGTCTCCTGTTGCCATAACAGCAGTCGCCAGTCCCGATTGCCTGTCAGGGCTGGCGATCTGCTTGTAACCGCTACGATGCAGCAATCGCTTTCGATTGCTGCATCGAAGGGGTTAATGGCAGGGATCGGAGCTAGCTCCGGTTCCTGCCGTTACAGGTGGATGTCAGCTGTACAGTACAGCTGACCTCCACCGCTGATGACGCCGGATCAGCTCCTGACCCGGCGCCATCTTGCCGGCAGCTACGGAAGCCGATCAGGCTCCGCCGCCGGGCGGATCTTGACCGGCTTCGGTGCTAGGCAGACCGGGAGGCCAGTATTAGGCCTCCGGTTGCCATTGCAGCCACCGGAACCCCGGCAATTTCATTGCTGGGGCTCCGATGAGCTGCAAACACCTTAAGTGCAGCGATCGCGTTTGAGCGCTGCACTTAAGGGGTTAATGGCGGGGATCGAAGCTAATTTCGGTCCCCGCCGTTACAGTCGGATGTCAGCTGTAAGATACAGCTGAGATCCGACGATGATGGCACCGACTCAGCTTCTGAGCCGGTGCCAAACGTTTGACGTACATGTACGGCATTTTGCGGGAAGTCAATGCTTTCCATGACGTACATGTACGTCAAATGTCGGGAAGGGGTTAAAACCCACATGGCTTACACCTACTGTAGGAAAGGGTGATAAATGACAAAAAAAGGGAGTTTAAAAATGACAAATCTGAGGTTTCAGCTTTAGCCTTTGAAAATGACAAAGAAATTAATAAAATGTGTAAAAAGGAAATAAAATAAAAAATACAATATGAAAGGCAGATGGCCAAAAAAAAGCAAAACAAATCCCAAAAAGTTCTTTAGGTATATAAAGGCAAAAAAAAACCAAGGTCAGACAATGTGTTAGAGGGTGCATGGGGGGGGCCACAGCCGCACGTGGCTAACTTATCAAGTCTGGTTTGCAACTAAATAGTCCACACCAGGAGAAATTGCAGGCCCCCTTTATACAGGTACAAGAATGTGGCAGACACAGTTGATTCAATGTTCACACTTTACTGGAGATAAACTCTCTTGGAGAGGCAGAATTCTTGAACGTTACAAATGCAATAACACAGTCTCTTAATAAATGCAACTATATACATTGGTTGACAACCTGGTCATTACCAGCCCTTGACGGCTTGTGCCCCGCATGGCAATCCAGCACTTATATCTATTCAGCGGCTCCCGCGCCACTTGGCAATCCAGCAATGAGGCCTATTCAGCGGCTCCCGCCCCGCTTGGCAATCCAGCACTTATATCTATTCAGCGGCTCCCGCCCCGCTTGGCAATCCAGCACTTATATCTATTCTGCGTCTCCCGCCCCGCTTGGCAATCCAGCACTTAGGCCTATTCAGCGGCTCCCGCCCCGCTTGGCAATCCGGCTGATTACAGCCCTTGACGGCTCCCGCCCCGTCTGGCATACAGTTCAAGCAGTACTCCGTGGCTTATGCCCTGCTTAGCAATCTGGGTATTTGCAGTCCTTGGTGGCTCCCGCCCCACCTGGCATATCTAAGCACTGCACACATTCCCTTATCTGTGATCCGGGTAGCCATCTATTGTGGTCACTTACTTTACTCGTGTCCTAAGAACAGTCTTTGGCTATCAAAAGGGGAGGACAAGTCTTTACTGCTCATCATTCCATAAACTGTCTTGAATCTCCATGCCATTACTCGGACCTAGTTGTACAGCACCCCTCAGTACTCTGGGTTTTCAGGTCACTCACTCCAGCCCTTGCCACGTGTGTATATTGCAGCTCACCCGCTTACTCCATGGTGCCAGTGTTTGGGCCTCCTCGCTCACACACTCTGAGCAGCCCCTCTCAGTCTTTCTCCAGTCACACTGCCCTGCACGTCACTTCCTCCTTCCTGCTTTCTATCTCTTCCTGCCAGTATGAAGCCATCTAGTGGCTAAAGTAAATTATTACAGCAGATACACATGTAATACATACACGGCAAAACAAATAGACAATGGAACAGACTTAATAAAAAGCATAAACTCAGTTCTTTTACGTAAGGGGAAGTACAGTGTTCGACCCCCTTACAAATGTAGGACCCCTAAATAGTGATAATGGGGAGTTTATCATGGGGTTCAAGAGGAGGCAGAGCAACTAAATGATTCCTTTAGCTCTGTATATACAACAGAAAAAAGAGTAGATGATGTAAGAGGTGCCAGTGAAATGGTCCAATGGTGGAAATGCCATTAAATACTAAAAGAAGCATAACTTACCTTTTAAATCCCCCATTGTTCCAGCACCGCCACTCTGGTGCTCTCCACCGGTCTCTGTTTACTGAGCTGCAGCGATGACGTCACATAGTCACAACTGACTGCTTCAGCCAATCACTGCAGTGGCATACCTTTGGCCGGTATACGACATGATCCCTCAGTCCCAACTGTAATGAATGGTGAGTTGACAGCACTTTTCAATACAACTGTATAAATGTATAATTTTTTATTGTACTCAATGGAAGAAGTATGGAACTGTATCTGCATATAGTCGCAATGCCATACGCAATGCCATATGTTTGACGGGAGCGCTTCAAACAGTCTCGCTGAACGAGGTGTGTTTTTAGCGTTAACACATAATTCCGCTAGCAAAACCACAAGTCAGATGAAAAATATTCAGAAATTAGTTGTGCTGAGTGCAACTCTGAGGCCCAAGTTTCCATCGCATTTGGTTGAGTTAAAAAAAGTGGTGCATATTTTTGACAAAATATATACTCTGTATAGTGGGGAAAAAAAAATAAACCTTCGTATTTTCTAACAAAAGAATGTGTTTCTAGAGATCAGCAAGCAGCCCCTCTTTCCTCAATATACATTCCTATTAGGGGGGTGTCCAATGCATTGTTGCTCATGAAACCATTATTCCTCTCCTTCCCTCTTCACCCCCAATTATACTCACTCATTCACTAGGTTGGCTTACTGGTCAATACATATTATCTCAGTCAATCTAATGTGCTGAAAGGGATTGATACTGATATTCATTATGCATGGTGGCCCAGGGATGGTTATGGATTAATATCTAATATTCATTATTCATGGATGTCTATGGTGGTTTTGTGAATAACACTTTATTACATTTATATCGTTTACTATTATATGCTTTAGGAGTTAATGGTGGTAGTTTCAGGCAGGAACATGTTCCTATAGTTTAATTTTATTTAATCTAATCCTGTCACACAACCATCTACTTAAATGATAAACGTCTGTCTGCAGCTGCCACTAGGGGAACTTATGTCATGGGGATTTATACAGCCCCAGCTAACTACCCTTAGTAACGTCAGAATATTGTAAAGGTGGTTGTCCAGGTGATGTATATGATCGGTGCGGGTCCGGCACCTGGACCCCACACTAATCAGCTGTTCCAGCTGCCTCTGAGCACCCGATGTTTTGAACGGTATGCAGTAGTTGAAGCCAGAAGCAGATGGCTTCGACCACTGCATAGCGGCTGCTCTGCCGAACCGCAGCTCTGCACCTATTCAAGTGAATAGGAGCAGAGCTGAATTTCTGCAGAATGGCCGCTATGCAGTGGTCGGAACCATCTGCTTCCGCCTCCAGCTATTGCATACCCAGTGTAGCCAACCGTCCGTAAATTTATGGAGGGTTCGCAAGAAACAGGTGTTTTTTTCTGCCGTCTGTAGTGTCCGGTAGAAAAAAGCACCGTTCGGGATTTAGTAAAATTCTCCCGGAAAGTTGCACTACGCATGCGCCAAAATGTACATGCACAGTGCAAAGGGAAGAGTAGGCCGCATATTTTCAGATTTGGCTTCACTTTTGTGGAACCTGAAATTATGTAGGCCGTGACAAGGCGGTACGGCCCAGTGGGTCCACGAACCCTACGTGACACCAACAACCAATAATGCCCCATAGAACCCCCCACACACAGTATAATGCCCCTATAGCAGCCCCCCACACATTATAATACCCATAGTGCCTCTGACATTTGATAATGCCAAATAGCTGCCTCCACTAAGTATAATGCCCCCATAGCTGCCCCATACAGTATAATACCAACACAGATGCCCCCATTCAGTATAATACCCACACTAATTCCCCTATACAGTAAAATACCCCTTAGCTACCCCATACAGCATAATCCCCTCATAGCTGCCTGATACAGTATAATGCCCCCGTAGATGCCCCATTCAGTATAATGCCCCATAGCTGCCCCCATACTATATAATGCCTTATAGCTACCCCATACAGTATAATGCCCCATACAGTATAATGCCCCCATAGCTTGGCCCATACAGTATAATGCCCCCTTAGCTGCCACCATACAGTATAATGTCTCCATGGTTACCACCATACAATATAACGCCCCCTTTGCTGCCCCATACAGTATAATTGCCCATAGCTGTCCTTATACAGTATAATGCTGCCTTAACTGCCCCCATAGTGTATAATGCCCCCTTAGCTGCCTGAAGTGCCAGTGCCCACATGTAAAGTGCCAGTGCCCACTTAGTGCCACAATGGCATGTAGATAGTGCCACACCACCCTTGAAGATAGTGATACCCCCTGTAGATAATGCCATTGGGGCTCCCTCTAAGAGCGGAATTCCCAGCCAGAGCGTTGGCAATGCTCTGGCCGGGGATTTTGCACCAGGAGTAGCCCCTGACGTCACTGCCCATATATGAAATTTAATTGGTGTTTATTTGAAAATGTACGAAAGAAACAGGAATGCAAAGTACATAATATAACTATACACATTGGTCACAAGGCACATATTCATGTACATAGAAAAAAATTAATACAAAGCTTGATATGAAAGTGTAAAACAAAGTAATAATGATACAAAAATAGACATAAAGGGTGGTGGTGAAATACATACCAATAAAGTCATACTGGATATGAAATCAATATTTCCTTGTGTGAACAGCTATAAGGACATTTACAAATATCGTAGTATGATACAGCAGGGTCTCACGAGCTAATAGAGTGTTTACGAAGAAGCAAGCGGACATGGGACAGGTCTGTCCAGGGGGCCCAATTACTCAAACATCTTTGTCTAAGTGCTCTAGAGGTAACAAAGTGTAGTTCATATTGGAAATGTAAGAAAACTCTATTGAGTATTTTGGAAATGCTGATTTATATACCTTGGCAATGTGAAACCGTGTGACAATAATGACCTGCTGGCCATCTACACTCTATTGGTACAGAATCCCATTGTACAGGGTGGGCCATTTATATGGATACACCTAAATAAAATGGGAATGGTTGGTGATATTAACTTCCTGTTTGTGGCACATTAGTATATGGGAGGGGGGAAACTTTTCAAGCTGGGTGTTGACCATGGCGGCCATTTTGAAGTCGGCCATTTTGTATCTAACTTTAGTTTTTTCAATGGGAAGAGGGTCATGTGACACATCAAACTTATCGAGAATTTCACAAGAAAAACAATGGTGTGTTTGATTTTAACGTTACTTTATTCTTTCATGAGTTATTTACAAGTTTCTGACCACTTATAAAATGTGTTCAAAGTGCTGCCCATTGTGTTGGATTGTCAATGCAACCCTCTTCTCCCACTCTTCACACACTGACAGCAACACCACAGAAGAAATGCTAGCACAGGCTTCCAGTATCCGTAGTTTCAGTTGCTGCACATCTCGTATATTCACAGCATAGACAATTGCCTTCAGATGACCCCAAAGATAAAAGTCTAAGGGGGTCACGAAACTTGGCAAGCAGTTTCAAACTGTAGCATGGGAGATGGGTGGTCTCATAGGGTGTCTTGCATTGAAATCTGCTGCAATGACCTGGGTACTGCGTTCACCAGACATCATTATGGGTGTCAGGTCCGAGCATTCCTAGATGAACAGTTTCCTGGAAAGTGGATTGGTCGTCGTGGGCCAGTTGAATGGCCCCCTAGGTCTCCCGATCTGACCCCCTTAGACTTTTATCTTTGGGGTCATCTGAAGGCAATTGTCTATGCTGTGAAGATACGAGATGTGCAGCAACTGAAACTACGGATACTGGAAGCCTGTGCTAGCATTTCTTCTGCGGTGTTGCTATCAGTGTGTGAAGAGTGGGAGAAGAGGGTTGCATTGACAATCCAACACAATGGGCAGCACTTTGAACACATTTTATAAGTGGTCAGAAACTTGTAAATAACTCATGAAAGAATAAAGTAACGTTAAAACCAAGCACACCATTGTTTTTCTTGTGAAATTCTCGATAAGTTTGATGTGTCACATGACCCTCTTCCTATTGAAAAAACTAAAGTTGGATACAAAATGGCCGACTTCAAAATGGCAGCCATGGTCAACACCCAGCTTGAAAAGTTTCCCCCCTCCCATATACTAATGTGCCACAAACAGGAAGTTAATATCACCAACCATTCCCATTTTATTTAGGTGTATCCATATAAATGGCCCACCCTGTAGATCTAGTAAAGCTAAATTAGGGGTTGGTTTGCAGTCTGTTCTCATGATATCCGAGATATATTTGAAGACACGTTTCCAATACGGATAAACAGATTTACAAGTCCACCATAAGTGGTGCTCCGTAATTTCTCCAACATAAAGGTGAAGTACCTAGTGACATATGTTGTAAGCGAAGCGGAGTAAGATACCACCTAAATTGAATTTTCCTAACAGCTTCTAAACGATTGACACATTTAGAAATTTTATTCGTGTGTGATAGTGCATTTTTCCACTCATCTTCAGTAAAAGTTTGTCCTAAGTCAGTTTCCCATTGGGTCATGTATTTTGTTTTTACAAAGGAGGTATGGGTAACCAAAGAGTTGTAGGCTGAAGCTAAACCCTTCAGGTTTTTTTTTCAGAACCTAGGAATTTTTGGAATAAACTAGGGACTCCTACAATCATATTGAGGGCTGTATACTTTTGAAGGAGGTGTCTTATCTGTAAAAAAACATAAAACTGGTTCTTTGGATTGCCATATTTGTAGTGTAAGTCGCTGAAAGAGCAGAGATGTGAACCATCATAAATATCAGATAAAAGATGGAATCGTAGAGTTTTCCATAGAGAAAGATCCACATTTGGGATCCAGAAAGATAAGTACGATATGGGACTACTTTTTAAGGATCCATCCGTAATATAGTTTATATACTGAAAATGCTTTGCTCCATGTCTGGACCATCTGTTTGGTAGTCGGCAGTAACTGCTTAGTTGTTTAAACTCCTACCGGGATACCCAGTAGAGTAGTTTTATGTCAAAAAGTTGAACTGAGTCAGTTTCTATTTGTTTCTAATGAGTGGAGGCACCCAAACTTCAGCAATGTTTGATAGATGCTAAGGCTGCTGCCAGGTAATAATAGTATACGTTCTCAACTCACAACCCGCCCCTAGAGATATGTGTCAACATTAAGGTTTTGGAAATGCGTGCCCTCTTATTTGCCCAAATAAATGTAAGCAAAATATTTTGGATGTCCGTCAAAGTTGCTAGTGGCACTTGTAAAGGAATGTCACATTTTGGTTAAATTAAGCCTGCCTATCCAGTAGCTCATGGCATCTCCAACTTGTGTGATCTGAGCCTTTAGAGTTCGATACTAAGTCCTTAAAATTCAAAATGACAGTTTGGGAAAGATCTACTGTTACTTTAATACCTAAATAGGGTACATTTTCGTTAGACCAGTTGAAAGGAACCAGGGTCGAGACAAACTTCTTTAGAGACTGGTACATTCACAGGTAATATGGTAGATTTAGATCCATTTACTTTGTAATAGGAAACACTGCTGACTGCATTTATACATGTTACAATAGTAGGATGGCATCGTTTTGGGAGGGATGCTATCAGAATCACATTGTCTGCGTAAAGACCTATTTTATGTTGAATTCTTCCAACCTTTAAACCCACAATATTTTCTTGTGTGCCCATAAGCTGTGCGAACGATTCCATTATTAACACAAAAATTAGAGGGGATAATGGGCATCCTTGTCTTGTACTGTTAGATAGAGAGAAAGGTTTTGACAACACCCCAGAAACATAATCCACAAATATATTGACATTATCGTTGAATGAATCCAAACTACGAACCCAAACTTATGCAGAACCTTTGAAAGGAAGCCCCAATGAACCCTATCAAATGCCTTTACTCTAGGGTTGTTTTTAGAATTAGCCACTCGTATTAAGTCAATAAGCCTCCTAGTGCCATCGGTAGCCTGTCTGTGTCACACGAAACCTATCTGGTCCATATCAATCAAAGATAATAGAAGGGGATCTATTCTCAATGCAAGGATTTTAGAAAATATTTTCAAGTCACTGTTCAAAAGGGATATCGGCTTCGGAAGCATTATAATTGTGGCAGATAGCATTTCTTTGGGAAACGAACCTGCATTCACTGACGCATTAAACACATTAGATAAAGCCTCTGCTATGAGGTCAGGGAGTGGGAGGGAGGTAGGTCCAGTCTGTGGAGAAACCGATCAATCAATGAGTCATTTGGTTGTGGAGTATTAGGATCTGTTTTCAGGTTACATACTGTAATTGTTCGTAGTAAGCCACAAGGGCGTCTGCAATATCTGCTGGGTTATGTACCTTACCTTTTCTTGGATGTTCAATATGTGCTATCGTGTTTTTGACCCGTTGTTTTCTAACTTTTCTGGTAAGATTAGCCCCAGCCCTTTCTCCAGCAACATAGAAAAGATTTAAAAAAAAATGTAAGCGCCATTTCATATTTATATAACATAAGGTGATGCAGTTGTTTGTGAAGGTCTTGGATTTCGGCAGTGAGTAGGGCAGTGGGCTTAAGTTTATTTATCCTTTCCAACTGGTAAAGTTGAGTTAATATAGAGTGTCTGAGCGATTCTCATAAGAGGCTGGTTTTATAAATGTTCCCCTGATGACTGCTTTATGGCAGCACCAGAGGGTGGAGGCAGATACTAACGGAGATACCTTAAGTTCAAAGTAATGCTGGATGGAGGAGGCTTTAGGTTCTCTGTGTTTTGGTATGTTTAATAGGTAGGTATTCATGCGCCACGGTCTTTGATTTCTATATTTATATTGCTCTAAAATAGAAAGAGTAATCGGCACGTGGTCAGACGACGTGATATGACCCACAGAGACCGACTCCACTGCCTGTACCAGGTCGCTGTCAACCAGAAACATGTCGATCCTTGTGTATGTCTTATGAGAGTGCAAAAAATAGGTATAATCCCGTTCACCTGGGTGTAGATATCGCCAGATATCGTGCAAATGCTCTTCTTTTAATAAGTGAGCTATGTTGGGTCTATTCCCATCGTACGTACTTGTGCAGTCTTTATCAGGATGCACCGTGGAGTTGAAGTCCCCACAGACTATAAGAGATCCTATTTTAACTTTGTTCACTAATTTGAAGAGTCTATTCAAAAAGGATATTTGTCTTGTATTTGGGACATATACACCCACCAATGTATATAATCTATTATTGATAGTGCAAGTGATAATTAAATATCTCCCTTGTGGCTCCATCCACGAGTTAATGCATGAAAATGCTAAAATGTCTTTAATGGCGAGGAGCTCCCCGACTGTTTTCTTTTCATTGTTTGCTGTAAATGTGTGGGGGTACCTTTTATGTGAGCATTTGGGAGCATTATTTTTATCAAAATGATTCTCTTGTACACATATAATGTCACTCCTGGACTGCAGGGCCTCTTTCCACACACCGGACATTTTAAATGGACTGTTTAGACAATGGGCATTAAGAGACAAGAGTTTATACACCATATTTATGAGTTAAAGGGAACATGCTTTAAATGCAACCTAGCTAGTATGTAAATGTAGATAATTTCAGTTGAGTACTGATTTCCGTCACCACCAGGAAACACATAAAAGTCATAAAAACAATACAGAAAAGGCCACACAAAAAGTATGTAGGCCAAAAGATCAAGACCGTAGTTAAAATATATATGAGATACGCTAACTCACAGTGTTTTACGGACCTTGCAAACATAGCAAAATTGGGGGGTGTGCGGGTGGATTAAAGCACTGAGGGTGCTTTGCATAAGTGGCAGGACTCTGCCTAACATAGGGACTTATGTCACATAACTATAATATTCAAGTGTAGGACAATGGTACCATACGGAGACTCTACAGCACAACATCTCATGCCCCCAGAGAGATTAAACAATACTCACTGTGGGGTACAAAATTAACAATCAAGTTTTAGATGCAAAACCAACAGTAACGACTTCAATTAATTGTTATATGTAGAAAAACACTAGCAAGTAAACAGCATATGTAAAACAAAAAAAAGAATAAAAAAACCCCAGAAGGCTCTATGCTTGCAGTACTGACGACACCGAAATGATTCAGTCAGCAGACACCTTGGGCCATTCTTCTTCAATTCCCACCGGATGTTGTGGCGATGAAGTAACTGCAGATGTGTGAGAAGATGAAGTGGATAGCAAGTTCCAATCTTTAAGAAGTTTGAGAGCCATTGCAGGAGATGCGAGAGCCATCTTTGTGAATCAATAATTTCACCGAAAATCCCCAGCGATATGGTATATGGTGATCTCTCAAAGTTTTGGTGATCATGGAGAACGCTCTTCTCTTAGTGAGTGTAGCAGCCGACAGATTGGTGCAGACAGTTATCTTTTTATAGGCTACTGGGAGAAGTGAAAATTGTTGGAAGCATTTAACAAAAGCCTCTTTAACGTGAAAAAAATGAAATCGAGTGATGACATCTCTCATTAGTTATGGAGCGACCGACTTAGGGTTCGACAGTCGATGTATTCTGTCTAATACCCTTTCCATCTCTGAGGTCAGGTAAGAGAGTAGTAAGAATGTCTACCACATGTTTGTACAGTTGTTCGTTGGTTATAAATTCGGGCATACCTCGTAGCCTGACGTTGTTCCTGTGGGAGCGGTCTTCAGCATCTGCGGTTTTAGCGACTTGTCTTTCAATCTCATCTTCTAGGCTGCTAACTTTGTCTATAAGATCATTATGCGATCCTGTCAACTCTGCCATTTTGAACTCCAAGTGATCAGTGCGATCTCCAATGCTATGAATATCTGTATGGAGCATTTGTTGAAAGTCATCCTGGAGAGATTTATGGAGTGAGGCTAACATAGGTGTCATACCTTCTTCTGTGATAGAGGAGGAAGGCTTCTGTGAGGGACTGTATGAGGCACCGCTACTTCTGCTACCCTCTGGCGATGAGCATGTCATATCGCTGTTGTGGTGCAGACTATGTTGAGTAGAATTCCCATCTGGGGGATGGAAAAACTCTGTTACTTTCTTAGGCTCTTTAGGTTTAATCGTTCTTCCCATTGTGCTATCAAACTGTATAAGATTACTGTGAGATAAACATGAAAGTCGCTGTTGTCCCTATATCTAGTCCAGGCCACTACATGTTCATTGTATGTACATCAAAGGGCAGCAATTAAGACTTGAGTGTAGCACACATACTACTTTTCCATGTGAAAAATCTCAGTGCTTACATAGTGAAGCTTGTTAATGCAGCTTTTGTAATAGGTCTTATTTGTACTTAGTATCTATGACCTGTGCAGCAAGACTGATGCAGGATTTGTGTAAGGAAAAATATTAACTCCTGTGGTCAGATAAACTCACCACTGTGCTCTTAAGGGGTGTAGTTTCCTAAATGGGGTAACTTTTGGGGTGATTCCACTGTTTTGGTCCCTCAGGGGTTTTGCAAAGGCGACATGACACTGGAATACCAATTTAGCAAAATATGAATGTCAAATAGCGCTCCTTCCCTTCGAAGCCCTGCCGTGTGTCCAAACAACACTTTACGTCCACATATAGGGTAGTTCCATACTCGTAAAAAATTGGTTTACAAATGTTGGGGTGCATTTTCTCCTTTATTCCTTGTGGAACTTAAATTTAGCTTAACCTCCATTTTATTGGAAAACATTTAGATTTTAATTTTCACTGCCTACTTCCAATAATTTTCTGCAGAAAACTTGTGTGGTCAAAATGCTAACTATACCCCTCAATAAATTCCTTGAGGGGTGTAGTTTCCAAAATGGGGTCACTTTTTGAGGGTTTCCACTGTTTTGGCTCCTTAGGGGCTTTGCAAATGCAACATGGCCTCCGCAAACCATTTTAGCTAAATTTGAGCGCCTGCTGTCTGTTAAAGAGGCTCTGTCACCACATTAAGTGTCCTATCTCCTACAGCTGCTTCAAAGGCCAGCAGGATATTGTCGTGTATTAAAAGAGGCATGGACTCACGGGACAGGGATGTAATATTGCCACTTTACAAAGCATTAGTGAGGCCTCATCTAGAATATGCAGTTCAGTTCTGGGCTCCAGTTCATAGAAAGGATGCCCTGGAGTTGGAAAAAATACAAAGAAGAGCAACGAAGCTAATTAGGGGCATGGAGAATTTAAGTTATGAGTAAAGATTAAAAGAATCAAACCTATTTAGCCTTGAAATAAGACGACTAAGGGGGGACATGATTAACTTATATAAATATATTAATGGCACATACAAAAAATATGGTGAAATCCTGTTCCATGTAAAACCCCCTGAAAAAACAAGGAGACACTCCCTCCGTCTGGAGAAAAAAAGGTTCAACCTGCAGAGGCGACAAGCCTTCTTTACTGTGAGAACTGTGAATCTATGGAATAGCCTACCGCAGGAGCTGGTCACAGCAGGGACAGTAGATGGCTTTAAAAAAGGGTTAGATAATTTCCTAGAACAAAAAAGTATTAGCTCCTATGTGTAGAAATTTTTTCCTTCCCTTTTCCCGTCCCTTGGTTGAACTTGATGGACATGTGTCTTTTTTCAGCCGTACTAACTATGTAACTATGTAACATAAGGAGATGGGCGCTATAATGTAGGATGACAGTAAGGCTGGGTTCACACGTGGCGGAATTTCACTTAAATTCCGCTGCGGACACTCCGCAGCGTTAATCCGCAGCGGAGCCGTTTGTCCATTGACTTACACTTTAATTTAGCAGTGTTCGTTTAGACGAGGCGTAAAATTCAGCTGCGGAGCATAGGCTGCGGAGCGGAATTTGGTGTCCGCAGCATGCTCTGTCTGTTGCGGAGCAGTGGCGGACTCATGGCGGAATTTCTCCATTGACTTCAATGGAGAGTCAAAATTCCGCAATGAAGTCCGCAGATCTTATGTGTGCTGCGGAGCGTATTGGTTTTACTACCATGACATTTCTTCATTCTGGCTGGACCTATGTATTTCTAGGTCTACAGCCAGACTGAGGAAGTCAATGGGGCTCCCGTAATGACGGGAGCGTTGCTAGGAGACGTCTGTAAATAGTCACTGTCCAGGGTGCTGAAAGAGTTAAGCGATCGGCAGTAACTGTTTCTGCACCCGGGACAGTGACTACCGATCTCAATATACATGTATCTGTAAAAAAATATATAAGTTCATACTTACCGAGAACTCCCTGCGTCTGTCTCCAGTCCGGCCTCCCAGGATGACGTTTCAGTCTAAGTGACGGCTGCAGCCAATCACAGGCCAAGCACAGGCTGCAGCGGTCACATGGACTGGCGCGTCATCCAGGGAGGTCGGGCTGGATGCCGAAAGAGGGACGCGTCACCAAGACAACGGCCGGTAAGTATGAAAATCGTTTACTTTCACTAGGGAAAGTGCTGTCCCTTCTCTCTATCCTGCACTGATAGGGAGAAGGGAAGCACTTTTCCCGCAGTCCGCAGCAGCTAGTCCGCATCAATGTACTGCACATTTTGTGCAGATCCGCAGCAGAATCTGCAACGCAGATTCTGTGCGGCATTGATGCGGACAGTTGCGGAGGAAATCCGCCACGTGTGGTCATGCCCTAATGCTTTTTATTTAAAAAAAACAATCTATTTTCACAACGTTAGGAGCGATTTTGGTTTATGCTAATGAGTTTCTTAATGCCCAAGTAGGCGTATTTTTACTTTCAACCAAGTGGGCGTTGTACAGAGGAGTGTATGACGCTGACCAATCGGTATCATGCACTCCTCTCCATTCATTTAGACAGCAGAATCGCGTTCTTACTAGAACATGATCTGCAGCCACATACACAGCGATTCTGCTTGATTAACGTTAATCCAGTGTCCTGATAATGAATACACATGACCATCCAGCCTGGACGTCATGTGTATTCAGAATCCTGACACTTCTGAATCTTTTCTGTGAGATTTCCAGCAAGGGAAACGAAATCTCGCGAGATTACGGAGGTAAACGAGATTTCGTGTCCGTTGCTGTAAATCTCACAGAAAAGATTCAGAAGTATCAGGATTCTGAATACACATGACGTCCAGGCTGGATGATCATGTGTATTCATTATCAGGACACTGGATTAACGTTAATCAAGCAGAATCGCTGTGTATGTGGCTGCAGATCATGTTCTAGTAAGAACGCGATTCTGCTGTCTAAATGAGTGGAAAGGAGTGCATGATGCCGATTGGTCAGCGTCATACACTCCTCTGTACAACGCCCACTTGGTCGAAAGTAAAAATACGCCCACTTGGGCATTAAGAAACTCATTAGCATAAACCAAAATCGCTCCTAACGTTGTGAAAATAGATCGTTTTTTTAAATAAAAAGCATTATGCCTTGTAAAAAGTGAAAATGTCCACGTTTTATTGGAAAAAATGTAGATTTTCAATTTCACGGCTTAATTCCACTAAATTCAATAAAAAACTTGTGGGGTGAAAATGCTCACTATACCCCTTGAGAAAATCCTATTCATACGCAGTGGAAAAAAGAATGAGGATTTTAGAACATGGTGCAAACTGTGGCAAAAATGCAGCATGGAAAAAATGCCACAAAAACGCCAGGTATACAGGCACCCTTACTATATTGTATATACCATTCTGTCGCTGTGAATATAAGGAGTCAAAGCTTCTGTATTCTTTTTTTTGTCTGTCTCCTAAATAGAGATGAGCGAACTTATCAAAAGTTTGTTTCGGCTAGTTCGCCGAATTTCACAAAAAAGTTCGATTCGGACCGAACTAGTTCGGACCGAACCTGTCACTTACGTGCACCGAGCATGCTACTGTCCAGGGTGCTGATAGAGTTAATGGGCTGCACTAACTCTTTCAGCAACCTTGACAGTACATGCTCGGCGCGCGGAAAATACAATTTAAATGTAATAAAAAAATAAAAATTATACGTTCGTACTTACTTTCCTCCTGTCCGGCCTCCAGCGATGACGTTTCATCCCTTTCGCCGCTGCAGCCAATCACAGGCTGTAGTGGCGGTCACGCACGTCAGGATGACGCTTCATCCCACGTGACCGCCTCTGCAGCCAATCACAGGCTGCAGCGGCGACATGGATGAAACGTCATCGCTGGAGGCCGGACAGGAGGAAAGTAAGTATGAACGTATTATTATTTTTTTTTGCCATGTATGTATGTTGGCATGTATGTATGTATGTATGTATGTATGTATGTATGTATGTATGTATGTTGTCATGTATGTATGTATATATGTGCATGTATGTTTGCATGTATGTTGGCATGTATGTATATATGTGCATGTTTGTATGTATATTTGCATGTATATATTTGCATGTATGTATGTATGTATGTATGTTTGCATGTGTGTATGTTTGCATGTATGTATTTTTGCATGTATGTTGTCATGTATGTATGTATATATGTGCATGTGTGTATGTATATTTGTATGTATGTATGTTTGCATGAATGTATGCATGTATGTTTGCATGTATGTGTGTTTGCATGAATGTATGTTTGCATGTATGTATGTATGTATGCATGTTTGTATGTATATTTGCATGTGTGTATATATATGTATGTATGTATGTATGTATGTATGTTTGCATTTATGTATGTATGTATGTATGTTGGCATGTATGTATGTTGTCATGTATGTATGTATGTTATCATGTATGTATATATGTGCATGTATGTTGGCATGTATGTATATATGTGCATGTGTGTATGTATATTTGCATGTATATATTTGCATGTATGTATGTTGTCATGTATGTATGTATGTATATATGTGCATGTATGTTTGCATGTATGTTGGCATGTATGTATACATGTGCATGTTTGTATGTATATTTGCATGTATATATGTTTGCATGTGTGTATGTTTGCATGTGTGTATGTATGTTTGCATGCATGTATGTTTGCATGTATGTATGTTTGCATGTATGTTGTCATGTATGTATGTATATATGTGCATGTATGTATGTTTGCATGTTTTTATTTTTGCATGTATGTTTATATATATGTGCATGCTTGTATATATGTATGTATGTATCTTTGCATGTTTGTTTGTATGTATGTTTTCATGTGTGTGTGTGTATGCATGTATGTATGTATGATAGTTTGCATGTATATATGTGTGTATGTATATTTGCATGTATATATGTGCATGCTTGTATGTATGTTTGTTTGTATATATGTATGTATGTATGTATGTATGCATGTATGTTTGTTTGTATATATGTCTGTATTGCCATGTATGATACTGTCTGCTGGTGCCCTGTATCTAAGTCAACTTCACGGCAGGCTTCTATACATGGTATAACAGTCAGTATCACACATTAAACTGAATCTAAGCCTACGACATGTTTTATTTCATTATTTTTATTTTTTTACAGGTTTGGTGTTTGGACTACGTCGGTTTCGAGGACTACTTAGATGACGTGTTTTTTTTCTACAATAAAATGGTTAATGAGGGTTATGTTGGGGGTGCTTTATTTCAATAAAATATTTTATCTATATCTTTGTCTTTTTCTTTTCAAATTTTATTACTACCACTTTAGTAATGGCCGCTGTCTGAGTGACAACATCCATTACTAAGGCGAGGCTTAGTGTTAGCCGGTGCTGAGGCTAAGGCTATGTTCACACGGGTATTTTGCCGAGTTTTTTGACGCGGAAACCGCGTCGCAAAACTCGGCAGAAACGGCCCGAGAACGCCTCCCATTGATTTCAATGGGAGGCGTCGGCGTCTTTTTCCCGCGAGCAGTAAAACTGCCTCGCGGGAAAAAGAAGCGACATGCCCTATCTTCGGGCGCTTCCGCCTCCGACCTCCCATTGACTTCAATGGGAGGCAGGAGAAAGCGTATATCTCGCTGTTTTATGCCCGCGGCGCTCAATGGCCGCGGGCGAAAAACGGCGCGATAATTGCCGCGAAAATCGGCGTGCAGGGAGAGGAATATCTGCCTCAAAGTTCCAAACGGAATTTTGAGGCAGATATTCCTCCCCCAAAATACTCTGTGTGAACATAGCCTAACACTAACCACCATTATTACCCCGGTACCCACCACCACCAGGGGTGCCGGGAAGAGCCAGGTACGATCCAGTACCCGACCATCTGTGGTGATGGTCGGGCTCTGGGGCGGCCGCAGGCTGGTATTATGAGGCTGGGAAGGGCCTAAAACAGTGGACCTTCCCACCCTTGTAATGCTAGGCTGCTGCTGCTGTGTTGTATCTGGCTGGTTATAAAAGTGGGGGGGACCCCACGTCATTTTTTTAAATTATTTATTTATTTTAATATTTTTTTAAAAAAGACATGGGGTTCCACCCAATTTATCATAACCAGCCACATACAACACAGTGTTATTAGCCTGGGAATGGACAAAACCAGTGGCCCTTCCCACCCATGTAATGCCAGACTGCTGCGGCCTTGTATATGGCTGGTTATTAAAAATGTGGGGGACCCGTCTATTGCTAAATTTGTTAAATTCAAAAAAAAAAACGACGTGGGGGTCCCCCCCATTTTTATAACCAGCCCGATACAACACAGCATCAGCAGCCTAGCATTACAAGGGTGGGAAGGTCCACTGATTTTGGCCCTTCCCAGCCTCATAATACCAGCCTACGGCCGCCCCAGTACCCGACCATCACAACAGATGGTCGGGTACTGGATCGTACCAAGCTCTTCCCGGCACCCCTGGTGGTGGTGGGTACCGGGGTAATAATGGGTGGTTAGTGCTAGCCTCTGCACCGGCTAACACTAAGTACCGCCTTAATAATGGATGCTGTCAATCAGCCAACTGCCATTATCTAGGCACTAATAAAGTTTAAAAAAAAACACAAAGACAATTCTTTTTTATTGAAATAAGAAATCCCCAACAAAACCCTCGTTAACCATTTTATTAAAATTTGAAAAAACGTAGATCTACGCAGTAGTCCAACGAATCGAAGATGTAGTCCAATCGGTACATCAAAATCTGCAACAACAAAAAAAACCAGTTATCAATGTGAACAATACCAATACTTCTACTCACCTACACACATATATACACGCACACACAAACAAACAACCATACACAAACACACACATATATACACAAACACAACAAGATATACACACACACACACACACATAAACAGACAAACACACACACATATACACAAACTCACACATATACAAACAAAAACACACATATCCAAACACACACACACAGTTATACACACACATACACATATACACAAACACATATACAAACAAAAACACACATACCCAAACACACACATATACACAAACACATATACACAAACACACCCATATATACACACAAACACACACACATAAACACACCCCCATATACACAAACACACACATATACAAAAACACACACAAACATCTACACACAAACATATACACAAATACACCCATATATACACAAACACATATACACAAACACACCCATATATACACAAACACACACACACACACACATATACACATAGACACATACCCAAACACACATATATACACAAACACGGTTTCTTTTAAATGCTGCTGGGGAACCCGCTCGATCCACTATATAAGGCTGCGCTACAGTGCAGCATTTAAAAGAAACAGGATCCTGACCTGTCCACAGAGTTTAAGGCAGCACAGAGTATTTCAGGAGATGAGCGTGCAGATTTAGTGCTGCTGTGAACTCTGCTCTTACCATTACGTAGCTCTCAGTCTGTTACCTCTCCTCCACTCCTGTCCTCCAGAACACCTTCACATGATTGGCAAGTCACCACGTAATGGTAAGAGCAGAGTTCACAGCAGCACAGAGTATTTCAGGAGATAAGCGTGCGGATCTTGTGCGGGGTGGTGACTTGCCAATCATGTGAAGGTGTTATTGAGGACAGGAGTGGAGGAGAGGTAACAGACTGAGCTACGTAATGGTAAGAGCAGAGTTTACAGCAGCACAGAATCTGCACGCTCCTCTCCTGAAATATTCTGTGCTGCTGTGAACTCTGCTCTTACTATTACGTAGCTCTCAGTCTGTTACCTCTCCTCCACTCCTGTCCTCAAGAACACCTTCACATGATTGGCACGTCACCACCCCGCACAAGATCCGCACGCTCATCTCCTGAAATACTCTGTGCTGCTGTGAACTCTGCTCTTACCATTACGTGGTGACTTGCCAATCATGTGAAGGTGTTATTGAGGACAGGAGTGGAGGAGAGGTAACAGACTGAGAGCTACGTAATGGTAAGAGCAGAGTTCACAGCAGCACTGAATCTGCACGCTCCTCTCCTGAAATACTCTGTGCTGCTGTGAACTCTGTTCTTACCATTACGTAGCTCAGTCTGTTACATCTCCTCCACTCCTGTCCTCTATAACACGTTCACATGATTGGCAAGTCACCACCACGCACAAGATCCGCACGCTCATCTCCTGAAATACTCTCTGCTGCTGTGAACTCTGCTCTTACCATTACGTGGTGACTTGCCAATCATGTGAAGGTGTTCTTGAGGACAGGAGTGGAGGAGAGGTAACAGACTGAGAGCTACGTAATGGTAAGAGCAGAGTTCACAGCAGCACTGAATCTGCACGCTCATCTCCTGAAATACTCTGTGCTGCCTTAAACTCTGTGGACAGGTCAGGATCCTGTTTCTTTTAAATGCTGCACTGTAGCGTAGCCTTATATAGTGGATCGAGCGGGTTCCCTAGCAGCATTTAAAAGAAACAGGATCCTGACCTGTCCACAGAGTTTAAGGCAGCACAGAGTATTTCAGGAGATGAGCACGGGCAGCCGTTCGTTTTTCCGAGCCGTGCTCCCATTATGCACACGACCGTAAAAACACCCGTTATTGCGGGTCGTAATTACGACCCGCAATAACGGGCTCATAGACTTCTGTTACCCACGGGTACCTTTCCGTTTTCTCACAGGAAGGTGCCCGTGCCGTTAAAAAAATAGAACGTTCTATTTTTCTATTTTACGCGCCGTGCTGCTATAATTATAATGACAGCACGGTTCGCAAAAGCGGCCGGCTGCCCGTGGCCGGCCGTGCTCGTAATTACGAGTCGTAATTACGAGCACGGCCCGTAAAATAAAAAAATAGAACATGTTCTATCTTTTTAACGGCACGGGCACCTTCCCGTGAGAAAACGGGAAGGTACCCGTGGCTAACAGAAGTCTATGGGCCCGCTATTTCGGGTCGTAATTACGACCCGTGATAACGGGTGTTTTTATGGTCGACTCGTGTGCATGAGGCCCCGTAATAACGGGTGGCTACATGTGTGCACCCGTCATTACGGCAGCGTTGCTAGGCGACGTCAGTAAGGGTATGTGCACACACACTAATTACGTCCGTAATTGACGGACGTATTTCGGCCGAAAGTACCGGACCGAACACAGTGCAGGGAGCCGGGCTCCTAGCATCATATTTATGTACGATGCTAGGAGTCCCTGCCTCTCCGTGGAACTACTATCCCGTACTGAAAACATGATTACAGTATGGGACAGTTGTCCTGTAGAGAGGCAGGGACTCCTAGCATCGTACATAACTATGATGCTAGGAGCCCGGCTCCCTGCACTGTGTTCGGTCCGATACTTGCGGCCGAAATACGTCCGTCAATTACGGACGTAATTAGTGTGTGTGCACATACCCTAAATAGTCACTGTCCAGGGTGCTGAAAGAGTTAACTGATCGGCAGTAACTGTTTCAGTACCCTGGACAGTGACTACCGATCACAGTACCTGTAAAAAAAAAGACGTTCATACTTACCGGGAACTCCCTGCTTCCTCCAGTCCGGTCTCCTGGCCGTTGCCTTGGTGACGCGTCCCTCTCGACATCCGGCCCGACATTCCTTGATGACGATGCAGCCCATGTGAGCGCTGCAGCCAATCACAGGCTGCCGCGGCCTCTGCAGCCAATCACAGGCTGCAGAGGCCTCTGCAGCCAATCACAGGCTGCCGCGTCAGAAAAGGTCGGACTGGAGGAAGAAGAGGGACTCGTCACCAAGACAACGACTGGGTACGTATGAAATGCTTTTTATTTTATTTTTAATCAGCAGCCTCTTTTCTCTATCAGTGATTGATAGAGATAAGTGGCTGCCGATTTGTATAATGTTTTTGACCGGGTTCGGTCAAAACGGGTTCGGTCGAACCCGGTGAAGTTCGGATTCGCTGCGAACCGAACTTTTCCGGAAGTTCGGACCGAAACCGGGTTCGGTTGTCCCGGTTCGCTCATCTCTACTCCTAAACAATAACTTTAGTCTCTAAACAATGAATTGTAAAACAATGAACATAAGTTTTATTGCTTCATCATTGTCCAAAAATCAAAGAGATATCAAACTTGCACCCATGAAAGTTAACTGCCCCAGGGGAAGTGCCGTAATAAATTGAAAACCTATCATGCATATATTTTATGAGCCCACAGGTAACAAATAACAAGAAGCAAACATAGTTTTACATATAAATTATTAACCAGGAAAGTCAACCTTTCAGGAAGTGTTCATCTTTATGTCATGAAACCTTTTTTATTCACATTATTAGATCAGAATTGTTTTTCTTAAAGTCCAATATATGTTCAAGCTAATAAAAAAAAACAATGGGGGAGATTTATAAAAACTAGTGCAAGAAAAAAGTGAAGTAGTGTTCCACAGCAATTAATTGAATTCCCCTTTTTAATTTGCAGAGGCCCTTCGATTTTTTTTTAGGGAGAACACTAATTGGCTGCTATGGGCAACTATTCCACTTTTACTTTTTCTTTGCTCCTATGTTGATAAATCTCCCATTATAGCCTGAAGAAGACGCTGGACCAGCGTTGAAACTCGCAACCACTCATGTTATGTTAAGTTAATAAATAACTTTTTCTTTACAAACTACCTGACTTGTGTGGATGTTGGCAGAACTACATTTAATCCTTGTTTTTGCATCACTTTTCATTCTTATCTCAGGATAGGTCATCAATATCTGATCAATGGGGCTGCTACTCTCTGAATTTTTGCAGATCAGCTGGTTTGAAGGGGCCGCGGCGCTCCTGAGTGCGCTGTTTCCCCTTTATCACTTATCCTGCTCAATACTGTCAAACGCCAACACCCTAGTAGCAGAGTTTCCCAGTATTACAGTCTTTTCCCATTCACAAGTGTGTCAACGTTTCACAGTATTGAGCAGCAAAGAGGATGGACAGGAAGCAGTGCTTGCGCTAGTGCCACGGACCCTTCAAAATAGCCGATCGGCGGGGTGATAAAATGGGTGATAGACCATCAATTTTCTTTTTCTAGAAAACTCCTTTAAATTCATGAAGTTCAGAATAAACAGAACTATAGGTCCCTCACAGAAAGGGTATTACTACAATTCATGAAGTTGCAGAAAAGTTTTTTATTTTTATATTTATTTTTTATTTTTACAAGGAATGATCAATGCATTTTCTAAAGATCTTTATCACCAGTAAGAAATTATTTATATGTAGCTGCAATTTGTGTGGACCTTCTAAAATAGCTCTCTAACTTTGAGATACCTGCAGGGTTTAGGGGGGTTTATTTTTGTTTTTTACATTTTTCTTATTACATCACTCGCTTTTTTAAAACAAAAAATATGTAGACATTGTTGAGATTGATAATTAAATTTGTTGTCCCAGCTGAACACCCCCTATCCATATACCCTTTTAGGGCATATGGTAGTCATAGAGGGGGACGGGTAACCAATTTGGATCCCCATATATTTGCCATAGGGGAGAGCCAATGCATAGAGTTACTCCTACTCTGGTGGAAGCTATGCAGCCATGTATTATATCATCACCTATTCATTTAAATGGGTGATGTATAATATTACATTTTGTGGCAACCCATTGCTTCCCCTGGCAATATCAACTGGGGTGTCTTGCTTTTCGTATCAGCCTAAGGGCTTATTTACACGAGCGTGTTAAACATCAGTGGGACGGCCATTGAAACAGCGGCCGTCCCACGGACCTATGTAATTCAATGTGGCCGTTCACACAGCCGTTGTTTCAATGGACCGTGTGAAGGGTCCGTGCGAAAATAGGACATGTCCGTTCTTTTCGCGCATCACGCGTCCCTCCATAGACTCTGAACTATGGGGGATGCGTGACATCGCGTCCTGCAGCGCTGAGCACGGATGCACCTCGGACGTGAAAAACTGCAGTTTTTCATGTCCGAGATGCGCAGCGCTTGTGTGAATCAGGCCTTAAAGAGATGCTTAACCTTTATACAATTGCAGCTCATTTACCTGCTTGTGCAAAATCAAAACCTTTGTAATATATTTGTTTTACTTTTTTTAGCTGTCTTCTTGCTGAAATCCAGCCTCGTGCTGCCTACTGTAATGTATATGCAGTGTAAAACTGCGGCTGGTTGTCTAGAGTGAGCCATCACAGACTAATAAGCAGCCTATTAAATACAGTGAATTTCAGGGGTTAACCTTTTAGTGACTAGCCTATTTTGGGCTTTAAAGGGAAACTGTGACCAGCCTTTCACCTATTAAAGTCCACTGGCCGCTGATGTAAAAAGTCTCATTGCCGTTATCCCCTCTGCTAAACTCCTCCTCCGACAGTAAATAACAGTCTTCAAACATTTTACAACTTTTATGGTAATAATCCGGCAGTCTCGTTAGTTGCTCTTCTAATGCCCACCGACCGCCGAAACCTGGCCCTGAATGGCACGCAGCAGAACACGACATCAATGCACAAGCATGGGATTTTGTGTTTGTTTCGGGGAGGGGAGGAGCTGTCAATCAATAGGAGGTGGAGTAAGCTCATAAAGACTTGAGTAATGAAGATATGACTCTTTTAGATCGAAGATATGACTCTTATGCTCATTAGCATACGGCACAGGAATACTAAAAAACTACTACTTAGAATTTAATTATAGGTTACACAAAAAACATTTTTCACCCACTTCCACCAGGTACTGCTGGTTTCATAGATGAAATGCTGGTGACAGGTTCCCCTTAATAACTATGCAATTTTTTTAAGATGCTTTTGCATCTTAAATGTGCACCATTTACCGTGTGGTATAACTAACTAATAACTTTATTATGCAGGTCGTTACAATTATGACGACACCAAATTTATAACGTTTTTTTTATGTTTAGCTACTTTTGCACAATAAATATTTGTTTTTGTTTCGCCATATTTCAAGAGTCATAACATTTTGTTTTTTCAGACGACTTAGCTGTATTGGAAGGATATTTTTGTGGGACGACTTGCAGTTTTTATTGATATGATTTTTGGGTACATATGACTTTTTGATGGCTTTTTAGGAACAGAAAACAGCAATTGTGTTTTATAGTTTGGGTCATTATAGATGCAACAATACCAATTATGTGTCGATTTTTGTTTTGTTTATTTCAAAATATACCATTTTGTAAAGGGAAAAATAGTTTCTTAATTTTTTTAACTTGGGAAACTTTTTTTTTTTTTATTAAAAACGTTATTGATCTAATTTTTTTTTACATCTATCGCTTTTATAATACACTTCAGTACTGCTGTTTTGCATTGTATAATGCTTGTCAGTGTAAAACTGACAGATATTCTATTACATACACTGCTGGCAGACCTGAAAGCTTTTGTTAGGACCCCGGGTGCCATGAAAACCATCGGTATAAAGCAATCGTTTTGCAGGGGTGCCGATGTGGTGACAGAGGGAGACCCCTCCCTCTAAAACCACTTAGAGGCTGTGTTTGCTATGTTTTATCAAGCATGTGCCTGGGGCTGCTCTTTAACCCCTATCCGCACCAGGACGTAACTGTACGTCGTTGCAGGAAGTTACTTCCCGCACGAGGACGTACAGTTACTGAGTTAATCCCGGTGCACACTGTCGGCGACAGTGTGCACCGGGAACCAGGAGGTCAGCTGTCGCCGACAGCTGACACTCCCCTCTTGCCGGCCAGCGGTCCTTTGCCGCTGATTTCGGCGCATTAACCCCTTAAATTCGGCGATCGGGTGCAATCGCCGAATTTTAGGGGTTTCTAACATATCGGCAGACCCCCGTCCGAAATCGCGGGGTCTGCCGATAGTTAGTATGGCAAACGGAAGCCAAACAATGGCTTCCGGGTCTGCCATGGACAGAAGCCCATCAGGACCAACCTTCGGCTGGTCCTGATAGGCTTCCTGTCAGAGTGACAGAAAGTCACTGTGCCGTTCCCGATGCACACTGTCGGCGACAGTGTGCATCGGGAACTTGGAGATCAGCTGTCCCCGACAGCTGACACTCTCCAGTGTTGCCGATCAGCGGCTCATCGCCGCTGATTTCGGCAATTAACCCGTTACATGCGGGGCTCGATTGCGATCTCCGCATGTAGCGGGTTTGTAGCGCATCAGCAGCCCCCATGCAATCGTGGGGGCTTCTGATGCTTGTGATGGCACCTGGGGGCCAGACAACGGCCCCCAGGTCTGCCATGTATGTCAGCCTATGAGGATCAGCCTCTGCTGATCCTCGTAGACCAACTGTCAGAGTGACTGTGACGTCACACTGACAGTTGGAATACATTACACTACCTAGGTAGTATAATGTATTCTAGCAGCGATCAGAGCTGCAGGTCAAAAAAAGAAAGTGTAAAAAGTAAAAAAAAAAGTTAATAAACAAAAATATAAAGTGTAAAAAGTAAAAAAAAGTTAATAAAAATGTTTTATAAAAGTGTAAAAATAAAAGGTTTTGTTTTCCTATAATAAGTCATTTATTATAGGGAAAAAATGAAAACGTTAAAAAAAAGTACACATATTTGGTATCGCCGCGTTCGTAACGACCCAATCTATGAAACTATAATGTTAATTTTTCCGCACGGTGAACGCCGCAAACAAAATAAACTGAAAACGGTCAGCATCGCTATTTTTTGGTCACCACCCCTCCCAAGATATAGAATAAAAAGTGATCAAAAAGTTGCATTTACCCCAAAATGGTACCAATGAAAACTACAACCCGTCCCGCAAAAAACAAGATCTCCCACAGCTTTTTTGACGAAAAAATAAAAAAGTTACGGCTCAGAATAGCGTGTCCCAGAAAATAAATTATTTTATAGAAACTTCATTTTATTGTGCAAACGCTGCAAAACTTAAAAAAACCTATACACATATGGTATCGGCGTAATCGTACCGACCGGCAGAATAAATTAAAACGTAATTTATTGCGCACGGTGAACGCTGTAATAAATAAAGAATTTAAAGCGCCAAAATCGCTGTTTTTTGGTCACCCTAGCTCTAAAAAAGATCCTGAGGGGCCAAAATGCTCACTATACCCCTAGAAAAATTCCTTGAGGGGTGTAGATTCCAAAATAGGGTGACTTTTGGGGGGTTTCCACTGTTTTGGTCCCTCCGGGGCGTTGCAAACCCGACATGGCACTGAAAACCAATCCAGCAAAATCTGCTTCAAAAAATCCAAAAGGCGCTCCCTCCCTTCTGAGCCCTGCTGTGGGTCCAAACATCAGTTTACGACCACATATGGGGTATTGCCGTAATCGGGAGAAATTGCTTTACAAATGTTGGGCGGCTTTTTCTCCTTTATTCCTTGTAAAAATGAAAAAATTCTATGTTTCCACAGAAAAATAGGTGATTTTCATCTTCACAGACTAATTCCACTAAAGTCTGCAAAAAAACTGTGGGGTCAAAATGCTAACTATACCCCTAGAAAAATGCCTTGAGGGGTGTAGTTTCCAAAATGGGGTCACTTTGGGGGGGTTTCGGCTGTTTAGGTACCACAAGACCTCCTCAAACCTGACATGGTGCCTAAAATATATTCCTAAAAAAAGGAGGCCCCGAAATCCACTAGGTGCTCCTTTGCTTCTGAGGCCTGTGTTTCAGTCCATTACCATACTAGGGCCACATGTTGGATATTTCTAAAATCTGCAGAATCTGGGCAATAAATATTGAGTTGCGTTTCTCTGGTAAAACCTTCTGTGTTACAGATTTTTTTTTATTACAAATGAATTTCGGCAAAAAAAATGAAATTTGTAAATTTCACCTCTACTTTGCCTTAATTCCTGTGAAACGCCTAAAGGGTTAAAATATTTTCTGAATGTGGTTTTGAATACCTTGAGGGGTACAGTTTTCAAAATGGGGTGATTTATGGGGACTTTCTAATATATAAGGCCCTCAAAGCAACTTCAGAACTGAACTGGTCCCTGAAAAAATAGCCTTTTGAAATTTTATTGAAAATATGAGAAATTGCTGCTAAAGTTCTAAGCCTCGTAACGTCCTCGAAAAATAAAAGTACGTGAAAAAAAATGATGCAAACATAAAGTAGACATATAGGAAATGGTAACTAGTAACTATTTTGTGTGGTATTACTATCTGTTTCACAAGCAAATACATTTAAGTTTAGAAAAATGCAAATTTTTGCAAATTTTTGCTAAAATTTGAAGTTTTTCACAAATAAATATTGAATTTATCGACCAAATTTTTTCACTAACATAAAGTACAATATGTCACGAGAAAACAATCTCAGAATCGCTTGGATAGGTAAAAGCATTCCGGAGTTATTACCACATAAAGTGACACATGTCAGATTTGAAAAAATAGGCTGTGTCCTGAAGGCCAAAACAGGCTGTGTCCTAAAGGGGTTAATATACTGATTTATTTGGTTGCATTAGGTACATGTATGAATTTTACTGAATCAATTTACAAATTGCCTTTTCAGGATTTCTAACTACTGACTAAATACTACTTTTTTTAGCAGTTTTATATCTACAATTCAAATAGTGTTTTTTGAATACACTGCTTATTTGCAACTTTTATATTAAATGATAATGCATTTTCAAAAGGAGTAATTCTTATTTCTTATGTCTTTTTATTTGACCATAGTGCTGTATGATTTGATGTTAAAAAAAACTTAAAAACCACAAGGTAGGCTTAGATAGAGGGCCCCAGCAGACAGTAATCTTATACTATATAAGATTACTGTCTTCTGGGGGCCTGTATCTAAGCCTACATTGTGGTAGGCTTAGGTACCACATGGTAGGCATGATTCCGTCAAAACGAAGGAACCCTTGCACAACAGAGACAAACGGAAACCATCGGCATCGGATCCGTCACTATTTTCTATTTCAAGCAAAGCCTACAATTAAGATTTGTTGTGGAGGTTGAGATCAAGTGTTTTAATCCATTTAGTTTTATTTTCCAGTGTCAACTGGAGTTATCCTCTTATATTAGAAGACAATGGCCAACATATACGAAATAGTTTACACCCAATTATGGCATTAGCTGTGCCAAGAAAAGTTGCAAACATAATGAGCGACGAATGCATTAAAATCTGCAACTTTTCTTCAAATTTGAGTGATGAGAAAAGTGGTCATAGTTTAACTTAAATTTATCAAGTTATTAAAGTGAAAAAGGCACACATTTTTGGCGCAAATCCTAAATAGATTACATTTTCTAACTTGTTGGTCAAAATGCAACAACGTTATTAAGCACCAATCACTTTACTTCCTTTGCTTCGACTGGCATAAAAAACGCCAATCTTAGTAAATGTGGACCATTGTCTTGCTATGCGTTGGCAGTGTTTCTGATTCAGTTTCTTTCAAGACTCCAGTACTGCTGCATTTATATGCAAAGAATATATCAGTTACTTCTTGTCTCATCATTTTTAATGACAGTCTCTACTTTCAAATTACTAATTGCTTTCATCTTAGCAATGAGTAAAAAAATGGAAAGTCACAGCTCTATAATTTTGTGCATTCTTGCTGTTTTAAAGCATGTCAGATAATAATGGCAGAAAACACCTTACTACTCTGTGTGTCTGATTAGAGCCTCACAATACTTTGACTTGACAATCATTCCGTCACCCATGCTATTATAAAGACTTAGGAAGAATCTGCACAATAGGATTTTTTTTTACTTATCACTATCATTTAAATCAGTGTTATATTTTTGCCTACATAAACTTCACAAAACTATATCAGCTTTTTTGGAAAAGGTGGCACTGTAAGCAGAGCTACATAGTTGTCCTTGCCTTTATGTAGCATAATGGCGAAGCAGTAACTTCAGCTCTTATGAACTTATAAAATGAAAAAGTGCAGGAATATCCTGTGTATGAAGACTGAAAAGTGACTTAAAGTATTTATATACATTTGTAGCAGCAAGTTAGAATAAAATGCAGTAAATGGTTCCACAGGTTCATCAAAAAGATTAGGTTTTCCGACTGCCCAAAAAATAAAAACATCTATAATACGATTATTATCAGACTATTATTATACAAGAAATTAATGTATTTCATGTAGAATTTTATTTATAAACTTTTTCCTTCATTCTTGCTCCACTCCATTGGTTTTCTTGCCGTACTTCATTGTGTAGGGCTTGTCGCTTGTTTCAGCGTGACGTCTCCTGAAAACCTCCCATAATGCAACTGTTCATGTGCATGATTTTACACTCCATCCCCTAGTTTTGCCTTTCTGGTGGATTACTTGTTTCGCGCCCCCTAAACAAGACATCACTGTAGATGTGCCATACATTGGGGGAGAGGATTCCAGAACTGAAGTCACATGATGGATGTAGGGCATGTCATCAAATACAGAAAAAAAGCATTGCATAGATCACATGATCAGCAATAGAAACCACGCTCAAATCCACTTTCTAAAATGTGAGTGAATTACAAACGTATTGATTTTTAGATGTTAAGAACAGGAGTGTTTAAAAGATAGGTCACAGAAGACTCCTTTAAAAGGGACAAAAGTCTATCACCACATTATAAGTGCCCTATCTTCTACATAATGTCATCGGCGCTGTAATGTAGATTAGAGCAGTGTTTTTCATTTAGAAAAACTATCAATTTTTACGGAGTTATGACCTATTTTAGTTTTATGCTAATGACTTTCTTAACGCCCAACTGCGCGTTTTTTAGCTTTTGACCAAGTGGCCGCTGTAAAGAGAAGTGTATGACGCTGACCAATCATACACTTCTCTCCATTCATGTATTCAGCACATAATGATCTTGCTAGATCATGATGTGCTGTCACTTACTCACACATTAACGTTACTGAAGTGTCTTGAGAGTGAATAGACATAGCTTCCAGCCAGGATGCGATATCTATTCACAATCCCGACACTTCGGTAATGTTTGTGTGGGACTTAATGACAGCAAGCGTGATCTCGCGAGATCTCGCTGTAAATGACAGCACAACGTAATCTCAATGTGCTGTGCTGTAAGTCCCACACAAACGTTACCAAAGTGTTGGGATTGTGAATAGACATTGTGTCCTGGCTGGAAGCGATGTCTATTCTCACTCAAGACACTTCAGTAACATTAATGTGTGACTAAGTGACAGCACATCATGATCTAGCAAGATCACTATGTGCTGAATACATGAATGGAGTGAAGTGTATGACGCTGATTGGTCAGCGTCATACACACCTCTTTACAATGCCCACTTGGTCAAAAGCTAAAAAACGCTCAGTTGGGCGCTAAGAAAGTCATTAGCATAAATCTAAAATAGGTCATAACTCCGTCAAAATTGATTGTTTTTCAAAATAAAAAACACTGCTGTAATCTACATTACAGCGCTGATCACATTATGTAGAAGATAGTGCACTTATAATGTGGTGACAGAGCCTCTTTAATATAAATTGGAACAGATATTACCTGATACATGATGATAGCCAGAAACCTTCTTCCAGATGAAGCTGTAGTGGGTCAGGGTATAAAGCACGATAACTACTGCCCATAGCCATATAGATGAATCGGTTACGAGCCGGCAGACAATAACCTCATATCGGGTAGGTTATGAACCCAAAAGGGAGCAAGGTCAACCCAATGTTATGTTCATAGCTACAGAGGTATAGATGCAAAAAGTTGTGCACAGTGCACCTGAGTGTCTATCACATGACCATGGAGAGAATTTTATCCGCTGGATGCAAACAATGAAAGTTCTTATTGAATTACTGCAAAAAGATATCTTAAAAACCGTGTGGAATTGGTACAGAAAGCATATTGGTAAAATGTATAATTTACATTGCATAATTGTATAAATTAATTTTAACTTACAATTTTTATACAGCTGTAAAGGGAAGTGTTTTCTATGTACATCTGAGTGCAGACATTCCCCCAGAAATAGGTGTGCATCTCTGCCCTCTAGGGGAGGGGGGAGAAAACACTGGACACATCCAATGCATTCCTACTGCCAGCCCCCCCTCGCCAGGTAATGATTGTCCATGGGGGAGCCATAAACAGTCCCATGCCCCCCTTGCACGTGCATGAGCATGTGATGTCATACAGATGTGCACGGACAAGGTATAAGAGGGTCAACTGCCATGCTGATCTCGCTCTTGCCCCTGCCTCCTGGTCACCAGACATCTACAGCTCTCACTTCCTGCTCACCAGGCACCAACAAACCTCGTTACCCCATGCACCGCTGAGTATCTTCCCTCTCTTTCTCCCCTCTCCTACCCTTCTCCCCATAACCTAACTTTCCCTGGCAACACTTTTCCTTCCCTGGTCTACAGATTTCCCCTGGTATTTAACCCCTTGAGTGTATAGGGAAAGTTGGGGGTGGGTCACAGAAGCAAGCATGAGTGAGTGCAATGTAACTTGTATGTATGTTAGGTAAGTGTGGGTTTTAGTATAGTATTGTAATACATTGTACTGGTACTGTGGCACGTGTAGTATTAGTACACTTAGTACATATTAAGTTATTATATGTATTGAGGTGTACTGATACTACAGGGTGGGCCATTTATATGGATACACCTAAATAAAATTGGAATAGTTGGTGATATTAACTTCCTGTTTGTGGCACATTAGTATATGGGAGGGAGGAAACTTTTCAAGCTGGGTGTTGACCATGGCGGCCATTTTGAAGTCGGCCATTTTGTATCCAACTTTAGTTTTTTCAATGGGAAGAGGGTCATGTGACACATCAAACTCATCGAGAATTTCACAAGAAAAACAATGGTGTGCTTGGTTTTAACGTTACTTTATTCTTTCATGAGTTATTTACAAGTTTCTGACCACTTATAAAATGTGTTCAAAGTGCTGCCCATTGTGTTGGATTGTCAATGCAACCCTCTTCTCCCACTCTTCACACACTGATAGCAACACTGCAGAAGAAATGCTAGCACAGGCTTCCAGTATCCGTAGTTTCAGTTGCTGCACATCTCGTATCTTCACAGCATAGACAATTGCTTTCAGATGACCCCAAAGATAAAAGTCTAAGGGGGTCAGATCGGGAGACCTAGGGGGCCATTCAACTGGCCCACGACGACCAATCCACTTTCCAGGAAACTGTTCATCTAGGAATGCTCGGACCTGACACCCATAATGTGGTGGTGCACCATCTTGCTGGAAAAAATCAGGGAACGTGCCAGCTTCAGTGCATAAAGAGGGAAACACATCATCATGTAGCAATTTCAGATATCCCGTGGCCTTGAGGTTTCCATTGATGAAGAATGGCCCCGCTATCTTTGTACCCCATATACCACACCATGCCATCAATTTTTGTGTTCCAACAGTCTTGGAGGGATCTATCCAATGTGGGTTTAGTGTCAGACCAATAGCGGTGGTTTTGTTTGTTAACTTCACCATTCACATAAAAGTTTGCCTCATCAAAATGTTCTGTGTAAACTGAGGGTCCTGTTCCAATTTTTGTTTTGCCCATTCTGCAAATTCAGTGCGCCAATCTGGGTCATACTCGTTGAGATGCTGCAGCAGCTGGAGTTTGTAAGGGTGCCATTTGTGAGTAGCTAATATCCGCCGAAGGGATGTTCGACTGATGCCACTCTCCAGTGACATGCGGCGAGTGCTACACTGTGGGCTCTTGCTGAGTGAAGCTAGGACAGCCACTGATGTTTCTTCATTAGTGACAGTTTTCATGCGTCCACATTTGGGCAAATCCAACACTGAACCAGTTTCACGAAACTTGGCAAGTTGTTTGCAAACTGTAGCATGGGAGATGGGTGGTCTCATAGGGTGTCTTGCATTGAAATCTGCTGCAATGACCCGGGTACTGCGTTCACCAGACATCAACACAATTTCTATCCGCTCCTCACGTGTTAACCTCTGCGACATGTCAATCGCTGTAAACAAAGAGAAGCTTGTAAATAACTCATGAAAGAATAAAGTAACGTTAAAACCAAGCACACCATTGTTTTTCTTGTGAAATTCTCGATAAGTTTGATGTGTCACATGACCCTCTTCCCATTGAAAAAACTAAAGTTGGATACAAATGGCCGACTTCAAAATGGCCGCCATGGTCAACACCCAGCTTGAAAAGTTTCCCCCCTCCCATATACTAATGTGCCACAAACAGGAAGTTAATATCACCAACCATTCTCATTTTATTTAGGTGTATCCATATAAATGGCCCACCCTGTATATCGTATAGATTAGTGGTATAGATTCGTGTTTGTAATACCTTGTGTATACTGTACCACGTGTAGGGTCAGTGTATTCAATACATATTAAGTTGTTATGTGTATTGGGATACACTGATACTATACTGTGATTATTTACTGTGTTCTGTGTGAGGTGTTTTATATCAAAGTGTGATTACTGTGTGTATTAATAAATATTGCTTTTTTTTACTATAGAGTTGTATACACTTACTTAGCAGCAAAGCAATTGGACTAAAGTTAATACAAGAGAAAGGTAGGGGAAAACTAGGCATAACCCTAGTGACCCTGATATAAAGGAGGTAGTAAGAGTGAGCGACACAAGCCAGTGAACCTCGTTATTACTACGCGCCCTTTAACAACAACAAATAACATTTATTTTTAGATAGTCCTATTTTTGGCCAATCGTCAGTTATCTAACTAGCCATAGATTGTAGAACTCTTCCTTGGTTGACATGCTTATTTTTCACCATCATATTTTATTTTTAAGTCTGATATTGCACCTAATCACCTTCCTTTCAAATGTTATAATTTAGCTTTTCGGGAGTTCCGGACCACCAGTCATGATCACAGATTATACTGAAATAATATTCAAATGAACTTGGCTTTGAGCTAGGAGCTTTACTACTTCATTATGTCTGCAATATTATTTGTATGCTGATTTTATTTCTGGTTTATCCTCTGACTAATTAATGTGCTTGCCATGTGGGTCATTTGTTACAATATTCTGGGGAATATTCAGCTCTGCTGTGTTTATACAGAGCTATTTTCTAGGAAGCAAATCTTAATTGCTTTTATCATTATCTAATTTCTGGTACATAGCTTTCACATTCACTGTCACCTTTATATAGGAACTACTATTCATTTGAGGTGTTTGAGGTATAATGGTGTTAGTATACTATTAAGAATATGGAAATGTTTGATGTCTGACTATTAAAATTTGCCTGAATTCACAGAGTGAATTGCTATAGACGAATCTTCTAAATTATTATATTGTACTGACTTAGCTCAAGTAATAAATTAAACTCAAATAATTTAGATTTAATTTAATTGCTTAATTAATTGTCAAATTTGATGATGACAACAATCATCATTATCAATTATCAGAATATCACAGTTTGTTCAAAATGTATAAAGTATAAAGTTATTTCTCAAAATTTTGTAAAAAAATTTAATTTTAGGTATTTTATTAGGGTGTTTATTTCTCATTGACTAATTGATCAGCAGTAGTATGAGAGAAATGTCAATATTATAAAGAAAGTAAGATTATACGTATATATTAGTACATTTAAATATCATTCAGATTTGTTTATTTTTATTATTTACAATTATTATTTTGTTATTATGGGTTTATTTTATAATAAGGTTGAGGCTACATATGTAGCAGAGATGCAATACAAAAGCCATAATAGTTTTTACAAGTAAAACATGTTAAAACCCTGTAAAAACCACATTGCGCAAAGAACTTTTGGGATAAAACTACATGCAGTTTTGTTTTTTGGCAGCATTGTTGGTGCACATCAAAAACTACATGTGGTTTAACCCCAATAGTGTGTATATAACCTGAAATATATTTACAGCCTGCATAATGATAATGTTTATTAATATTTTGGTGGGTTCTTTAAAGCATACCTAACTTTCAGGGGATTTTTCAGAATAAGCTTTTATATGTGTGTGCATGAGGAATAACACTATTTCTGACCATTATCTGACTTGTATATTACATTTTTTAGCAGTGTTTCCCTGTGCAGACTCGGTCTGTAATTCTGGAGATACCTCTAAATCTGTAACCATAAGATTTCCCTTCACTGGAACGAAGGGGCCTAGGCCAAACCCTGAAACACAACCCCAGAGCATTAACCCTCCTTCACCAAACGTTACAGTTGGCATAATGCAGTCAGGCAGGTAACGTTCTCCTGGCATTCACCAAAACCAGACTTGTCCATTAGACTACCAGATAGAGGAGGGTGATTCATCACTCCACAGAACATGTTTCCAGTGCTTCAGAGTCCAGTGCTTCTCCATGTTTCCACTGCTCCCTTGGTGACAAGGCGGGTCCGCCACACCTCCTGCTGGCCCTACTACAGCTCAATCCTAAAGCTGTTATTACAGCGGCCAGTAAGTGCCAGAAGAGAAGACTAGGAACCTTTCTCCCTGATCACCGGCAGCCACACCTTCTGCACAGCCAGCTGCAGTAGGAGCTATACAAATGGGGGAAATGCAGTGCGTATAACACGCCGAGTCTGGTCAAAGCTTCATAATTAATTTTAACACACCCCTTGAGAAAATCCTGAGCACACCTCTGATTGGAAGAGTCCATTTCTAAATAAATTTATGACTCCATCCTAAAAATGGGTATGTGGTTGCCAAGGAACACATTTGAAAAACAATTATAGCCCTGGAAAACTCAAGTAATTTTGCTGCAGATATAAAATCTCACAAATGTCTCTTGGATTAAATCATTGAGAAAGTTCCCCTGTGACTGAGCAAATGTATGAACGTTAATCCTCACCTCATAGTGTTTTACTCTATGATTTATTCAAATCAGATAGGGATGTACCTAGAGTTCAGACGCAGGGGCAGGTGCCTAGGGCACAGACAAACCTAGCAGGGGTCGATGTTATATTTTACAGAGGGTGAATAAAATGAGAGAGTAAGAAAAAAGTTTGATTAAAACATTACACTGCATTCTGGCTGACAAGGCTGCTGGTTGGATTAGTACAGTAAAGGATTTACTTTTTGTATCTGTTGTTTTCTGTATCTACGGCTTATTTTATAATGTCTATTTTAATATGTTAACCAACTTTAATTTTACTATATCTATAACAGGTTTCTAAAGCAAGGTAAACATACCACTGGCAGTGGAAGAAGTATCATTATATTAACTCTATACATTGAGTTTAAATGTAATTACTGCCTTTATCTTTCATACCAGAACTGTTTCTAGGTACAGGTAAGCCTAGCTATATCATGTGGTGCTGACTGTAACGCTATTGAGGCACAAATGAGAAAAGGACAAGGTGGGATAAAATAGCAGAGTAAAAAATGATGATACAACAGCAAGACAGGTAGAATAGGGAAAATGTCAAACAAGACATGGAAGAGACAGGAGGCAGAATTAAGAGAAAGTAGCATGGGATGAAAATACAGCAGTCTAGAGATAAGTGAATAGTTCAAAATTAAATTCACCGCCGATCCACTAAATTAGTCATGACGATCTGTGATTAGGCACAGAGATGCTGGGTGTATTTGGTACCCACATTAGAATTGTATTGCTTAGTTAACAATATGGAAATAATGTTATGGAGCCTAAAAAAATTTCAAACATCTATTAGTAAATTACAAAGTAAGTCTGACAAAAAGGTGCAGCAGCTATTTTTTAAGGGTCTTTTGTCTTCTGTGAAGTGGTAAGCATGGTCCTATTCTACCCATAGTTGCCTTCTGACGTTTTCTTACGCCAAGGTGCCTGCTTTAAAGCAAATCTATGGAAATGCTGTTACAGCAGCTCAGGCAAGATGGCTGCCCTCATAATCATGTAAGAAAATAGAATAAAAAAAGAAGAAAGTGGAAATTATTTTTTTTTTGCTAATAAGATACATAACAAAGTTTCTTATCTGTTCTTGTACTATTGATTTATGCAAAGTTGTTTTATAATTGGAGGTCTAGATACAAACTAGAGTTGGTAGTAATGGTTAGGTTGCTTTTTAGAAGTTGAGTTAGATGGACGACTGTTTCTCTGATCAAAGCTGCCCTAATCCCCAATGATAAAGCTAATACTCTATGGGGAATTTCCATATTACTCATCATTTTGCAGTGGATAACATGTAATACATAATGCTTTTGTCAACGAATGCTCCATTTGCAGCAATTATAGCATGGCAGACCTTTGGCATTCGAGCTGTTAATTTGCTGAGGTAATCGGGAGAAATCTCACCACATGCTTCCAGAAGCCACTCCCACAAGTTGGATTGGCTTGATGGGCACTTCTTGCGTACCATACGGTCAAGCTGCTCCCACAACAGCTCTATGGGGTTGAGATCTGGTGACTGCGCTGGCCACTCCATTACAGATAGAATACCAGCTGCCTGCTTCTTCCCTAAATAGTTCTTGCATAATTTGGAGGTGTGCTTTGGGTCATTGTCCAGTTGTAGGATGAAATTGGCTCCAATCAAGCGCTGTCCACAGGGTATGGCATGGCGTTGCAAAATGGAGTGATAGCCTTCCTTATTCAAAATCCCTTTTACCTTGTACAAATCTCCCACATTACCAGCACCAAAGCAACCCCAGACCATCACATTACCTCCACCATGCATGACAGATGGCGCCAGACACTCTTCCAGCATCTTTTCAGTTGTTCTGCGTCTCACAAATGTTCTTTTGTGTGATCCAAACACCTCAAACTTCGATTCGTCTGTCCATAACAACTTTTTTCCAATCTTCCTCTGTCCAATGTCTGTGTGCTTTTGCCCATATTAATCTTTTCCTTTTTTTAGCCAGTCTCAGATATGGCTTTTTCTTTGCCACTCTGCCCTGAAGGCCAGCATCCCGGAGTCGCCTTTTCACTGTAGACATTGACACTGGCATTTTGCGGGTACTATTTAATGAAGCTGCCAGTTGAGGACCTGTGAGGTGTCTATTTCTCAAACTAGAGACTCTAATGTACTTGTCTTGTTGCTCAGTTGTGCAGCGGGGCCTCCCACTTCTCTTTCTACTCTGGTTAGAGCCTGTTTGTGCTGTCCTCTGAAGGGAGTAGTACACACCGTTGTAGGAAATCTTCAGTTTCTTGGCAATTTCTCGCATGGAATAGCCTTCATTTCTAAGAACAAGAATAGACTGTCGAGTTTCACATTAAAGCTCTCTTTTTCTAGCCATTTGGAGAGTTTAATCGAACCCACAAATGTAATGCTGCAGATTCTCAACTAGCTCAAAGTAAGGTCAGTTTTATAGCTCCTCTAAACAGCTAAATTGTTTACAGCGGTGCTAACATAATTGCACAAGGGTTTTCAAGTGTTTTCTAATCATCCATTAGCCTTCTAACACAGTTAGCAAACACAATGTACCATTAGAACACTGGAGTGATGGTTGCTGGAAATGGGCATCTATACACCTATGTAGATATTGCATTAAAAACCAGACGTTTGCAACTAGAATAGTCATTTAGCACATTAACAATGTATAGAGTGTATTTCTGATTAATTTAATGTTATCTTCATTGAAAAAAATTGTGCTTTTCTTTCAAAAATAAGGAAATTTCTAAGTGACCCTAAACTTTTGAACGGTAGTGTATGTCATTTAACTGATGTTCATGTTTTTCTCACTGGTGGTTTAGTAGTCTTCACTTTATAATCATTCTGCACTGTGGAAAGGGAGGAAACAGCAGTCTGAACTAATGAGACAGGAGGTGTGTTTCAGACTACTTCAGACACCAAGTAGGTACTGTAGCTAAGCTGTAGTCACAGATCACTGCTGTGTCCTAATGGAGCTGAGCTTAAAAGCAGCCAAGCGGCAAGTACTAAAAAAATTGGCAGATAGCCTAACCTATAGGTCCAGTACATATAATTTTTAAGCTCACCATTAAAGTCTATTTAAAGCTAAAACACAATATTTTAGAAATACAACTTGCTTTCTGCTGAACAAGATTATTGTATTCAAAATTAAATAAATAAATAAATAAATGGTTTAGTGTGACCATTTCCCTTTCAATAAAAGCTTGGTCTTTGCATAGTGTTGGGTATGTCCCTTATAATGTAGTCATATAATATATTGAAAAGGCTCCAAACAAGATCTTTACTTTATACAATATATCCATAAATAATGGTGTGCAAAAGCTACAAGAAAACAGTAACTTAACCCCTTCAGGACTGAGCCTGTTTTGGCCTTCAGGACGAAGCCGATTTTTCAAGTCTGACATGTGTCACTTTATGTGGTAATAACTTCGGAATGCTTTTACCTATCCAAGTGATTCTGAGATTGTTTTCTCGTGACATATTGTACTTTATGTTAGTGAAAAAATTTGGTCAATAAATTCAATATTTATTTGTAAAAAACAACAAGATTTAGAGAAAATTAGCAAAGATTTGCATTTTTCTAAATTTAATTGTATCTACTTGTAAAACAGCTAGTAATACCACACAAAATACTTACTAGTTTATATTTCCCACATGTCTACTTTATGTTTGCATAGTTTTTGAAAATCCTTTTTTTTTTTTCTAGGACGTTACAAGGCTTAGAACTTTAGCAGCAATTTCTCATATTTTCAAGAAAATTTCAAAAGCCTATTTTTTCAGGGACCAGTTCAGTTCTGAAGTGGCTTTGAGGGCTTTATATATTAGAAAGTCCCCATAAATCACCCCATTTTGAAAACTGCACCCCTCAAAGTATTCAAAACAGTATTCAGAAAATGTTTTAACGCTTTAGGCGTTTCACAGGAATTAAAGCAAAGTAGAGGTGAAATTTACAAATTTATTTGTAATACATTTTTTTCTGTACAACAGAAGGTTTTACCCGAAAATGCAACTCAATATTTATTGCCCAGATTCTGCAGTTTTTAGAAATATCCCACATGTGGTCCTTGTTATCCTAATGGACTGAAACACAGGCCTCAGAAGCAAAGGAGCACCTAGTGGATTTTGGGGCCTCCTTTTTTTAGAATATATTTTAGGCACCATGTCAGATTTGAATAGGTCTTGTGGTACCAAAACCCCCCAAAAGTGACCCCATTTTGCTAAATTTATTTGAATTAGTATGTGAAGATGAAAATCTACTTTTTTTGAGAAATTTGAACATCCTCTTACACATAGACAATACAATATTAGGCATTACTTTACCAGTGACTCAGATTGGGTAATCTACGTACTATGGTGCCCTTGTCACCTATTATATGTGGGTGAAACCACCTGCGATTTTAAAACCAGATTAAATAACCATCGATATTCCATCAGAAAAAAGAAACGTGACTTGCCTGTAGCGAAACATTTTCTAGAACAGGGCCACACAGCTAAGGATTTAAAATTCATGATTTTGGACCATATCCCATTGTCTCACAAGGGTGGCGATAGACACATGTTGCTGGATAAATGCACCCCGGCGTAAGCCCCACGCAGGTCTAGTTTGGAAAAAATCTTGGCACCACGTATACGATCAAATAGTTCTGAGATCAGTGGTAACGGATACTTTCACCGTGATCTGGTTGAGACCCTGGTAGTCGATACAGGGACGCAGAGAACCATCCTCTTTCTTGACGAAGAAGAACCCGGCTCCTGCCAGGGAGGAAGATTTCCGTATGAAGCCCCTCTCCAAGTTATCTTTAACATAGGCAGACATGGAAAGAGTCTCTGGTAAGGAGAGAGGATATACCCTACCACGGGGAAGGGATGCACCAGGAATCAGCTCGATAGAACAGTCATATGTCCGGTGTGGGGCAGTGTCTCCGCCTCCCTTTTGCTGAAGACGTCCGAAAATGCAGCATAATGACAAGGCAATCCTGCCAATGACCGAGGCAGAGGAGGAAGAGCCGAACAAATCTGCACCAGGCATTGGCTGTGACACTTGGGGCCCCACTGGAGAACCTCTCCAGAGTTTAAGTCCTGGACTGGGGCATTTAGTCGCAGCCAAGGCAGTTCCAGCAGCACTGGGTTAACGGCCTTGGATAGGAAATAGAATGATAGAAGTTCAGAGTGGAGAGCCCCTACTTGGAGCCTTAGCGGCTTGGTCACAGCTATAACTGGGTCTTTCAGAGGTATTCCATTTACCGATGCAACCATCAACGGCATCTCCAGAGGACAGGCATGGAATACAGCACAGCATGACTTCAGCTCAACACGGCGCTTGACCAGGATAGCACGGGATGCAGGATACAGAATACAGGAACAGGGAACACTGGGAACTGGAAAACACTGGGAGACCATTTTCTTAGACAAACTAGGATACGACAAACAACGCTCAGGCATCGAAGCAAGGGGCTGGGCCCTTCTTATAGTCCAGGGCACTCATGGGCTGATTACACATTAAATTCCGGTACACACGCTACCCCTTTAAGAGCGGGCACGAGCGTGCGCGCACAACCTACAGGACCCGGCCGAGGTGAGTGGAAGTGAGCGCTGGCGTCTCCTGAGGAGGAGACTGTGGCCAGCGCTCGCAGACCCATGGCTGCGGCCATCAGGAGGAGAGTGAACCTGATGGCCCGCAGTCACGGACATGACAATCCCCTTACAACCTGAATTATATAAAGGGCTCTGAGCATTGCCTGAGCATTGTTGTCGTATTTCCATGTTAGTCTAAGCAAAGGGTTCCTTACTTATATCTAGCTCCCAGTGTTCCCGTATCCTGCTTCCTGTATCCCAAAGCTGTTTTTGTTCCTGAGCTTTATCTAGTTTTGGAGTCGTGTTGTCATCTGCCACATTCCGTGTCATCTGCCATGACCAGTGTTATCTGCCACGTCCAGTGTCGTCTGCCATGTCTAGTGTCATCTGACACATCCAGTGTCTTCTGCTACGTCTAGTGTCATCTACCACGCCAGGCATCATCTGTGCCAAGTGTCCACTACACCGCGTGTTTGCTTCTCCCAGTATCTGCCAGATCATCTTCCCAGGTACTCTTACCATGAGACGGTTATTTACTGTTGTTTGGCCAGCTGCTACTCCGCTACGGCAGAGTGGCCTAGTGGTCCACGTACCCCACAGGCATGACACTGTGCCAATCAAACTCCCAGACGTCTTCTTTACCTCCATCAGGCAATTTTTTTTAACATATCTCTGGTCTTTCAGAAAGCCGAGATTGCCCCACAGACTCCTTATCCTCAAACCTGAAATAGGAGAGATGGGTCTCCCAGATGCACAGCTATAGTACCAAGCTGTTCACCTATCTAGCTGGATCAAACCTCTGAGATTGCAAGACTCCTCTAGCAAATTCCTGGCAGAGATAGCTCTGCTAGACCTGAATTTAAGGGCCAAATGTGATCCACTGCTGTTAAGGCCAAAAGAAACAGACTTATTACCAAAGGGACTATTGCTGTGTTCCATCGCGGTCTTCCCTTTAAAGATCCAGCCACAACAATGCCCCTAAAGTTTATCCCACAAGTGTTAAGTGAAACATATCCTATTGTCAGCTTATGGCAACAATTTGACAAAGTCACAATTGTTGAAAACTTTAAAGGCGGGGCTCTGCCCAATCTTGGCTCTTTGCTGCCAGACCAACCAAATGTAAAAACAAACTTCTTGCTGGTTTCTCTTTTTGATGTATTGGTCAAACGTTTCCTATCCAGATTTCCTAAATTACCTGAGCCGTCTTGATTGGAGACTCTTCTGCTACTCCCATTCACCCCTATGGGCCTCCTCTCCAAAGTCTGGTCTCAGAGAGAGCCCCACATAAGCCCAGCTACCTGTTGGCATAGCAATGAGAACTAGGGGGTCATCTTCTTTAACAGGTTCCCGACCGCTGGCTGTGTTTTTACGGCCAGCGGTCAGGGTCTCTGAAGTCTGCCGTATAGACTAATTACGACGGCACTTCAGAGACTGTGAACGTGCGATCGCGTGCACACAGCCCTGTGCCCTGGCTGTTGTTAACAGCCATTGTCACTGGGCAGAGTGTCAGGAGCCAATCTTTTGGTCCCTGAACATGTGATCGCTGTGACAACCAATCACAGCGATCACATGCATTTCTATGTAAAATACAGTGTGCACACAGCCCTGTGCCCACACTGTTACCAACAGCTCTGGGCACGGGGCAGAGTATCAGGGACCAATCTGATGGTCCCTGAACATGTGATCGCTGTGAAAACCTATCACAGCGATTACATTTGTTTTATTTTGACATTTCTGGCAGCAAATCTCCTGCTTTTTTTCTTCTCCTCACACATTGTGAGGAGAAAAAGATACTTGAGAGAATTGCTGCCAGAATAATACTGTGAAAAAAAATACAGTGTAAGGCCGGATTCACACGAGCGTGTGCGTTTTGCGCGCGCAAAAGACGTGGCGTTTTGCACGCGCAAAAGCTCCATAAAAGCTCCGTGTGTCAGCAGCATATGATGCGTGGCTGCGTGATTTTCCCGCAGCCGCCATCATTATGACACTCTGTTTTTATGTTTGTAAACAGAAAAGCACGTGGTGTTTTCATTCATAGTTTTGACTACTGTAGCACGCATCACGCGCGGTACACGGAAGTGCGTCCGTGTGCCGTGCGCGGTTTTCACGCACCCATTGACATCAATGGGAGAGAGATGCGCGGAAAACGGGCAAATATAGGACATCGTGCATTTCACGCAGCGGACATATGCTGCGCGAAAATCACTGACAGTCTGAACGGTCCCATTGACTAACATAGGTCCACGCGACGCGCGTGAAAATCACGCGCGTTGCACGGACGTATTATACGTTCATCTGAATAAGCCCTTACACATCAATACATTCTCTGTATAGATAGATTTCTATCTATCTGTCTATCTATCTATCTATCTATCTATCTATCTATCTATCTATCTATCTATCTATCTATCTATCTATCTATCTATCTATCTATCTATCTATCCAATCTATCCATCTATCTTTTTTTTCTATCTACAGTGAAGGAAATAAGTATTTGATCCCTTGCTGATTTTGTAAGTTTGCCCACTGTCAAAGACATGAACAGTCTAGAATTTTTAGGCTAGGTTAATTTTACCAGTGAGAGATAGATTATATATAAAAAAAAAAAAACTGAAAATCGCATAGTCAAAATTTTTATATCTATTTGCATTGTGCACAGAGAAATAAGTATTTGATCCCTTTGGCAAACAAGACTTAATACTTGGTGGCAAAACCCTTGTTGGCAAGCACAGCAGTCAGACGTTTTTTGTAGTTGATGATGAGGTTTGCACACATGTTAGATGGAATTTTGGCCCACTCCTCTTTGCAGATCATCTGTAAATCATTAAGATTTCGAGGCTGTCGCTTGGCAACTCGGATCTTCAGCCCCCTCCATAAGTTTTTGATGGGATTAAGGTCTGGAGACTGGCTAGGCCACTCCATGACCTTAATCTGCTTCTTTTTGAGCCACTCCTTTGTTGCCTTGGCTGTATGTTTCGGGTCATTGTCGCGCTGGAAGACCCAGCCACGAGCCATTTTTAATGTCCTGGTGGAGGGAAGGAGGTTGTCACTCAGGATTTGACGGTACATGGCTCCATCCATTCTCCCATTGATGCGGTGAAGTAGTCCTGTGCCCTTAGCAGAGAAACACCCCCAAAACATAATGTTTCCACCTCCATGCTTGACAGTGGGGACGGTGTTCTTTGGGTCATAGGCAGCATTTCTCTTCCTCCAAACACGGCGAGTTGAGTTAATGCCAAAGAGCTCGATTTTAGTCTCATCTGACCACAGCACCTTCTCCCAATCATTCTCAGAATCATCCAGGTGTTCATTTGCAAACTTCAGACGGGCCTGTACATGTGCCTTCTTGAGCAGGGGGACCTTGCGGGCACTGCAGGATTTTAATCCATTACGGCATAATGTGTTACCAATGGTTTTCTTGGTGACTGTGGTCCCAGCTGCCTTGAGATCATTAACAAGTTCCCCCGTGTCGTTTTCGGCTGAGCTCTCACCTTCCTCAGGATCAAGGATACCCCACGAGGTGAGATTTTGCATGGAGCCCCAGATCGATGTCGATTGACAGTCATTTTGTATGTCTTCCATTTTCTTACTATTGCACCAACAGTTGTCTCCTTCTCACCCAGCGTCTTACTTATGGTTTTGTAGCCCATTCCAGCCTTGTGCAGGTCTATGATCTTGTCCCTGACATCCTTAGAAAGCTCTTTGGTCTTGCCCATGTTGTAGAGGTTAGAGTCAGACTGATTAATTGAGTCTGTGGACAGGAGTCTTTTATACAGGTGACCATTTAAGACAGCTGTCTTTAATGCAGGCACCAAGTTCATTTGGAGCGTGTAACTGGTCTGGAGGAGGCTGAACTCTTAATCGTTGTGCACAATGCAAATAAATATATATAATTTTGACTATGTGATTTTCTTTTTTTTTTTATTATATATATATAATCTATCTCTCACTGGTAAAATTAACCTAGCCTACAAATTCTAAACTGTTCATGTCTTTGACAGTGGGCAAACTTACAAAATCAGCAAGGGATCAAATACTTATTTATTTCACTGTATATACCAGTTAGTTTGTGTGTTTATAATAATAAAAAAGTTTGTTTAGTTAGTGTTAGTGACGTTATGGCGAGGAAGTTTTTTAGTACTGAGGAGGCATATGCCATGCTGTGGTCAGAGTCTGAGACCGCATCAGAGATGGCATCAGAGTTGGAACCTGTTTTAGGTAGTGACGATGATAGCGTCACTTCAGGTTCATCTTCAGGGGAAGTTGTCCCTGACGCAGTTGAAACTGCAGAAAATGAAAGCGCAGGGTCTAGTAGCGCTGTAGCATGGGACAGCCTGGTCCCTCCAGTTCAGGCTCTTGTATGGGCACCTGCTCATTATTTTGGACCTAGAATCCACAGATTTACTGCCACTCCTGGCATAACTGTGGACAATACAAATTTTATCCAAAAGGATTACTTCCATTTATTTATTACTGACGACCTCCTAAATATCATTGTCCATGAAACTAATTTATATGACACTCAGTATATAAGGCAGAAACCTTCATCCACTAAGCTTCTTCTATCGTCCGCCCTCCTACATCTCTATGGGAAAAATAAATCACACATATTTGGTATCCCCATGCATAGGAGAAGTGGCAGAATGTGAAAGGAGATGAATTTTGTCCTTGGTCTATACTGTGTGTGAAAAATGCTAGCATAAACTGACGCATTTGCTAAAAAATTGCTAATTTTATTTTGTTCCATCTTATTCAAGAAACTTTTAGAAGAAAACTGGACTTTCTAAAAATATGATAAACCCCTTGAAGAAAACCTTGTGGGGTCTACTTGTGTGAATGAGGTCATTTATGGGGTGATTCTAATGTTTCAGCAGCATTAGGCCCCCCAGAAAACAGTATGCTGCTATTAAATCAAGTGCAGAATTCCTGGACCGAAAAGGCCATAAAGCCTCCTTTTATGCCAAGCCCTGGCACATGCCCGAACAGTGAATAAAGCATACATATTTGGTATCCCCATGCACGGGAAAAGTGGAAGAATGTAAAAGGAGATGCATTTTGTCCATGGTCCATACTGAAAAATGCTATCATAAACTGACGCAATTGCTAAATTCTTGCATTTTTTTCTAATTTTGCCCACTTTAGAGAAAAAAATAAAAATGATGTATACTGACAAATGCCACTAAAACAAAGCCCTATCTGTCCTTTAAAAAGATTGTCAAATTCAAAGATTAACTTTATTCACCTGCAGTGTTATAGTAATTTAAAGAAGCGAATAGCAAAATTGTGAAATTTGCTCTGGTCATTTAGTTGTAAAACAGCCTAGTCCTTAACCGGTTAAAGACGGAGCGGCTCAGATATTTAAAAAAAAACACATGGCTTTTCCTGATGCGTAAAAATCCAAGAAAACTCATACAAGACCCATACCAGGTGGTAAAGGATGCCTGACTTCCTTCACAGCATAAATATCATCCAATATGATAGATGCCAGCGCTCTGGGCTCCAAAAGGGAAATATGTCTCACATCTGGTGGTACGGCTCAGCCATTCAAACCCTACTGGCAGGACATCTCCAATAAAATAAAAGTAATCACTAAGACCTCAGTCTTACTTAATGCTTCCTTACTCCTCCTCTGGACCCCCTTGAACAGTTTCAAACCAAGACGTAATGATCTGACAACCCACATGCTCACAGCAGCAAAGTTACTGATCCCACTACAATGCAGATCCACAGACCCTCATATCATTCGGGAATGGTCGTCTAGAGTGGACTCACTCTGCAGAATGGAGGAGTTGTTGAGTTGGGAGTTGACAAGACACAACAAATTCTTAACTGTTTGGGGACCTTGGCTGAAATATCTAAATTCGGATCGCTCTACTTCTCTCTTCAACTCCCCATTACCTTGACTCCCTTATGTCACACCTTCATGTTTGATGACAGGTACATTGCCCACGAGTATTTGAGATATATAAAAACCAAGAATGGGCAGACACACCGCCTATCTATGGAGTGCAAGTCTATGCCCTAGAACAAATGACTAAAACTACCAGAGAAAGGGGGCGTGGCTTGGCGCGCAGCGAGAGCAGTCGCATGACTTAGGAGCTCCGCAGTGATCCCGTGCCATACAGATCCTGTCTCTATCCTTACCTTCAACATTCCATCCAGGAGATCCAGGCGGCTGTCGGGAGTTCGGAGCGTCATTATGAGCCCCACGAGAGGTCAAACAGCTGCGGAAAAGCTGCAAGGATTTGCGAGGGGAGACAGTCAAGATGGCGGTCGTGCTTCTCAGCCGCAGCACTCTAAGGGCAGTGAGTCATCTAGAGGGACAGCCTCCTTAGCTGCGATGGAAGAATCGGAGCCGGAACCTACTTTGACAGAAGTGACGAATAAACTATTGGCGGCCATCTCAGCTTGTAAAACTTCTTTGACAGGCAAGTTGGAGGAGGTGAAGATTGATATTGGCCTTATCAGGCAAGATATGCAGGCCTTAACGCCTTAAGGACACAGCTTGTTTTGGCCTTCAGGACACAGCCAATTTTTTCAAATCTGACATGTTTCACTTTATGTGGTAATAACTTCGGAATGCTTTTACCTATCCAGGCGATTCTGAGATTGTTTTCTCGTGACACATTGGACTTTATGTTACTGGCAAAATTTGCTCGATACGTTAAGTATTTAATTGTGAAAAACACCAAAATGTAGCGAAAAATTGCAAAAATTAGCATTTTTCTAAATTTATATGTATCTGCTTGTAAGACAGATAGTAATACCACACAAAATTGTTGCTAATTAACATCACCCATATGTCTACTTTAGATTGGCATTGTTTTTAGAACATCCTTTTATTTTTCTATGACATCACAAGGCTTAGAACTTTAGCAGCAATTTCTCACATTTTCAAGAAAATTTCAAAAGGCTATTTTTACAGGGACCAGTTCAGCTGTGAAGTGGATTTTAGGGCCTTATATATTAGAAACCCTCGATAAGTCACCCCATTTTAAAAACTTCACCCCTCAAAGTATTCAAAACAGCATTTAGAAAGTTTCTTAACCCTTTAGATGTTTCACAGGAATTAAGGCAAAGTAGATGTGACATTTTCAAATTTCTTTTTTTTTTTTTGCAGTAATTTTTTTTTCATCTATTTTTTTTGTAACACAGAAAGTTTTACCAGAGAAACACAACTCAATATCTATTGCCCAGATTCTTCAGTTTTTATAAATACCCCACATGTGGCCCTAGTGCACTTATTGACTGAAGTACAGGCCTCAGAAACAAAGGAGCACCTAGAGGATTTTGGGGCCCTTTTTATTAGAAAATATTTTAGGCCCCATGTCAGGTTTGAAGGGCACATGCGGCACCAAAACAGTGGAAATCCCCCAAAAGTGACCCCATTTTGGAAACTATACCCCTTGAGGAAATTATCTAGGGGTATAGTGAGCATTTTGACCCCGCAGGTTTTTTGCAGAAATTATTGGAAGTAGGCCGTGAAAATGAAAATCTACATTCTTTCAAAGAAAATGAAGGTTTAGCTAATTTTTTCTAATTTCCACAAGGACTAAAAGGAGAAAATGCACCACTACTTTTGTAAAGCAATTTTTTCCCGAATAAAACAATACCCCGCATGTGGTCATAAAAGGCTGTTTGGACACACGGCAGGGCTTAGAAGGGAAAGATCGCCATTTGGCTTTTGGAGCTCAAATTTAGCAGGAATGGTTTGCGGAGACCATGTCACATTTGCAAAGCCCCTAAGGGACCAAAACAGTGAATTCACCAAAAAAGTGAATCCATTTAGGAAACTACACCCCTTGAAGAACTAATCTAGGGGTGTAGTAAGCATTTTGAACCCACAGGGGTTTCATAGATTTTATTAGAATTGGGAAGTGAAGATAAAAAAAATCCTTTTTTTCCAATAAGACGTAGCTTTAGCTCAAAATTGTTCATTTTCTCAACAAATAAAGGAATAAAAGAAACCCAACATTTGTAAAGCAACTTCTCTGGAGAACGGCAATACCCCATTTGTGGTCATAAACTGCTGTTTGGGCACACGGCTAGGATCAGAAGAGAAGGAGCACAGATTTTGCTGGATTGGTTTCTTGACACCATGTCACTTTTGCAAAGCTCCTAAGGTACCAGTACAGTGGAAACTCCCCAAAAGTGACTTGATTCACAAAACTACACCCCTTGCGGAATTCATCTAGGGGTGTAGTGAACATTTTGACCCCACAGGTTTTTCATATATTTTATTAGAATTGGGCAGTGAAAATAAAAAAAAATCCTTTTTCTTCAATAAGACGTAGTTTTAGCTGAAAATGTTTCATTTTCTCAACAAATAAATGAAAAAAACACCCCAACACTTGTAAAGCAACCTCTCCTGTATACGGCAATATCACATATGTGGTCATAAACTGCTCTTTGGGCACAGAGTAGGGCTCAGAAGGGAAGTAGCGCCATTTGGCTTTTGGAGTACAGATTTTGCTGGATTGGTTTCTTGGCAATATGTCGCATTTGCAATGTCCCTGTGGGACCAAAACAGTGGATCCCCCCAGAAGTGACCCCATTTTGGAAACTACACCCCTCAAGGTATTCACCTAGGGGTGTAGTGAGCATATTAACCCCACAGGTGATTGGCAGAAATTGGTGTGCACTCGATGTTGCAGAGTGAAAATGGGATTTTTTTCCATAGATATGTCAATATGTGGCACCCAGCTTGTGGCATTGGAGACACCACCCCAAAAATTGTTAAAAGGGTTCTCCCGGGTATGGCAATGCCATATATGTGGAAGTAAACTGCTGTTTTGGCACACTGTAGGGTTCAGAAGGGAGGTAGCGCCATTTGGCTTTTGGAGCGTGTATTTTGCTTGTAGTAGTTTTGTTTGGAGTCTTACTGGTGTTTCCGTTTATAATGTGGGGGTACATGTAAGCCGGGCAGAGTACATCAGGGGCATAGCCAGGTGGTATAATAATGGAGTAAAAAAAAACAATAACACGATCCATAGATGTGTGCTATGCTGTGACACAATCCTTTCTGCACAGGCCGGTGTCGCACTAATAAATGGTCCTTACTTATTCCCCTTTTGGTCCACACCCGGGATCTTTGCAGTTTGAGGAATTTTGCTGGGAAAGTGTTGTCCTGGTATAATACGGGCACCCTCACTTTCAGCATATATGTTTGGGCCCTCCCCTTCCTGGTTCCCTAATTTTAGGGGCCTTGATAATTCGCCACTTGAAACAGAAGAAACGTTACCCTCGGGCCGGCACAACTTCATATTTTTATTTCCTGGCTTATTGGAGCCTTAACTAATTCAATTTTTTCATAGACGTAGCGGTATGACGGCTGGTTTTTTTTTGCAGGACGAGCTGTAGTTTTTATTGGTACCATTTTGGGGTACATGCGACTTTTTGATCACTTGTTATCCTTTTTTTTTGGGAGGCAAGGTGACTAAAAAACAGCAATTCTGGCATATTTTTAAAATTATTTTTATACAGCGTTCACCATGCATTATAAATTACATGTTACCTTTATTCTGCAGGTCAGTCCGATTCCGGTGATACCTAATTTATAGCACTTTTTATGTTTTACAACTTTTTGCACAATAAAATAAAGAGAATGGATTTTTTCTGTCGCCAAGTTGTGAGAGCCATAACGGTTTTAATTTTTTCATCGACGGAGCTGTATGAGGGCTTGTTTTTAGCGAGACAAGTTATAGTTTTTATAGGTACCATTTTTGGGGTACATGCGACTTTTTGATCACTTTTTATTTCAATTTTTGGAAGACAAAGTGACCAAAAAATAGCAATTATGTCAGTATTTTTTAGTTTTTTTTTTACGGCGTTCACTGTGCGGAATAAATAACATAATATTTTTATAGTTAAGGTCGTTACGGTCGCAGCGATACCAAATATGTATGGCTTTATTATTTTTTTCAATAATAAATGACTTGATAAGGGAAAAAGGGCGATTGTGTTTTGTGTTATTATTTGAAACTTTTATTGTATTTTTTACAACTTTTATATTTACTTTTTTTACACTTTTTTTTACACTTTTCTTTAGTCCCACTAGGGGACTTGAAGGTCCAACAGTTTGTTTGATGTTCTAATACATTGCACTACCTATGTAGTGCAATGTATTAGAACTGTCAGTTGTTCACTGACAGCAAGCCGATCAGGCTCCGCCTCTGGGCGGGGCCTAATCAGCTTACGTAATGGCAGACAGGAGTCCATTGTTAGGGCTCCTGTTGCCATAGTAACAGTCGCCAGCCTTGCCATCGCATGGCAAGGCTGCCGATTTGCTACAAACCTCTAGGATGCAGCGATCACAATGGATCGCTGCATCGAAGGGGTTAATGCCAGGAATCGGAGCTAGCTCCGGTTCCTGGCGATAGATCGGGGTGTCCGCTGTAACATACAGTGGATACCCACTGCTGATGAAGTCGGCTCAGCTTCTGAGGCGGAAGCTGAGCCGGCGCCATCTTGCCGATGGTACCGGAAGCCTCCTGGGCCCCGCCGACGACGGGGCATAGGAGGATTCTGGTACTGGCAGACCAGGAGGTAAGCATTAGCCCTCCGATCGCCTTTGCAGCCACCGGCAACCCAGCGATCACGTTGCTGGGGTGCCGGTGGCTATAAACTCCTCACATGATGCGATCTCTATTGAACGCAGCATGTGAGGGGTTAATCGGTCGGATCGGAGGCAAGCTCCGGTCCTGGCCGATACCTCAGGGTGCCAGCTGTAACATACAGCTGTCACCCGGCGGTGATGTCGCTGGCTCAGCTCCTGAGCCAGCTCCATCTGTTTCACATACAGTTACGTGGAGATGCGGGAAAAGACCATCTCCCATCACGTAACTGTACGTGAAATTGCGGGAAGGGGTTAAGAGACGAATGATGCATGTGGAGGATTGAGTGTCTGGTGTGGAGGATCGGACTGCAGTCATGCGACGTGCTCTTGCTGATCTGGAATCGGCAGCTGAGCCTTTGAAACAAAAAAACGATGACCTTGAGAACCGGCTACGCCGGAATAATATCCGGATAATTGGTATGCCTGAGAAGACTGAAGGTCAGGACCCAGGTGAATTTGTTCTTAAATGGCTAAAGGACTTATTGCCTGATGCGCCATTTTCACAGGCCTTTGCTGTAGAGAGGGCCCATAGGGTCCCTGCCAGACAACCTCCACCGGGTGCCCCCGCCCCTGAGGCCGATGCTAGATCATTTGCTCAATTGCAATGATAGAGATGTGATTCTTCGTCAAGCTCGTAGACTACAGGAAATTACTTATAATGGCGCTTCTATTTATATTTTTGTGGATTTCTGGGGCTGATCTTCAGAAACGTAGAGCGACGTTTATGGCTGTGAAGAGGCGTTTGAGAAATTTGAATATACCATATTTGATGGCATATGCTGCGAGGCTGATGGTGGTGGATAATGATCGTTCCATCTTCTTCAACTCCCCACTTGAGGCTGATGACTGGGTGAGAAGTAGACGACCACCTCGACGTCCTTGATTATTCCTTTCAGCAGGACTGCAACATTCTGGACTTACTGTCACTTGTGGATTATATCCTGCACCGCGACCGTTGTGGGAGTATTCGATTTGACCGTTATTTTTCCTATCAGCAGGACGGCAACATTCTGGACTTACCGTCACTTGTGGATTATATCCTGCACCGCGACCGATTTGGAAGAATTTGATTTGACCGTTATTTTTCCTTTCAGCGTATATTGGATCGGTCGATTGGAAATGGCTTCAAATTATATCTTGCGAGATATATATGCTTTACATTCTTTTGGAACTGACTTTTAACTGGTAGGACTGCATCATTCTGGACTTACTGTCACTTGTGGATTGTATCCGACAGAATGGGAAGATTCGATTTGACCGTTGGATGTGGATCGCCTGGCTGTTGGCCATCTTCAGTAACTATATGATGTGCAATGTTTTGCTTAATGACGCTACTGTATCGTTGCTTAGCTCTGTATGTTCCACTATTGCTTTTCCACAGGACTTGGAGTGAGGCCCATATTTTGCTGTATCTTATGAAGGGTATTTTTCTATTGACGAATGGCACGGGGTCTTCCCCGTTACTCTTTAGTGCCACAGGAATGGGCATGTTTCGGTAATGGCCTATATGTCATCTTGCATTGCCGATTAAGTTCACTGTTTTTATGTTAGTTTTGTCTTTTACGTTTTCGTTGCCATATGTAGGCGACACTATGCTTATATATGAGTACAAATGTCTGCAAGATTATACAGTACAACAACATGTGGAGTTGGTCATTGGTGTCCTGGTACTTGTAATATTTAGGGGTTGTAGGATTAACTTTATCCGCTGCAGTTCCCGATTTTTCAATGAATGATGACTTCTATACCGGTTATGTCATGGAATGTCAGGGGTTTGGGTAATCCGCGGAAAAGGGCGGCATTGTTTACTTGTATCCGTAAATTTAACCCTTTTATTTTATGCTTGCAAGAGACACAACTAGTACCTGATAAAGTTAGGCTTTTACACAAACCATGGGTTCAATGGTCCTGTCACTCATTTCACACATCTTATTCTCGCTGGGTTTCTGTGTTAGTACACAAATCCTTACGATGGGAAGTAGTCAAAATTTGTGTGGACAAGGAGGGCAGATATGTGTTTATATATGCATACATTGAAGCTATACCTTTTGTTATTTTGGGAATGTATGTTCCGCCTCCGGCAAGTGTGCAGGTACTGCATGCAGTATCCAAATGCTACGGTACTAGGTATGGGTGATTTTAATTTGGTATTAGATCCTAGTCTTGATAGATTCCGGGGGGGTTTGGGACCTGGTTCTGTTTTACATGCAACGTCCATGTTGGATTCGTTGTTTATTGAAATGGGGTGGATAGACACTTTTTGGTATAAACATCCGAATGTGAAGGTGTATTCTTGTCATTCTCTTGGTACAAACTCTTTATCCCGTATAGACTATATATTCGGTAATTCCCTCATGGTACCTATGGTAACGTGCATAGCTTATGAAAATAGAGGGGTGTCGGACCACTCTCCGGTTGTGTTGCGTTTTCTTCTTCCTGGCCCCTTAAGACCTAGTAATTGGAAAATTTATCCATTTTGGCTTACATTAATAGGGCCCCAGGATCGTATACCGGACCAGTTGACGTTTTTTCAGGAGACTAATGGCTTGTTTGAGGATTTGAATATCCTTTGGGATACTTTGAAGGCCTATTTGTGGGGTTGCTTGTGATCTACAATTTCATATTTAAAGCGTGAGGCTTCTAGGGAGGAAGGACATCTGGTGAAACAATGTAAAATTTTGGAGGATAGGTATATAGCGAACCCCTCGGACGCCAATAAACATACTCGGTTACAAGTGGGACGTCAGTATTTATTACTATTGCAAGAAAAAGCTAACAAGGACACAGTTTTTTGCTAGACAAACATATTATGAGTTGGGTAATTGATCTAGCAAACTGCTAGCTCACTTAATACACCGCAATTCTCAAAGTTCGGCTATATTGAGGATTAGGCATGGCCCGGCGGTAATTTGACTGACAATCCGAGAATAGCAGCTCGATTGGTTCAATTTTTTAGGGATTTATATTCCTCCCAGTCCTCATATGAATGGAGTGACTTTATGTCCTATATGGATAACCTGATATTCCCATAGCTTGATGAGTCAGGTAGGGGCGCTTTGGAATTAGATATAACCATTGATGAGATATTACAGGCTCTGAAAGATATGTCAAAAGGTAAGGCTTCTGGCCCAGATGGAATCCCTCTGGAGGTATACCTTCGCTATTCTAATCATCTCATTCCCTCGTTATGCTCAATGTACTCCCATGCGTTAAGAGTTGGTAAGCTGCCTGACAGTTTTTATGATGCAACGATTGTAGTTTTACTACAACCAGATAAGGACCCTAGTGAATTCAGCTCTTATCGTCCCATATAGCTGCTCAACCTTGATTACAAGTTGCTTGCGAAGGTATTGGCTACTAGACTAAACAAAGTTATTTTGCAAATTACTCATTCTGATCAGGCGGGCTTTATGCCTGGGAAGTCTACCTCTGATAATATTCGGAAAGTTCAAATTCTTACTCAAATTGGTACTGCGATGAAGGCTGATTGGGCTTCGGCATCTCTTGACGCAGCCAAGGCTTTCGATTCCATTGAGTGGGCATACCTTCTGAAATCACTGCGGAGGTTTGGATTTGGTCTGATCTTAATTAAATGGATAACAATTTTATATAAAGATCCGAGGGCGCAAATTTTGATTAATGGTATTATGTCCCCCTACTTCCATCTGCACAGGGGTACTAGGCAGGGATGCCCCCTTTCCCCGTTATTGTTCGCTATTGCTATAGAACCTCTGGCGATTCATATCAGAAATCATACGGTTTACCAGGGGATAGTGTTCACGGGAAGACAAGATTAGTTTATATGCTGATGATGTGATCTTGTATATGTCTCATCCGAGGGATACTCTAGGGATAGCCATTGAAGTTTTGGATAATTTTGGGCGTTTCTCTGGCTTACATATTAATTGGAGCAAGTCTTTTTTTATGACTTTGAGGGGGGTGGGATGGTCGGAGGCCGAATTTGGTTTGCGTGTGGTGTCTTCGTTTAAATATTTAGGTATTATTATTAATAGGGATCACAGAGAGGACCATGCAACTAATGTCATGCCTTTGTTGGACTATATCAGGCTTAAATTTAGCGTGTGGAGTAAGCCTCCTTTGGCAGTGATGGGCCGAATAAGTCTTATTAAATTGGTTGTTCTTCCAAAGTGTCTTTATGTTCTTGAGCATGCGGCTACGCCAGTATATAAATCCTTTTTTAAAATGCTTCATGCTTTATTCCCAGCATTTGTTTGGGGATCCGATAGATCTAAACTTAGTCACTCTACTTTGCAGCGACCTAAACACCTGCGAGGGGTGGCACTGCCGGATTTGTACATGTACTATTTGGCAGGTCAGTTGAGATACTTGCAGCTATGGATTGGTCATACCCTTTTACCAAATAGAGAACAACATTTAGCTACCTATTTACATCTTTCTCATTTGTGGCCGGTTTTGGAAAGTCCTCCAGGACATCTTAAAGATCTGTTGCCCATACATAGGGTGGTGTTGCAGGTCTGGACGGCTGCAAAACAGTTCTATGCTTATTCTGATGTGCAGCTGGACATGCCGTTATGGTATAACCCTCTTCTTCCTCACTTGTTGGTTTAGCTCCTACTTTTTGGACTGGATTTGGGGTATGCATTATAGGAGACGTTTATATTAATAATACTTTTAAGTCTTTTACACAGATGCAGGATGATTTTCAGCTTCCTAGAGAGTGCTTTTATAGATATTTGCAATTGCGACATGCTCTTGCAAGTCAATATCCAAGGTCAGAGAGTATATTCTCACAATTTCCATTGATAGGTGTTTTTAAATCCAAGGGTCCGCGTGGCTTGATTTCTGCCATTTACACTTCTCTTATACAAGCTAAACTGGCTAGTGCTTCATTGCCGGTGAAGGATAGGTGGGAGGGGTTAATAATGGATCTAACGGGGGAGGAATGGGAGGAAATACTCTCTTCTCCGCTTTCTGTATCACCGGCTGCAAATAATAAGATGATTCAACTGTCTATAGTTCATCAGAGTTATCTTACTCCTGTTAGAATGTATAAAATGGGTAGATATCCTAGTACTGAATGTCATAGATGTCGTTTTCCTAGATCTGACTTATGATGTGGGCATGCCCAATTGTTTCTTCCTTTTGGGGGGAAGTGGTGGAAGTGATTGCGGAGTTGGTGCAGCAGCCGGTCCCTCTCTCTCCTAAGGTATGTTTATTTGGGGTGTTGCCTGAGGATCAGTGGCCCTATTATATGAGAATTCTCCTTCAGGAAATATTATTTATGGCGCAGAAAACTATTGCACTTCGGTGGATGGATCAGAGGCCCCCTAAGGTTTCCAAATGGAAGTCACTGATTAACTCCATAATTCCTTATGAGCGAGTACTCTATAAAAAACGAGGGTGTGTAAATAAGTTTTATAAGATATGGAAGATATGTGATTCGCCATGCACTCAGTATACTCCGCATAGATTTACTGATTTGAGAGACCAAATGCTGAGACATTGATCAGTAACTTGTGTTTAATTTTATTGTCTCTTTGTATTGTATATACTGAAACCTGTATTCCTATATGCTGTTTAATTTACTGTGAAAGTATGGATATTACCATGTGACCTAACATGTTGTGCCCATTTGGCACGTTCACATATTGATGATACTGACAAACTGTATATTATTTTTGCTTTGTACTAAAGACATTTGTATTGTACTTTTTCTTTAAAAAAAAAAAAAACTACCAGAGAAAGGGCAAAAAAAATTTGACATGCACCTCCAAAATTGTGTCAAAACAGTAAAAAAAAATTATTGACACCAAAAAGCAGAAGACAAAATTCAAACAGTGATCCATAATAAGATACACCGTAAACTGTGCACTTGCCCTAAACTAGATCAGACCTGCCGAACACATAAATGGCTCTAATAAAGATCCCACTTCAATACATGTGGTAATTCCTAAACTAGGATAAGATCATGAATAACAGGTTCAAGCTACTTTGATAAAGAAAAAACAGAACAGAATGATGTTAAACGGTAGATTCACTTAAGGCCTTATGAACACCGCAGAGCTATGTGTGAAGAGCCTGTTTGAAAGCACAAAGAGATGATGCATTCCTATATTACTACGTAGCCGTTGGTACTCTGTGTGGTGCCATATGGTGCCTCCATATTGCACCAAATTACAGAGTTTTTCTCCCACTGAAGCAATGTTTCTAAGGGAGAATACCTTTATTCATACCGAATCCAACAGAAACTATTTTTTTATGCCTTCATATGAAATTGGAGCAATATGGAGGTGCAGTAAAGCCCCATAGACGGAGGCTGTGCAGAGCCCTAACATGGTAGTATACATGAGCCCTAAATTGTTCAAGTAGAACGATCCAAGACCTAATATGATGTAGGACCACCCAATCAACTCTTTAGTTTCTTCATCTAATATTAAAGCTGTTCATTTGGGGATCATAAGCCACATAGCTGGCTGATTAAAGGGGTTATCGGAAAGTGAAAACGTTTTCTTAGGGACTGCAAATTAAATCAAATTGATTGGCTGGTTGGCTGCAGCAGTCACATGCTACGTGCATGTAAACAAGCAGCGGGACTGACGCTGCAGTGACAGCGCTGGATCGGTAAGGATAGGTAAGTACTGCTATTTTGTTTTACAGATATAGCCATCTTTACCTTGACTTTTAACGCATTAAATAAGCAATGGCTAGATCTCTTATCTTTACTTTTTCAATGACTTTTCAATGGCTATTTTTGTGTGATATCACGCTGCAGCAAGTTATCAGAATCAAGTTAAAGATGGCTACATCCGCATTTCAGTTGCGGCCCCTAAGAACATTTTTTTTAACTTCCTGGATAATCCCTTTAAACAAGAGGTTATTAAAAAAAAAAAAAAAAAAAAGGACAAATGGTGATATCAATGTTTCTATCAACTACACCTTAAAAATGCAATATTACTGCCTTATAGCATCAATGTGTGAATCTCTCTGTTTTCTGATGACTTTTACATAATTTAAGAAGGATAAAATGTAAAGGGTATAGAACTAGACATGTATTTTAGCCTATTATTAGTTTTCAGTGTGCTTCCAATCACTTAAAATGCTATGGTTTCAGAATTTCTTTGCACTTTATATCTTTTTAGAAAACAATTAAACCTAGTGAGGCATTGCAATAAAAAGTCTCTTGGTTGTTGAATAATACAAATCATAGCTTTAAGCAGCATAAAATTATTCAGCAGTTGAAGATTAGTCATGGAATGATTTTACAATTTCAGCAATTATTGAAGGGTGTATCACGGACCTTGCCTTTTTTTTCCATGCTAAAAAACAGCTGCAAGCTCAACAAAGTAGTCCCAATGATACAATTAAAGTCATTTGGTTTTGAATGTATTCTAGTTTCCTTTATTTTTCAAGCATTATTGAAAATATCAATCATGCAGATTTTTGTCTTACTTATAATGTGGCAAACGTAAAACATTTTCTATATATTACAAATGTATAATACAATCTAGTTTTTTTTAAAGTTAAAAAGTTGTACACTTGTAGAATTCAATACAATAGCTGTGAAATTTACAATGTAAAATTTTCAAGTTTAATTGAAAAAATATATCAAAATATGTTAAAATATTCAAAACACATTCAAGTAATTAGGAATACACCTATAAAGAGGCAAACTGAAACAGCAGCTTCAGAATGGTTATAGTGCCAGGAATTCATTGCAAAATACTCATATTATTGAAGGCTATCTACACCTTTGCACTGAATTTTATTTATTGTTCATTTGCTTCCTGAATGCAAAATTAAGCAACTTTCTAAATAGTCTTCATTAAAAAGATCCTATCATTATGTCACTGTAAAGTCTGTGTAACTCCTGTACATAGCTGTTGTAACGTCTTTGGCCGCGGACCGTCGTTCTGACTTACCCTCTGACGGCTGCGCTCATGGACATGTGAGTTCTCGGCGGCATCTCCCTGTTGAGGGAAGCTGGCACTCACTTCCTGATTCAGAGACTGTCTCCTAGTGTTTTCCAGTTTCCAGTGTTACCCATTCCTGCTGCCTGTAATGTCTACATTGCCACAGGCACCCTTTCTGGACTATAGACATTGTATTGTACCTGGTTGGCCAGCTGCCTTCCCACCACACGGTATGGCCCAGTGGGTCCACACCCCGCATCGTGACAGCTACTATGCTGTTGATTCTGACATGATCTGACAGCACACTGCTCCTGGCTGTGTAGGTTCTCTCTGCTCTCCTCCCTCCACTAATATTTGATGTGCAAGCCTGAGAAAGGAGCTGGTCCAACCCTAAAACGCGTAGCTAATAGTTTTTATGTACTGCACAAAATAAATTATCTTTTAAAAAAAACAAAAACGGTATCGTGATTGGCATCCATGAGCAGCGCCGATGAAAATCCCCACCATTATCTACCTGCATTCTACATTATCCAGAGTGGGAGCAAATTTGCATGATGGCCCCCTTAGTCCGATATTCCTAGAAGACAGCCAGACCTTCATGCCAGAGAGAAATTGAGGAGGTTCTCTTCTCTTTGTGTCAGCCTTCCGTTTCATGCGGTCGACTGCCATTAGGATGGAGGATCGAGTCTGCTGCCAGATCTGCAGGAAGTCTCTAAAAGCGGAGTCAGCTGCTGGTATCTCAGAATTATCGGGCACCCTGAAAGGAATTTGTGGGTGTTGGCCGTAGACAATGAAGAACGGTGTATTCCTTGTGGACTCGCTGGTGTGATTATTATATGAGAACTCATTCCAAGGAAGCAGCTGCACCCAGTCATCATGCTGCTTGGAGATGAAGTGGCGTAGGTAGTTCTCCAAGATCTGATTGATCCTCTCGACCTGACCATTGGACTGAGGATGATAGGCTGAGGAAAAGTCCAACTTCACACCGTGGAGTCCGCAAAGGGCTCTTCAGAACTTCGAGGTAAACTGAACCCCCCGATCAGACACAATATGCTGCTGCAAGCCGTGCAGGCGGAAGATGTGTTGGACGAATAGTTTGGCCAGCTGAGGAGCAGAAGGAAGACCGGTCAGAGGAACAAAGTGGGCCATCTTCGAAAACCGATCCACCACCACCCAAACAGTACTGCATCTGACAGAGAGAGGCAGGTCCATAATAAAGTCCCTAGCTATATGCTTCCAGGGAGCATTGGGCACAGGCAATGGCTGGAGCAGACCAGCAGGTCTGGAGTGAGCGACCTTGTAGGCTGCACATACAGAACAGGAAGAAACAAAGTCCATAATGTCCTTGGGCAGCGTGGGCCACCAGAAATGACGAGCAATCAGATCCCGGGTCTTACGGGTCCCCGCGTGACCTGCCAGTCTAGAGGAGTGTCCCCAGCTGAGGATTCTTCCATGATCAGCCAGGCGCACAAAAGTCCTCCCTGGAGGAATGTCCCCAACTTGAAGGGGATTGACAGAGACAATGCAAGACGGATCAATAATGCTCTGTGGAATCTCCATGGTGTCCTACGTCTCTAAAGACCTGGACAAGGCATCGGCCCTCACATTCTTGTCGGCCGGGCGGTAATGGAGCTCAAACTAGAATCTAGTAAAGAACAGTGACCACCTGGCTTGACGAGGGTTGAGCCGTTGGGCTGTCTGGAGGTAGGTCAGATTCTTGTGGTCTGTAAAAATTAGGATCGGATGAGCTGCGCCCTCTAGTAGATGTCTCCACTCTTCCAGAGCCAATTTGATGGCCAGTAACTCCCGATCCCCAATCGAGTAGTTGCGTTCTGTGGAAGAGAAAAGCTTAGAGAAATATCCATATACCATTGACTTGCCCTTGGGACCTCTCCGGAACAGGAGTGCACCAGCACCGATAGAGGATGCGTCCACCTCCAATGAGAACTGCAGAGAGACATCCGGATGATGGAGGATAGAAGCTGATGTGAAGGCACTCTTCAGGCTGGTGAATTCGGACTCTGCCTTGTGAGTCCACACCTTGGCGATCATGCCCCTCTTAGTGAGGTTAGAGATAGGAGAAGTCAGTGAGGAGAAGTTTGGAAAAAACTGTCTGTAAAAATTGGCGAATCCCAAAAAGCGCTGTATGGCCCTCAAGCCTCTAGGGCGTGGCCATTCCAGGACAGACTTTACCTTCTCCATCTCGAGACCTCGATTCGAGACGATGTAGCCCAGGAAGGGTAGAGAATCTCTGTCAAACACGCACTTCTCTGACTTGGCGTACAGAGGATTCTCCCTTAACCGTAGCTGAACTTGACGGACATGTCTCTGATGCGTCATAGGATCTGGAGAAAAAATCAAGATGTCATCAAGATAGACCACAACACAAACATAGAGGATGTTACGGAAAATGTCATTAACAAACTCCTGGAAGACCGCGGGAGCATTACACAGGCCGAAGGGCATTACTAGATACTCATAGTGTCCATCACGGGTGTTAAATGCAGTCTTCCATTTGTCACCCTGGCGAATCCGGATTAGGTTGCAAGCCCCACGCAGGTCTAGTTTAGAAAAAATCTTGGCACCACGTATACGATCAAACAGTTCAGAGATCAGTGGCAACGGATATTTATTCTTCACCGTGATCTGGTTGAGACATCGGTAGTCAATACAAGGACGAAGAGAGCCATCTTTCTTTTTGACAAAGAAGAACCCGGCTCCTGCCGGGGAAGAAGACTTTCGTATGAAGCCCCTCTCCAAGTTCTCTTTCACATAGGCGGACATGGACAGAGTCTCAGGCAAGGAGAGAGGGTATACCCTACCACGGGGAAGGGATGCACCAGGAATCAGTTCAATAGGGCAGTCATATGCCCGATGTGGAGGCAATGTCTCCGCCTCCCTCTTTGCTGAAGACGTCAGAAAATGCAGCATACTGACCCGGCAATCCTGCCAATGACCGAGGCAGAGAAGGCTGAACCAAACGAATCTGCACCAGGCAACGGTTTTGACACTCAGGGCCCCACTGAAGAACCTCTCCAGAATTCCAGTCCAGGACTGGGGCATGCAGTCGGAGCCAATTCAGGCCCAGCAACACAGGGTTAACAGCTTTGGATAGGACATAGAACGACAGAAGTTCGGAGTGAAGAGCCCCTACTTGAAGCCTCAGCGGCATGGTCACAGCTATCATTGGGTCTGGCAGAGTTAGTCCATTTACTGAAGCAACTGTCAACAGGCTCTCCAGAGGGGTGTTGGGTAATTGAACAATGTCCACCAGATCTCTATGGATGAAATTAGCAGCGGATCCAGAGTTCAGATACGCAGAGACCTGATGCGTTCTCTCACCGGTCACTATGGTCACAGGTATGGATAATTTAGACGGAAGTCCTTTCTTACCCAAGGTTGTTACTCCTAGCAACCCTAGGCTTTGGGATCTTTGGGGACACAGGCACACAAGATGGCCACCAAGGCCGCAATAAAGACAGAGTCCAGAAGTGCATCTGCGTTGTCTCTCCTGGGTGGATAGCTTACACTAGTCCATTATCACAGACTTCTTAGGAGGATCGACATCTGAGGACAGCAGGGGTTGCTGCAAAGTAGGAGCCAGACTAGGGAGGACTCCGTCCCCACGAACCTCTTGGAAGCGTTCTCGGATCCGTATATCAATCCGGGCGGACAGAAGAATAAGGTCATCCAGGGTAGGTGGAATATCTCGAGCGGCAAATTCGTCCTTAATTTTAGGAGCCAGTCTGTAAAGGATCTGCCAGGCACTACGTCTGTGGATACTCCCAGGATTAATCAGTCGACACCTGAGGCCAGACCTCTTAGACTGACACCGGCTCCCACCAATCAGGGTGGCAGGCTCAGGAGTGGGAGAGCCTATCGCGGCCTGGTCAGTCGGAGTTAGCTCCGACCCCTGCCCATTTATACCTGCCGTTTTCTCTTCCTCATTGCTTGTTATTCTTCTTGGATTCCCGGCCCCACTGCTGCCTTGCTCCAGCCTGCTTCTGCCGTGCTTCTGCCTTGCTTCAGTTCCCGCTTATCCTGCTTCGCTTTGCCCCTGGCTTGCTTCCTGCTCCGTGCTCTGCGTTTGTATACTCCACTACATCCTGATCCTGACTGGCTCGTTCACCACTCCGTTTCCTCACGGTGTTCCGTGGGCTACTGCCCCTTCCCTTGCTTGTTCCCTGTTTGTATCCCCTTGCACTTAGTCAGCGTAGGGACCGCCGCCAAGTTGTACCCCGTCGCCTAGGGCGGGTCGTTGCAAGTAGGCAGGGACAGGGCGGTGGGTAGATTAGGGCTCACTTGTTCCCTTCACCTCCTTCCTGCCATAACACAGTCCATGCCAGAATGCAGCCACCAGGGCCTCATTGTTCCATAACAGCTCTCCCGCCAGGGTGCGGAAGTGGATGGCGTACTCACTCACTGAGGTGTCTCCTTGGCGTAGGTTAATCAAAGAGGCCGCAGCAGATGAGACCTGACCAGGCTCCTCAAACATTATACGAAAAGTTTGGAGGAAGGCTTGGAAGTCACGGGTCTCTGGTCCTTGTCTCTCCCAGATAGGGTTTGCCCATGCAAGAGCCTTGCCAGTGAGGAGAGAGATGATGAAAGTGACCATTGCGCCATCAGACGAAAATGTCCTACTATACAGTCTGAAGTGGATCTGGCACTGATTCAGAAATCCACGACAGGTACTTGCGTCTCCATCATAGCGGTCAGGAAGTGGCAAAGAAACACGTGGGTCAACACTGCCAAGAGGTGTAGTCTGAGGATCAACACTGCCAGGAGGTGTAGTAGGAGGAATGGCAGCTTGTACCTCCTGCCGACGTGCAAGAATGTTCAATGACTGAGTTGCTCCTGTCGAGACCGGAGGTCTAGCATATCCGCCCGCATCTCTTGAGACGTCATCATGGTCTTGAATCGACCAGCAGGGTACATGGCCTGAGCGTACGGTCACGAAGGGTCTGTTGACCCACTGGGCCGTACCACCTTTACAGTATGGCAGCTGGCCAACAGGGCGCATGTCAATGTCTATCGTTTGTATAGGTACCTGTGGCACCTCGGACAGTAGCAAGGCAGGTTCGGCTGGGACTAGGCAGCAGGTAGATGTCAGGTGAAGTGAAGCAGGTCAGGCATGGTATAAAGCACGGCACGACATTGGCTCAGCACAGTACTCGACCAGGATAGTATGGAATGCAGGGAACAGGAACAGGAACAGGAACACACTAGGAGACCATTGCATAGACAAACCAAGGAAACAACAACAACACTCAGGCATCAAAGCAGGGGGCTGGACCACTCTTGTAGTCCAGGGTACTCACGGCCAGATGTTCATCAAAGTCTGGAACGCGCGCACCCTACGGGATCCGGCTAAGGTGAGTGGAAGCGAGCGCTGGCGTCTCCTGAGGAGGAGGCTGGGACCAGCGCTTGCCGACTCGTGGCTGCGGCTGTCAGGGGGAGATTGGAGCTGACGGCCCGCAGCCACGGACATGACAGTCAGCACAAGGGAAAAGAGATCACTCATGGGCTGTAGAAAGATAAAGCAGCACAGGAATGATGCTGTGCTAGTACATGAGAGCTAGTGAAGACAGCAGAATCCTGGGCACACAGAATTCACATCCAGTATGTATTACTGGGAGGGACAGGCCCACATGAGAAAAGTCTGAAATTAGGAGCAGGTTGTAGAGTGCAGCCTGAATCTTAGGGCAACTTTGTTAACTCAATATCACCACTAACATATGTAAAAATAATGTTTTACTATGTCAAAAGTGTTCATAGCCTTTTATGGCAAAAGCCAGTAGTATTTTAAAGAATAATTCTCAGGTACAAGGTTTAGTGCAAGTATATTATAGTATACATGGAGCCTGATATCCTTAGTCCTCCAAAGTATGGAAGTAGAAATCTATACCCATATCAAATTTACATGCAAGAATGTAACTTGGAGACATGTACACTGCCCCGGGTGCTAGGCGCCGGTGGGAAGGGGGTTACCAACAAGTCACTCTGCTTTGGCCAGGGTATTTGCATTCAAGACTAGGGCACTAATCTCTCGGTGAAAGAAAGCCTAGCTACAACTGTTGTGAACACATTGAAAAACATGGTGTGTAGGCGTAATTCCATATTCATGAAGCTCCTGCGTCTCATTCACCAAGCTTTTTGGACACTTTTATTGAGAAAAGTGGTGAAAAACAATGCAAAGCCTGGCTTGGTGATGTTTTTCCCCTGCAACAGATTTATCCCCTGTTGATAAATCTGTTGCGCCCTGCATGGAGAGGAACGACAGGTCTGCTGTTTTTGTATGATGTGCCAGAAGTGATAAATCTGTCCCATAGTGTTAGGTCACTTAGCAAAAAACTTATATAAGTACATGTTAACTTATCTCTCAGTCTGAAATTCAAAACTTTACTATAGTTGGGATCTTTTATTTGAATGCGCATTCACTATTATACAGGAAGTCATGTTATATTACACTTTTGATTACATTGTTAGGGCTCATGCACATGGCCATATTCAGGATCTCTATCACAGGGATCCCGAATAAAGATGTCAGAAGTTTTGATCGCTGGGGGTCTGAGCACTGAGACCCTCACCGATCGCTAAAACGAAGCGGCAGAAGTACTCGTGTGAGTTCTGAGCCACTTCGTTACTGTTCAGCTTTTCTCGGAATGCCGATGTAGCGGTGTACGGGTCCATAGACTTTCTATTGCGTCTGTACACCAACTGCTCGGCTTTCCGAGAAAAGCCGAACAGAAAGCAAGGGCTCAGCGCTCACAGGAGCTCTTCTGCTGCTTCATTTTAACGATCGGTGGGTGTCTCAGTGCTCAGACCCCACCAATCAAAACGAGAGGAGGAATAACAACAAAAACATTATGTATACGAAAATACAAAAATTAAAAGACTACTGATGGGGCCACAGAGATGGACAAAGGGCCAAAAGCTACAAAGAACAGACAGGGAACCAATCAGAATAATGTATGAATGTGATCGGATAAGAACCCAGACAACACCAGTCATAACATGTCTGTGGCTCATACCTAATAAAATATAATCAATAGGTAACCCGAATTAGAATATAAATAGTAATGATGTACAAAAAAGGCCACTTGAATCAAGATCAGCCACAGTATCTGGCAAACAGATAGACAAATAGATTATATATATGTAACACACTATAGCAGTGAACCCAGAAGGTGGATAGGTATGTAAACAAACAAGCAAAAAGACCTTACGCTAGGAATATCTAGTGTAGCAGTGTGGCTACTAAAGGGCAGGATATGGGCCCAGAATGTTATATTCAAAAGGAAAGTTACAAGAAAAAGTGTCCTTTCTCCTAATTTATTAGGCAAGAAACCTGGAAAAATGTCTGGGTTGCTGGAGTGGAAGAAAATTTCCACTCCGTCTTTAGGACAGTCCAGGCTTTAGGCTGCCTTGTGAGTCTCATTAGCTGCCAGCTGTGAAGGCCCCTTTAAGAAAGGTGTGATATATTCACACAATGCTCCCAGTCTGGGGAAGACAGGCATTGCCAGCCTGTGAGAGTCAAAAGTTCTGGTAAGAACACACATTTGTTGTGAGGTGCTGGGCAGAAGGCCTTTCATCCTGATAGGCTGGACGGCCTAGGGTTTATTTTTAACTGTTTTATAAAACCGCTTTTCATGTATTAAGACAATAAAGCTGGTTTTAGCCAGTTTCAAACCGAATACACTGTGTTGGAGTGAAAATGCTTTAGTGTGCCAACCATCTCACCCTGGAGATTGCGATCCTGTGATCTAGCTTACTCCAAGTTGTCACACTAGTCATAGAAAAATATAAAAAGCGTAATAGCTATTGATAAAGCAGCCTATAAAAAATATGGAGAACAATAAAGAGGTCTGAAAAACAGTAGCCAGAAGCTGAAGCAAGAACAAGGGATTATCTTTAGACCTACTGAGAGGTGAAAAATACCTCGACGCGCATTTCGTTGACCTGCAACTTCATCAGGAGAAAAATGAAACTAAAATAGAGGGGCCTATTTATAGGAAGAAGAGCTGAACCTACTACCTGATCGCAGTCCAAATCGGCGCGAATCCACCATAACGGACAAGCTGCATGCCTGGAACACACACAAAATAATGTAAAATTATGAAAAATAAATTAAAAATAAATATAAAAAAATAAAAACAATAAAAACCAAAAGTGAAAAATATGAAAAAACTTAAATGTTATGCATAAACAATATAGACAAACATTTATATTTAATCTACCAATATAAAGAAAATATACATAAGTGTAATCATAAGACCTACAAAAATATGTAGGTAAATAAGTACTACACCCCAAGCTATACAGTAGGAACAAGAGTAAGTGGTGTATTGTGCTAAAAAAAAAAAAGAAAGATTATATATATTAGATAAAACAAATACAAAAAAAGGTGTCCCACAATGGTGAAATGTTATACAGGTGACCTGCAACATACAGCACATAGTGTAATGTACAAACAGTTCTACCATCCATAATAACATCAAGTACTAAAACATAGTAACACTAATCACATAAAAGAATAGCACATAATTGCAAATTAAATTGTGAAATTATTTTTAAAAAAATTCAGATTTTTTCGAAACTCTTCAGAGCGTTGCTTGATATTAATGATAAGGAAACAATTTTATGGTCGTGAAGATCAGGACTGGAAGTCTATTGATTAGTTGGTACCAGTGAACGTAGGGACAGCTCCACAACTACCAGAAGATACTAAAAACATATATAAAAAAGAGAAAATTTAAATCAAAACAAAATATGCCCCAAGCTAAAATTTACGCTATTCAAGGAAGGGTTCGAAGTTGACAGCTTCATTAAGGCCAAGCGGGGCCACTGTTTTCAAAAGAACAATTCAACGTGTTTATTTTTTGACAAGAGCTTTTTTGATGTCACCACCTCAACATCCAAGGCGCACATCGTCAAACCTTTAAACCTCTAGGGTCACTAGAATGCCATTCACGAAAATGTCGAAGTATTTGTTGTAATTTATAAAAGTCTTTCGCATTAGCAGCATTAGCAGCAGCTGAAATTTTCCTAACATGTTCCAAGACTCTCACTTTAAAGGTTCTTGTTGTCATACCTATATAAATCAAATTGCAAGGGCAGGTCACAAAATAAATTACCGCCTCGGTATTGCAATTGATATGATGTACAATCTTGTACTCCCTATCCCTAGCTGAGTTATAAAATGCGAAGGACCTTTCCATAAATTTACAAGCAACACAATTGTCGGATGAGAATCAACCCCATCTGGGGTCTCGGCTTCCAAAACAAAATCTTTCAATTTTAGGGACATAATGACAAGCTGTCAAAATGTCAGATAGATTACGTTGCCTGTGCCAGGTGATGGTAGGATAATCGGTTATATTCTCTGCTAAAACCCTATCAGTAAGAAGGTTAGGCCAATGTTTCTCCAACTCAGATCTCATAGCCGACCATTGAGAATTAAAAGTAGTAATGAATCTAACTTTTTGAGAGTCATTATCTTTTTCTTTACGATTATTCTACTTACCAGTAGAGAATTGCGGGAAACATGTTTAGCTCTCTTATATTTTTTTGGCAATATCCTTTCAACTGTATCCCCTCACTAGGAAACTTGTACAAAGTACAGAGAATTGATGTTCAAACTTCAGATTATTGGAGCAGATTCTACTCATGCACAGAAATTGACCCACTGGAATAGCTTTTTTCACTTTGGGGTAATGAGATGACGTCGCGTGAAGAATAGTTGGTGGCAGTGGACTTTCTATAAACATCGGTAGATAAAAAACCGTCCTTGTCAACCTCTATGAGGACATCCAAAAATGTGATATTATATCGACTAAACTTCCAAGTTAGATGGATATTCAAATTATTGAAGTTAAACCTTTGGACAAAGTCCAACTGCGACGTGGAGCCCAGCCAGCTGAAAAATATCTCATCGATATACCTCGACCATGAAACCACTGCAACATGTCCTTGGGAATTAAGAACTATATCGCCACTTATTGATTATATTTTATTAGGTATGAGCCACAGACATGTTATGACTGGTTTTGTCTGGGTTCTTATCAGATTCACATTCATACATTATTCTGATTGGTTCCCTGTCCGTTCTCTGTAGCTTTGGGCCATCTGTCCATCTCTGTGGCCCCATCAGTAGTCTTTTTATCCTATAGTTTATATTATATTTTATTCATATATTATGTATTATGCACTAATAAAGATAATTTTTGTATTTTTATATACATACTGTTTTTGTTGTTATTCCTGTTTTCTTTGTGGTGGGTATTGTATAGGTTCTGCGAATTCCACGCCCTTTATTTATGGCGGTTTAATATAGGTTTTCTATGTCATAGTGACATGTCAGAAGTTTTGATTGGTGGGGACTGAGCACTGAGACCCCCACCGATCGCTAAAACGAAGCTGCAGAAGTGCTCATGTGAGTGCTGAGGCGCTTGCTTACTGTTCGTCTATTATCGGAAAGTCGAGCAGTTCGTGTACGGACTCAATAGAACGTCTGTGGGCCCGTACACCAATATGTGGTAAGTTTAGATGGCACCAGGTTTTTGAAGGTGGGTGCATAGATAGGGGCCCAACCCACTATAGACTGTAGTAAGTATTGTGCACACCAGTGGAGATAGATTTGCAAATAACATTATTTTTATTTCTTATAGGTAGAGCGGATGACCGCTATTGAAGGTGCCTTCATTAGATGTGATCAGCTCTAACTTGCGCTGTCACGCCAACTAACCAGTGTAAGGAAGTGCTTGACAAAGGTCTATGTTTGGACTGAAATGTTGCATCCTGGTATAAGAAATAAGAAGAATTTTACTTGAAAAAATCTATCTCCATTGGTGGGTCCGTACACCGCTACATCGGCTTTCCGAGAAAAGCCGAACAGAAACAAAGTGGCTCAGCAGTTACACGAGCACTTCTGCAGCTTTGTTTTAGCGATCGGTAGGGGTCTCAGTGCTCAGACTCCCAGAGATCAAATCTTCTGACATATCACTCTGACATGTCAGAAGTTTGTTGAACGTTTAACATTAAAATTTTTATAAAACAATAGGTAATTTTCTGATAACACCTTTCCCTTTAAAAAAAAGTCTTCGACAGTTTGAAGGAGTGCACAACCAAAATTAAAGCAGTCACTACTCCCAAATGTACAATACAAAAAACAAGGTTGGTCAGCACAGCCTAACAAAATTAAATAATTATGCACGTGGAAATACGCTGTGTCTACAAAGAAAACAGAACAAAGAAACAAGCAACAGAACCGTGGAGCACCAAGACATACGGAAACATGCAGGGTTACTTAAAAACCATGTGAGCTGTATTCGGGATCCCTGTGATAGAGATCCTGAATTTGGTCGTGTGCATGAGCCCTAACAATGTAATTAAAGGTGTAAAATAACATGACTTCCTGTATAATAGTGAATACACATTCATATATAAGTTAGTATTGTCTGGGTTCTTATCCGATTTACATTCATACATTATTCTGATTGGTTCCATATCTGTTCTCTGTAGCTTTTGGCCCTTTGTTCATCAGTAATCTTTTTCTCCTATAGTTTATATTATATTTGATTTATATATTATGTACTAATAAAGATAATTTTAGTATTTTTTTTATATACATACTGTTTTTGTCGTTATTCCTCCTCTCTTTTTGGTGGGTATGTCACTATGACATGTCAGAAGTTTGTTAAACATTTAGTTTCCCTTTAAGCATATTTTTAAGGAATTTTTTGTTTTTTATTATTATTTTCTATGTAATTATTTTTCTGTACAAAACAAATGTGTTTGCCACCTCTGAAAAAAGTAATAGTTGACTCCTACATAATAAAAGGAGAGGGGGCAAATTCTGGTGGTACCTACTGCTTCTTTTTATTTTGTAATTACAGTTAGGTCCAGAATTATTTGGACAGTGACACAATCTTCATGATTTGGGCTCTGCATGCCACCACATTGGATTTGAAATGAAACAACTGAGATGCAATTGAAGTGTAGACTTTCAGGTTTAATTCAAGGGGTTAAACAAAAATATCCTGTGAAACATTTAGGAATTTCAACCATTTTTCTACATAGCCACCTCATTTCAGGGGCTCAAAAGTAATTGGACAAATTAACATTACCATAAATAAAATATATATTTTTAATACTTTGTAGAGAATCCTTCACAGGCAATAACTGCCTGAAGTTTGGAACCCATGGACATCACCAAACGCTGGGTTTCCTCCTTTGTGATGCTTTGCCAGGGCTTTACTGCAGCAGTCTTCAGTTGTTGCTTGTTTGTGGGTCTTTCTGCCTTAAGTTTTGTCTTAAGCAAGTGAAATTCATGCTCGATCAGGTTGAGATCTGGTGACTGACTTGGCCATGGCAGAATATTCCACTACTTTGCCTTAAAAAAAACTCCTGGGTTGCTTTCGAAGTTTTGGTTCATTATCCATCTGTACTGTGAAGCGACGTCCAATCAACCTTGCTGCATTTGGTTGAATCTGAGCAGAAAGTATATTTTTGAACACCTCAGAATTCATCCGGCTGCTTCTGTCTTCAGTCACTTCATCAATAAACACTAGTGACCCAGTGCCTTTGGCAGCCATGCATGCCCATGCCATCACACTGCCTCCACCATGTTTTACAGAGGATGTGGTGTGCTTTGGATCATGAGCCGTTCCAAGTCTTCTCCATACTTTCTTTCTCCCATCATTCTGGTACACGTTGATCTTAGTTTAATCTGACCAAAGAATACTGTTCCAGAACTGGGCTAGCTTCTTTAGATGTTGTTTGGCAAAGTCTAATCTGGCCTTTCTATTTTTGAGGCGGATTGATTAATGGTTTGCACCTTGTGGTGAACCTCTGTATTTGCTCTCATGAAGTCTTCTCTTTATGGTAGACTTAGATACTGATACACCTATTTCCAGGAGAGTGTTCTTCACTAGGGTAGATTTTGTGAAGTTGTTTTTCTCCCCATGGAATGGATTCTGCAATCATCCACCACTGTTGTCTTCTGTGGACATCCAGGCCTTTTGGAGTTCACAAGATCACCAGTGCGCTCTTTTTTTTTTCAAGAATGTACCAAACTATTGATTTGGCCACTCCTAACATTTGTGCTATCTCACTGATGGATTTCTTAATTCTTTTCAGCCTAACGATGGTCTGTTCCACTTGCATTCAGAGCTCCTTTGACCTCAAGTTGTGGGTTCACAGCAACAGCTTCCAAATGCAAATGCCAAATCTGGAATCTACTCCAAACCTTTTACCTGCTTAATTGATGATGGATTAATGAGGGAATAGCCCATGCAGCCCATTAAATAGCTTTTGAGATAATTGTCCAATTACTTTTGGTCCCTTGAAAAAGAGACAGCTACATATTAAAGAGCTGAAATTCCTAAACCCCTCCTCAAATTAGGATGTGAATACCCTCAAATTAAAGCTGAGAGTCTGCACTTTAAGCCCATATGGATTATATAACTGTATATTCAATATGGTTCGGTAAACAGCTAAAATGCCAAAACTTGTGTCACTGTCCAAATAATTCTGGACCTAACTGTAAATAGGAACTGGTAAAGTATAAAGCTTTCCTTTATCCATTTTAAACAGTAAAAATGATATTCACAAAACAGTGTGCATATTATGGAATGAATTGCTATTGAGGGGTCGTCCAGTTCAGAAATATAATTTTCATAAACCCTATTATGGAATTGTGAGTTAAAGGGGGGGCCTTCTATTCAGGATCCTCATGTCTTGGCCAGATTGGAGATTGATTACAAAGACAATCTTTCCTGTTAGTGGATTTGTCCTGTATTACACAGACAAACCATTGATTTGAGTGGGTACTGCACAATGCTTATCGCTAGGGTTTCAAAACAGATTGCAGCTGATCAGTAGGCATCCCAACAGGGGACACTTTGTGATCAGTTTATTGTCAAGTGAACCTTCTAACAAGTATGGATTGTCCAAAGCTGAGAACTCCTTTAACCACACAAGTAAATTACTACTACCTATTATATCCAAGATCTTTGTGGATAAATGAAGGTGTGCATATGTTGACCTGTAAGTCCATTGACAATTTTGCGAATATATGCTGTTACACAATGATACATCTAGTAAATGACCTCCCGTACAAGCAGCATATATTCTGCCTATGAAACCAGTGACTTTTAAAAGAATCTTTTCTGTTATATTATGCATTGCAAGCTTAATTTGAAAACCGCTCAAAGTACTACCAATAATACAGAACCTGTATCTTTCTTACAAAAATATATTTTGGTTGTCTACGATAAAACAGAATGGATTAAGACTTCCATACTTCAGAAAGACCTGACCTTTATATTCACTGCTTAGTTGTTGCCACCCCGACGAGTCTCGGATTTATAGCTGTAGAAAGCAATAATGTTTTCATGATCTGTTGCCAGAATACAGGTGAGAACTTGATAAGCAATCTTTTATCAATTTAGGTATCTGTCTGGCTTACAGAGCACATAGACAAAGCGATTGTGAAAAGAATAGATTAAATGGATATGTATTTTAAAAATCTGATTTTAAACAGATTTTTGCAGTAAAAATCTGTATATCTAACACAACATATCTGAATTTTTTTTTTTCTTGAAACTTTTAGGATGTTGCTCTGTGTATATATGCTTCGCTGCTTGTAAAAAAAATCCCAGTGTGGGATTGAAATGTCGCACTATGTAAATTGAATTTTTCACTTACTCTGGGAGTGCTGCAAGAATTTATTTCTACTATTGAAGATCCTTGGATCAGAATCATTTGCTGGCACCCTAATCATTTATTGTATTTTTTTTTTTAGAGTACAGCTGCTTTCTTTTAACTATATATAGAGATGTGCGCTGGTGTATGTGGAGTCCTGATGAAGGACATGGAATCATCCCAAATCTTGCATTATGTAAATGCTTAATATGTATGTAAAGTCAAGAACTTATATATTGTATAAGTTGTGCTAACATACCTGAAAAGTCGAAGAGAAGAGAAACCTCTTCTCTCTGCCATTAACCCCATGAATGCTGCAAATAAAGCTGATTGCGGCGTTCAGAGTAAATAAGAGGAGTGGGGACTGACCTTTGGTTTGCTTCACAGAAAATCCCTGTGACGCGATCAAAGCCCATAACTTGTATGGCCAGACAGCCCATGGTCCACTGAAGGACCTCAGGGCTGTCTCAACATATTTCCTGTTGTTAGGGCATACTGAGGTATGCCGTAACAACTGCCTGTGTACAATCAGTATATAAATATATGCCAGTACATTACAGTTAAAAAATTTAAATTCAAATAAAAATCACTTTATGGGATTTAAAAAAAGGTTAAATTGATGTAAAAAAATAATAATGTTAAATAAAAAAAAAAGTAAAAAAAATACATAGAAATACAAATTTTTTACAATAAGTAAACTTTTTAAAATCTAAGTCCCAAAACTTGAAATAATATAGACATATTTGGTATCGCCATAACCGTAACAATCTGAATAACAAATGTATAACATGATTTATGATGATCAGTGTATGGTGCAAAAAAATAAAAAATATTAAAACTGCAGTGGAACTGCTTTTTTTTCTGCATTTTCGCCAAAATAAAAATGTATATAAATTGAGGGGGCGTGGCTAGCGGAGCAAAGGAGTGGACGCTTCTGGAGGGAGCTCCGTATATATTATACATCTACCCCAGTCCAACGGAGAAGAGGGGTTTTTCCACCCAAATAAACAAACCGGAGAGGGACAATGAGTGCATCCTTGCTCCAAGGAGCTTTTTAGAGCGGCCGAAACAGATTTTACTGCCGCGGCCTAGAAACGACCTGAGACCGGGGAGTAAATTTAAGACCGCACCCAGCCGGCCAGCCGGAAGCGCCGGAAAGCGGACACGCAGCTGAAATAACAACAGGATCACCCTGTCATCGCCCGTCTTGCCTCATCTCAGCTCAGGAAAGCTGTCAGGTACTCATAAAGCCATTAGGCCTACGGCAGCCTCGCTCCAATTAGAAGCCGGGAACTAGATTTATTAAGAGAAAGAAAAGGGAGAGAGAAAAAAAACAAAAAACCCTCAGGCCATTAGACTGGAAGTGTTTACCTCCCAGAGACATAGGACTTAGCTCAATGTAAGAGCAAGGTGAATACATCCCCCTAGGAATAAAATATTTCGAGCACAAACATAAAGGTTTAACTGTGTCTTAATACCTGAATATCCATACATAGATTTATAACTTTGAACAACAAGAAAAATCAAGGTTCTTAACCTGCTAGACCATATACCTACTGACTAACTACATGGTCCAAACATCTGGACGCTTTTGAAATACCGCACCCAGGACTTGAATTAAAAAACAAACTCACTACACAAACCAATTAACGATTGGACCCTAATAAAACTGGCCTGCAGCTCCAAAAGACATTACCTTAGAGGAATCCCAGAACATGTGTTAATACAGGACTTCTGAAATGCCTTAATCACATAATACCTTCTTCCAGCAAGTTGAAAAAGGGGAATACAGATCACAATGGGCAAACCCATAAAAGGTTCAAATGAAGAACAAGCCAGGACTGGTAAAACCCCCAAAAGAAATCACTAATGTACTCACACATATATTCAACGAACTTCTGGGGAAAGAAGGAAATAATTACGTAGGTCTTGAAAGAGCTCACAGAGTTTTTAGACCCGGATCTGTTGGACCAGACAAACCAAGAGACATTCTTTGTTGCTTACAAAGCTTCAAAATGAAAGAGGAAATACTGCACAAAGCAAGATATGCTAGGAAAATAGAATACGAGGAATGCGAAATTGTCATAGTTCAAGACCTCTCCAAACTGACTTTGGACCTAAGACGGCAATTACAACCTCTAACCAAAACACTAAGAGAGAGAGAGAAACATTCCATACAGGTGGATGTTCCCCTTTGGCCTTGCTATATCTCTACACAATAAAACACTGACCATCAAAACACCAGATGACTTGGAATTTGTTCTCAACAAATTAGACCTCTCTCATCTACAAATACCAGACTGGACTCGTCCAGAAGATCAATTCAACTTTCCACAACTTCCAAAACAAGACAACTGGGAAACAGCTACCCCAAAGAAAACAAAGAAGATGAAAAAGACCGACCCAGAAGTTTGGAAAACTCAGAAGAGATGAGGAAAATAATTAGAAGACTACTTTAATATCCTTTTTCGAAATTAAATTGATAGTGTAATATCTGTATGTTTATTATACTTCTTTAGACTTGCTGGAAGAATTTGGTTCTGGAATGTAAAATGACCTCTCTTGCTATGCTATGCAAACTTTTTCAGGTTTAGATTCCGTAACCCCCCCCAGGAAATTTGATCTATGCTATAAACCCCGGTCGAGATTGGAATGATTTCCAATAGATCTTTATCGGCAGCATATTTTTGTTGGATATATACAAATATACCAATAATCATACGTTCACCCTATCTAAAACACACCCAATTGTTTAAGATGTGTTTAATTCTTGTTATTACTATTTTGTCTCTGCTGAATTTTACTATTAGAACAAGTCATATGTACTACTTAAATAATGGCTGAACTTAAAATAGCTACGTACAATGTTAAAGGCATCAATGTCCCTAATAAGAGACTCCAAATACTGCAATTCTTAGAAAAGGAAAAAATAGACATAGCCTTTCTACCAGAAACCCACTTTAAAAAAAATTATACCCCATAACAAAAAATAAAATCTTAAAGGATCATAAAAGATCTAAGGGTGTTGCCATCATCATTAACAAAAAAGTTCCCTTCACCTGTAAAGATGTGTTATTGGATACTGAAGATAGATATGTTCTTTTGAAGGGGAATATATTTGGTAGAATATTCACATTAGCAAATCTATACGTGCCTAATAATAACCAAGAGAAGTTCATCAAACAATTGATGCAAAAACTGGAACAATTCAAGGAAGGTGAATTGATTCTAGGCGGCGACTTTAATATACCACTTTAACCCTCATTAGACACTTCTAACAACAGTTCATCAATTTCATATAAAAAACTTAAAGGGAATGTGTGTCGCTAGAATTTTTTTTATTTTATTTTGTTAAACAGTTATTATATACATGATTAGACATTGCTCTAATTTTTTTAATTTTTCCACAAGTCAGGAAATATTATAAATTAGATTCTAATTTATAACATTTCCCTGTGCTGGTCACTAGAGGAAGCAATTCCCAAAATTGCAGCATTGGCATGTGGTAAAGCAACCACATTGCTTTATGCTGCAAAATTTGAGAAGACACACTCCCTCTAGCGTCCTCAAACAATCCCCCCTCCTTTATCCTGGCTAGTGCCAGGAGAAAGGAGGGGATTGAATGTTCAAACATCCTACACTGTGTGTCGCCATTTTTTGAGCGAATACACAGTGTAGTAGGCTTACATACAGTGGTAATCACACACTAAAACACGAAAATACACAAACATAACTTACCTGCTCCTGCCGCCGCCGCTCCCTCCGGTCCGTCTGCTCCGTCCGCTCCTAGTGCTTGCTTCTAATCACATGTCCGGAAGCCGCCACCGGAAGTAGTCATCTTACTGTCCGGCCGCGGCTTCCGGTCCACAAGAAAATGGCGCCGGATGTCGCTCGGCCGAACACCTTCCATTTGGACTGTGTGGGAGCGGCGCATGCTCCGATCCCATACAGACGGTGTACACCAAAGTGAATGCGAACAGCTTCTGTTCACATTCTCTATGGGGATGTATGTGCCGTATTCCATCTCTGTATGTGTCGTTAATCGACACATACAGAGATGAAAAAAAAAGTGAAGAAAAAGTTAGAAAAAAAAAAAGTAAAACACAAACACACAAATAAATAAAATGTATTTAAATAAAACACTAAAAACAAATTGATCTAAAAATTTTTTTTTCGCGACACCCTTCCTTTAAATCTATAAAAAAATTACTTGCCGAAGCTCATTTGGTAGACACATGGAGAATTAAATATCCCTCTAGCTGAGATTATTCATTTTATTCTAGAAGTATTCTAGAATAGACTACTTATTTGTACCTCATTCTATTATCAACACAATAACGCAAGTAAAATATGGTTCTATCACATAATCGGACCATGCTCCGCTTTTGTTACTTCTTTCTTTCTCCAAAAAACAAAATAGCAATTATCTTAACTGGAAACTAAACGACAGTTTGCTCACCAATAAAGAAGATAAAACCTACATACTTTCACGTATAAAAGACTATTTCCTAGACAACTGTCCAGATAACATATGTAACTCGAATACCTGGGAAGCTCATAAAGCAGTAATCAGAGGCTTTCTAATTGAACTAGGCTCTATGAAAAAAAAAGAAACAAACAAACAAATTACAAACATTTTAGAAAAAATAAAAGTATTGGAATTGAAACATAAGAAATCACTATGTATAAAATCAGAAAAGGAACTATTCAAATTGCGTGCTGAACTGAAGGAGCTACTGAACACGAAAAAAACTTCTACTGATTACGAAAAAAACTTCTACTTCGCAAAGTTCAAAAGGTACATGAACGCAGACAAATGTGGAAAGAGACTAGTCAACTTAATTAGAAAAGAACATTCAAATACATTTATACCAAAAATAAAAGATAAAAGAAACAAACTACTACATACAACGGAAGACATATCTAGGGAATTCTGTGCTTTCTATTCAGAATTATACCACTTAAAAAACCAAGATCAAACACTGATTAAAAAAACTGATCAAATAAATAAACTAGTTGATAATATAACCCTTCCTCACATCTCAGAAACTCAAAGTCAAATATTAACCTTTACTTTCACAAAACAAGAAATAGAGAACGCTATAAATAATAGCCCAAAAGGTAAAAGCCCAGGTCCGGACGGGTACTCTATGTCATACTATAAAATATTTAGAGACACTCTATCCCCCTTTCTTGACACAGTATTTCAACACCATAGACTTAAATAATCCCTTCTGTAAAGAGTCACTAACCTCTCATATTACCCTAATACCTAAAGAAGGAAAAGACCCCACTCTCTGCGGTAATTACAGACCCATGTCTTTGATAAATAATGATGTAAAACTTTTTGCAAAAAATAATTGCAAATAGAATTAAACAATTTCTACCAAACATAATTAATCTAGAACAAGTGGGCTTCACACCAGGCAGGGAAGCTAAATATAACACAGTTAGAATTCTGAATGTGATTCAAGTAGCCCGGAGCAAGAACGTTCTTATTGCTCTGCTGGCTACTGATGCCGAAAAGGCATTCGATTGAGTAGACTGGTTGTTCCTAAAATTGACACTACAAAAATTTGGCCTTCCACCTACATTTATAAACAAAATTATGGCTTTGTACAAATATCCTTCCCGCAAAACTCAAAATAAACGGAGAATTCTCACCCCAATTAGAAATAAAGAACGGCACAAGACAAGGTTGTGCATTGTCTCCATTGTTATAATAATGACCATGGAAGTCCGAGCCCAAATGATTATGGAAAACAGGGGGATCACTGGACTTTTGTGTAATAAAGTAGAACACAAGACTGCCACATTTGCAGACGATATGTTAATAATTTTATCCAATCCAAGAAAATCTATTAAAGCCCTATTACAGGAGTTCAAAATATTTGGAGAAGTTTCAAACTTCAAAGTTAATACAACAAAATCAGAATTGCTAAACATAAACATAGACCCCCCAAAAGTGGAAGTAAATGTCTAAGTACCTCCCCTTTAAAAACAACTGTTCTCACATTACATACCTGGGTACGAAGATTAACAATTCTTATAAAGATCTCTTTGATTTAAATTATAAGCCACTGTTAACTAAGATGGAAGCGGATCTGGAGAAATGGAATATTCTACCAATCTCGTGGTTCGGAAGAAATAACATCATAAAAATGGTAATACTACCGAAAATACGTTATAAGTGCTAGCAATTGACATCCCTTTGACATTTTTCAATAAACTTAAAAAGATTATAACACAATTTATATGGCGAGCTAAAGGACGTAGAATTAAATACTCAACATTCGTAAAAAACAAAAAAGCAGGTGGAATTGGTCTACCAGACATAGAAAATTACAAAAACGCTGTCCACTTATGCAGATGTATGGAATGGCAAAGCTCTACAAAATGCAAGTTCTGGGTCAAACTCGAGCTGAGTTTACTAAAAATTAAAGTTGAAGATATCATATGGCCAACACCTTATAATAGATTCAAATATTCTGATATACTTAATCCTTTGACTAATCAAACTATTAGAACATGGTACAAACTGAACAAAAAACATCATTTTATACCTAATATATGTATTCACACACCAATCTATTATCTGATACCGAATAAACTCAAAAAAAATGAGAAGGAATTATCCACAAACTCGAAAGAAGCTTTACTCCCAGCAAATAAATTTATTCTAAACAAAAAACTGATTACGTTGGAAGAAATGGAAATCACATATGTTGGATGAGCAGACATTCAATATAATTGTCGAATCAATTAAGGCTTTCCTGCCTGATATTCTAGATACAAGTACAGTTAATTTGTTCACTAACTTTTACTCCTCTAAGATTGTTCCCCAAAAGGCAGTTTCAAAAATTTACCAACTTCTCATCGCTAATTCAGAAATACCCTCATTCATGACAAAATGTGAAAGAGAATTGGGTAAAATGTGCACTAAGGAACAGACAGACCGAATTTTAAAAAACTCTCAGTCCATTTCCAGTTCTACAAAAATACAAGAGCTAAATTATAAAGTAATAGCACGTTGGTACAAAACGCCAGAGCTTCTGAACAGAATAGATCCTAACCAAAGCCCAATATGCTGGCACTGCAAAAAAGAAACAGGGAATATGTCACACATCTGGTTTAATTGTGATCTAATCAAGCCATTCTGGGAAAAAATAGAAACAATCATAAACACTGTTGAAGATGACAAAATCACTTTGACATTAGAATTAGTAATCCTGAATCTGGACATGTCCTACCGGATCATAAACCCCAAATCCTTAATTCCCCATCTTTTAAATGCAGCAAAACTTATAATTGCTAGACACTGGAGGGAGACAGATACACCATCCATCTCGGAATGGATTGACGAGGTCTGTTCGGTACAGTCATTCGAAAAAACTAAATGGTCAATCGAACAAAACCTAGATAAATATTACAGAACTTGGGATAGATACCCAGAACACAGATACTTTGTCTAACATGATGGGATAGATCACATTACAAACTTTCAAACCAAAATTAAATTAGTGCCAGTAACGAAATATGTATAACTTGAAGTACACGTAACTTTATATGGAACTTATATAAGTTGCTTTCTGATTTCAATATAATACAGAAGAGACAACTGTTAATTGTTATTGTGTTTCTTTGTATTTGCTTATGTTGTACCCCTGATCCTCATCCAGGGGCGTAACTAGGAAAGACTGGGCCCCATAGCAAACTTTTGAATGGGGCCCCCCCTCCCCTGGGTGTCACACAACCCCCCCTTGTAGATAGTGCCTTTTTTACAGCCCCCCCTGTAGATAATGCCATACAGCCCCCTCTGTAGATAGCGCCATACATCCCCCTGTAGAGAACGCCATACAGCCCCCCTGTAGAGAACGCCATACAGCCCCCCTGTAGGGAACGCCATACAGCCCCCCCTGTAGAGAACGCCATACAGCTCCCCCCTGTAGGGAACGCCATACAGCCACCCCCCCCTGTAGGGAACGCCATACAGCGTCCCCCCTCCCAAAAAAATGCGACCTACAGTGTGTCCTACAAAATACATGTATCCCCTCTCCACAGGATCTCCACAGGATAGGGGATACATGAGTGATCGCTGGCAGCGATAGGGAGAACGGGGGACTGAAAGTCCCCTGAACTTCTCCATGACAAACCTCTGACTTCCGGCGTCTGCGCAGCTCAATAAAAATGAAAGGAGCGCTGGTCACGCATGCACACAAGCACGACCGGCGCTCCATTAATTTCTACGGAGCTGCCGATACAGACCCCGGAAGTCCGAGGTTTGTGATGGAGAACTTCAGGGGACTTTCAGTCCCTCGTTCTCCCTATCAATGCCAGCGATCACACATGTATCCCCTGTCCTGTGGAGAGGGGATACATGTCTTTTGCTCTATTTTGCGCCTTCAGGACCAGACACCGTTTAGCCATTTTTAGCACGTGTTAGTTAACATTTATATATATGAATGGCATAAAAACAAAGTTTAAATGTGATCATACTTGGTCAGACCGTTGTATTGTCATTTATATGTTTTGTTGTCATAGAGACGTGTTTTTTTGTATGTTTTTGTATGTATTGTATGTTTTTTTATGTGTTTTAAATCTTCTTGTATGACAACAAAACATATAAATGACAATACAACGGTCTGACCAAGTATGGCCACATTTAAACTTTGTTTTTATGCCATTCATATATATATAAATGTTTTTAGACATGGGATGTGATCCTCTAAGTGAAGAATTTTATGTTAGCATCGCTACCTATGATTTTCCTCTTACGATCTCAGTTAGCGTAAATATGGAGTATCTTAATAACATGTTTTCGTACGGCCTTTTATTCATATTCTTTTCTAGTCTAGACTAAACAATTTATTTTAGATGTAATTTTTCACATGTCCATTGTATGTTTTTTTATGTGTTTTAAATCTTCTTGTATGTTTATTGTGAACACAATGATTTGCCGTAACCCGCCTTCCATTTTGACCTCTAACCTAACCCGGTAGTCATCCGGTTCTTCTGGGTTATATAAACAGTGAATCCTTTCTGAATGATTACTTGTACCCTGACCTGACGAAGAGGCCGGTACGGCTTCGAAACACCTAATTTGTTGTTGTTTTATGTACAATTAAAATCCATTATCTTCACACGGCTGCGCCCTTGGATCTTTCCGTTCTCTTTTCTGTTCTCTCTTACTGAATTCGTTCAGCGGAGTTTGTGTGCTCCAAACCTCCGGATCGGAAACTGTGGCTGCAACCGGCTCTTATAAGGGCATTTTGAACACGTCACTTTGGGATGTTGTGCTCCTAGCATATTATCACCAGGTCAGTATATTTGACCTCCTTTTTTTCCCTGTTATCATACAGATTCAGGCACGATGTGCGCTTTGTTTCTATTTTTATCTTCATAGTGCAATCATAATACTAAGCAGCCACACCCCTGATGGATGATAGGTGTGCCAGTTGCTGCTCATCAGTTGGTTTTTAACTTGCCCTTGTATCAGTAAGTATGGCCTTTTTCTGTGATTTTAAGTAGATTTGATCCCATCTTCTGTGATTTGCTTCCTCTGTATTGTCAATAGTATTGCCATATTTGTTGTAGATAATAGGGCATCCCCAATGCAAGCTTAGGGGGAATATACTAAGATTAGCGCATGCCTCTTAATAAATTAGGAGCATCCCCAGCTGTCTGTGCGCCAAAATACATATTATTTAAGAAAAAAAATTTGTTATCATGGTCCCTCCCTAGATTTTTCTTTGGTAGTTCTCCATTGGTGCTGTATATGTGACAGCACCCATATAACTCACCCTAAAAATTCTATATTGAATTTAAAACAGTTTTTTAGTCAATACTGAGGTCGGCTGGAAGGGGACGAGCTATTATTGTTCTCTGCTTTTGTCCTTATCATGTGACCAAGGTCAATCTCTATTGGTGCTGTAATGGGTCTTCCTGGAAATCTAATTACTGGTAATTCACATTTTTGAACATTTCAATATCATTCTTTAATACATGAGCATATATAGAGGCAGGCCATACTGCTGCTATGGTGCCATTGTAGAGAGGTGGCCAGCTCTGGTTGGTTCCATCCCCTTTTCTTCTAGACTCCAAAATCTTTGCAGGACTCTTCTCTCTAGAGAGAGGAACTGCATTGTTAGCAAACAAAGAAGTGGAATATAAGGAGGGGTCACGGAAATAAATGTAGGGAAGCCCATCTGTCTCACCTGGCAAAACCAGTTACCATAACAGGGAAGCCAATTTGAACATTTCTATTAGGTACCCCTCGCTTTTATCTTTGCCACTGTTTTTACATTAAATTCAATACAATTTGTACAAGATTTCTAAGAGTTTATACAAGGTTTACATACACAAAGATAATTTTCCCTGTTCCACAAATAAAGACTTTGTTTCTGCATTTATAATAAAGGGACATTTATCCAGTTATATATTAAACACCAAGATATGCAGTAATGTTCATTCTATGGAAGATGTTCATGAATTGCAAGCGGATTTAAACAAACTATGTGTTTAGGCATCCACTTGGCAAATGAGGTTTAGTGTAGATAAATGTAAAGTTATGCATCTGAGTACGAACAACCTGCATGCATCATATGTCCTAGGGGGAGCTACACTGCGGGAGTCACTTGTTGAGAAGGATCTGGGTGTACTTGTAAATCATAAACTAAATAACAGCATGCAATGTCAATCGGCTGCTTCAAAGGCCAGCAAGATATTGTCGTGTATTAAAAGAGGCATGGACTCGCAGGACAGGGATGTAATATTACCACTTTACAAAGCATTAGTGAGGCCTCATCTAGAATATGCAGTTCGGTTCTGGGCTCCAGTTCATAGAAAGGATGCCCTGGAGTTAGAAAAATACAAAGAAGAGCAATGAAGCTAATAAGGGGCATTGAGAATCTAAGTTATGAGGAAAGATTAAAAGAATTAAACCTATTTAGCCTTGAAAAAAGACGACTAAGGGGGGACATGATTAATTTATATAAATATATTAATGGCACATACAAAAAATAAGGTGAAATCCTGTTCCATGTGAAACCCACTCAAAAAACAAGGGGGCACTCCCTCCGTCTGGAGAAAAAAAAGGTTCAACCTGCAGAGGCAACAAGCCTTCTTTACTGTGAGAACTGTGAATCTATGGAATAGTCACCGCAGAAGCCGTCACAGCAGGGACAGTAGATGGCTTTAAAAGAGGCTTAGATAATTTCCTAGAACAAAAAAATATTAGCTCCTATGTGTAGAAATTTTTACCTTCCCTTTTCCCATTCCTTGCTTGAACATGTGTCTTTTTTCAACCGTACGAACTATGTAACTATGTAATAATGATCATAGACAGATTTAATTAATTTGGAAACTACTGTTTAATTAAAACATAAAGCACTGGTTATGGTATGAATGCTCATTTTCTGTCTTATTTGCAATAGTTGTCTTTATGTCTAGCAGATGGTCAGATGGGGAACGCTGTAACTTGAGCTCTCAAGTTCAGGGTAGGTTCAACATTAACAATCAATTTACAATGTATGTATAGATATAATTCATATTAAAAGTTGAGTAAATTTGCAAATACAATTTTTGCTTTTCTTGTAATGATCTTGAATAATAGGATGTACCAGATCCATAGCCCTAAGCTGCATTCACATTTCAATAATTCTGAATATAGCCGTGGATAAGAATAGGTTGTAAACATGCTATAACTAAATATATAACCGAGAAGAGAAGAAAATGCCAACAAACAAGAACATGTAGAAAAATAGAAAAAATGCTTTAATGAAAATGACACATAAATACATGATGATAAAAAGAATCCATAAACCAACAGGTTAAAAAGACTAACACGCCATGCAATATGTAAGGAAGGTAACGTCTAAGGTAGACGAGCAATGGTGACAACCAAATGATGTAATCTAATGATCAGGGTACGTAGATACATAAAATAAATGAATATCACTGACTACAAACATGTGTCAGATGAGGTAATTAGAAAGAAAGTATATGCTCTAAGGTACAAAAGATAGTACCATGAATGAGTACCATTAGTAGGTGAGTATAAAAGAATGTATGGAAATGAAACACATACCCATTGATCAAATAGATGGATGCACGGCGATATGTCTGCCCCAACGCGCGTTTCGGCGCAACTGCCTTCGTCTGGGGGTAGCATTTGAATGATGTGTGCACCACTATATGTAGGAATAAGCCAGCCAATCGTAGAGTAATGAGGAAACATGTGATGATACATGTATCGCTACATATTTATCGGTCGCTTACCTCGTGGTGAAGGTGGTGGCCGCACCTACCAGAAGCGCCAATCACGAGAGGCCAGGACCGGATGCATGTCATCGCGTCAGAAGACGCGGTCACGTGGAACCGGAAACCGGCGCGTCATGAGGGCGGGACGGAGGCCGGGCACCCATTCACCAATCAGAGGGAGCGACGCAGCGAGAGGGTAAGTAACCCAGGATACGCCAGTATATACAAAAGTGGTCGTGAAGCCAGATGAATCAAGACGTCAGTAAACAACATATATGTCTATATGATATACATTTGAACGAACAAATTTAGATAAAATATAACAATCTGGCAAGAGACAGCATAAGAGGGCATGAATAAAGTGAAAAAGTAATATTTATCAGAAAAATTATACTAAATGGAGTTTTGAAGAATCGTGAAGGAAAACAAATATACTGAACAACAGTGCCTGAATAATAAGAGCAACAAAATAAATGCTGCATGAGTGAAAAATTAAATAATAAAAATAAATATGAAAAAATAAAGTGATGTGATTAAAGAATAAGTGAAAAATGAAAAATAATAAAAATAAGGAATGTGAAATATATGTATATGTGTGTATGTGTGTGTGATAGTGAATGAGTGATAAATGTAGAGTGAATGAGAGATGAAGACAATGAATGGAGTGGTATTACATCCAATAGGTATACAATGTACAATGAAAAATGAAAATTTAAATATAAAAAGTGACATGATGAAGTTTAATTTAATTTACCATCTCTTGACAAGATTAGTTAAAAAGTGCACAAAACATTACACTAGTTATTGTATTACAAAAGAATAAATCATAAACAAAGAACCAAAAAGACATACACAAATACAAATACAAATTGTATATTAGCTGGTCGCTGCGCATCACAAATAAACGAAAACGATGCAAAAATATATGCTGGCATCCCAAAAAGTGGAAGACAAGGAATCCGAATGATGAAAAACAGAATCACATCAAAGATCTAGTCTGTAATGAAATAAAAAGTATTAAAATCATATATGAACACACAGGATCCTATATGAAAAATAACAAAAGAACTCCAACACCATTAAAAGCTGCTGACAGTCAGAGAAATGATGAATATCCTGCGGTCTCATTGAGACCTGCGGGGTACATAGTTTGAAGTCTCCATATCCATTTACACTCACGCTGTAGTAAACGTTTTTTAAGATTACCCCCACACATACCAAGGTTAATGTGGTCAATGCCCCTGATTTTAAGCATCTTGGAATTACAAGCATGGTGTGATCGGAAGTGCCTAGGGATTGTCTTGAGCTGCTCGATGTTATCAGCCGTTTTTGCATTCTCGATGTCCCGTACGTGTTCTCTCACCCTCAAACGTAACTCACGAGTGGTCATACCTACATATATCATCGGACAGGGGCAAAGTGCATAGTATATAACACCCTTAGTTCCACAGGATATGGGCCAACAGATTTTAAAATCATGTTTTCCGCTGGAATCTGTAAATTTCCCTATTCGTTCAATATTTGGACAACTGATACAGTCGCCGCATGGTTTGCAACCCCATTTTGGTCCCTTAGTACCAAAAACCTTCCCAGGTTGAGTGGGTGAGAGGTAACTACGTACCATGGCATCACGCAGATTGGGAGCTCTGCGGGGTGCCATGGCAGGATAGTGAGGAAGAACTTTCAACAAAATGGGATCAGTCAGCAATATCGGCCAAAATTTGTTCAAGACACTGCGCATTTCTGTCCACCGAGAGTTGAAGGTGGTAATAAATCTCACCTTTGATACTGTGTCAGACTTTGGAGTGACTTGCAAAAGTTGTTGTCGGTTGGTCTTGGATGCCCGATCCCGAGCTTTGCGTATACTGCGTTGACTATAACCCCTTTGAGTAAATCTGTCGCCTAGTTCTTTGAAGCGAAATTTAAGATCTTCATTGGTGGAGCAAATCTTCTTTACACGTAAAAATTGACCCACTGGAATAGCATCGATGGTATGACGAGGGTGCGATGAAGTGGCATGCAAGAGTGAGTTGGTGGAAGTTTCCTTACGGTATAAATCCGTCTGTAAAAAACCATTACCATCTTTCTTAATTAATATATCCAAAAAGTCGACACTAGAGTAACTCCATTTATATGTGAGTTTGATGTTAAGTAGATTACAATTCAAAACTTTAATAAAAGCTGAAAGGTCTTCAGGAGTGCCCTGCCAGATCATGAAAATGTCATCAATGAACCGTGCCCAAAAGGGGACACGATTCATTGATGGCTCATGATCTGACAGAAAAAGATCCCTCTCCCACAGCCCCAGGAACAAATTGGCATATGAGGGTGCACATGCCGCCCCCATCGCCGTCCCCTGGAGCTGTAGAAAGAACGATCCATTAAACGTGAAAAAATTATGTTTGAGTGTGAAGTCTAACAACAGCAAAATGAGTTGAGAGACTTCACCCTCAATGTCACTCATGGACAAAAAGCTCTTGACTGCATGTAGACCATCACTGTGTTGAATGCTGGTGTAAAGGGATTCAACATCGCATGTAACAAGTAAATGGTCTGAATCAATGTGAATCCCCTCGATCTTTAATAACAGATCAGCTGAATCACGCAGATAAGATGGTAAACACTCAACAAGGGGTTTCAGATGAAAATCAATCCACCTACATGCCTTTTCCATAAGGCCCCCAGTGCCCGAGATAATCGGCCTACCTGGCGGGTTCTTTGCATCTTTGTGAATTTTAGGCAATAAATACATCGTTGGTATAGTAGGTTCTGGTACAAATAAAGACTCACTCAAAGGTTTTGTAATTGTGCCTTTTGCCACAGCATTTTGCAAGATTCCATAAAATTGCGATCTGAAGGAAGACAAGGGGTTGAAAGTAAGCTTTTGATAGCAAATTGTATTCCTTAGTTGGCGGTTAGCTTCATGAATGTACAATTGGCGTGGCCAAAGTACCACGTTACCCCCCTTGTCCGCCGGTTTCACTATAACATCATCCCAAGCTTTCATTTTATTGAGACTTGCTCGCTCAGACCGATTCAGGTTGTCGTGAACAATGCCACTAGGTATACTACCCCATTCCTTAGAGACTAGTTTGACGAATAAATCAACTGCTGGGCAGATGGACAGAGGGGGAAATTTAGTTGACTTGTTCTTAATACATGTTGGTATCTTACCTTTAGGTATACTCTCATCTTGATCAACTAATTCCTCCAAAATACGCAGTGTCTCTTTTTCCTGTGCTGTCGTAAAGATGTTATCCTCCTCTCTGAAGTACCACTTTTTAAAAATCAGAGATCTGCCGAAGAGTTGCAGATCTTTTACTGCTGAAAAATGGTCAAAAGAAGAGGCAGGGGAAAAGGTTAACCCCCTTTCCAAAAGAGACATGTCACTAGATGTAAGTGAATGTTGAGACAGATTGATTACCTTAAGGTGTGGGAGACCCAAGTCAAGAGCCGGAGTTGAAGTAGAATGCATTTGTCTGGAGTTATAATCAGTTCCTCTGTTTGCTCTTCTCTTCGGATAGACTGAATTATTATAATTGACTTTGCGTTTTTGTCTGGTGTTAATACGTCCCGGGCCTGCATTGCGTATAGTCATATCATATTGATCACTGAGGGACGATACAGATGAAACAGACGGAGAACGGCTGGTGTTCAAAATGGGTGCACGGCGATTCCATCTGTACATCCGTTTTTGAGTGAAATCATCGTGATCACGAATCAGTTTTTTGGTTTTAATTGATTCGATTTCCTTCTCCCAAATGGTACATTGTTGTTCCAGATGGACGTTAAAAGTCTCAAGACTTTCCCTAGACATCTCCGATTTGAAACGTGACTGGATGGATTCTAGCTCAACATCCATTGTATTAATGGATTTAGTGTTGAGATCAATAAGTAAATCCATCATTTTGCGGGAACAGGCGTTACAATTGTTTTCCCACGAGGATGTGAAGGACTCATCCTCAATGGGAAACGATGGGAACACCTGGACCCGCAAACCCCTTGGTATAAGATTATACTGCAGATAGTTCTGAAGAAAGGCGCGATTCCACCATATCTTCATTCTTTTATGCATGAGATTTTTAAAATAATTTTGAGACTCCCTAACATCTCTCTGACTGCCAGCACCTGTGGCCATGGATCCATCTTTAAAAACGTTTGAAATTTGAGAAAGCCAGGATTGTTCCCTGGCCCGAAAGTCCATAGTTGGATTGCTGGAAGTATCTGTAAAAAACAGAAGCAAAGCAAATAATATAACCGAAAAACACAGCATGGATCTAAAATGGTTCAAAGCAAAAATAGAAATGCGGCTGTCAGCAAGCATATATTCAAATATGAACCAGATCCGGGGGTGTATACCCCTAGGGCATCCAAAGCATGATATATAACCGAGAAGAGAAGAAAATGCCAACAAACAAGAACATGTAGAAAAATAGAAAAAATGCTTTAATGAAAATGACACATAAATACATGATGATAAAAAGAATCCATAAACCAACAGGTTAAAAAGACTAACACGCCATGCAATATGTAAGGAAGGTAACGTCTAAGGTAGACGAGCAATGGTGACAACCAAATGATGTAATCTAATGATCAGGGTACGTAGATACATAAAATAAATGAATATCACTGACTACAAACATGTGTCAGATGAGGTAATTAGAAAGAAAGTATATGCTCTAAGGTACAAAAGATAGTACCATGAATGAGTACCATTAGTAGGTGAGTATAAAAGAATGTATGGAAATGAAACACATACCCATTGATCAAATAGATGGATGCACGGTGATATGTCTGCCCCAACGCGCGTTTCGGCGCAACTGCCTTCGTCTGGGGGTAGCATTTGAATGATGTGTGCACCACTATATGTAAGAATAAGCCAGCCAATCGTAGAGTAATGAGGAAACATGTGATGATACATGTATCGCTACATATTTATCGGTCGCTTACCTCGTGGTGAAGGTGGTGGCCGCACCTACCAGAAGCGCCAATCGCGAGAGGCCAGGACCGGATGCACGTCATCGCGTCAGAAGACGCGGTCACGTGGAACCGGAAACCGGCGCGTCATGAGGGCGGGACGGAGGCCGGGCACCCATTCACCAATCAGAGGGAGCGACGCAGCGAGAGGGTAAGTAACCCAGGATACGCCAGTATATACAAAAGTGGTCGTGAAGCCAGATGAATCAAGACGTCAGTAAACAACATATATGTCTATATGATATACATTTGAACGAACAAATTTAGATAAAATATAACAATCTGGCAAGAGACAGCATAAGAGGGCATGAATAAAGTGAAAAAGTAATATTTATCAGAAAAATTATACTAAATGGAGTTTTGAAGAATCGTGAAGGAAAACAAATATACTGAACAATAGTGCCTGAATAATAAGAGCAACAAAATAAATGCTGCATGAGTGAAAAATTAAATAATAAAAATAAATATGAAAAAATAAAGTGATGTGATTAAAGAATAAGTGAAAAATGAAAAATAATAAAAATAAGGAATGTGAAATATATGTATATGTGTGTATGTGTGTGTGATAGTGAATGAGTGATAAATGTAGAGTGAATGAGAGATGAAGACAATGAATGGAGTGGTATTACATCCAATAGGTATACAATGTACAATGAAAAATGAAAATTAAAATATAAAAAGTGACATGATGAAGTTTAATTTAATTTACCATCTCTTGACAAGATTAGTTAAAAAGTGCACAAAACATTACACTAGTTATTGTATTACAAAAGAATAAATCATAAACAAAGAACCAAAAAGACATACACAAATACAAATACAAATTGTATATTAGCTGGTCGCTGCGCATCACAAATAAACGAAAACGATGCAAAAATATATGCTGGCATCCCAAAAAGTGGAAGACAAGGAATCCGAATGATGAAAAACAGAATCACATCAAAGATCTAGTCTGTAATGAAATAAAAAGTATTAAAATCATATATGAACACACAGGATCCTATATGAAAAATAACAAAAGAACTCCAACACCATTACTCTACGATTGGCTGGCTTATTCCTACATATAGTGGTGCACACATCATTCAAATGCTACCCCCAGACGAAGGCAGTTGCGCCGAAACGCGCGTTGGGGCAGACATATCGCCGTGCATCCATCTATTTGATCAATGGGTATGTGTTTCATTTCCATACATTCTTTTATACTCACCTACTAATGGTACTCATTCATGGTACTATCTTTTGTACCTTAGAGCATATACTTTCTTTCTAATTACCTCATCTGACACATGTTTGTAGTCAGTGATATTCATTTATTTTATGTATCTACGTACCCTGATCATTAGATTACATCATTTGGTTGTCACCATTGCTCGTCTACCTTAGACGTTACCTTCCTTACATATTGCATGGCGTGTTAGTCTTTTTAACCTGTTGGTTTATGGATTCTTTTTATCATCATGTATTTATGTGTCATTTTCATTAAAGCATTTTTTCTATTTTTCTACATGTTCTTGTTTGTTGGCATTTTCTTCTCTTCTCGGTTATATATCATGCTTTGGATGCCCTAGGGGTATACACCCCCGGATCTGGTTCATATTTGAATATATGCTTGCTGACAGCCGCATTTCTATTTTTGCTTTGAACCATTTTAGATCCATGCTATGCTATAACTAAAGGTTAGTACAATATGAGTAAAGCAATATATTTATAAAAACTGAAACACAAACATCCACTTATGTACGCAATATATAATATATTTGTGTTCTTTAAAATATTTACCAAATATTGATGATGTCAAATGCATTCTAAACAATTATCTGTTTTAAGACATAAAAACAATTGCGTAAACATTACTACTTATTATAAAATCATTTACACTAAATTTGTTTAACATGTGTCATTTATTTAAAGTGTAGTGCCGCACTGTCACAAAATCATTGACAGATTGCTATCTATTGCATTATCTAAGCACAACATACTATTCCTTCTTCTCCTAATACCACATTTACACAGCATATTTGTGAGACTTTCATTTGGAAAGTGTGAATAACATCAAGATAACACTTTAAAATAACTCTTCAAAATCAGGTTCCTAGACATTTCACATTTACAGCTGTAATGGAAAGGAAATTGCCTTTAGCTTTGCAACAATGTCTGCAATACAGATAAAAAAATACCTAGCACCGGTCCCTATAGGAATGACATCAGATGAGTAAATGTAACACCTCCCTGGAGCATGAGGCTTTATAACTATGTGTAAAGAATAAAAGACATAGCCACCAGGATCACTTTCCTTAAGACTATTAGAGCGACAGTAGTTTTTCTGATAATAGAACTGTTAGTACAGTAATTGTAATTCTAGATAATTGACACACTTCTATAGTAAACTGTGTATAACAGGAAACTTATACGTGGCCAATAAGTACTCAAATATCATGTTTTAGAGCAATGTTTTGCCAATAAAGCTGACATAATAGGGAAAAGTTCTCATTATACCTCCAATTGTGTTTCTATAGAAACTACTTAACATTGTGTTTCTCACTAAGATTTAGATAATTAACAAATTCTTTGGCTTCTGTATTAAGAAGAATGTAATTTTTCTTAACCCACTAAGCAGCCACCAGGCGTGAACTAACTTTGCACGTAAGGCCTCATTCACACAGCAGAGGGAGTCCCTACCAGTGTGGAGCCATAGGCACTATATGTGGCACTGTATGGAGCCTCCATACAGCACCCTATCAGTCAGGTATTCTCCCCTAGAAGCAATGTTTCTAAAGGAGAGTATCTATAGAATACAACTTCTGATGAAACATGGCATAATTTTATGCCATGTTTCATCAGAAGGATGATAAAAGGAAGACGTTTCCAAAATCATTCCATAACTGGCTTCAAGCATATTGTATATTTTCTGCTGTTTTATGTGAGAAATCACCAGTTGCTGCTTCTGAATTATTTCAACATATTAATATAATTCAGGAGGCTTATAGAGGTTTCGGTGGAATGGCATGGCTGTCTTACAGTATGATAAGCTTTTTAGACAAAAGCTAGCAGTACATCTAAATGTGAAATGGGGTATTAAGGATTTGGGTTTGTGGTTCAACCTTATGTTACCACAAAGATCAGGTAACAATACCTCAAGACAGCAACCGTCGTCCTTTGTTCAGTCAGGTATTTTTCGAATGTGCTTCGCCTTTAATGAGGGTCAATGCAAATGGTTTAATAACTACCGTTACCGCCACAAATGCTCGTTTTCTGGTGAGATGTTTTAAGAAGGCAAATCAATCCAGTGCTCGGCAACCCACCACAAAATAATTTGTTAATAAAAGCATTGATGCCAGTGAGGCTAATAAGAATGCTCCGCTGGCTAGAAATATTTCACAACAAAAAGAAGGCGGACATAGGTAAAGCCAGTTTTTCTGTTGGTTTTTACATGCCTGTGTATACAGGTGGCGGTTGTCTTTGGGTAAATAATTTAAAATCTGTTAATATGCACAAGAATGTTGTAAGAGAAAAAATTAATAAAGAAATTGTTGAAGGCAGAATTGCTGGCCCCTTTGATTTACCTCCCTATACGAGTTTTAGATTGTCACCAATAGTTATAGTTGCAAAAAAAGAGTATAATAGCTTTAGACTTATTCATCACCTTTCCTTCCCTAAAAAAGGCTCGTTGAATGATTTTATGGACAAGTCTTATGCATCTGTGGAATATACATCTTTTGATAAAGCATTGCAACTGTTAGGGCGGGTTCACACATGGCGGATTTTCACTTAAATTCCGCTGCGGACACTCCGCAGCGTTAATCCGCAGCGGAGCCGTTTCTCCATTGACTTTCACTTTAATTTCGCAGTGTTCGTTTACACGATGCGTACAATTCCGCTGCGGAGCATAGGCTGCGGAGCGGAATGTGGTGTCCGCAGCATGCTCTGTCTGTTGCGGAGCAGTGGCGGACTGGTTGCGGACTCATGGCGGAATTTCTCCATTGACTTCAATGGAGATTCTAAGTTCCGCAATGAAGTCCGCAGCTGTCATGCACATGTTATGTGTGGTGCGGAGCGTATTGGTTTTTTAACATGACATTTCTTCATTCTGGCTGGACCTATGTATTTCTAGGTCTACAGCCAGACTGAGGAAGTCAATGGGGCTCCCGTAATGACGGGAGCGTTGCTAGGAGACGTCAGTAAATAGTCACTGTCCAGGGTGCTGAAAGAGTTAAGCGATCGGCAGTAACTGTTTCTGCACCCGGGACAGTGACTACCGATCCCAATATACATGTATCTGTAAAAAAACATATAAGTTCATACTTACCGAGAACTCCCTGTTTCTGTCTCCAGTCCGGCCTCCCAGGATGACGTTTCAGTGGAAGTGACGGCTGCAGCCAATCACAGGCCAAGCACAGGCTGCAGCGGTCACATGGACTGGCGCGTCATCCAGGGAGGTCGGGCTGGATGCCGAAGGAGGGACGCGTCATCAAGACAACGGGCGGTAAGTATGAATTTCTTTTACTTTCACTAGGGAAAGTGCTGTCCCTTCTCTCTATCCTGCACTGATAGGGAGAAGGGAAGCACTTTTCCTGCAGTCCGCAGCGGCCAGTCCGCATCAATTTTCTGCACATTTTGTGCAGATCCACAGCCGTAATCCGCAACCCGGATTAGGTGCGGCATTGATGCGGACAGTTGCGGAGGAATTCCGCCATGTGTGGTCATGCCCTTAAGAGATTTTCGTAAGGTTGTACTTTTAGCAAAAGCTGATGTGAAATCGGCTTGTAGGTAGCTTCCGGTTTCACCATCTGGGTATAAATCTCTTGGTTTCCAATTTTAAGATTTTTTTTTTTATATGTGTCTCCCAATGGGTTTCACTTTGTCATGTTTTTATTTGAAAGTTTTGCTAATTTTATTCAATGTTAAATGCGTTTGTGTAAAAAAAGACAAAAGTATAGTAGGTATAATGCCTTTATTGGCTAACGAGAAAAATGTATATATGCAAGCTTTCAGAGCGCACAGGCTCCTTCTTCAAGCAAGTTTACAAATTAACCCCTAGGCGCATCACAACGCAACTGTATGTCCTGGTGGCCAGTGTCTTAGCGCATGAGCACGTACAGTTACTGCGCGGTTACCGGTGCACACTGTCGGCGACAGCTGACACTCCACTTTTGCCGATCAGTGGCTCATTGCCACTGATTTAGGCACTTAACCCCTTAAATGCGGAGATCGATTTCAATCGCCGCACTTTAGGGGTTTCTAGCACATCGGCAGACCTCACAATGAAATTTGCAAGGTTTGCCGATGGTTAGCATGGTGACCGGAGGCTAAACAATGTCCTCCGTGTCTGCCATTACGGAAGCATATCAGGACCAGCCTCCTGATAGGCTTCCAGTCAGAGTGATAGGAAGTTACTGTGTCGTTCCCGATGCACACTGTCGTTGACAGTGTGCATCAGGAACTGGGAAGTCAGCTGTCCACGAGAGCTGACATTCCACTGTGGCCGATCAGCGGCTCATCGACGCTGATTTTGGCAATTAACCCCTTAAATGCGGTAATCGATTGCTATCGCCGCATTCAGGGTGGTTTGTAGAACATCGGCAGCCCCCCATGCAATTGTGGGGGTTGCCGATGGTTGTGATGGCGTCCGGAGGCCAGACAACGGCCTCCGGGTCTTTCATGTATGGAAGCCTATGAGAACCAACCTCTGGCTGGTCCTCATAGACTTACTGTCAGAGTGACTGTGACGTCACACTGACAGTTGAAATACATTACACTAGCTAGGTAGTATAATGTAATCTAGCAGCGATCAGTGCTGCAGGTAAAAAAAGAAAGTGTAAAAAGTTACAAAAAAAGTTACAAAAATGTTTTACAAAAGTGTAAAAATAAAAGTGATTTTTTTTCCTATAATAAGTGTTTTATTATAGGAAAAAAATGAAACCGTTAAAAAACAGTAAACATATTTGGTATCGCCGCATTCGTAACAACCCAAACCATAAAATTATGTTATTTTTCCCACACGGTGAACACCGCAAAAATAAATAAACGAAAAACAATGCCAGAATCACTATTTTTTGGTCTCCACCCCTCTGAAAATATAGAATAAGAAGTGATCAAAAAGTTGCATGTACTCCAAAATAGTACCAATAAAAACTACAACGTGCCCCGCAAAAAAAGCCCTTACACAGCTTTTTTGACTGAAAAATAAAAAATTTATGGCTCTCAGAATATGACACAAAAAATAAATTATTTTATAAAGAAGTGATTTTATTGTGCAAACCCTGCAAAACATAAAAAAAATATATACATATGGTATCGCCGTAATCGTACCGACCTGCAGAATAAAGTAAAACTGTCATTCATAGCGCATGATGAACGCAATAAGAAATAAAGAATTTAAAACGCCAATATCACTATTTTTTTGGTCACCTCAGCTCTAAATAAAATGTAATAAAAAGTGATCAAAAAGTTGTATGTACCAATAAAAACTACAGCTCGTCCCGCCAAAAATAAGCCCTCACACTGCTCAATCGACCAAAAAAGATACATTTTATGGCTGTCAGAATGTGTTGATACAAAAATTTTTTTTTTTTTAAACAAATAGTTTTTTCTTTGTAAATGTAGTAAAATATAAAAAAACCTATATACATTTGATGTCACCATAATCATATTGAGACGCAAAATAAAGTTAAGTTGTCTTTTTTACTACACGCTGAAAGCGGTAAAAACAAAACCCAAACAACAAAGGAGGAATCACAGTTTTTTCCAATTTCACCCCTCAAAGAATTTGATTTTCGGTCTCTTGTGTACATTCTATGGTACTTTAAATGGTTTCAATAGAAACTACAACTCGTCCTGCAAAAAATAAGCCCCCCCCACCACTCTATTGATGGAAAACTAAAAAAGTTATGGCGTTTGGAAGGCGGGGAGTGAAAAAATAATATAGAAAAGCAAAAAGGATCAGTCCTGCAAAGGTTAATTAATTTCTAATAAAAAAAAACTATTATTACCAGATGTGGGGTATTGTCGTACTCGGGAGAAATTTCTCCTTTATCCCTTGTGAAAATGAAAAAAATTAACATTTCAGTGGACAAAAATGTTGATATTCATTTTCACAGCCTAATTCCACAAAATTCTGCAAAAAACCTGTGGGATCAAAATACAAACTATACCACTAGAAAAATTCGTTGAGGGGTGTAGTTTCCCAAATGGGGTCACTTTTGGGGTGTTTCCACTGTTTTGGTCCCTTCAGTGCATTGCAAACGCGACATGGCACTAAAAACCAATCCAGAAAAATCTGCACTCCAAAATCCAAATGGTGCTCCTTCCTTTCTGAGCAGTTTATTACCACATATGGGGTATTTCCGTAATCAGACTCCATTCATTCGGACCAGGCTGGTTTCACAGTACGGCGGGAAGCAAGAGATAATACTATCGGGGCCATTAACCTTATCCATAAGGCAAAATCTACAAATACAGAATTTATGATTCTGTCGACTGATGCAGAGAAAGCCTTTGATAGGGTGAACTGGGTATTTATGTCAGAGACATTACGACATCTGGGGCTAAAAGAAAATATGCTTATATGGATAATGTCCTTATATAGTGGCCCGTCAGCGAGAGTCCGGGTGAATGGAATCCTTTCAGATTCTTTCTCCATACGAAATGGTACTAGACAGGGCTGCCCCCTTTCTCCTTTGATCTTTATTTTGTCGTTGGAACCTCTCCTGAGACGAATACGGGCACACCCTGACATAACAGGGATACGTACAGACAGGGCCGCCATCAGGAATTTCTGGGCCCCATACAGCCAAGAAGTCTGGGGCCCCCCCTCCATTACCGGGGTGGGCAACGAAAATTGTGGTGCTCACGTTTGTACGTTATACGCATTAACTGATTTTGGTGCCGATGTCAATTACAGTGAAGGAACAACATACCATGAGGGAAACAAGAGACAATCAAACTCTGAAACACATCCCAATACTAGACATGCCATGCGCACAAGTATAATATAATGCCAATAGGGTATACAAAATATATGTATATGAGTCTACATCTATAAAAGAAATGCTGCCCGTTGCAAAATGTGCATAGCAAGTGCCCGCTACAGATCACTGGCGCAGATACAGGCAAAAGTTACAGATATATGCCAAAAAAGGTAGTGTGAAAACGGATATACCTGTGGCATATATCTGTAACTTTTGCCTGTATCTGCGCCAGTGATCTGTAGCGGGCACTTGCTATGCACATTTTGCAACGGGCAGCATTTCTTTTATAGATGTAGCCTCATATACATATATTTTGTATACCCTATTGGCATTATATTATACATGTGTGCATGGCGTGTCTAGTATTGGGACGTGTTTCAGAGTTTGGTTGTCTCTTGTTTCCCTCATGGTATGTTGTCATCTGTACCTGATTGCTATTTCTCCTGATATATGATCCGTTAGGCCTCATTCACACGACAGGGTTTCCTGGCCGGGTGCCGGCCGTTCATAAATCGGCCGGCACCCGGCTGCATTAGGAATAATAGACCCCTAATGGGGCTATTCACACGACCGATTTTTTGACGGCCGGGAAAACCAGCCGTCAAAAAATAGGACATGCTCTATTTTCGGCCGGGTACCCGGCCGCCCGGCTCCCATAGAAGTCTATGGGGCCGGGTAATACACGGCCATCACCGGAATGTGTCCCGAGTGATGGCCGGGTTTTCCGTCGCTTGCGCTCTATCTCCTCCTCCTCACAGCGCAGAGTGCATGTGAGGAGGAGGAGTTTATGCCATTCGGACGAATGGCTGTACACTGTGTGGCAGGGCCGGGGTGTACAGCAGGTGGAAGGGATCGCTGCGCTGGCTCCCTTCCCCTGCTTGTTTTAAAAGCACCCTGGCCCGGCGACACCTTCCATGGCGCCGCTAGCAGCTGCTGCTGCTGCGGCTGCTGTAGCGACGCCACTATAGCAGAGCAGGGAGGTATCTCCCCGCTCTGCTATGTGCTAGCTCCATTTTAGCTCCCTGAAGGAGCGGAATCCCCGTGTGTTCGGGGATTCCGCTCCTGGACAGAGCGCTTGATTTCTCTGTCCATATCTGGGCAGTGACATCAGGGTAAACTCCTGAAGCGGAATCCCCGAACACATGGGGGTTCCCCTTCAGGAGTTGCCGCTGATGTCACTGTCCAGATCTGCCCGGCCCGGAACGAATGCAAAAATAATGCAAACCGGCCGGGAAAAATGGCCGATTTTACCAGCCGATACACGGGCTCGGGCGGGACCCGGTCGTTCGAATCCCGCCTTACTCTTGTTGTATTTATTATTGTAATACCATGTATCGTTATGTAATAATAAAGATGTATATTTTTTACTATTCATGGTAGTTATCTTCATATTCTATTGGGATGCTATGTCCCTTGCGCTTTCGCGCTTTGTAGGTTGTTTCAGAGTCATATTGGGGATTCTCCTTTTCGCTTTACCCTGTTTTGAGGTTCTTTGTAGGTTTAAAATTACAGTGAAGGAAACCATGGAGCCGACAGTGACCGGTTAATGCTCCGGATTTTGATCTATTTAGCTAAAACGTATCCGACTGTATGGCATACGTCACCTGGGGAATGGCCCAGGGGAAACTCCTGAAGTCACTGCCCATGAACAGAGCTGGAGCCTTCTACTAGCGCTGTGCCTAGGGATGTCCATATACATAAAGTGACGTCCGAAGCTTTGCAAAGCCTGAGTACACGGCCGGAGCGTCGACAATGCTCTGACCAGGGATTCCGGCCCTAGAGACCTCTGATGTCACTTTACACATATGGACAGTGATGTCAGGAGCTTTCCCAGGGACCAAGTCCACGGGTAGAGCACTCGTGATGCTGCCTGGGGACTCCGGAATAACAAAGTCTACTACGCCATTTCATCCTTCAAAAATAAGGTAAACCGACGTCTACCAGCCCGACGGAGGCTAAAAAGACATAATGGAGCCCTGTGAATTATCGTTTACGTTGTTTATACTGTAAGGTAGGAGATTTCCTGACTACACGATAAACTTAGGGCAACAACACGATGTGAAGGGGGAAGGGAGGGGGCAGCGCTTGTGAGGAAGTAAGGAGAACTAATGCTCCGCTCTTACGTTGCCATTAAAGTTCAATGTGTTTTTCCACAGCAAAAATCGGAGGCTTTCCCTTTGATTCCTGGCACAGATGCTACAAGCGTGTAGCAGATCTGCACGAGAATAAGGCCCTGTTCACACAGAGTTTTCTGCCACATTTTTTTCAGCGGAAACCGCGGCAAAAAACGTCCGAAATCGCCTCCTATTGATTTCAACGGGAGGCGAAGGTGTTTTTTTCCCGCGAGAGAAAGAAGCGACATGCTCTTTCTTCAGGCATTTCCGTCTCTGACCTCCCATTGACATCAATGGGAGGCAGAGAAAGCCTGAAGGAATTTGAAGGCAGATGTTTCTGCCTGCAAAAAGCTGTGTGAACAAGGCCTAAGTCCCATTGTCATTCAAAGTTGCTCATCCTCGGCTTTTCCATGTAATATAAGTGGCATGCTACTTATTGCTGTGGCGGATTTCTTTTCATGGTGCGGACAAAAATACACGTGGAAAATTTTTCACAGCATGTGAACTGGGTTGCGGAAACCTCATATGCATGGGATGCAGAATCATCGACATGTCATCGGAATCCGTATCAAATCCAACATGTGTGATCGGGGCCTTAGTGGGAGTTAAAAAAAATCTCTGTTAGGCCAAATGCACACGATACTTATTACGTGCAAATTTGTCACGGGTATTTTCGTGCGGCAAATCCGCAGTGTAATACAGGACCAGCAAAGTAAATGAGATCAAGAAATCTCATCTACATGTCGCATTTTCTGCACAAAAACTGACCTGCGGTGCGTATTTGAAAATATGATACATGTCACTTTATCTTGCGTTTCCGCTTGCGAATTGTTTCTGACTAGTTTAAAAAATAATAAAATATCTGCAGCATAAAACCTGCACCTATTTCCGCATCAAAAAGTAAAAACTGCACCTAAAAACTTATAAAAAAACGCACTATTATGTGCAGATTTTACCTGCGGAATTACCTGCGGTTTTGATACGGATTTTGTGCACCAAATTCCTCAATGTGTGCGTTACAGAATTTGCTGGGGATTTACAGCAAATTAACCCTTTACATTGTAAAGGATGAAATACGTTAGAACTCTGCAACATTAGGGTATGTTCACACAGCTTATTTTCTGCCGTTTTTCTGGCCGTAAACGTCTGAAATATCAGAATGCCTCCAAACATCTGCCCATTGATTTCAATGAGAAAAAAACGGCGTTGTGTTCCGATGGGCCGTTCTTTTTACAACGGCCGCATAAAAAAACGGCCGCGAAAAAGAAGTGCAGGTAATTTCTTCAGACGTTTCTGGAGCCGTTTTTCATTGACTCTATAGAAAAACAGCTCCAAAAACGGGCGTAAAAAACTTCTGAAAATCAGCGCTTTTCGCTTGAATATCTCCGTATTTTCAGACTGTTTTTGCTAATTGTGTGAACATACCCTAATAGGCATGCAGCTTATTTAACCCCTTCCCTTCTCAGCCATTTTGTGGATTTTAACTTTTGTTTTTTCCTCTCCACCCTCCAAAAGCTATAATTTTTTTTACTTGAGGGCTTGTTTTTTGCGGTACAAGTTGTAGTTTTTCATGGCACCATTTATTGTGCCGAATAATGTACTGGGAAGCTGAAAAAAAATTATTTGTGGGGTGAAATGCTGCACGTGCATGAGGTTTTGACAAACCCCATTCACATGAGTTGGGGCTTATTCAGACTAACGTGTTAATCGTCCGTGTGAAGGACGTTTTTTTTAATGGCCGTCACACGGCTGCATGTATTTCTATGGGGTTATTCACATGGTCGTTGTTCTAACAGACCGTGTGAAGGGCCTGTAAAAAAATAGGACATGTCCTATTTTTGTGCGTTTTCACGGATCCCTCAATAGACTCAAGTCTGTGAAAACGGGTCCCGCACGGCTGCAAATCGGCCGTTCTTCACATCTGATTTCACACACGTTGGTCTGAATATCGCCTTAGGCCTTATTCACACGAACGTGTCCATTTTGCACGCGCAAAAGTTTGGTGTGGCATCAGCATATGGTGCATGGCTGCGTGATTATGACACTCTGTTTTGATGTTACAACACAGTAAAGAAGGAGGGGCTTTTATGTTTCCCTTCTCTTCTTTACCAGCTGTAGCGCGAATCACGCGTGTCACCCGGAAGTGCTTCCGTGTGCCGTGCGCGATTTGCACGCACCCAATGACTTCAATGGGTGCGTGCTGCGCGAAACACGGGCAAAGTATAGGACATGTCGTGAGTTTTACGCAGCGCACATACGCTGCGTGAAATTCACTGACAGTCTGAACGGCCCCATTCACTAACATAAGTCCGTGCGACGCCCGTGAAAATCACGCTAGTAGCACGGACGTATAACACGTTTGTGTGAATAAGGCCTTATATTGTAATTTGTAGTGAATTTTCAGTGCGCAATCCACACCAAAAATAGGAGGCAAGTAAGTGGCCTTATTCAGACGTCTATGTTCGGTTTGTGAAATACGGAGCGTGTATCGGCCATATTTCCCGGACCGACCACAGTTCAGGGAGCCGGGTTTCTAGCATCACAGTTATCTATGATCATAGTCCCTCCCTTCCAGTGGGGATGCTGTCCCCGGTCCCGTACTGAAAGCTTCATTACAATATGGGGCAGTATTCCCGCGGAGAGGCAGGGACTCCCAGCAACACTGATGACTATGATGCTAGGAGTCCGGCTCCATGAATTGTGGTCAGCCTGGGAAATACGGCCGATACACGCTCCGTATGTCACGGACCGAACGCGGCCGTCTGAATAAGACCTTAGTCTAGTTACACAGTGCGGTGAAATCCCATTTTTTTGCCACAATTTTTGCAAAATCGCGGCAAAAACGTGATTTGACCGCACTGTGAGAATATAGCCTAACAGCACTTTTCATGTCTTGAATACTTTTTTTATGCAATTTTCGTAATTGGGACACAAATCACGCGGTTTTGCCACGATTTTTATATAATCGCAGCAAAACTGCGCCATTTTTGCCGCGATTACGAAAATCGCGGCAAAAAAAAACGCTAGGAAAACGAAAAAATACAAAAAAACATTTTAATCAACTTTATACATACTACAAACGTGGTCAGGGGGATGGGAAGCAGGATGGATAGGGGAAAATACTTACCAGCCTGCAGGTCCTGTCGGCAGTGTAGAGGAGCTGGGGGGCGGGATCTCCACACACAGCTTCTGCACATGCTGCATCTTCAACAGGTATGCAGGGGGTGCCGCGAGCGTTGCTAGGGGGTGCCGCGGGCGTTGCTAGGGGGGTGTCGCGGGCGTTAGTAGGGGCGGGGCGCGAGCGTTGCGAGGGGGGGCCCGTGAGCGTTGCGAGGGGGGGGCGACGGCAGCCCGGCGGGCCCCTTTTCTTCATCCATGTGGCCGGGCCCCTGACGGGAGTACCAGTAATACCCCCCTGATGGCGGCCCTGCGTACAGAATCACGAGAAGATAAGGTCACTGCATATGCTAATCATCTTCTATTTATTGTGACCAACCCAATTATTTCAAGTCCGAATCTTATTCAAGAATTTAATCTGTTTTCCCAATTATCTAACTTTAAGATTAACTTTACCAAATCAGAGGCCATGAATGTTAATCTCCCACTTACAACGGTGAGGAGTTTATCACAGTCATTTACTTTTAAATGGAATAATAAGGCCCTGAAATATCTGGGGGTGCTTCTTTCACCAAACACTAAAGACCTTTACAGACTGAATTTTCTTCCCCTCTTGTCTAATATTCAAGCGAATAGTAATAGATGGACAAAGGGAGCTTTTACTTGGTTGGGACGTTGTACAATTTTTAAAATGAATATATTACCATGTATTTTATATCTATTTCAGACACTCACAATTAAGATCCCAACTTCATTTTTTTAAATAATCAAAGCTATACAGACTACCTTTGTTTGGGCAGGGAAGGTTCCATGGATAGGACATCCACTATTGTGTAGAGAGGAGAACTTGCCCTTCCTGACATAAAATCATACTATTTAGCTACCCATCTAGTTTGTGTATTGGGTTGGTATAGACATATGAAAGAAAACCCTTGGGTTGGCTTAGAACAATGTTTTACAAAAATCCCACTTATGGCTTCCCCATAGATTGAACCTAAATACCTAAAAGATTTACAATTCCATCCAACTATAGGGACAACACTGGCTTGTTGCTCGAATATAGTGGTGAGGACATAATTTCTGCCAACATACTCTCCTCTATATCCTATTTTGGGGAATCCTCGCTTTGTACCTGGTTTAGAAGGTCCAATCTTTCGAGTATGGATCTCTAATAAGAAATTCCGGGCATCTGATTGCATTTCAGGTTCCGATTGGCTTACAATCCCGGAATTATTGGCAATTGAAGACCCTAGTCCATTAGGTCCTCGGAGAGTACTCCAACTTCGTTACTTTTGTACCTATCTAACTCAAAGCTTATTATTTAGAGCTACAGAAACACCATTTGAGGTCCTTTGTGTAGGTTCAGGATTACTAAGACATACACAATCCATGAGTTACTCGTTGCTTCAAAATCCTTCAGATGAATCGCCTCCTCCATATCTTCTTAAATGGGAAACGGATTTGGAACTATGCCTATCTCCGGCACAGCAGACTAGTATTCTTACATTAATACATAAATTGTCTATTAGTTCTCGATATCAAGAGACGAGTTACAAAATACTGACCAGATGGTATAGAGTCCCATCTCGCTTAGATACAATCTTTCCAGAGATCTCATCTATCTGTTAGAGATGTAATGAGGCGGAGGGTACTCTTCTACATATTTTTGGGTCGTGTCCAAAGTTATCTTCTTTTTGGGAGAAAATAAGGTGGGTGATAGGGGAAGTAACAGATGAGACCGTTCCATCAGACCCTGCACTATTTTTGCTTCATCACTGCGATGTACCAATCAATTTTTAGTCTTGGCAGCAAGACAATGTATTCCAATTTTGTGGAAAAAAAACACAGCTCCAACTATATTTCAGTGGATTACTAAGGTTAATGAAGTAATGCTAATGGAAAATCTGACCTCTTCGATAAAAGGTGGTTACGATAAATATTAAAAAACATGGCAGAAATGGATCGAGTTTCAAGATACGGAAACATATGGAGTTCTTTTGTTAGAGATTTGAAATAATTCATTAACTGCGGTTGATACTTATCTTTAATAATTTTTTATTTATTTTTTGAGATTGTGATATGTAATATATGTCTTCTGCTTTCGCATTTCATTACTCTGGTTTTTGTATGCTTAGAAACTTTAATAAAAAACTTAAATAAAAAAAAAAGTTATGGCATTTGGAAGGTGGGTAGTGAAAAACTAAAATGGAAAAGCAAAAAAGGATCAGTCCTGCAAAGGTTAATTCAGTTCTAATTTAAAAAAACAATTATTACCAGATGTGGGGTATTGTCGTACTCGGGAGAGAATGCGTTACAAATTTTGGGGTGCTTTTTCTCCTTTATCCCTTGTGAAAATGAAAAAATTCAACATTTCAGTGGACAAAAATTTTGATATTCATTTTCACAGCCTAATTCCACTAAATTCTACAATAAAATTGTGGGGTCAAAATGCTAACTATACCCCTAAAAAAAATTCATTGAAGGATGTAGTTTCCCAAATGGGGTCACTTTTAGGGTGTTTTCACTGTTTTAGGCCCTTCAGTGCATTGCAAACACGACATGGCACTGAAAACCAATCCAGAAAAATCTGCGCTCCAATATCCAAATGGTGCTCCTTCCCTTCTGAGCCCTGCTGTTGTTCCAAACAGCAATTTATTACCACATATGAGGTATTTCCGTAATCGGGAGAAGATGCTTTACTGATGTTGGGGTGCATTTTCTTCTTTATTACTTGTAAATAGAGATGAGCGAACTTATGAAAAGTTCGGTTCGGCTGGTTCGCCGAATTTCATGAAAAAGTTTGATTCAGACCGAACTAGTTCTGACCGAACCTGTAATACAAGAAAGCCCCTAAAAATCGTGTATAACACTGTTTAAAAGCCCTAGAAGCCCTGTATAACACTCTTAGGTCACCCATGAGTGTATCCAAGTACTTTTGAGCTGTCTTCAAGGCAAAGTTAGTGTCAAAGTTACGCCAACATGTATGGCTATAGGAAAATGGATGGGACACGGTGATAACTAACAGAAACCACTGCACTTGTGCATGTTGAATGCTTAATGCATTGTTAAAAAAGGTACAAAAATTAACCATTTTTGGCGGCAGATGCCTGCCAGGGTTCATACATATAAGGTGGTAAAAGAAGAAGCAATGGCTTTTGACAAGCCCTCAAAAATGTACCCTTTATGGTGGTAGATGCCTGCCGGGGTTCATCCATACATGGATGTAAAAGCAACAAGCAATGGCTTTTGAGTGCAAGCCGTCCAAAAATGTACCCTTTTTATTGGCAGATGACTGCCGGGGTTCATCCATACATGGATGTAAAAGCAACAAGCAATGGCTTTTCACAAGCCCTCAAAAAATGTACCCTTTTTATTGGCAGATGCCTGCCGGGGTTCATCCATACATGGATGTAAAAGCAACAAGCAATGGCTTTTCACAAGCCCTCCAAAAATTTACCCTTTTTATTGGCAGATGCCTGCCGGGGTTCATCCATACATGGATGTAAAAGCAACAAGCAATGGCTTTTCACAAGCCCTCCAGGCCTGCTTGTAGCAGACGGCAGTGGAGGTGTATTGGTGGTAGTAGAGGTAGCCAACGGACAGCATGGGTGGTGGTAGTAGTAGTAGTAGCAGCACATTAAAACAGACTGGACAGTCACAGACAAAGCCCTGTGGTGGGGCAGGCCTGCTTGCAGCAGACGGCAGTGGAGGTGTATTGGTGGTAGTAGAAGTAGCCAACGGACAGCAAGGGTGGTGGTGGTAGTAGTAGTAGTAGTAGTAGTAGCAGCACATTAAAAGAGACTGGACAGTCACAGGACAAAGCCCTGTGGTGGGGCAGGCCTGCTTGTAGCAGACGGCAGTGGAGGTGTATTGGTGGTAGTAGAGGTAGCCAACAGACAGCACGGGTGGTGGTAGTAGTAGTAGTAGCAGCAAATTAAAACAGACTGGACAGTCACAGACAAAGCCCTGTGGTGGGGCAGGCCAGCTTGTAGCAGACGGCAGTGGAGGTGTATTGGTAGAGGTAGCCAACGGACAGCAAGGGTGGTAGTAGTAGTAGTAGTAGTAGTAGTAGTAGTAGCAGCACATTAAAAGAGACTGGACAGTCACAGGACAAAGCCCTGTGGTGGGGCAGGCCTGCTTGTAGCAGACGGCAGTGGAGGTAAATTGGTGGTAGCGGAGGTAGCCAACGGACAGCAAGGGTGGTGGTAGTAGTAGTAGCAGCACATTAAAAGAGACTGGACAGTCACAGGACAAAGCCCTGTGGTGGGGCAGGCCTGCTTGTAGCAGACGGCAGTGGAGGTGTATTGGTGGTAGTAGAGGTAGCCAACAGACAGCACGGGTGGTGGTAGTAGTAGTAGTAGCAGCAAATTAAAACAGACTGGACAGTCACAGACAAAGCCCTGTGGTGGGGCAGGCCAGCTTGTAGCAGACGGCAGTGGAGGTGTATTGGTAGAGGTAGCCAACGGACAGCAAGGGTGGTAGTAGTAGTAGTAGTAGTAGTAGTAGTAGTAGTAGTAGTAGTAGTAGTAGTAGCAGCACATTAAAAGAGACTGGACAGTCACAGGACAAAGCCCTGTGGTGGGGCAGGCCTGCTTGTAGCAGACGGCAGTGGAGGTAAATTGGTGGTAGCAGAGGTAGCCAACGGACAGCAAGGGTGGTGGTAGTAGTAGTAGCAGCACATTAAAAGAGACTGGACAGTCACAGGACAAAGCCATGTGGTGGGGCTGGCCTGCTTGTAGCAGACGGCAGTGGAGGTGTATTGGTGGTAGTAGAGGTAGCCAACGGACAGCAAGGGTGGTGGTAGTAGTAGTAGCAGCACATTAAAAGAGACTGGACAGTCACAGGACAAAGCCGTGTGGTGGGGCAGGCCTGCTTGTTGCAGACGGCAGTGGAGGTGTATTGGTGGCAGTAGAGGTAGCCAACGGACAGCAAGGGTAGTAGTAGTAGTAGTAGTAGTAGTAGTAGTAGTAGTAGTAGTAGCAGCAAATTAAAACAGACTGGACAGTCACAGACAAAGCCCTGTGGTGGGGCAGGCCTGCTTGTAGCAGACGGCAGTGGAGGTGTATTGGTGGTAATAGAGGTAGCCAACGGACAGCAAGGGTGGTGGTAGTAGTAGTAGTAGTAGCAGCACATTGAAAGAGACTGGACAGTCACAGGACAAAGCCCTGTGGTGGGGCTGGCCTCAGGCCTGCTTGTAGCAGACGGCCTTGGAGGTGTATTGGTGGTAGTAGAGATAGCCAACGGACAGCAAGGGTGGTGGTAGTAGTAGTAGTAGCAGCACATTAAAAGAGACTGGACAGTCACAGGACAAAGCCCTGTGGTGGGGCAGGACTGCTTGTAGCAGACGGCAGTGGAGGTGTATTTGTGGTAGTAGAGGTAGCCAACGGACAGCAAGGGTGGTAGTAGTAGTAGTAGCAGCACATTAAAACAGACTGGACAGTCACAGGACAAAGCCCTGTGGTGGGGCAGGCCTCAGGCCTGCTTGTAGCAGACGGCAGTGGAGGTGTATTGGTGGTAGTAGAGGTAGCCAACGGACAGCAAGCGTGGTGGTAGTAGTAGCAGCACATTAAAAGACACTGGACAGTCACAGGACAAAGCCCTATGGTGGGGCAGGCCTCAGGCCTGCTTGTAGCAGACGGGTGGCAGTGGAGGTGTATTGGTGGTAGTAGAGGTAGCCAACGGACAGCAAGGGTGGTGGTAGTAGTAGCAGCACATTAAAAGAGACTGGACAGTCACAGGACAAAGCCCTGTGGTGGGGCAGGACTGCTTGTAGCAGACGGCAGTGGAGGTGTATTTGTGGTAGTAGAGGTAGCCAACGGACAGCAAGGGTGGTAGTAGTAGTAGTAGCAGCACATTAAAACAGACTGGACAGTCACAGGACAAAGCCCTGTGGTGGGGCAGGCCTCAGGCCTGCTTGTAGCAGACGGCAGTGGAGGTGTATTGGTGGTAGTAGAGGTAGCCAACGGACAGCAAGCGTGGTGGTAGTAGTAGCAGCACATTAAAAGACACTGGACAGTCACAGGACAAAGCCCTATGGTGGGGCAGGCCTCAGGCCTGCTTGTAGCAGACGGGTGGCAGTGGAGGTGTATTGGTGGTAGTAGAGGTAGCCAACGGACAGCAAGGGTGGTGGTAGTAGTAGCAGCACATTAAAAGAGACTGGACAGTCACAGGACAAAGCCCTGTGGTGGGGCAGGACTGCTTGTAGCAGACGGCAGTGGAGGTGTATTTGTGGTAGTAGAGGTAGCCAACGGACAGCAAGGGTGGTAGTAGTAGTAGTAGCAGCACATTAAAACAGACTGGACAGTCACAGGACAAAGCCCTGTGGTGGGGCAGGCCTCAGGCCTGCTTGTAGCAGACGGCAGTGGAGGTGTATTGGTGGTAGTAGAGGTAGCCAACGGACAGCAAGCGTGGTGGTAGTAGTAGCAGCACATTAAAAGACACTGGACAGTCACAGGACAAAGCCCTATGGTGGGGCAGGCCTCAGGCCTGCTTGTAGCAGACGGGTGGCAGTGGAGGTGTATTGGTGGTAGTAGAGGTAGCCAACGGACAGCAAGGGTGGTGGTAGTAGTAGCAGCACATTAAAAGACACTGGACAGTCACAGGACAAAGCCCTGTGGTGGAGCAGGCCTGCTTGTAGCAGACGGCACTGGTTGTGGATTGGTGGTAGAAGTAGTAGCAGCACCAACAGCGGCACATTAAAAATAGAGCGGACAGGACAGAATCCCATAGTAGCAGGTGGCAGTAGCAGGCGGCAGCGGCAGCAGCAGCAGCAATGTCAGATCTAATCAGTGGCATCAGGCACAGGGGTTTTAAAATCCTCACCGATCCACGCTCGATTCATTTTCAGAAACGTGAGATTTTCCAAGCTGTTGGCGGACAATCTTGTTCGCTTAGGGGTGACGAAGCCCCCTGCCGCTCTGAATACCCTCTCTGACGCTACACTGGAGGGTGGACAAGACAGTACACCCATGGCAAACTGGGCCAGTTCTTGCCAATGATCCAATCTGCTGACCCAGAAGTCCATGGGGTCTGGGATCAGGATTTCTGACGGAGAAAGGGCACAGTCCAGGTACAAGTGAACCTGGTTGTTTAGGTGCTGGACCTGGTGATGGTGAAAATCCCTTTGGTGACTACGATGTGTGTCAGGTCGGGGTAGTGGATGTAAAAATGTTGTCATCATATTTTCCAAATTGAATTGGCTGCTGCCGCTGCTGCCGCCTATTGCAAAGGTAGCTCTGCCAGAGGCGGTGGAACGATGAGATAGTGGGGAGCGGAGAGTGGCCCCCCGGTCAGACATGCTTGCAGCAGGTGTTTGTCGTTTGAAAGCCGTGACAAGCTGGCTGCATAGCTTCTCTCGATAATAAGCCAATTTTGCCTCCCTCTCGGAAGGCACAAAAAACTCCCCCATTCTGGCTTTTTACCGAGGGTCTAAAAGTGTGGCTATCCAGTACTCATCTCTTTGCCTCATGCTAATAATACGAAAGTCAGCGCACAAGTAACGAAGCATACAGCTCGCCATCCTGGCCAGCGTTTCAGAGGGCCCGGTTGGTTCCATCTCCGCCCCATACTGCCATGGTTGTCCATCATCAAGGTCGTCGTCAGACTCGTCATCACCATCACTGTCATGTTGTGCGGCTGCCTCGTCCCCTATCCCTTCCTGTGATTCCATCTCCAAATCCAGCTCCTCTTCAGGTCCTGTTTCCTCCTCCTCATCCTCCTCCTCCTCCTCCTCAACATCCATAGCCAGATGTGATCCTTCCTCCATCCTTTGCTGAATCATCGCTGTGAGCGTTTGCTCCATAATGAATATCAGCGGCAGACCATCGTTCATTCCGCTAGCGTCACGGCTCACAAATCGTGTGGCCTCTTCAAAGGGCCTCAAAACGCGACATGCGTCTCTAACCAGCTGCCAGTGCCTGAGCTCGAAATTACACTGGCTCCAAACGCTGCCCGTCTGCTACATCAGGAAATCATTCACGGCTTTCCGCTGTTCGTACAGACGGTCCAACATGTGCAGGGTGGAATTCCAGCGTGTTGGAACGTGGCAAATCAGGCTGTGTTCTGGGAGATTGTTTTGACGCTGCAAGTCCAGGAGGGCGTGCTTAAATGCATACGAACGTCTAAAGCGAACGCAAACCCTCCTGGACATGGCCAGCACACCCTTCAAACCAACATATGACTTTAAGAAGCGTGTTATGACCAGATTGATCACATGTGCCATGCAAGGAGCGTGTGTCAGGTGACCTAGACGCAGTGCAGCCACAACGTTCTTCCCGTTATCAGAGAAAACATTGCCCAGTGTGAGTTTCAGAGGAGACAGCCAGCGTGCGATTTCCTCCTTGATGCACAGCAGCAGCTCCTGCCCTGTGTGGCTTTTCTCGCCCAGGCTCAGCAGGTGTAAGACAGCGTTGTGGCACTTCACCTTGCACCTATGAAAAGAGGAGGGAGGAGGAGTGGAAGATACGCTGTGTCTTTTCGGGGACGGGAAGACCTCCATTGAGGAGGGCAAGGAGGAGGAGGAGGAGGATGGTAGGCGCCTGGTGTCCGGAGTTGAACCAGAAAGATACAAGCGTGGAGGTGGTAATGCCTGGCATTGCTGCGGTGGTGCATCGGACTGCAAAATATTGACCCAGTGGGCCGTGAAAGACATGTACTGTCCCTGCCCAACAACTTAGCCAGGTGTGAATTAAGCCGCTTGACAAGTGGATGACTGGGTATATATTGTTGCTTATTGGACAACGATTCTGTAATGGATAACTGACGGGACGTAGGAGGAGCACTAGATGACAGTGATGATGATGATGACAACAACGACATGGTGGATAAGGCCTGGCTACTACTTAGATGACAGGGACTCGGAGCAGCAGCAGCAGCGGCAGAGGGGTCTTCATTAGATGTACATGATGGTGGGGCATGTCGATTGTCCCACATGGCCTTGTGATGCCGCTCCATGTGTTTACATAGAGCGGTAGTTCCTACATTGCTGCCCTGCCCACGCCTTACTTTCTGTTTGCAGATACGGCACTGTGCCATGTTTTCGTCGGGAAGGTACAGAAAAATTTCCACACGGCAGAGTACTGTAAAGAGGTAGTACCACGTCCACCACCACCACCACCCGAGCTTTTTTTGGGAGACTACACCAGTAGCATCAGTGTCGGTGTCAACGGCTCCTGAGCTGACCCTACCGCTGCCACGTTTTGCGGATTGACTTCTGCCCCTACCTCGGCTTGGCTGTTTATCACTGCCAGTGCCGCCACTACTACCCTCCTCCTCTTCTGACGCCGTCATCACCTCGTGACCTGGTTCCCACATCCTGTCTAAAACAACATCATCATAGCCCTCCTCATCATCCCTGCCACTTCTGTCACTGTGTTGTGAATGTGATGTGACATCATGGCGGACTCCATGCCCCCCCTCATTACTGCGTCTGCCACCATGGCTACCACCAACACCCCCACTACCACAGCTATGCGTCTCGGACACCTCTTCCACCTCCACCACCGCCGCAACACACTCCGTTGGCTGACTCGCGGAAAACAAATCATCATCACTATGTTGTTCAGTATCTTCCTTCGCACCCGAGGAGATGTCTCTTAGGACTCTCACTAAAGATGGCTTCCCGCTAGGAAGGGGGAGTGAAGACATAGATGATGGAATGGAAACGCTAGAAATACCCATATTACTACTGTCACTGTGCCAAGGAACTGTAGAGGATCTGGAATCCAACGAAACCTGGCTTGAAGCCAGATCGTCAGAGTCTTCCTGCTGAGATGCCCGCGAGCCAGCCAACCAGTCCACAATGGCCGTATTGTCTAAAGTAACCCGCCCACCGGAGGAGATGGACAAGTCTGGCTTGCTGATACTGCTACTACTACCAGCAGGCACATGGCTGCTGCTACTAGTAGAACTGGGCACATGTCTTGTGCCGCAAATGCTGGTACTGGGTCTGGCACCAACAGATCCAACATTTGGACTGGAAGAGGACATGGCGTGGGTGTTTTTTCCTCTACCCCGTCCTTTCACAACCTTTTTTTTACCAGACATTTCACTGCTGTGCTGGAGTGCAGCAAGTTTATTCAAAACCCCTTGCCCTACTAGAGGCCCTAATAAAATATTATTGGACTGGCTGAAAATGAGTGACTGTGAATAGGTGGCAGTCAGTGTATGCTGTGACTTGTATAATAGCACCAAAGGCACCGGCTGTACTTAATTAGCACGTTGAATTAAACCCTTGGACAGAAATTAGGCCCTTTTAAATTGTTATTCGGACTGGCGGCAAATCAGTGACTCATAAGGAGCCAGTCAGTCGGGGAATGCTGGGCGTTATAGTACTACAAAGGCTGCCTGGATTGCAAGTTGGATGTTAACCCATGCAACGGGGATGAGCCCCTTCTAAAAGCTTATTCACACACTGGCTTGGCAAATGGCAATGAATGAGAATTTCTATCAGCCACGGACGGTGCACTCAGGGAATGCTGGGTGTTGTAGTACTACAAATGCTGCCTGTATTGCAAGTTGGATTGTTATGTTAACCCATGCAACGGGGATGAGCCCCTTCTAAAAGCTTATTCACACACTGGCTTGGCAAATGGCAATGAATGAGAATTTCTATCAGCCACGGTGCACTCAGGGAATGCTGGGTGTTGTAGTACTACAAAGGCTGCCTGTATTGCAAGTTGGATCGTTAACCCATGCAACGGGGATGAGCCCCTTCTAAAAGCTTATTCACACACTGGCTTGGCAAATGGCAATGAATGAGAATTTCTATCAGCCACGGATGGTGCACTCAGGGAATGCTGGGCGTTGTAGTACTACAAAGGCTGCCTGTATTGCAAGTTGGATTGTTATGTTAACCCATGCAACGGGGATGAGCCCCTTCTAAAAGCTTATTCACACACTGGCTTGGCAAATGGCAATGAATGAGAATTTCTATCAGCCACTGTGCACTCAGGGAATGCTGGGCGTTCTAGTACTACAGCTGCCTGCCTGGATTGCAAGTTGGATGTTAACCCATGCAACGGGGATGAGCCCCTTATAAAAGCTTATTCACACACTGGCTTGGCAAATGGAGAATTTGTATTGCAATTTGGATGTTGATTGTTGAGAGTAGAATAGACTCCCGCTGTAGTAGATGAGTCCCTTCGATTGCTGGATTTCTAAAGCTTTCCCTTACTGCACAGAGATGCTATCCCTACAGCTCCTGTCTCTAAAATGGCCGCTGAGCTCCGTGCATAGACTTTTATTGCAGGCTTGAGCCCGCCCCTATGCTACCTCCCGATTGGCTGGGAGAGCCGTTTGCAAGGCATTATGGGGTAGCCTGATGTCAGGTGATATTTTGAAATCCCCCATTTTACATCTAACATGTGGCAGGCGCCAAAATGTAGCCGGGTTCGGTAAAAACGGGTTCGGCCGAACCCGGTGAAGTTCGGATTCGCTGCGAACCGAACTTTTCACGATGTTTGGACCGAAACCGGGTTCGGTTGTCCCGGTTCGCACATCTCTACACATGACGTCCAGGCTGGATGATCATGTGTATTCATTATCAGGACACTGCAGTAACGTTGATCTCTGTTTATGTGGCTGCACATCGCTGTTGTGTAAATCAATGGAGATGAGTGTATGATGCTGACTGGTCACTGATTGGTCAGCGTCATACACGTAAACATGCCCAGTTAAAAACACAATACACGCCCAGTTGGACATAACGAAAATAAAACGCCCAGTTGTCCATTTCAAACCTCATTTGCATAAATATAAAATTGCTCATAACTTTAAAAAAAAAAAAAAACTTTACTGTTATCTACATTGCAGCGCCGATCACATGCAATAGGAGATAGGGATTTCAGTTTCTGGTGACAGAGCCTTTTTAAGTCTGCACAGTATGACTGGGTAGTTACGATTTCAAATTAAGGTAAGTTCAGTTCCTGACAGCAATCACCATTGTTCGCTTTATATCAGTCGATTCCCTCTGAAGGGTAGTGCTACATTTTTACAGAGGTTGCCTGAAACACTACAAAAGTCTGTACCTGCAAGATTAGCCCCGCTCCCTGACCAATGAAAGCTTCCTTTTAGCACAGGGAAAGCCCTTATTGCACTCTAGTACCTACAGCATTATCACAGTGTCTGATTGGCTGTACAAAGAAATTTAAGGCAGAATGTATTTTTTTTTCACTTTTAAAGGGACAGTGTTATGATTTTTTTTTTAAATACATTTATATGTCTTCATTTAATAAAATATTATATTGACGTTATTTATTTTTTCACAGACAATGTTTTTTTTATTAACACTTTCTTACTGAACTGAGGGCTGCCATGTTTTATTTCATCTGTGTATGTGTCTCTTAACGAAACATACACAGGTGGAATACGGCAGCACAATGCACGGGACAGAATGAACGGCTCCCGTACATTGCCTCTGCCATCCGGCTCTGTACTGCGCAAGCGCAGTTCAGAGCAACCCAGCGTAGAAGCTGGTTTGTAGGGGGAAAGCCAGCGCCATTATGAAGACCGGCCGCACTGCAGGTAAGGTGTGTGTCTCTGTCTGTCCGTCTCTCTCACAGCCACCCCTCTCGCGCCCCCCCGTGACCCTCCCTGGCAACCCCCCCTCATGACCCCCCCTTCGTGAACCCCCTGTGACCCCCTCCCTCGCGACCCCCCCCACACACCTGCTGTAACTGTGTGTGTCTGTGTGTATGTGTGTAGCAGAGCTGTGTGTGTGCGTGTAGCAGGGCTGTGTGTGTGCGTGTAGCAGAGCTGTGTGTGCGTGTGTAGCAGTGCTGTGTGCGCATGCAGCAGAGCTGTGTGCGCGGGAGCATTAGAGCTGTGTGCGCGGGCATAGCAGAGCTGTGTGTGTGGGCACAGCAGAGATGTGTGCGCGGGCACATCAAAGCTGTGTATGTGGGCGCAGAAGAGCAGTGTGCGTGTGCGCAGCAGTGCTGTGTGTGTGTTCGCGAGCAGCAGATCTGTGTGTGTGTGTGTGTGCGCACGCGCAGCACAGCTTTGTATGTGTGTGCGCGCGCAGCAGAGATGTGTGTGTGTGTGTGTGTGTGCGCGCGTGCAGCAGAGCTGTGTGTGTGCGTACGCAGCTAAGCTTTGTGTGCGTGTGTGCGCGCACAGCAGAGCTGTGTCCTATTTTTGTGCAGCGGAGTATGCACGGGCGCCGCTGATCCTTCATAGCCGCTTATCAGTTGTTTTGAAGATTCAGCGGCGAGCACACCCTCCACACACACACACAAATCCCCCCAAACATTCAACTGCGCTACACACAACCCCACCCCACTGTTCTTTATTACGCAACACGTTTATTAAAAACGCTTGCGTAAAAAGCTAACGGCTCGCTTAATCAAGCATTTGATGGTTTTCTCACGTGTTTTTTTACGCATTTTGTGCGCGCTTTTTGATGCATAATTAGGACTCCCATTGACTATGGGAACATTTGGCACATTTTCCGTGCAAAGTAATTGACTCGACACTTCTTTATTTACACAACGCGTTTTTTAAAAACGCATGTGTAAAAAAGCGCGTTGTATGTACTAACAGCGCACTTTACCAATTATGTAAATGAAAAGCGTAATCAAGCGTTTTTTGATGCGGTTTTTGGCACGTAAAATGTGCAAAAAAACCGTGTCAAATACACACCGTGTGAACCTGTCAACTGAAAAGTCATTCACTTCACTTTCATAATTCTTAGGGTATGTGCACACACAAAATCATGAACGTTTGAAAATACGGAGCTGTTTTCAAGAGAAGACTGCTCTTGATTTTCAGACTTTTTTTTAGCAACTCCACGTCGGAACAGAATGCTGTATTTCCCATTGAAATCAATGGGCAGATGTCTGGAGGCGTTGTGCTTCCGATTTTTCGGCTGTTTTTCTGCCGTTTATTTCCCGAAAAAACGGCCGAAAATAAGCCGTGTGAACATACCCTTAGGGTATGTTCACACGTAGTGTGTTCAGCCGTTTTTCGGGCCATAAACGTCCCAAAAAATGGCTGAAAAATGGCAAGCACAACGCCTCCAGACATCTGCCCATTGATTTCAATGGGAAATACAGCGTTCTGTTCCGACGGGGCGTTCTTTTACACCTCATTTTTAAAAAACGGCACGTAAAAAGGCGCCCGCGAAAAAGAAATGCATGTCACTTCTTGGGACGTTTTTGGAGCCATTTTTCAAAAAATGCAGCAAAAAACGCGAGTTTGATTAAAAACGGCTGAAAATCAGGAGCTGTTTTCCCTTTTCAGATGTTTTTTTAGTAAGCGTGTGAACATACCCTTAGGGCTGATTCAGACGTGCGTGGCGTTTTTGCGCACGCAAAACACGCAGCGTTTTGCCTGCGCAAAAGCCACTTGCCTGCTCCGTGAGGCAGCATCATATGATGCGCGGCTGCGTGCTTTTCGCTCAGCCGCCATCATTATGACACGCCATTTGGATGTTTGTAAACAGAAAAGCACGTGGTGGAGATATTGACCATGTCGCGTTTTTTGCGCAGCGGCAAACGCTGCGCAAAAAGCACGGACTGTCTGTACTGCCCCATAGACTTGTATTGGTCTGTGCGTGGCGCGTGAAATAGAAATAAGTAACTTACTTAACCCCTTCGCGCTCAGCGACGTAATAATCCGTCGCGCTAACTGTATCGTTAGCGCTCAGCGACGGATTATTACGTCGCGGGAGTAACGGCCATTTCGGCCGTCCTCCCGACACATACAGGAGCTGTGACAGCTGCTGTCTCGTACAGCAGCTGCCGTAGCTCCTACAGCGGGGACCGATCGCGGTGTCCCCGCTGATTAATCCCTTAAAAGCCGTGTTCAATAGTGATCACGGCTTTTTAGGGGTTAAGCTACAATCGCCAGCCTGCTACGCGATAGCGGCTGGCGATGGTGGCTATGGCAACCGGACACCAAAACATGGCGTCCGGCTCTGCCATCGACAGAAGCCTAGTGGCTCCTGACGAAGTCAGGACCCACTATGCTTGCTGTCAGTGAGTAGCTGACAGTTCTAATACACTGCACTACGCATGTAGTGCAGTGTATTAGAATAGCGATCAGGGCCTCCTGCCCTCAAGTCCCCTAGTGGGACAAAGTAATAAAGTAAAAAAAAGTTAAAAAAAGATGTGTAAAAATAAGAAAATAAAGGTTGTAAAAGTAATAAAAGTAAAAATCCCTCTTTTTCCCTTATCAGTCCTTTATTATTAATAAAAATATATAAACAAACAAATAAACTATACATAATTGGTATCGCCGCGTCCGTAACGGCCTGAACTACAAAATTATTTTGTTATTTATCCCGCACGGTGAAAGCCGTAAAAGAAAATAATAATAAACCGAACCACAATAACAATTGTTTGGTCACTTCACCTCCCAAAAAATGGAATAAAAAGAGATCAAAAAGTCGCATGTACCTAAAAATGGTACTGATCGAAACTACAGTTCGTTACGCAAAAAATAAGTCCTCGCACGGCTTTTTTGATGGAAAAATAAAAACGTTATGGCGCTTAGAATAAGGTAACACAAAAAGTGAATGGTTGTTTACAAAACGTATTTTATTGTGCAAACGCCATAAGACATAAAAAAAACCTATAAACATCTGGTATCGCCGTAATCGTATCGCCCCGCAGAATAAAGTGAATATGTCATTTATAGCGCACGGTGAACGCTGTAAAAAAAATAGATTAAAAAAACAAAGGGTTCATAAACTTTCTAAATGCTGTTGTGAATACTTTGAGGGGTCTAGTTTCTAAAATGGGGTGTTTGATAGGGGTTTCTAATATATGGGCCCCTCAAAGCAACTTCAGAACTGAACTGTAACCTAAAAAAATAAATAAATGAGGCAATACTTCGCTTCTTACATTATACTGATAATGAGCTGTGCCCACCCCGAGATGACCCCCAGTTTTGACCATTTGTATAAATGGAGACCCCTATTAGACCGTTTCAGTGCCCAGTTTTCCCAAGCATACACTCCAAGAAGTGTATTTCTATTGATGAGTCCTTGGTGGATTTTAAAGGGAGGGTTCAATTCCGCCAGTACCTGCCGAGTAAGAGGGCAAGGTATGGTGTAAAGATGTATAAGCTGTGTGAGAGTGCATCAGGGTGTACTTACAAATTTAGGATATATAAAGGGAAGGACACCAGTATTCAGCCCCCAGAATGCCCCCCCTTACTGGGAGTTAATGCAAAAATTGTGTGGGATTTGGTGCACCCACTGCTGGACCAGGGTTACCACCTCTACCTGGATAATTTTTATACCGGCGTCCCACTCTTCAACTGCCTCGCTTCTAGTCCTGCGGCATGTGGCACTGCTAGAAGAAATCTGAGAGGCCTCCCTAAGACTCTTCAGGCCAAACAAGAAGGGGTGAGCACAGGGCACATTCTAGCAGCAACATATTGTGTGTCAAGTACAAGGACAAGAGAGATGTCACACCAGTACCCATGTACCTGTATGAGGTACCAGTACAGAGACCCCTAAACCAGACTGCATCCTGGACTACAATAGGTACATGGGAGGGGTGGACTTGTCAGATCAAGTCCTGAAGCCCTATAGCGCCATGCGGTGTGGTATAAGAAGCTGGCCGTGCACATCATACAGATGGCATTGTACAATGTGTATGTGCTACGTCGATGTACAGGCCAGAGGGGAACTTTCCTGGAATTTAAAGAGGTGGTTATCAAGAACCTAATCTTTAGGGACCAGGAAGGGGAGGGCACCCAGTACTTCTGGAAGCGAGGCCACACACATCGTACCAGGGCAACACTTTCCAGGAGAAGTTCCCCGAACTGGCAAGAAGGGAAAAAGTCAAAAGAGGTGCAAAGTCTGCTATAAGAGGGGTATAAGGGAGGATACAATATATCAATGTAACGCGTGTCCCGAAAAACCAGAGCTCTGTATGAAAGAGTGTTTTAAAATTTATCATACATCCCTTGATTTATAATTTACCCCAATTCTACTTACCCTGATGTACTCCGCACAGCTTATCCCCCATTATCTTTCCCTTCTGAGCCCTGCTGTGTGCCCAGGCAGCTGATAACAGCCACATTGAGGGTATTGCCATACCCGGGAGAACCCATATTACAGTTTATGGGGTGTATGTCTCCGGTAAAAATGCTCACTACACCTCTAAATGAATGCCTTAAGGGTGTAGTTTTTAAAACGGGGTCACTTCTTGGGGGTTTCAACTGTACTGGTACCTCAGGGGCTTCTGCAAACATGACTTCGCACCAGAAAATCACCAGTAGGCCAAATGGTGGTCCTTTCCTTCTGAGCCCTCCCATGGGCCCAAACGGCAGTTTATCACCAGAAATGGGGTATTGCGGCACTCAGGACAAATTGCGCAACAGAATGGGGTATTTTATTTCTTGTGAAAATAAGAAATTTTCAGCCAAAACTAAAACTAAAAAATTAATTTTGTTTTAATTCCCAGCCCAATTCAAATAAGTTCTGTGAAAAAACTATGTGGTCAAAATGGTCACAACACCAATAAATGAATTCCTTGAGGGGTGTAGTTTCCAAAATGGGGTCACTTCTGGTGGGTTTCCATTGCTTTGATACCTCTGGGGCTCTGCAAATGCGACATGGCACCCGAAAACCAATCCAGCAAAATCTGGACTCCAAAGAACAAATAGCGCTCTTTTCCTTCTGAGCCCTCCCATGAGCCCAAACGGCAGTTTATCATCACAAATGGGGTATTGCCGCACTCAGGACAAATTGGGCAACAAAATGTAGTATTTTATTTCTTGTGAAAATAAGAATTTTTGAGCTAAAACGACATATTATTGGAATTATTTTTTTTTTTTTTAATTCCCAGCCCAATTAAAAATAAGTTCTGTGAAGAAACTATGGTGTCTAAATGGTCACATTACCCATAAATGAATTCCTTGAGGGGTGTAGTTTCCAAATTGGGGTCACTTCTGGTGGGTTTCCATTGCTTTGATACCTCTGGGGCTCTGCAAATGCGAGATGGCACCCGAAAACCAAACCAGCAAAATCTGCACTCCAAAGAACACACAGCGCTACTTCACTTTTGAGGCCTCCCATGGGCCCAAACTGCAGTTTATCGCCACAAATGTGGTATTGCCGCACAAAGGACAAATTGGGCAACAAAATGGGGTATTTTGTTCCCTGTGAAAATAAGAACTTTTGATCACAAATGACATCTTATTGGAAAAAATGACATTTTTTTAATTTCACAGCCCAATTCAAATAGGTGCTGTGAAAAAACTGTGCTGTCAAAATGGTAACAACAACCATAAATGAATTCCTTGAGGGGTGTAGTTTCCAAAATGGGGTCACTATTCGGGGATTCCTACTGTTTTGGCACCTCAACACCTCTTCAAACCTGGCATGCTGCCTAAAATATATTCTAATAAAAAAGAGGCCTCAAAATGCACTAGGTGCTTCTTTGCTTCTAGGGCTTGTGTTTTAGTCCATGAGCGCACTAGAGCTACATGTGGGACATTTCTAAAAACTGCAGAATCTGGACAATACATATTTAGTAGTGTTTCTCTGGTAAAACCTTCTGTGTTACAGAAAACAAATTCAATAAAATTGAAATTCAGCAAGAAAAATGAAATTTGCAAATTTCACCTCCACTTTGCTTTAATTCTTGTGAAATGCCTGAAGGGTTAAAAAACTTTCTAAATGCTGTTTTGAATACTTTGAGGGGTCTAGTTTTTAAAATGGGGTGTTTTATCAGGGTTTCTAATACATAGGCCCCTCAAAGCCTCTTCAGAACTGAAGAAGTACCTTAAAAAAAAGGCTTTTGAAATTTTCTTAAAAATATGAGAAATTGCTGTTTAGGTTCTAAGCCTTGTAACGTCCATGAAAAATAAAATAATGTTAAAAAAACGATGCCAATCTAAAGTAGACATATGGGAAATGTGAACTAGTAACTATTTTGGGTGGTATAACCGTCTGTTTTACAAGCAGATGCATTTAAATTCTGAAAAATTCTATTTTTTCCAAATTTTCTTTAAATTTTGCAATTTTTCACCAATAAACACTGAATATATCGACCAAATTTTACCACGAACATGAAGCCCAATGTGTCACGAGAAAACAATCTCAGAATCGCTTGGATAGGTTTAAACATTCCGACGTTATTACCACATAAAGTGAAATATGTCAGATTTGAAAAAGGGCTCTGAGCCTTAAGGCCAAAACTAGGCTGCGTCCTTAAAGGAACAGTGTCATCACAAATAATTTTTTTATATGTTAAAGATGTTAGTGCTTTAATAAAAACGTTTATTTTCATTTGCGTGTTTGTGTTTTACTGTTTCTTATTTTTACACTTTTTCTTCCCTATGGGGGCTGCCATTTTTTGTTCCATTTCTGTGTGTGTCGATTAACGACACACACAGACATGGAATACGGCAGCCACAGTCCCATAGGGACTGCGAACGGCTCCCGTCCCATTGACTGCCGTGTACGGCGTCTGTGTGGGAACTGCGCATGCGCCGCTCCCACACAGTCCTATTCGAAATTGGCGCCGTCCGGCGCCATTTTCCTGTGGACCGGAAGTCGCGGCCGGACAGTAATATTACTACTTCCGGTCGCTGCTTCCGGACTTGTGCACATGGAACAGCGGCAGCAAAGGGAGCGGACGGGCCGGAGGGAGCCGCGGCGGCAGGAGCAGGTAAGAGATTTCAATGTATGTTAGTGTTTGTGTGTGTTTACTACTGTATGTAAACCTACTACAATGTGGGTTACCTCAAAAAATGGCGACACACAGTGTAGGAGGTTAAACCTTTCAAACCCCTCGTTTATCCCGGCACTAGCCAGGATAAAGGAGGGGGGGATGCTGAGAGCTCACTAGAGCGAGGGCTTTTAACCCAATGTTGCAATGCTGCAATTTTGGGAACTAGCTCCATCTAGTGACCAAAAATGGGTAGTATTATAAATTAGAAAAAATTTATAATATTTCCTGACTCGCGAAAAAAATAAAAAAATTTTGAACAATGTTTAATCACCCACACACTAAATGTTTAATTTTTAAAAAAAAAACATGTTTTTCTGGCAACACATTCCCTTTAAGGGGTTAAAAAAAAAAGATTTAATTCACGACACATTCCCTTTATATAAATAAATTGAGCCCTAGGTGACTCCCCACTATGTCTACCCCTTGTCCAGGCCCTCTGTAGAAAAATATATTCCTATATCCCATAAGTAATGAAATGTCAATGTCAAATAATTTAAAGGGACTCTGTCACCAGTTTATCAAGTCCCTATCTCCTAACTATTCTACACCGCATTCCAAATTATTATGCAAATGTTATTTTTCGCTGATTTTCCTAAATAGTCGATGCAAATGACAGTCAGTATAATCTTCAAGCCATCAACTGTTGGAGTATAATGCAAATTTTATTGAACAAATCTCCTAATGATAACAGATTTTTTTTTAGAAGTAAAAACAAATTATTATGCACAACAGAGATCAAAACATTTTAAATGTTGTAAAGAGAACTAAAATGGTAATTTGTTGAATTTGCAGCATTAGGAGGTCATATTTACAGACATCAAAAGCTCTTTCAATCAAAAAAAACTTAACAGGCCAAGTTACATGTTAACATAGGACCCCTTCTTTGATATCACCTTCACAATTCTTGCATCCATTGAATTTGTGAGTATTTGCACAGTTTCTGCTTGAATATCTTTGCAGGATGTCAGAATAACCTCCCAGAGCTTCTATTTTGATGTGAACTGCCTCCCACCCTCATAATATTTTGCTTGAGGATGCTCCAAAGGTTCTCAATAGGGTTGAGGTCAGGGGAACATGGGGGCCACACCATGAGTTTCTCTCCTTTTATGCCAAAAGCAGCCAATGACACAGATGTATTCTTTGCAACATGAGATGGTGCATTGTCATGCATGAAGATAATTTTGCTACGGAAGGCCCGGTTCTTCTTTTTGTACCACGGAAGAAAGTGGTCAGTCATAAACTCTACGTACTTTGCAGAGGTCATTTTCACACCGTCAGGGTCCCTAAAGGGGCCTACCAGCTCTCTCCCCATGATTCCAGCCCAAAACATGACTCCGCCACCTCCTTGCGGCCTTTTTGGGACATGGTGGCCATTCACCAACCATCCACTACTACATCCATCTGGACCATCCAGGGTTGCACGGCACTCATCAGTAAACAACACGGTTTGAAAATTAGTCTTCATGTGTTTCTGAGCCCACTGCAACCGTTTCTGCTTGTGAGCATTGTTTAGGGGTGGCCGAATAATAGCTTTATGCACACTTGCAAACCTCTGGAGGATCCTACACCTTGAGGTTTGCGGGACTCCAGAGGCACCAGCGACTTCAAATACCTGTTTTGCTGCTTTGCAATGGCATTTTAGCAGCTGCTCTCCTAATCCTATTAATTTGTCTGGCAGAAACCTTCCTCATTATGCCTTTATCTGAACGAACCCGTCTGTGCCCTGAATCAGCCACAAATATTTTCACAGTACGATGATCACGCTTACGTTTTCTTGAAATATCCAATGTTTTCATACCTTGTCCAAGGTATTGCACTATTTCACGTTTTTCGGCAGCAGAGAGATACTTTTTCTTTCCCATATTGCTTGAAACCTGTGGCCTGCTTAATAATGTGGAACGTCCTTCTTATGTAGTTTTCCTATGATTGGGCACACCTGGCAAACTAATTATCACAGGTGTCTGAGATTGATTACAATGATCCAAAGAGCCCTAAGACACAATACCATCCATGTGTTTAATTGAAAAACTAATAATTAAATGTTTATGACACTTAAATCCAATGAGCATGATAATTTGGAACACGGTGTAGTAGGTCCTTTGCTGCTGATAACTACAGAGTGATTTGTTTTAAAAAAACTTTTATTATATGCAAAGTTATGAGCATTTTTCTAAATATGCTAATGTGGCTCTAATAGCCAAATAGGAGGTGACTGTTAAGGATCTGCCAGGCACAGCTTCTGTATCCACGCCCATAGGTAAACAGTCTGCACCTGCTTCTATGTCTGTGAGACTGACTCCATCTTCCACCACTCAGGATGGCAGGCTTAGGAGTGGGAGAGCCTATCACAGCCTGGCCAGACGGAGCTAGCTCCTGCCCTCCGTCTATTTATACCTGCCTTTCCTGTTCCTCCTTGCTTGTGATTCTTCTCTGTTGGTTTCCTGGCCCTGCTGCAGCTTCTTGAACTACTTGTCCCTGCTTCGTATTGACCCTGGCTTACTGACTACTCTTCTGCTCTGCGTTTTGTACCTCGTACACTCCTGGTTTGACTCGGCTTGTTCACTACTATCCTGCTTTGCGTTTGGCACCTCGTACTCTCCTGATTTGACTCGGCTCGTTTACTACTCTTGTTGCTCACGGTGTTGCCGTGGGCAACTGCCCCGCTTCCCTTTGTTCTGTGTTTCCTTGTCTGGTTGTCTGTCGTGCACTTACTGAGTGTAGGGACCGTCGCCCAGTTGTACCCCGTCGCCTAGGGCGGGTCGTTGCAAGTAGGCAGGGACTGAGTGGCGGGTAGATTAGGGCTCACTTGTCTGTTTCCCTATCCCTGTCATTACATAATCACAAGCCTATATACCTACTCTACCCTGGTCCCTCACACCACTATAGACGCCCTTGAGACCCTGGTTCAGCAAATGCAGGGTCTCTCCCTACAGGTCCAGGCCCTGGCTCAGAGGGTCAAGCAGCCTGATGCTACCATGGTAGTGCCCCTCACCTCACCTCTTGAACCCTACCTCAAGTTGCCTGACCGGTTCTCAGGGGACCGGAAGACTTTTCTCTCCTTTCGGGAGAGTTGTAGGCTCTATTTTTGTTTAAAGCCCCACTCCTCAGGTTCTGAGAGCAAGCGGGTGGGTATAATTATGTCCCGGCTCCAGGAAGGGCCCCAAGAATGGGCCTTCTCCTTGGCTCCTGATGCCCCTGAACTTTCCTCCGTTGATCATTTCTTTTCTGCTCTCGGACTCATTTATGACGAGACTGACAGGACTGCCTTTGCCGAGAGTCAGCTGGTGACCTTACGTCAGGGTAAGAGACCTGTTGAGGAGTATTGCTCTGACTTTAGGAAGTGGTGCATAGCTTCTCGGTGGAATGACCCTGCCTTAAAGGTGCCAGTTTTTGTTGGGTCTGTCGAACGCCCTGAAAGACCTGCTAGTTAGCTATCCCTCTTCTGACTCCCTAGACCAGGTTATGGCTTTAGCGGTACGACTTGACCGACGTCTCAGGGAACGACAACGTGAACGTTTATGTGTTTTCTCCTCTGACTCCCCCATGATTCCTCCCGAGGTTCCGTTGCTTCGTTCTTCCACGGAAGACTCGGAGGTACCTATGCAACTCGGGGCCTCCGTGTCCCCCCAACAACGTAGAGAGTTCCGCAGGAAGAATGGTCTCTGCTTCTATTGTGGGGATGACAAGCATCAAGTGAACACCTGTCCTAGGCGTAAGAATAAGCAGCCGGAAAACTTCCGTGCCTAAGTGATCATCGGGGAGGTCACTTGGGCGCACAGGTATTTCCCGTAAATATGAAACGTAATAAAATCTTGCTTCCCTTTCAGGTCTCGTTTGGTGGTAGGTCTGCTACCGGCAGTGCCTTCGTGGATTCAGGGTCGTCTGCTAATATCATGTCTGTGGAATTTGCTATGTCTCTAGCTATGCCTTTCATTGATTTGCCTAAACCTGTCCCGGTAGTGGGTATCGACTCCACTCCTCTTGCTAATGGTTATTTTACACAGCATACCCCTGTTTTTGAACTCCTTGTTGGCTCCATGCATTTGGAGCAGTGCTCTGTACTGTTGATGCAGGGATTATCGTCCGATTTGGTTTTAGGCCATCCCTGGTTGCAGTTGCATAATCCCACGTTTGACTGGAATACTGGGGAGCTTACCAAATGGGGTAATGAATGCTTGACGTCATGTTTTTCTGTTAATTCTATTTCTCCCCCTGAGGAGGTGAACACGCTACCTGAGTTTGTTCAGGACTTCGCTGATGTTTTCTCTAAGGAGGCCTCCGAAGTGTTACCTCCTCATAGAGAATATTATTGCGCTATCGATTTGGTACCAGGAGCTAAGCTCCCTAAGGGTAGGATATTCAATCTCTCTTGTCCCGAACGTGAAGCCATGAGAGTATATCCAGGAATGCCTGGCCAAGGGTTACATTCGCCCCTCTACTTCTCTGGTAGGTGCTGGCTTCTTCTTCGTAGGGAAAAAAATGGTGGTCTTAGGCCATGCATTGACTACCATAACTTAAATAAGGTCACTGTAAGGAACCAGTATCCCCTTCCTTTGATTCCTGATCTCTTTAATCAGGTTCAGGGGGCCCAATGGTTCTCTAAGTTTGATCTACGGGGGGCGTATAACCTTATCCGCATCAAAGAGGGGATGAGTGGAAGACTGCGTTTAACACGCCCGAAGGTCGTTTCGAATACCTCGTGATGCCCTTTGGGTTGTGTAATGCTCCCGCGGTCTGCCAGAATTTCATAAATGAGATTTTAAGAGATTACCTGGGGGTATTTCTTGTACTGTACCTTGATGATATACTTGTGTTTTCCAAGGACTGGTCCTCCCACATTGAGCATGTCAGGAATGTGCTCCAGGTCCTTCGGGAAAATAAACTGTTTGCGAAGACCGAAAAATGTGTGTTTGGGGTGCAGGAGATACAATTTTTGGGTCAAATCCTCACTCCTCATGAATTCCGCATGGACCCTGCCAAGGTCCAGGCTGTGGCGGAATGGGTCCAACCTGCCTCCCTGAAGGCGTTACAGTGCTTCTTGGGGTTCGCTAATTAATACAGGAGATTTATTGCTAACTTCTCGGTCATCGCTAAGCCTCTTACGGACCTCACTCGCAAGGGTGCTGATCTCCTCCGCTGGCCTCCTGTGGCTGTCCAGGCTTTTGAGGTCCTTAAGAAGTGCTTTATCTCGGCCCCGGTGTTGGTTCAGCCCAACCAAATGGAGCCATTTATCGTGGAGGTTGACGCGTCCGAGGTGGGAGTGGGGGCTGTCTTGTCCCAGGGTACCAGGTCCCTCACCCATCTCCGTCCCTGTGCCTACTTCTCCAGGAAGTTTTCGCCCACTGAGAGTAACTATGATATTGGCAACCGCAAACTCTTAGCCATTAAATGGGCATTTGAAGAGTGGCGCCACTTCCTGGAGGGGGCTAGGCACCAGGTAACGGTCCTTACCGACCACAAGAATCTGGTTTTCCTAGAATCTGCCCGGAGGCTAAACCCTAGACAAGCTCGATGGCCGTTATTTTTTACCAGATTCAATTTTTTGGTTACCTATAGGGCTGGGTCTAAAAATATTAAGGCTGATGCACTGTCGCTTAGCTTCATGGCCAGCCCTCCTTTGGAGGAAGATCCTGCTTGTATTTTGCCTCCAGGTATAATCATTTCCTCTATTGATTCTGATTTAGTCTCCGAAATTGCGGCTGATCAAGGTTCAGCCCCTGGGAACCTTCCTGAGAACAAGCTGTTTGTTCCCCTGCAATTCCGGCTAAGGGTACTTAGGGAAAATCATGACTCCGCACTATCTGGTCATCCAGGCATCCTGGGTACCAAGCACCTCATTGCCAGAAACTATTGGTGGGCTTGGTTGCCTAAAGACGTTAAGGCCTACGTCACCGCTTGTGAGGTTTGTGCTAGGTCCAAGACTCCCAGGTCCCGACCAGCGGGCTTACTACGTTCTTTGCCCATTCCCCAGAGACCTTGGACCCATATCTCCATGGATTTTATCACCGATTTGCCTCCATCTCAAGGCAAGTCGGTGGTGTGGGTTGTAGTTGACCGCTTCAGTAAGATGTGCCACTTTGTGCCCCTCAAAAAACTACCCAATGCTAAGACGTTAGCTACCTTGTTTGTCAAACACATCCTGCGTCTCCATGGGGTCCCTGTCAATATTGTTTCTGACAGAGGGGTACAATTTGTTTCTTTGTTTTGGAGAGCCTTCTGTAAAAAGTTGGAGATTGATCTGTCCTCAACCCTGTCTCCTTCCGACTGGAGTTGCCCCCATCTTTTCGAGTACACGACGTGTTTCATGCCTCCCTCCTGAAACGCTGTTCCCCGTCCTTGGCTCCCTCGAGGAAACCTCCTGTCCCCGTTCTCACCGCTGAGGGGGTAGAATTCGAGGTGGCCAAGATTGTGGACAGCAAGATGGTCCAAGGCTCCCTCCAGTACCTGGTCCATTGGAGAGGATACGGTCCTGAGGAGAGGACTTGGGTACCCGCCCGGGATGTTCATGCTGGGGTATTGGTCAGGAGGTTCCACCTTCATTTCCCCAATAAACCAGGTCCATCTAGAAAGGGTCCGGTGGCCCCTCATAAAAGGGGGGGTACTGTTAAGGGTTTGCCAGGCACAGCTTCTGTATCCACGTCCATAGGTAATCAGTCTGCACCTGCTTCTATGTCTGTGAGACTGACTCCATCTTCCAACCACTCAGGATGGCAGGCTTAGGAGTGGGAGAGCCTATCACAGCCTGGCCAGACGGAGATAGCTCCCGCCCTCCGTCTATTTATACCTGCCTTTCCTGTTCCTCCTTGCTTGTGATTCTTCTCTGTTGGTTTCCTGGCCCTGCTGCAGCTTCTTGAACTACTTGTCCCTGCTTCGTATTGACCCTGGCTTACTGACTACTCTTCTGCTCTGCGTTTGGTACCTCGTACACTCCTGGTTTGACTCAGCTTGTTCACTACTCTCCTGCTCTGCGTTTGGCACCTCATACTCTCCTGATTTGAGTCGGCTCGTTTACTACTCTTGTTGCTCACGGTTGCAACTGCCCCGCTTCCCTTTGTTCTGTGTTTCCTTGTCTGGTTGTCTGTCGTGCACTTACTGAGTGTAGGGACCGTCGCCCAGTTGTACCCCGTCGCCTAGGGCGGGTCGTTGCAAGTAGGCAGGGACTGAGTGGCGGGTAGATTAGGGCTCACTTGTCTGTTTCCCTATCCCTGTCATTACAGTGACTCTTTTTTTTCACTCTGGGCGGTGTAATATTTTCTGTATGATGCTGTTCAATCAGCATACAGCTTCTCCCCTTTCCCTGCCCAGCAACACAGGGGGATCATATCATATATACAGCTTTCATTCCTGACTGTATTTTCAACTGGCGATATCTCCGGTTTTGTCACAAGTAGAATTGCGAGCTCTTCTAGGTGGTCCACAGCCTGAGATATGGCTATTTGAAGTGATCTCCCTTCCCTCCAGCCTCAGTCTCTCACACGGTGTAAAGCAGCTTCATGCTGATAGGACAGTGTCAGGGGCTGTGAGGTAGCTCCACCTCAGGAGAATCACTGCTGTTACCTCCCAGTTGTCTAATAAAGGCTCATTTACATATGTAGAAAAATGCTCATAACTTTTAAAATAATAAACTTTTTGTTAAAAAAACAAATCACACTGTAGTTATCAGCGGCAAGGCGCCTATTAGATTAGTTAGGAGTTAGCGAATTGGACAACTGGTGACAGAGTCTCTTTAATATAAAATACCTCTCAAAACAATTAGAATTCCAGAATATGAAATAAATCCTATCTAATTGGTATTTTATATCTTACGTGAACTCTAGAAAAAAATATGAATTCCATCCTTTCGCAATCAAGTGAACCGAAGTGTAACAGACCATGGACTGCCAATTCTACAGTTATCTATGGACCAGTTTCACAGCCCATTGCTTGAGAGAAATGAACAGTGAAATGGAATTTGTTGCAAATGATAGTTGTTCTTTAGAATAAGCAGTCGTAGGTCAAATATATATATATATATATATATATATATATATATATATATATAAAAATCTATATATATATACACTCAAAATTGCAATGCATCTTTTATATTTTACAAACTATAAGAGAAAGGCATAAAACTGTTTATGTTTAATGGAAGTGGAAGAAAGGTTCCCACTTTTATTTATAGTTATATTAGTATTGTTGGATATAGTTATTTCTCCCAGGTATAATTAAGAAATGATTCATGTTGATACCCTGCTATTTTGTAATTTGCGAGCAATATTTTATCCTCATTGTCATATTATCCACACTTAAATTTGTTTTTGAAATTTGTCCTATTTCCAAGGGCACAGTGCTATTACAGATTGTTAATGGGAATCCAAAAGAGCTTTAAATCTGACCAAGGCTTTCAAATAAAGTCAAGAAAGATGATGACTATTTTAAACAAAACATTCAGTTATTGTACAGGTATACAGGGCAATATAATAAAACACCACGACTCCACAACAACAAAAAAAAAAAAAAAGTATTAAAGAAATACTATATACTGTAGAATTAAAAAAAGAAATACAAATCCCAGATACTTCCATTTTTGTACAATGATGCCTGTTTTTCCAGTAAGGACATTTGGAGGCACACTATTATTCTTAAAATGGTCACAAAATTGTATTGTTTATTAATATAATTCTGTCATCTTCCTTGGAGGTGTACAATGTGATAAAAACAAACAAACATGGACAACCACAGTTTGTAAAAACAGGGGACTTTTGGCCTTTTGATCATAATAAAAAATAAATGTAATAAATAATTATCATCATTTTACAGTACATGCTTCTAAAGTCTTCATATCACTATTCTAAGCTTTAGACATAATGTATATCACTTATAATTTTTATGATTTACTTTTGGTTTTCCAATATATCTGTAAATTTTTTTGTCCGTCATTGATATTTTATTACTATGTCCAACAAAAGCAAATAAGTAACCACAAAAAAATAAAAGTGTATTTCTAAATTGTTGGGAGTATTAGCGTAGATTTACTAATCAAAATCCACCAGCATTCTGGTTCAAATTGAGGCAGTATTCTGGCGCACATGACGTCACCACATTTATAACGTGTGAAAAGCTGGAAAGGGGGCGTGGCTTAAGATGTGCCAATTTGCGCCTACATTTTCTCACAAAAAAGTGGTCCGAAGTAGGCCAATCAATAAGTGATATAAAGTTAGACAGTAGTGTCTAAAGATGTGCCAAAATTAGTATCCAGGATAAGCAACTGGGTGAATTTATTGCATCTAGTCTAATTCTAAGCTCTCTAAATTTAAGACAGTATTAGTAAATCTGCCCCATTGCGTGAAATTCTGACGATCTCTCTTACAAAAAGATATTAATAAATGAGTGTAGTATTTTGGGCAACCGAATGGTGCAAAGTATGTGACCTAAAACATTTCAGAAAACAAGAAAGTCCATACAACGCAGGTGTCGGCAGAAAAATCTATTTGAAAGGGGTGAAAACCGCTGTGAAAATCTGCAGCAGAAATTGACTTGATGTGGATCTTAAAATCTGCATTGCAGGTCAATTTCCATGCAGAAAAATTCTGTAGATTTGTTCAAATCTCATCTACATGACTGCTACTGTATTCCACTGCAGATATTCCATCCGCACATCGTGGAAGAAGAAAGAACAGTGCAACGGAACTATGGCCCTGTGGGAACTACACACACACTCTATAGACCTGTGGTGCATATCCTGTACGGCACACATACCACAGGATTACAAACTATATTCTACAGTAGATCAGTGTTTCCCTTCAGTGCTATGGAGGTGCCCTGATTGTGGTTTTCCAGCTGATCGTACCGCTAAATACTATTTGCCTAACAACTAAATGCCCTCAGGCAAGGAAGCCCTGTTTCCCAACTACCATATGACAGATAGAAATAAAATGAAATTCTTTATTATGCTATATAAAGCAGACTAACATGTGGAAGTCAATGCATGCAGCTAGACAGAAATCGTAGCTTAATTAATGCAATGTGCACGAGTACAAAAGCTGCAAAATATAGCAGCCCATTCACAAGTTATCTAGCAGTGTAACTAGCAGTCAAGCATGTAATTAAAATGAGACAAGCCCCCCCTGACATGTTTCGCTACCGCTGTAGCGTCCTCAGGGTTTATCGGGGCTAATGACGGCGCGCTAAAAAATTCTCCCTATTAAAAGAACTTCCGATGACGTGCTTCGAGGGTGTGTCGCTGTGCCCGACCAATAGCAGCAGGCACAGCAAAACCAACCCTCATGTGTCAAAGACAGACAAGTGAGGCTCCAAATGGGATATCGTCAGCGTCGGCCTATGAGAGGAGAGTCCGCGCAAGCGCATACGTCCAGATATAGACATCCAGCGCATAGCCACGGAAATCAATACAGAGGAAGGGAGAACAAACACAAGAATGAAAGATATATGCATTCACAGTAACTGAGCTCAAAAAGAGGGAGTACCATATTATTGAAATACTTTAGTATTAAAAGAGTGTATGTAGTCAGATCCTGAGGGGAAAATAGACTGTGCATGCCCAGGGACGTAGTCTCAAGTCAGAACATAGATCGATCATATCACGTATCAGTAACCTCCCTTATCAATGCAACAAAGGAATCCATAGATATGTCAAGATATAGTCTATCCCAGGTAGCTGTAAATGTGCCATGGAAGATCTCTTTGCATTAGAGGAATACAAATGAGTGAACAAATAATAATAATAATAATAATAATAATAAACAACAACAAATAATAATAAGCAACAAATGAATAAAGGGAGAATGGGGCCATCAGATATGAGTGGTTCTGAGATTAGGAAGACTTTTGATGTTTCCAATTTTATTAGAAGTGAAACTTTAGAACTATAATAAAAAACACATTATAAACTAGGTAAGGGCTGTTATCTAATCCAAAAAACCACGGAAAATATCCAGCACTGTATGCTATAAAGTTGAATAATTGGTTATTTAGAGTAAGGCCGCAAAGGTAAACCCTTCATTCAGACTCAGAGGATTCAGAGTGGTCAAGCGATAAACCCACCATGTTTCTTCCTGCAAAGTTTTCGGTCCAAATTATCGGCCCTAGGGCCAAATTTGATTTGGGCAACACCCCAAAATCGGAGTGATTGAGTGTTGCCTCCATGTAAATTGTGAATATGTCTCGACAAAGCTGTATCTTCTTTTTTATTGATCGTGCTGAGATGTCTAGAGATTCTTCTCCTCAATTCTTGAATAGTCTTGCCCACGTAAAATTTGGGACACGGGCATTTGGCTATATATATATCACTCCGCTACTTTGACAATGAATAAACTGTCTGATCTCGTATGATTTACCATTAACCGGGTTCGTAAAATTCTTAACCGTTGGCATGACGGGACAGAAGGAACATCTACCACAGGGGTGGGATCTCTTAACCCCTTCCCGACATTTGACGTATCCATACGCCAAAGTCGGGCAGGGGAAGTATGGAGCGGGCTCACGGAGTGAACCCGCTCCATACGATGCGGGTGTCGGCTGTTTGTTACAGCCGACACTTCAAAGTAACGAGCGGCATCGTGCTCTAGCGCGATCCCGCTTGTTTAACTCGTTAAATGCTGCGGTCAATAGCGACCGGAGCATTTAAATCGTTAGAAAGAGTGGGGCAACCCCCTCTAACAGCTCATCGCGCCTCCCGCATCGCAATCGCGGGGGGGGGGGGGGGACGATGGTTGCTATGGCTGCTTAGGGGCCTAATGAAGCCCCCCAGGTCTGCCATCTTTGTGCACCTATTAAGGCCTGCCTCCAGGGCTTAATAGATGCCTGTCAGAATCACGATATACTGCAATACATTAGTATTGCAGTATATCGTGTAAGCGATCCAACGATCGCAGGTTGAAATCCCCTAGGGGGACTAATAAAAAACAGTAAGAATTAGTTAAATAAAGCTTTTTTTTGTGTAAAAAAAATATTAAAAGTTAAAAAAAAAACCTTTTCCCATTTTCCCCCTAGAGCATAGTAAAAAAATAAATAAATAAACATAATTGGTATCGCCGCATCTGTAAAAGTTTGAACTATTACAATATATCATTATTTAACCAGCACGGTGGACGCCGTAAAAAAAAAAATCATCTCTGTTTATTGGTCACCTAATCTCCCACAAAAAATGAAATAAAAAGTGATCAAACGTTGCATGTACACCAAAATGGTATTATTAAAAACTACAGCTTATCCCTCAAAAAATAAGCCCTCATACCACTTAATCGAAGGAAAAATAAAAAAGTTATGGCTCACGGAATTTGGCGACACAAAATAAATTAGCTTTTTTACACTTAGTTTTTTACTTGTAAAAGTAGTAAAATATAGAAAAAACGATATATATTTGGTATCATCATAATTGTATTGACCCACAGAATAAAGTTAACATGTTTTTTTAATTGCACAGTGAATTCCGCAAAAACGGCGCGCAAAAAATCATGGAGGAATCGCTGTTTTTCTCATTTTCTACCCCACAACATTTTTTTTCCCGTTTCCTAGTACATTATATTAAATGGTTCTACGAAAAACTACAACTCGTCCCGCAAAAATCAAGCCCTCATAGTACTATATCGACAAAAAAATAAAGACGTTATGGCTTTTGGAAAGTGGGGAGGAAAAAACGAAAATGAAAATCTGAAAAAGGGCTGCGGCGGGGAGGGGTTAATTGACGATTTTAGCCAGGTATGCTGTGGAACAGATTGCGTGGAATAGTGGCTGTATACCAAAACGTCCCGCAAATTATTCCCCCTGCGATAGGTAACGCTTGGAGCTGCTGAGATAACATCATTTAAGTCCGGGTCAGCGGTAAGTATAGGCCAAAGTTTTTGTAGAATATCAACGAATCTGGGAAGAGCATACATCAAAAGTGCCGATGCAGCGAATGGCACCGGATGACTTAGATTTGATAGACTTAGTATCCTTATTAATTTTTTCTATTTGTATATATATATATATATATATATATATATATATATATATATGTATACCTCTGATCATTCTGAGCTTTAGTCTCCAGTGGATGGTCCTACTTAGTGATTGACAGCCTTTCATGTATTAATGTGAATGCAGAGATTGCTATCAATTAGTGATTAGGACTGCCCACTGTACTCCAAAGCTCAGAATGAGCAGAGTTTTAAATAAGTAAAGTTATAAAAAATATTTTGCTACAAAAACATATATGTAATGACGGGGTAGGGAGACAGACAGGTGAGCCCTAATCTACCCGCCACTCAGTGCCTGCCTACTTGCACGGCCCGTCCTAGGCGACGGCGTACAACTGGGCGACGGTCCCTACGCTCAATATGTGCACGACAGACAAACAGACAAGGCTACACATAAGCTAAGGGAAATGGGGCAGTTGCCCACTGCAACACTGTGAGCAACAAGAGTAGTGAACAAGCCGAGTCAAACCAGGAGGGTACGAGGTACCAAACGCAGAGCAGGAGAGTAGTCAGTAATGCCAGGGTCAATATGAAGCAGAGGTCAATAGTACAAGCAGCAGCAGCAGAGCCAGAATACAGGCAGAATCACAGGAAAAGGAGGAGCAGGAAATGAAGGTATAAATAGACAGAGGGCGGGAGCTAGCTCCGTCTGGCCAGGCTGTGATAGGTTCTCCCACTTCTCAGCCTCCCAACCCGAGTGGTAGATGATCGAGTCACTCTATCAGACTTAGGAGCAGGTGCAGACGGATTAACCACGGGCGTCGACACAGAAGCTGTGTCTGGCAGATCCTTTACAGTATCCCCCCTTTTATGAGGGGCCACTGGACCCTTTCTAGGTGGACCTGGTTTATTGGGGAACCGAAGATGGAACCTCCTGAGCAATACCCCAGCGTGAACATCCCGGGCGGGTACCCAAGTCCTCTCCTCAGGCCCGTATCCTCTCCAATGGACTAGGTACTGGAGGGAGCTTTGAACCATCCTGCTGTCCACAATCTTGGCCACCTCGAATTCTACCCCTTGAGGGGTGAGAATAGGGACCGGAGGTTTCCTCGAGGTAGCCAAGGACGGGGAGCAGCGTTTCAGAAGGGAGGCATGAAAAACGTTGTGTATTCAAAAAGACGGGGGTAACTCCAGTCGGAAGGAGACAGGGTTAAGGACTTCAATGACCTTGTACGACCCTATATACCGGGGAGCAATTTTTTTGGACGGGACTTTAAGGCGCAAATTTTTTGAAGTCAGCCACACCACATCCCCGACCACAAACAAGGGGTTAGCAGAACGTCTTCTATCTGCCTGAGTCTTTTGTATGCTCTGGGACGCCTCTAGGTTCTTCTGAATCTGGGCCCAGACTGTGCACAGTTCCCGATGAACGACATCTACCTCGGGATTGTTGGAACCACCCGGTGAAACGGTGGAGAACCGTGGATTAAACCCAAAATTACAGAAAAAGGGGGATACCCCTGACGAGTTACTGACCCGGTTATTAAGGGAAAATTCGGCGAGGGAAATGAAGGAGAACCAATCATATTGACAGTCAGAGATAAAACACCTTAAATATTGTTCTAGAGACTGATTAGTCCTCTCAGTTTGGCCATTAGTTTCAGGATGGAAGGCCGAGGAGAAGGACAGATCAATCTCCAACTTTTTACAGAAAGCTCTCCAAAACAATGAAACAAATTGTACCCCTCTGTCAGAAATTATATTGACAGGAACCCCATGGAGACGCAGGATGTGTTTGACAAACAAGGTAGCTAACGTCTTAGCATTGGGTAGTTTCTTGAGGGGCACAAAGTGGCACATCTTACTGAAGCGGTCTACTACAACCCACACCTCCGACTTGCCTTGAGATGGAGGCAGATCGGTGATAAAATCCATATGGGTCCAAGGTCTCTGAGGAATGGGCAAAGAATATAGTAAGCCCGCTGGTCGGGACCTGGGAGTCTTGGACCTAGCACAAATTTCACAAGCGGCGACGTAGGCCTTAACGTCTTTAGGCAACCCAGGCCACCAATAGTTTCTTGCAATAAGGTGCTTGTTACCCAGGATGCCTGGATGACCAGATAGTGCAGAGTCATGATTTTCCCTGAGTACCCTTAGCCGGAATTGCAGGGGAACAAACAGCTTGTTCTCAGGAAGGTACCCGGGAGCTGAACCTTGATCAGCCGCAATTTCGGAGACTAAGTCAGAATCAACAGAGGAAATGATTATATCTGGGGGCAAAACACAAGCAGGATCTTCCTCCGAAGGAGGGCTGGCCATGAAACTACGCGACAGTGCATCAGCTTTAAGACCCAGCCCTATAGGTGACCAAAAAGTTGAATCTAGTAAAAAAACAACGCCCATCGAGCTTGTCTCGGGTTTAGCCTCCGGGCAGATTCTAAGAAAACCAGATTCTTGTGGTCGGTAAGGACCGTTACCTGGTGCCTAGCCCCCTCCAAGAAGTGGTGCCACTCTTCAAATGCCCATTTAATGGCTAAGAGTACGCGGTTGCCAATGTCATAGTTACTCTCAGTGGGCAAGAACTTCCTGGAGAAGTAGGCACAGGGACGGAGATGGGTGAGGGACCTGGTACCCTGGGACAAGACAGCACCCACTCCCACCTCTGAGGCGTCAACCTCCACGATGAATGGCTCCATTTGGTTAGGCTGAATCAGCACTGGGGCCGAGATAAAGCACTTCTTAAGTACCTCAAAAGCCTGGACCGCCTCTGGAGGCCAGTGGAGGAGATCAGCACCTTTGCGAGTAAGATCCGTAAGAGGCTTAGCGATGACCGAGAAGTTAGCAATAAATCTCCTGTAATAATTAGCAAACCCCAGGAAGCACTGTAACGCCTTCAGGGAGGCATGTTGGACCCATTCAGCCACAGCCTGAACCTTGGCAGGGTCCATGCGGAATTCATGAGGAGTGAGGATTTGACCCAAAAATGGTATCTCCTGCACCCCAAACACACATTTTTCGGTTTTAGCAAACAGTTTGTTTTCCCGAAGGGCCTGGAGCACCTTCCTGACATGCTCAATGTGGGAGGACCAGTCCTTGGAAAACACAAGTATGTCATCAAGGTACACTACAAGAAGTACCCCCAGGTAGTCTCTTAAAATCTCATTTATGAAATTCTGGAAGACCGCGAGAGCATTACACAACCGAAAGGGCATGACGAGGTATTCGAAATTACCTTCGGGCGTGTTAAACGCAGTTTTCCAGTCATCCCCCTCTCTGATGCGGATAAGGTTATAAGCCCCCCGTAGATCAAACTTAGAGAACCATTGGGCCCCCTGAACCTGATTGAAGAGATCAGGAATCAAAGGAAGGGGATACTGGTTCCTTACAGTAACCTTATTCAAGTTTAATCGATGCACGGCCTAAGACCACCATCCTTCTTCCCTACGAAGAAGAAGCCAGCACCTAACGGAGAAGTAGAGGGGCGAATGTAACCCTTGGCCAGGCATTCCTGGATATACTCTCTCATGGCTTTACGTTCGGGACAAGAGAGATTAAATATCCTACCCTTAGGGAGCTTAGCTCCTAGTACCAAATCGATTGCGCAATCGTATTCTCTATGAGGAGGTAACACTTCGGAGGCCTTTTTAGAAAAAACATCAGCGAAGTCCTGAATAAACTCAGGTAGAGTGTTCACCTCCTCAGGGAGAGAAATAAAATTAACAGAAAAACATGACGTCATGCATTCATTACCCCATTTGGTAAGATCCCCAGTATTCCAGTTAAACGTGGGATTACGCATCTGCAACCAGGGAAGTCCTAAAATCAAATCGGACGATAATTCCTGCATCACCAGTACAGAGCACTGCTCCAAATGCATGGAGCCAACAAGAAGTTCAAAAACAGGGGTATGCTGCATAAAATAACCATTAGCAAGTGGAGTGGAGTCGATACCCACTACCGGGACAGGTTTAGGCAAATCAATCAATAGCATAGCTAGAGACATAGCAAATTCCACAGACATAATATTAGCAGAAAACACTGAATCCACGAAGGCACTGCCGGTAGCAGACCTACCCTCAAAAGAAACCTGAAAGGGAAGCAATATCTTATTAAGTTTCATATTTACGGGAAATACCTGTGCGTCCAAGTGACCTCCCCGATGCTCACTTAGGCGTGAAAGTTCTTCCGGCTGCTTATTCTTATGCCTAGGACAGTTGTTCACTTGATGCTTGTCATCCCCACAGTAGAAGCAGAGACCATTCTTCCTGCGGAGCTCTCTACGTTGTTGGGGAGACACGGAGGCACCGAGTTGCATTGGTTCATCCGAGTTTTCCGTGGAAGAACGAAGCAACGGAACCTCGGGAGCCATCATGGGGGAGCCAGAGGAGAAAGCACAAAAACGTTCAAGTCGTCGTTCCCTGAGACGTCGGTCAAGACGCACCGCTAAAGCCATAACCTGATCTAGAGAGTCAGAAGAGGGATAGCTAACTAACAGGTCTTTCAAGGCGTTCGACAGACCCAATCTAAACTGGCACCTCAAGGCAGGGTTATTCCACCGAGATGCTACACACCACTTCCTAAAGTCAGAACAGTACTCCTCAACGGGTCTCTTACCCTGACGGTTACCCTAAGGTCACCAGCTGACTCTCGGCAAAGGCAGTCTTGTCAGTCTCGTCATATATGAGCCCGAGAGCAGAAAAAAAAAATTCAACAGAGGAAAGTTCAGGGGCATCAGGAGCCAAGGAGAAGGCCCATTCTTGGGGCCCGTCCTGGAGCCAGGACATAATTATACCCACTCGCTGGCTCTCAGAACCTGAGGAGTGGGGCCTTAGACGGAAATAGAGCCTACAACTCTCCCGAAAGGAGAAAAAAGTCTTCCGGTCCCCTGAGAACCGGTCAGGCAACTTGAGGTGGGGTTTAAGAGGTGAGGTGGGGGGCACTACCAGCGTAGCAACATGCTGGTTGTCCCTCTGAGCCAGGGCTTGGACCTGTAGGGAGAGGCCCTGCATTTGCTGAGCCAGGGTCTCAAGGGGGTCCATTTTTGTGTCAGGGACCAGGGTAGAAAAGGTATATGGGCCTGTGATTATGTAATGACGGGGTAGGGAGACAGACAGGTGAGCCCTAATCTACCCGCCACTCAGTCCCTGCCTACTTGCACGGCCCGTCCTAGGCAACAGCGTACAACTGGGCGACGGTCCCTACGCTTAATAGCTGCACGACAGACAAACAGACAAGGGTACACAGAAGTTAAGGGAAATGGGGCAGTTGCCCACGGCAACACCGTGAGCAACAAGAGTAGTGAACAAGCCGAGTCAAACCAGGAGTGTATGAGGTACCAAACGCAGAGCAGGAGAGTAGTCAGTAAAGCCAGGGTCAATATGAAGCAGAGGTCAATAATTCAAGCAGCAGCAGCAGCAGAGCCAGGAAACAGGCAGAATCACAGGCAAAGGAGGAGCAGAAAATGAAGGTATAAATAGACAGAGGGCGGGAGCTAGCTCCGTCTGGCCAGGCTGTGATAGGTTCTCCCACTTCTCAGCCTCCCAACCCGAGTGGTAGATGATCGAGTCACTCTATCAAACTTAGGAGCAGGTGCAGACTGATTAACCACGGGCGTCGACACAGAAGCTGTGTCTGGCAGATCCTTTACAATATATCAATCTGCCTAGCTGCTTCAGGTCTATAACATGCTGCCGACAGATCAGACGACATGTACCATGTGACAGGTTCCCTTTAAGGATGGATGTGATGGTTGCATGTTTGAATAAAGAAGGGAAGATGCCAGTGGTTAGTGATAGGTTGAAGAGATGAGTTAGGGCTGGGAAAACAGAGAAGCAAGGTTAGGGATGAGGTAGGATTGGATTAGGTCAAGTTCACATGCCGTGAGGTGTGATTTGGAGAGCAGGTGTAACGCCGGCAGTGGGTCTTGCTCCTCCCGACGGTCAGCGCCACCGGGTCTTGTTCCTTGTCCGGCGGCCTGTCCCGCCTACAGGCTTCTGACTTTATTACGCACTATACCTAGTGCATGCACACACTCTGGCTGCCATTGTAAGGGATAGCGTGCTCGGAATTCGAAAGTCTCTCACCAATCACCGTTGTTGCCCCCCAGGACTATTTGAGGCAACTTCACTATCCACCAGGTGCCTGAGCACTATTGGAACAACCTAGTGTTATCCAGCGAAGGTTTCTGTATGCATCTGATCCTGATATTAAACCTACTCCTAAAGCATATCTATTCGGGGCTAGGTAATGTTCAAAAACAACCTCCCATCCATCACTGACAGACAACTCCATAAGCATATAGTTTAAACATTAAAAAAAGGGGGTATATAGCGTTCAATTATATAAAAATAGCAAACACTTTATTAATCACACATATAAGACATTGAATATATATTAAAACTTATAGACAAGATAAGGCCTCCAGTAACTATACACATTGGTTTAGTAGACAGTGACCAAAGGCTGGTTGAGATATCTTACATGTATCGTATAAAAAAAATGTCAAGTAGTAAAAACAGTATAATATTTGCATAGTAAGGTAGATATAGCCATGAGGCAAGGTAAAAGGAAGGATACTCGCATAAATATAGTTATCTAAGACATATACAGGTGATTGGGGTGTCTTAGATTACTATATTTATGTGAGAAGCCTTCCCTTTACCTTGCCTCAGAGCAATATCAACCTTGAGAGTTACTGGAGTCATTGTCTTGTATATAAGTTTTAATATTTGTTCATTGTCTTATATGTGTGATTAATAAAGTGTTTGCTATTTATATATAATTGGACGGCTGTATATTCCCTTTTTTTTAATGTTTAAGCTAAATGCATCTGATCCTGTCTGCTCTTCCTATCAGTAATCAGTCTGTATCCGGTTATGCATTACCAGCCTGTATCCAGTCCGCTGTTGCTATCTGTGGTCAGCTTGTACCAGCCTGTATCCAGTGCACCCTATGGGATACTGCAGAACGGGACGGAAGTTAGCACTGGCAAATCCATGGCTGCGGCCGTCGGGGGGTGAGTAATCCCGACAGTCCGCGGCCATGGGTGTAGTATGAATTTTGAAAAATAGAAAAACCAAAATGTATTATATACTATACAAAAATTTTTAAACACATTTAAAACCCAAAGAAAGACCACCTGGCCTGTAATATAATACAGGAAGCAAACCACAGAGGAAAATCTCTAATAAGATATGATGTGGGTCAATATAAAGAGCTAAATTACAATATTAGATACATATAATTGATAAGCATATAGGATGAACAAATACACAGCCCGACATGTATATGGAGTCAAAAGATACACAGATATATAAACTCAAACATCAAACACTATGACTGCACAAATAGAGACTGTTGAAGGTAGAGATAAATACAACTATCTAAGAAAGCTATCTGCTTGTCGCACAAACAATATAGCGATATAGCCCTTAGTACATGTAAGTAATATGGAGCTTAGTAAATAATAATCATTGTAGATGTAAAAAATTATACATGGCACAGACAAACTGTGGAGAGAGGTCAAACTGCCCCACGCGTATCGTAGCCTTGCAGTGCAGCTTCGTCAGGGGTGAATAGGCCTGTATCCAGTGCGCTGTTGCTATCAGTTATCTGCTAGTGTCCAGCTGCCTGCCTGTGTCCAGCTACCTGCTACCTGCCTGTGTTCAAATACCTGCCTGTGACCAGCTACCTGCCTGTGTCCAGCTGCCTGCTACTTGCCTATGTCCAGCTATTCTCTTTCCACCTGAGACCAATGATCCGCTGTCGTATTTCATCCATCAAGGTACCATCTGCCAGTGACTGTTTCCTGTCTGTTTGGCCAGCAG